>NW_022681453.1:15831994-16521994 GCF_009764315.1 Trachypithecus francoisi
CAAGTTGCCCACGTGTTTGACAAGTCCTGCTCTCGGAGGCTTACAGACTCCTCGGAACGGCATTCAGGGTTCCCCGCCCCCGGCCACCACAAACTTCTCCTACCTTGTCCACAGGTATGAATGCATGGTACTTGCCCTTTGAACAGTTTCTTTTTCCTGGAACACCCTGTCTCGTGAGACTCCTGCTGAAGGTTAGATTTTTTTTTTTTTTTTTTTTTTTGAGACGGAGTCTTGCTCTGTCGCCGGGGCTGGAGTGCAGTGGCCGGATCTCAGCTCACTGCAAGCTCCGCCTCCCGGTTCACGCCATTCTCCTGCCTCAGCCTCCCGAGTAGCTGGGACTACAGACGCCCGCCACCTCGCCCGGCTAGTTTTTTGTATTTTTTAGTAGAGACGGGGTTTCACAGTGTTCGCCAGGATGGTCTCGATCTCCTGACCTCGTGATCCGCCCGCCTCGGCCTCCCAAAGTGCTGGGATTACAGGCTTGAGCCACCGCGCCCGGCCCTGAAGGTTAGATTTGAACATCGCCTCCTATGGGGTCCACTTCTTGCTCTGGAGCCCCATGTCCTCTGGACCCCTCTCTATCCTAGCTTCTGTTACACAGAAATGTTACACCTAAGACCTTGTCATTTTTAGCGACTCTTTCTCCCACTAGCCAGTGAACGCCTTGAGACAAAGCCTGCATCTTACACACTTCCTTATCCTCAGTGCTCAGCACAAGTCAAATGTTTATTGAATAAGAGAAATAGCTTTTCCTCTATGGAGGCCCTTCCAAGTAGATTTGAAGTGGGTATTGCAAAGGGGCCATCCAAATGCCAGAGCCACAGTATGTTGGGACGGGGCAGTCACAGAGAACATCTAGTTACCCATTTTTTGTTTGTTTGTTTTGAGACAGAGTCTCATTCCTGTCACCCAGGCTGGGGTGCAGTGGAACAATCTTAGCTCACTGCAGCCTTGACTTCCCTGGGCTCGAGTAATCCTCCCACCTCAGCCTCTTGAGTGTCTGGGACAATAGGCATGCACCACCACACCTGGCTGACTTTTTGTATTTTTAGTAGTTATGGGGTTTTGGCATGTTGCTTAGGCTGGTCAAGAACTCCTGGGCTCAAACTATCCGCCCATCTTAGCCTCCCAAAATGCAGGGATTACAGGCATGAGCCACTGCACCTGCTGGAAAATCTAGCTCAAATGCATTTGTTATTTATGAAGAAAGGCCCCAGAAGGAGAAGTGACTTAACTCCAGGTTCCTCTGCTGGAGAGATGTAACCTGAGTCACTATTGATTTATGCTTTGCCCTTTCTCGAGCCAAGTGCCCTTAATTGTGATAAGCAGAGAAATAAAAATCAAAGTGAGTCACAGATGAATGAGCACATAATGGAGATTGTTCTGTGTTAGAGATGGGGTCTCAGTATATTGCCCAGGCAAGTTTTGAACTCCTGGGCTCAAGCAATCCTCCTGCCTCGGCCTCCCAAGTATCTGGGATTATAGGTGCACAATTTGTAAAGTTTGAAAACATGAGGCCTGGCATGGTGGCTCACACATGTAACCCTAGCACTTTGGGAGGCCAAGGCAAATGGATCACCCGAGGTCAGGAGTTTGAGACCAGCCTGACCAACATGGAGAAACCGTCTCTACTAAAAATACAAAAATTAGTGGAGTGTGATGGCATGTGCCTGTAATCCCAGCTACTCGGGAGGCTGAGGCAGGAGAATCGTTTGAACCCAGGAGGTGGAGACTGTGGTGAGCCAAGATTGCGCCATTGCACTCCAGCCTGGGCAACCAGAGTGAAACTCCGTCTCAAAAAAAAAAAAAAGGAAAAAAATATTTGGAATCTATCTTCTTGCTTAGGAAATAATCATAAGACCAGGGAAGGATAAGGGTTAACTTATGGGAGTTGGGTGCAGCTGAAGAGTTTATGATGAAGTCAGGGTAGGCAAGGGGCTTCAGCTAAGCTGTTTGTTCTTAAGCTGGTGTGTGAAATGAGTGATTTTTTGTACATCTTTGTATACTTTAAAAATTTTTAATCTGAATCAGATCACACCTTGAATGGAATAGTTATTCCCAAAATTTAAAGTGAGTTAAGTTTTGCCCATGGTTTTGAGTTAACCAACTCTTGACCTTGTGGGTGTCCACACATAAATTTTTCTATAGTAAACGCACTTTCTGCATGGCAGACTTCCAGCTCTAGCAAGCAAGTTTCAGAAAGCGGAGGCATTCTAGCAAACAGAATCCTTACCTGATAGTGGAGCATAAATTGAGCTAAGGCTGAGGTTGCATCTTAGCATATGGTCTAAAGAGGTCAAGTTTCATTTTATAGGCAACAACAACAAAAAACCATTAAATTATCAAGAATGGGTTGACTTAATTTGTAATTTTAGGAAGGATAGGTCAGACAGGAAGCCAGCTGGCCTTTGCAGCAACTGAGGGAAGTATTACCTGCTCAAAGTAAACTTAAAAAAACATGGTGGTTCACATCTGTAAACCCAGCACTTTGGGAGGCTGAGGTGGGAGGATTGCTTGAGCCTGGAAGGTTGAAGCTGGAGTGAGCCAAGATCACACCACTGCACTCCAGCCTGGGCAAGAGTGAGACTGTCTCAAAAAACATGTGTATATATAATATAATCAAATATGCCTGAACCCCTAGTTTTCCAACACATACATAAAGGAACACGTGTTTTCTATTCTGGGTGCCCCTCTGTGCTTCAGACCAATATATTTTACCCCCAATAGCCCCCAGCATCCCTAGTTGTGTGTGGGCACTGCAGCCTCGACCTCCTAGCCTCATGTGATCTGCCTGCCTTGGCCTCCAAAAGTGCGTGGATTACAGACATGAACCACTGCAGCTGGCCACAGGCATGCTTTTTATGCGTCCATTTCATCTTGCAAATCAACCTGAACCACAAGTTTTTGGACTTAGAGAGCTTCTTGAGGAAATATGGCTATCCGAAACAGTAATTTTAGCTGATGAGGTCCCAGGACCTTAAAGGGAAACGTAATTCTCCTTAAATCCATCAAGAACTAGGCAGAGAGCATGGGTTCAAGATCTTTTATTTTCAGAGCTTCCAACAGTTGGTTAGTAATGCTAAGCTGGTATAATCTGAAGGCCATCCCACCTTTCTCTTCAGGCACTCAACCAACAGAATCTCTTACGAACAAGATCATTAACCAGTTGGAATCTATCTCAATGCGCGTGTAGGAAGAAGTCCTCTCCCTCACATTTTTCCCAACAAGATTGTTTTATAGCCAAATGCAACTCAAACCCATAACACAGCAACTAGCCATCTCCAGTATCACTTGATTCCCACCCCCCCACCCCAAGAATAGGAAGTTGAGGTAAGGGGAGAGTCTCCTGTTTTAAGAAAAAACTGCCTACACCTCAATGAAGCCGTGATGGTAAGGAGGCTGGCACCAGAGGGCGGGGATGAGTAGGCACTGAAACAGGCCTCTCTAGAATCAATGAAGTCAGCCCCAGCTCCTTGGATGAGGTGCTCTTTTGAAATCCCCACATCTATGGGGTTAGATAAGGGACAACTAGTGATGATTCATCACTCCCTGTCTCTCAAATTAAAACATGATAAACCCAGAAAGTTTTACCTTCAAAATCCACCAAGCTCCCTCCTGAGAAAATTCTATCCAGTCATGTCCATGCCAGCACCCACCCCTTTCTTCTAATGCCCAGGGCTTCCAGCCCCTCTCCTCACCCTTGGGTGGCCCATCCAACACTGATTTGATACTCTTTGACTCATAATATCTTTTTTAAAAAATTAGAAAAAGCTATCAAACAATATCACAGCAACATAAGGAAGACACTCAGTGGACATGCTCCTCCCCTATCCTGTGGAGCCCACCCAGCCCCACCCCACTTCCCTGGGAAACCTACACTGCTACATTCCAGCACTGAGCCGGGGGTGGCCCTGGACGCTGCCTCAAGTGCTTTCCTGACTGTGGCTCCTATACCAGCCAATGTCACAGAACTGGGGTGAGGAAGAGCAGGGCCACATCTCCCACCAAATAGATCTCAGTGGCCAGTGGTGGGTCTGGGAGATTTAGCTTATGTCAGGCAGCCAAGCCTGGGTCCAACGCTCTCACCAGGACCTCAGTTCTTGGCTTAAATAGCAGCAGCCCCAGTACCACAGCGCTTCCTGGGGGTAACAGAGCACCTAGCTTTCTGTCCGATAACTTGTAACAGGTTTGTATTTTCTTACCCCCTTCTTTTTCTTTTCTTTTTTTTTTTTTTAACTAAAAGCCGAGGTAGTCCCTGGGATAATAAAACCCTACCTAGAATGGCAGTATTTCAACCTAATGAAGCAGTAAAGTAAGTCTCCAGGAGTTAGAAAAAAAATAAAGTGATTGATGAAGTTGAATAAATTAAAGATATGGATTATCCCACAAAGACCTTTCCTTCCCAGGTTGTCTTTGCTATTTGGCCAGCAGCATTTCTGTCTGTGTAACTTCTCTACTCCCCTCCGTCTCCTCTCCCATGAGATGGCTGGAGCCCAAAAAGGCCCTGGCTGCTTCATCCCACTGTGGCTCAGAGCAGCTTGACGCGGTGCTCAGAACTGCGTTGTGGCACAGTTCTGATATGGACGGAGGACGTCTAACAGGGACAGAAGAGGCGTAGCCAGCAGGATTCCCTGGGCTCCAACCTTGGGAGTGTGGGAGGTAGGTTTAAGGCATGGAAGTCCCAGGCCCCCTCTCCAAATGTCACACAGCTGGCCCCTTTGCTTAAGTTTCTCTGCAGCAAAGAGGGTAAAGGGGGACAGAGGGAAGCTCGGGCTGCTGCTGGGTGGTCCTGCTGCCCTCAGAGCTTCTTCAGACGACTGTACATCTCCCTCTTGCTCTTCTCCCCTGCCCAGGTCCGGCTCTTGGTGCGGAACTTCTTCAGGTCTTCTTTAAAGTCCTCATGGTGCATGGGCCGGTAGCTAGGGGGCTCACAGTAAGACTGAGGGGACAAGAGAGAATGAGGTTAGAGTACACTTGCCTCACACCCACAACCTGGTTTCCTCTCTGCCTAGGATTACAAGGCTGAAAGCGGCCAGGCAGACCTGGGCGGCCAGTTCTACAGGGGCTTACTTTGTGTTCAGCAGATACCCACCCCCTGGAAAGAAAGTCATGACAGCCAGACAGATCCATTAGTCTACCACTGGGGGAAGGGGAGGAGGGATGCTCTCCACAGTCCCAGTCTTACCTGGCATTTCATAAAGAACTCCTTGTATCCCCCCTTCAGGACATACAGCTCAGGGTAGTGGAGTTTGGGGTATTCATTACCCAGGCGATCTCTCTCTCTCACGTACCGGCACCTAGTCAGGGGAAGGAAGGCCAAAGTCGGGTTAGCTTTTCCAGCACAGAGCAACACCCAGGCAACGCAGTCAAAGCAGCAGTTGTGATCTAAGTCCCCCTTAAACACATCTTCCCAACTTTACATTTATTCTTAGAAACAATCAGTGCTAAGTTGCAAGTTCCTGGCCACGTGAGCAGCATTCACAGCCAGTGCCAGTAGATGGCCTCTTCCCCAACTTTCCTTTCTCCAACAGTCCTAGCGTCTGAGTCCGGCCCAGCACCTTCACCACCAGTTTGTGGCAAGTTTCACTATCTAAGCCAGCTTCCCCTTACTTTCTCCACCCCAGCCTTCTCTTCAGCTAGGCTCCCTCACTCACCTTCTTCTACGTAAGTGGGCTTCTTTCAGTGCCTTTTAAGGAGGCTGAGCTTGCTCCTGCCTCAGGGCCTGTTTCTATCCTCTACCTGGACTGAATGGTCTTCAGTATCCAGCCAATGGCTGCTTACTGCCTCGCCCTTGGTGAAAAACCCCGAGGCCCCAAGTCCTTCAGAGGCCCACAGCTCATCACGCCTACTGCTGCTCTGCCCCTTATTCATCCCACACGAGTCCCTGCAGCCCCACTACTGTTTCTCCAGCCTGCCTGGGAGCTCCCACCACTGGCCTTATTTTGCTCTGAAGCACCATTTTTTTTTTTGAGACAGAATCTCGCTCTGTCACCAGGCTGGAGTGCAAGGGTGTGATCCCAGGCTCACTGCAATCTCTGTCTCCTGGGTTCAAGCAGTTCTCCTGACTCAGCCTCCCGAATAGCTGGGACTACAGGCGCGTGCCACCGCCCAGCTGATTTTTGTGTTTAGTAGAGACGGGGCTTCACCATGTTGACCAGGTAATCCTTGAGATCCATCTGCCTTGGCCTCCCAAAGTGTTGGGATTACAAGAGTGAACCACCGCACCCAGTAACCTTTTTTTTTTTGAGACAGAGCCTCACTCTGACGCCCAGGCTGTAGTGCACTGGCACAATCTCGGCTCACTGCAACCTCTGCCTCTTGGGTTCAAGGGATGCTCCTGCCTCAGCCTCCAAAGTAGCTGGGATTACAGGTGTCCGCCACCACGCCTGGCTACTTTTTGTATTTTTAGTAGAGACAGGATTTCACCATGTTGGCCAGGCTGTTCTTGAACTCCTGTCCACTCTGAAATGTAAGTTCCATGAAGGCAGAGATTTTTGGTCTGTTTTGTTCACTGCTCTTCTCCCTCAATATCTAGAAAGGTATCTGGTACACAAGAGCCAAGAGTATCTGCTGATTTTCTCTTGAAGCTCAGTGGTTTGGGGCCTACGGTAGCTGCTCTAGTCATGAGGGATGGGCAGCAGCTTCCTCAGCAGCACAGAGCTTAAACCATTTGCCTGTGGTTAAAACGAGGTCGGCTGGGCACAGTGGCTCACACCTGTAATTCCAGCACTTTGGGAGGCTGAGGCAGTGGATCACGAGGTCAGGAGTTCAAGACCAGCCTGGCCAAGATAGTGAAACCCCGTGTCTACTAAAAATACAAAAAATTAGCCGGGCGTGGTGGCAGGAGCCTGTAATCCCAGCTACTTGGGAGGCTGGGGCAGAGAATTGCTTGAATCCGGGAGGCGGAGGTTGCAGTGAGCTGCAATAGCGCCACTGCACTCCAGCCTGGGCGACAGGGCAAGATTCCGTCTCAAAAAAAAAAAAAAAGAAAAAAGTTCACCTGTGAATCTCAAATCTTTCCTCAGTGGATTAACAGAAAGCCAGTGATGGTGAAACTCAAGTGGGGAACGAAGTATAAGGGGTATCTGTAGATGGTGATATAAACATGCAGCTTGCAAATGCAGAATAGAGATGGGGCGTTGTCTGTATATCTAGGTGAAGTTTTAATATGGTATGTCCTTTATATTAGTGGTTAAGTTAAAGAGGAAGATGGGGAAATGAGAAAATTGAGAGAATAGCATCTTTTGGGCTGGGCATGGTGGCTCACACTTGTAGTCCAGCACTTTGGGAGGCCAGGATTGCCTGAGCCCAGGAGTTTGAGACCAGCCTGGGCAACACAGTGAGACCCTGTCTCTACAAAAAATACAAAAATTAGCCAGGCATGGTGATGCATGTTTGTGGTCCTGGGAGGCTGAAGTGGGAGAATCACTTGAGCCTAGGAGGCAGAGGCTGCAGTGAGCTGTGCTCCTGCCACTGTACTCCAGCCTGGACAACAGAAACTGACCCTGTCTCAAAAATAAAAAAAAAAGAACAGCATCTTTTGTGGGTTTAAAACAAATTTATATGTATGTGTATGTGTGTCTAGTTTGTTTCAGGCCTGTAATCCCAGCACTTTGGGAGGCTGAGGCAGGTGGATCACTTGAAGTCAGGAGTTCGAGACCAGCCTGGACAACATAGCGAAACCCCGTCTCTACTAAAAATAAAAACATTAGCTGGGCATGGTGGCATGCGCCTGTAGTCCCAATTACTCGGGAGCCTGAGGCAGGAGAATTGCTTGAACCCGGGAGGTGGAGGTTGCAGTCAGCCGAGATCGCGCCACTGCACTCCAGTCTGGGTGACAGAGCAAGACTACATCTCAAAAAAAAAAAAAAAAAATCTGGTGAGTGAATAATTCCATTCATGAATGACCATCCTTTGGAGACAGATGTTTGAAGGACTTATGACAGTCAAAAAGTGTCAAGTTCTACTGTAGTTGCCTGTGTGTAGAACATGTACATACAAATGTGACAAAATGTTAACAATTAATAAAATCAGGTGAAGTATATGCAAGTACAACCTCTGTGTGTGTGTGTGGGTGTGTGTGTGTGTGAGACAGAGAGACAGAGTCTCACTCTGTCACCTAGGCTGAAGTACAGTGGCATGATCATGGCTCACTGCAGCCTCGACCTGCCAGGCTCAAATGATCCTCCCACCTCCTATTTTTTGTAGAGGTGGGGTCCTGCTGTGTTACCAAGGTTGGTCTGAAACTCCTAAGCAAGTGATCCTCCCTTGGACCATCCTAGTTTAAGCTGCACTCTCTGTCCCACCTCTCTGCCTCTCCTCCTGTTTTCTTAGCATTTATATGGATCCCCACTTGGATCTCTGCTGCAGCAGGGTCCTTGTTGGTCCTGTTCGCTGTGGTATTTTTACTGTACTGTGCTTTACTGTAGTTACATTTTTATTGTCAGAGCCTGACACATACCAGGCTTACAATCCTTTTAGAATGGACACAATGACTGATGGGCAGCTCTTTGCCCCCTTTTTTTTCACCCTGAAATTGGTAATAATATCAAGTGTTTCAAAGCATCATATCATATCAGGTCTTACAGAGTGAGAATTTCACACTTTTCTGGCATTTGCATAAGGAATGGTTACTTTATACTTGAAGGAGGTCACATGAACAGTAGCCTCACAGGTCAGACTAAGGAGTCGGGGAGACTGGAAGAGCCAAAGTTCACCTCAGGATAAAATTACATATGAAAATGGCTTGTTATGTGCAAGAGGTTGCTTGATATGCTAAAATATGCTCCAAGTGCAAGCCACAAACCACCATGTCCCACAAAAACAACATGGAGCCTCTGCCCCAGAACCCACTTCCATGCAGCACTCACATGCGGGGACCTCTCTCAGAAGAAAACTCGCAGTGAAATACAACAATGACACGCTTGCCATCAGTAGGTACAATGGGCTTCTTCAGTAAGAAGTCTTCAACCTCTTCTTCCATGTGCAAGTTCACTGCACCCTATGAAGACAACAGAGACCCTTGGAACCTGCATGTTTCACACATGAAGTAATGATTCGGCAAGATGTAATGATTCATCAAAAATGATCTTTAAGTCCACAAGACCAGTTTGTGATTTTTTCAGTTTTTCTGGCTGAAGAGCCCAGTAGACCATCTGGCACCTGTATCTCAATGGAGCTTTGTGGGTCCCTACACATTCATCATACAGTAATGCACATGAGAACTGGAAATGGGCAATTCAAATATGACTATGGTACACTTTATAGCTAGTTTTATAAATTTGGGGATTTTCAAAAGCTACAAGACAATGGCAAACAGTAACATCGTATTTAAAGTACCTCCTTACTATATTTAAACACTATTAATCGGGTAAAGTATTAAAATGGCAGGCCAGGCGCTGTGGCTCATGCCTGTAATCCTAGCACTTTGAGAGGCTGAGGTGGGCAGATTGCCTGAGCTCAGGAGTTTGAGAACAGCCCAGGCAACATGGTGAAACCCCGTCTCTACTAAAATACAAAAAAAAAAAAAAAAAAAAAATTTAGCTGGGCATGGCAGCATGCGCCTATAGTCCCAGCTATTTGGAAGGCTGAGGCAGGAGAATTGCTTGAACCAGGAGGTTCCAGGCAGGGGTTGCGGTGATCCGAGATCATGTCATTGCACTCCAGCCTGGCAACAGAGCGAGACTCCGTCTCCAAAAAAAAAAAAAAAAGAAAAAAATGGCAAAATCAGTTCCTTTATTCTTGGGAGCGTGTGTCCCAACACACCCCTCCACCAGGCAGCCTGCTGAACAATCAACTTTGGAGGCATCACTAAGCCTGGCACAGACACCGGGACATGTTGCCAGAGATGGGCTTCTTCTCGTCAGGAGCCCTGGGGTGCTCAGACATTGGTACCCAAGCCTCTTAAATGCTACGAAACCCATTCTGGTCCCCTTGAATGACTTAAACATCAGTGGGTACCTCCTACAGGTGCCCTTGATGATGGTGTGAGGGACAAACATGAAGAGTAACTGTAGCACAAGGTGGTAGAGAGTATTGCAGACAAGGGAACATTCGTTAAGAGCACCTGGAATCAAATGCCTTCCACGCTCACTGCATTGTTTCAAAATTCTAACAACTAGCATATGAGCTAAGCGGCCAAGTGTCACTGTCCTCCCCACTTTAAAACCACAGATCCTGTTTAGGGCTCCTTCTATAGCAAGTCTCAGGAATCCATACCTTGATGTGGCCTCCCTCGTATTCATATGGGTATCGACAGTCAATGATAACAAACTCTTTAATGAGGTTGGCAAACTTGCCATTCAAAACAGATGCCATCTGTTGAGAGAAAAAAGTTGAAGGAGAATCAACTTTGATCATCAGGAAAAACTAGATTCAAGTACCTGATGTGTGGCAGGTTCCAAAAGGATGGACTTACAATTTCTGGAGAGATGTATTTTAAATCCTGATGTTTCCCAGCAACTGTATGAAACAGGTAACCCTTAAAAAGAAGAAAAGATACTTAGAGAATCTGAAAGCCCATATAAATTCACACTTACACTGTTTGGCTGGCTAGTAGGGGGCACCTTTTAAAAAACAAACATTCATCCTGGCTAACACGGTGAAACCCCGTCTCTACTAAAAATACAAAAACTAGCCGGGCGAGGTGGCGGGCGCCTGTAGTCCCAGCTACTTGGGAGACTGAGGCAGGAGAATGGTGTAAACCCGGGAGGCGGAGCTTGCAGTGAGCTGAGATCCGGCCACTGCATTCCAGTCCGGGCGACAAAGCGAGACTCCGCCTCAAAAAAAAAACAACAAAAAAAAACAAAAAAAAACAAACATTAATGGCTGGGCGCAGTGGCTCACACCTGTAATCCCAGCACTTTGGGAGGCCAAGGCCGGTGGATAACCTGAGGTCAGGAGTTCGAGACGAGCCTGGCCAATATGGTGAAACCCCATCTCTGCTAAAAATACAAAAATTAGCCAGGCGTGGTGGAACGCACGTGTAGTCCCACCTACTCGGAAGGCTGGAGCGGGAAAATTGCTTGAACCTGGGAGGCGGAGGTTGCAGTGAGCTGAGATTGCACCACTGCACTCCAGCCTCGGTAACAGGAGCGAGACTCCGTCTCAAAAAACCAACCAACCAACAAGCAAACAATTAGTTAGTACACACTAGTTACTCTTCTAGTTACTTCATTAACATCTTGATATTTAATTTTCACACAAACCAATAAGGTATATTATCCCCGTTTTGACCACCGTATTCAAGGTTACCTAGCTAGTAAGGCATATTTAAATAAAGAAAGCTCAGGTAACCTCATTTTCCTCCTGCTTTTGTCAAGAATCCACATGTCAGTAGTTAGAGACTGTGAACAGCACTTAAACATACAGATTTCACTCATTTACTGAGCACCTGCTATGTCCAGCATGGGGCGAGGCACTGGGGATAGGAAAAAAAGAGACCTAGCCTAGCCTTGAGGAGGAAGATGTGCACATTAGCCATTACTCATTAGGGCGACTGGCTGAGTCAAGAGTTCATCTGTTCCCATGCACAGGCCCATTAAGACAAACGTAGCCAGGCCTCAATTCAAGTCGAAAATTCCACTGAGTGTGATGGTGCATGCCTGTAGTCCCATCTACTTGGGAGGCTGAGGCAGGGAGAGCACTTGAGGCCAGAAGTTCGAGGCTACAGTGTACTAGGATAGCATGTGCGAATAGCCACTGCACTACAGCCTGAGCAACATAGTAAGACCACATCTCTCCCCGCCAAACAAGAGAAGGTTCCAAAACTGAGGATGCAGCTGGGTCTTTGCTTGTTCTCTTCATTCTCCTTGTTCCTTCGAAACCCATTTAGGCTGAAATATCAATGGCCCAAGCCCATACGTTCCCCAACCCCCTAGCCAAGACAAACCCTTTTACTTCTCACGGACTGCTGTTTATTTTTACACCTCACTGAAATTTATTTCAGTCTACCATGTGGTACATGTAGTTCATGTCTTACCTCTCCAACCACATGCTAAATTCTTTGAGGGAAGGAACTGGGTCTTATTTTGGAATCTCTGCCTAACACATAAGTGCTTCAATAAATGTTAACTAAATTAATGAATAAAACATTGATCTGGTAACCTTCGAGTCAAAATATGATTAAAGCTGCTATTGACACATTCCCTGTCCTAGCCTTGTATTTTACTGCAGCCAAGCCTTCATGTAGCGTATCAGGCTATTAGAAGATCTTCCTCTAGACTTTCTGGAGGGCCTTTTCCCTCAGTGGCCAAGCTTCTCTGAACAAGGGAGAAATTCAGTCTCAATACTGGACCTTCTAAGATAACCTTTCAACATGCAGACTTGTAGTGAGGCTACAGATTTATTTCTGCTTTATACTATCCTGCTAATTACTATTTTTACAGTAACACAGTTCCCAGAGAGCCTGGTCTTTAGGTTATAATCAAGGTGGTTGGTGGACAGCTCCCTACCTAAAACTGCCCATCAGCAATAGCGAGATCTACAGTCTCAGAAACCAACATATACCTGATCATGAGAACCTAAGTTTGCTTCCCTACTTCTAACATTCTTTAACTGTGTCCTTTTGGAAGCACGCCAGGAACCACCCTGGGGAGGGAGACAGGCTGAGTGGGGTTCTAAATACCCACACTCACTCCTACACTTGCCAGAGCACCTCTGCTTGCAATTACCTTGGAGAAGTCTCCTATAAGGTCCCTTGGGTCGTTGTCCAAAATGTTTTCAATGGTTCCTTTCGGGGAAGATGCCGGGGATAAAGACTGATGAAGCATCTGTAACAAATCAAAGGTAGAGAATGAGACAAGGGTTCTGAATGGAGCTTCTGAAAACATTCACTTGGAGCATGTCTCGAGGAGACCGAAATGTTAATGCCTACATTTAGTATGAAGTTTTTATTTTATTGAATCTGGAGTGAACAAAAATGAATGTGGGTTATTGACTAGGTCTCCTATTATTCCAGTGTCTAACTGAATTGCTCTGAAACTAAATTTGCCTTCCTTTTTTTTAAAAAAAGTGGGGGGCCAGGTGGTTAGGCTGGGTGTGATGGCTCATGCTTGTAATCCCAGCACTTTGGGAGGCCCAGGTGGGTTAATCGCTTGAGCCCCGGAGTTCCAGACCAGCCTGGGCAAGGCAGGTGAATCGCTTGAGCCCAGGAGTTCCAGACCAGATCACACAGCAAGACCCTGTCTACACACACACGTGCACACACACACACACACACACACACACACACACACAAACTGGACATGGTGGTGTGTGCCTATAGTCCCAGCTACTTGGGAGGCTGAAGTGGGAGGATCACCTGAGCCTGGGGAGGTCGAGGCTACAGCGAGTGGTGATGGTGCCACTGCACTCCAGCCTGAGTGACAGAGGGAAACTATCTCCAAAAAAAGAGAAAGAAACAAGGGGGGTTAAAACTAGGACTAAGTTTAGAAAAAGTATGTCTTAGCTTTTTTTTTTTTTTAAGACAAGTCTCGCTGTCGCCCAAGCTGGAGTGCAGTGGTGTGATCTTGGCTCACTGTAACCTCCGCCTCCCAGGTTCAAGCGATTCTCTTGCCGCAGCCTCTAGAGCAGCTGGGACTACAGGTGTGCACCACCATGCCTGGCTAATTTTTGTATTTTTAGTAGAGAGAGAGTTTCACCATGTGGGCCAGATGGTCTTGAACTCCTGGCCTCAGGTGATCCGCCTGCCTTGGCCTCCCAAAGTGCTGGGATTATAGGTGTGAGCCATCACGCCTGGCCTACGTCTTAGCTTTATTCAATGAGAAGAGGAAGCCAGCTGTTAAAGGGATAATTTGAGCAATAGGACAATACATGCAATACACAGAACCACATCAAATGTTTTAATCCACGAATTCCTAATTATTATTGAAAAACAACTGTAAGTCTTGCTTTCAGCTTTGGAAGATGCTTAGTAGGGCATTATTTGGAAACCGGCAAATAGAGATCCAGTATTCATCCTGCCTTTCCCAAGGGTAACCACAGTGTTTGATGAGTGTAAGTTTCTCTTTATAGATATATTCTAGCTAATTAATAAGGAAAGAACATAAAAACTGCAGTATCATCTTTCTGAAACCCTGGTGAAATGAAGTAAAAAATCTGGACAGCAATCACCAATGACTGCCCGGCACATTATACCTCCTGATCAAAGTAGACAAAATCACCTATGTGATATTCTTGCCAAACAAATAAAACTGGATTTCAATCCATCCTTTCCAGAGTTAGGTTTTTAAGGCAATATAGGGGATGAAAGACAATGTCTGAAGACTCCACAGGACTGTGGGAACCTTTGCAGGACAAATGACTTGAGCTCTTCAACAAATAAAAATATGCAAGAGGGAAACAGATGGAGCACTGAAATCTGAGGAGTAAGAGGCCTATTGACTTTATTTGGATCCAGATTTTAACAAACTGTAAAAGTACTTAGGAGACAACTGGGGAAAACTGAACCCAGACTGGATATTTGACATTTGATAATAAGAAATTTAGCTCTGCCAGGCGTGGTGGCTCACACCTGTAATCCCAGCATTTTGGGAGACCAAGGGGAGCGGATCACTTGATGTCAGGGGTTCGAGATCAGCCTGGCCAACATGGTGAAACCCCGTCTCTACTAAAAATATAAAAAATTAGCCAGGCATGGTGGTGGGCGCCTGTAGTCCCAGCTACTCGGGAGACTGAGGCGGGAGAACTGCTGGAACCTGAGAGGTGGAGGTTGCAGGGAGCGGAGATCGAGCCATGGCACTCCAGCCTGGGCGACAGAGCGAGACTCAGTTTCAAAAAAAAAAAAGAAAAGAAACCAGAAATTTAGCTCTGTATGATATGTTTGTAAGAGGAAAACACCCCACAAACTCAAAGTATTTTTCTTATTCCCTCACTCAACAACAGCAGAAGACAGAGACTTCTAGATATGAGGGGATTTCTCCCTACCAGCAAGCAAGCAAGCAGTTTTGCAGTGGAAAATAGCTGGGTGTTGTCCAATTCAATTCTGACACTATCTACCTGGAGAGTATCAGATCAGGAAGTTGAGGGCCCAGTCCTCAAAACCGCACCACCCTTCAGACACCAGTTGGGCCTCTGGAACTTCTGATCTACGACCACCAGCTTTAAGTGGGGGTTCCCATGACCCCTTCTTTGGGTTTAATTTGCTAGAAGTGGCTCATAGAACTCAAGAAAACACATTTACCAGTTTATTATGAAGGATATTCAAAGGATACAGAAGAAGAGATGCATAGGGTAAGGTACGGGAGAAGGGACATGGAGCTGCCATGCTCTCCTTGGGTGCCCCAACCTTCAGGAACCTCCATGTGTTCAGCCATCGAGAAGCTCTCTGAACCCTGTCCTTTCAAGGTTTTATGGAGGCTTCATTACATAGAAATGATTGATTAAACCACTGGACATGAGTGATCAACTTGACCTTTAGCCCCTCTCCTCTCCCTAGAGACTGGAGTGTGGGGCTGAAAGTTCCAACCTCTAATCATGTCTCTGTCTTTCCAGTGACCAGTCCCATCCTGAAGCTATCAATCATCAGCATACAAAAAGATATGACCTTAGATATTCCAAGGATTTTAGGAGTTATATGACAGAAGGGGAGGAAGACTAAATATATATTTCATAATATCACAGGTATGATAACTGTACTCAAACAATGCTTGACATTTTCTCCACAATGAAATTTAAAATACTTTATATTTAAAATACTTTAAATTTAAAATACTTTATATTTAAAATATTTTTTAAAATTAAAATATATGAAAATAAACCAAAACATGAGGGCCAACATATATACATAATAATTATTAACAGTATTATTTTATCCAAGAAAAGTTTTACAAATATGGAAATAAAAAGGTCAATCTCTATTATGGTAAAAGAAAATGAATATTCTGGCCGGGCGCAGTGCCTCACACCTATAATCCCAACACTTTGGGAGGCCAAGGAGGACATATCATCTGAGGTCAGGAGTTCAAGATCAGCCTGGCCAACTTGGTGAAACCCCGCCTCTACTAAAAATACAAAAAATTAGCCAGGCATGGTGGTGGGCGCCTGTAGTCCCAGCTACTCGGGAGACTGAGGCGGGAGAACTGCTGGAACCTGAGAGGTGGAGGTTGCAGGGAGCGGAGATCGAGCCATGGCACTCCAGCCTGGGCGACAGAGCGAGACTCAGTTTCAAAAAAAAAAAAGAAAAGAAACCAGAAATTTAGCTCTGTATGATATGTTTGTAAGAGGAAAACACCCCACAAACTCAAAGTATTTTTCTTATTCCCTCACTCAACAACAGCAGAAGACAGAGACTTCTAGATATGAGGGGATTTCTCCCTACCAGCAAGCAAGCAAGCAGTTTTGCAGTGGAAAATAGCTGGGTGTTGTCCAATTCAATTCTGACACTATCTACCTGGAGAGTATCAGATCAGGAAGTTGAGGGCCCAGTCCTCAAAACCGCACCACCCTTCAGACACCAGTTGGGCCTCTGGAACTTCTGATCTACGACCACCAGCTTTAAGTGGGGGTTCCCATGACCCCTTCTTTGGGTTTAATTTGCTAGAAGTGGCTCATAGAACTCAAGAAAACACATTTACCAGTTTATTATGAAGGATATTCAAAGGATACAGAAGAAGAGATGCATAGGGTAAGGTACGGGAGAAGGGACATGGAGCTGCCATGCTCTCCTTGGGTGCCCCAACCTTCAGGAACCTCCATGTGTTCAGCCATCGAGAAGCTCTCTGAACCCTGTCCTTTCAAGGTTTTATGGAGGCTTCATTACATAGAAATGATTGATTAAACCACTGGACATGAGTGATCAACTTGACCTTTAGCCCCTCTCCTCTCCCTAGAGACTGGAGTGTGGGGCTGAAAGTTCCAACCTCTAATCATGTCTCTGTCTTTCCAGTGACCAGTCCCATCCTGAAGCTATCAATCATCAGCATACAAAAAGATATGACCTTAGATATTCCAAGGATTTTAGGAGTTATATGACAGAAGGGGAGGAAGACTAAATATATATTTCATAATATCACAGGTATGATAACTGTACTCAAACAATGCTTGACATTTTCTCCACAATGAAATTTAAAATACTTTATATTTAAAATACTTTAAATTTAAAATACTTTATATTTAAAATATTTTTTAAAATTAAAATATATGAAAATAACCAAAACATGAGGGCCAACATATATACATAATAATTATTAACAGTATTATTTTATCCAAGAAAAGTTTTACAAATATGGAAATAAAAAGGTCAATCTCTATTATGGTAAAAGAAAATGAATATTCTGGCCGGGCGCAGTGCCTCACACCTATAATCCCAACACTTTGGGAGGCCAAGGAGGACATATCATCTGAGGTCAGGAGTTCAAGACCAGCCTGGCCAACTTGGTGAAACCCCGCCTCTACTAAAAATACAAAAAAATTAGCCAGGTGTGGCGGCGGGCACCTGCAATCCCAGCTACTCAGGAGGCTGAGACAGAGAATTGCTTGAACCAGGGAGGCGGAGGTTGCAGTGAGCCAAGATCCTGCCACTGCACTCCAGCGTATCTAAAAAAGAAAGAAAAAGAAAATGAAACTTTTTTTTTGAGATGGAGTCTCACTCTATCACCCAGGCTAGAGTGCAGTGGCATCTCTGCTCACTGCAACCTCCGCCTCCCAGGTTCGAGCGATTCTCCTGCCTTAGCCTCCTGAGCAGCTGAGATTATAGGCGCACACCACCACACCCAGCTATTTTTTGTATTTTCAGTAGAGACGGGGTTTCACCATACTGGCCAGGCTGGTCTGGAACTCCTGACCTCGTGATCCACCTGCCTTGTGCTCCCCAAGTGCTGGGATTACAGGCGTGAACCACCGCACTCAGCCTGAATATTCTTAAACATTGACAGATACTGTCTGACATGTATACAATGTAAAGTTTCATAAATGTTCTTGCCCTTATAACCCAGAATTCCATTTTTAATTAGAAATAAAAGGAAAATCAGGGAAAGGGAGATTCTAAATGTCCAGAAGATTAGATTTATTCAATTATTTATAGTATACTTGAAAGTTGAAACACTATCAGCCAGGTGCACTGGCCCGTGTCTGTGGTCCCAGATACTTAGGAGGCTGAGGTGGGAGGACTGCTTGAGCCCAGGAGTTCAAGGCCAGCCTCTTTTCTACAAAAAAGTTTTTAAAAGATTTTTTAAATTAACTGGGCATGGTGGTGCATGCCTGTAGTCCCAGCTGCTGGGGGGCTGAGTGGGGAGGAGTGCTTGAGCCCATGGAGGCTGTACTGAGCTGTGATTGTGCTACTGCACTCCAGCCTGAGCGACAGCACTAGACCCTGTGCCCCCCACAAACAGAAAGAACAAAAACCAAACAACTCTCCCCAAACAAAAATACTATGCAGCTATTAAAATATTCTTTCAGAACAATACTTTAAAGAGAAAATGTTCATAAAGCATTAATAACAAAAGCAGATACAATAAGGCAGTAGGCCTAAATGTTTTCTTAGCTGTCATCTCTAACCTTTTAAAACTGCAATTTACTTAAACCTTTTCATGCCACAGAAAACACAGTTCACCATTTCATAATGCTTAATACCAAACCTCAATATAAGGACAATGTAATGAAGGAAAAACATACAAATAAACCAGTGTTTTGTGTGTCTAGCCACGGAATAAACAGAATAACATAAAGGACCATAGGATTTAGGCCCAGACAACCATCACACTAGCACACCCATGCCAGATGCTATGTCTAACACCTATAATCCCAGCACTTTGGGAGGCCAAGGTGGGAGGATTGCCTGAGCCCAGGAGTTTCAGACCAGCCTGCGCAACACGGCAAAAGCCTATCTCTACAAAAAATACAAAAATTAGCTGGGTTTGGTGGCACACACCTATAGTCCCAGCTGCTTGAGAGGCTGAGGTGGAAGGATTGCTTGAGCCTGGGAGGTGGAGAGTGCAGTGAGCTGAGATCATGCCACTGCACTCTAGCCTGGGTGACAGAGACCCTGTCTCAGAAACAGAAAACAACAAACCAGCCTATACAACTATGACCAATGCAATGAATTAACTTGAAGAATTAGACAGACAGACCTTTATAAAAATCAAGTATTTAATAGGCCATGATAGGTCTGGATTAAAGGGAAATAAAATATCTACAACAAATGATAATAAAAACATTTCAGGTCAAAAGTGATGAGACAAATCTAAAGCAGTGGGAAATTCATAGATTCAAATAGATTTATCCAGAAATAAGAAAATTAAAAACAAATGAGTTAACCATTCAACTCAAGAAGCTGGAGACAGCAACACAGCAAGCCTGCACTCCCGAGGCAAAGGACAGCCTACTGAGGCAGAAGACTTTTCAACAATAATCATTCTACTACAGTCAACACAGAAACAATTATGGCCAACAGCAAGCGGGGGCCTCCACCTTTGCCCAGCTGTCATACAGTGCCCCAGTCACCACTCTACTGGGATGGAATGAACTTCCGCTCCCTCCCAGCAATAGTGAGACAAGTCCCCACCTAAGGTGTCAATGGAGTTTGTGCTGGGGAACCCGGACTTCCACCCACACCTTTCTTGCAGTATCAGAGAAGGCCTGCTAAAACTTAAGATTTACATAGACTCGAGACTCACAAATATACAGGAGACAACGGAAAAATCACTGGTCATACCAAGAACCAGAAAAATCCCAACTTGAATAGGAAAAGACAATCAACTGATGCCAATACTATGAATGGATGTTGGATTTGTCTGATTTTAAAGCAGCCATCTTAAAAATGCTTCAACAGGCAATTATGAACATACTTAAAGCAATTGAAAAACCAACATGAGGCCGGGCGCGGTGGCTCAAGCCTGTAATCCTAGCACTTTGGGAGGCCGAGACGGGCGGATCACGAGGTCAGGAGTTCGAGACCATCCTGGCTAACACGGTGAAACCCCGTCTCTACTAAAAAATACAAAAAACTAGCCAGGCGAGGTGGCGGGCGCCTGTAGTCCCAGCTACTCGGGAGGCTGAGGCAGGAGAATGGCGCAAACCCGGGAGGTGGGGCTTGTAGGGAGCTGAGATCCGGCCACTGCACTCCAGCCTGGGCCACAAAGCAAGACTCCGTCTCAAAAAAAAAAAAAAAACAAAAAAACACCAACATGAAAATAGCCAAGTATCGGTCAGGCGTGGTGGCTCACACTTGTAATCCCAGTGCTTTGGGAGGCCAAGGCAGGAGGATCACTCGAAGCTAGGAGTTGAAGACCAGCCTGAGCAACATAGCTAGATCCCATCTCTATTAAAAGAAACACACACACACACACACACACACACACACAAAACCCTAGCAAATCTTATCTAAGAAAATAAATGAACCACTAAGTGGAAGTTTTTAGAACTGAAAAATACATTATCTGTGCTAGAGCAAAAAGGAACCTAGGAAACTAACCTCGTGGGCCTTCTCTGGACTAGTTGACTCTTTGGGATTGGCCCCAGACATGCTCTTCCTCCTCTTTGTATTTCCAGGTGGAGACTCCTCTTGAGATCGTTCTGGTCTCTTCAACACTGACCGAGTGCTGGAGCTACACAGGGAAGGGGAGTCAAACAGCTTGCATCGGTTGTCCTTACAGGAAAAAAAACAGATAGACCCATCTTTCATTAAAACCTGTTCACTTGAATGGTAAGACAAATAAACCATTCTAAATTAGCAAACAGACACTGCTGATTCATCTAGTCCTAGCAACTCTCATAGGGCCTGGCACACAGCAAGCACTGAGCACTTAGTGCTCAATGAATATATACTCAGCTGACATTATATACAGACGAGTAAAACATCCTTTGCCCTCACAAAAACTGTTTAAATAATCCTGCGTCAAGAGAAGTGCGACCTTCCAGTCAGGAACACATTTTTGGCTTGCCTATCTTCTCCTCCATTTTATTACTTGCACCTTGCTTAAGCAGCTCAACGGGTTTAAATACCCCACCTAAATCCAGAAAAGACGCACAGTAGCCAGGTTATAAGAAAAATGGGGGCATCATTGGTTAAGGTATAGTTAAGATGGTAAATTTGGAGGGAGTGGGGATGGGCTAGTAGCAAATGCCTTTCAAAATTGTGTTCAAAGTCTTTTTTTCTACTGGTCTTTTATTTTTTTTATTTTTTATTTTTTTTGAGACGGAGTCTCGCACTGTCACCCAGGCTGGAGTGCTGTGGCCGGATCTCAGCTCACTGCAAGCTCCGCCTCCCGGGTTCACGCCATTCTCCTGCCTCAGCCTCCCGAGTAGCTGGGACTACAGGCGCCGCCACCTCGCCCGGCTAGTTTTTTGTAGTTTTTAGTAGAGACGGGGTTTCACCGTGTTAGTCAGGATGGTCTCGATCTCCTGACCTCGTGATCCGCCCGTCTCGGCCTCCCAAAGTGCTAGGATTACAGGCTTGAGCCACCGCGCCCGGCCTCTACTGGTCTTTTAAAGACTAATTTCCCAGGCTGGGCATCGTGGCTTATGCCTGTAATCCCAACACAGTGGATCACTTGAGGTCAGAAGTTCAATACCAGCCTGGCCAACATGAAGAAACCCCGTCTCTACTAAAAATACAAAAAAAATTAGCCAGGCGTGGTGGTGTTTGCCTTTAATCCCAGCTACCCAGGAGGCTGAGGCACGAGAATCACTTGAAGCCAGGAGGTGGAGGTTGCAGTGAGCTATGATGGCACCATTGCACTCCAGCCTGGGTGACAGAGCAAGACTGTCTCAAAAAAAAATAAAGACGAATTTTCCAGAGTCCAAGGGAAGCCAACCTGACCAGTGGTAGAGAGAATCAGCTCTCTAAACGCATCTCAGCCTATTCTCGACTCCGTGTGTCTTGGTCTGGCTTTTCCTTCTGCACAGAATGTCCTTTCACATCTCAGTAAACCATTCATTTTCAAGTTGATGCTAACATTTTTAAAAATTTTTTTTTCGACGGAGTCTTGCTCTGTCGCCCAGGCTGGAATGCAGTGGCGCGATCTGGGCTCACTGCAAGCCCCACCTCTCGGGCTCATGCCATTCTCCTGCCTCAGCCTCCCGAGTAGCTGGGACTACAGACACCCGCCACCACGCTCAGCTAACTGTTGTTGTTGTTTTTTTTTTTTGTATTTTTAGTAGAGATGGAGTTTCACTGTGTTACTCAGGATGGTCTCGATCTCCTGACCTTGTGATCCGCATGCCTCGGCCTCCCAAAGTGCTGGGATTACAGGCGCGAGCCACTGTGCCCGGCCGATGTTAACATTTCAATGTCACTTCTTTGAAATCTTCCTGATAGTCCCCAATGGAACGGATCACTCCCACATCTGCTCCCAGAGACCAGGGATTTTCTCCCTCTTTTGTCTGAGTTTATTTTCCATTACGGCTCCCAGCAATGGTTAGTCTGTAACAACCATTTGTGGAAGAAATTTCCCCACTATTAAGAGCTTACAAGCCAATGCTTATGATTTTAAAATCAAATCTATACAATTAATAGCCACTTCCAAAGTGTTCTCACATTTTATGTAATTGTATGCCTATCAAAATGACCTGGTAAATTTACTCATAACATGTGTACTGGGTTAACATATTTTTTCAAAAGTTATGCACATGAATGTACTATAATCCATAAGTGATCTCAAAACTGTAGCTTGGCTGGGTGCGGTGGCTCACGCCTGTAAACCCAGCACTTTGGCAGGCAGGTGGATGGATCACCTGAGGTCAAGAGTTTGAGACCAGCCTGGCCAACATAGCGAAACCTCATCTCTACTAAAAATACCAAAAAAATTAGCCGGCAGTGGTGGCATAAGCCTGTAGTCCCAGCTACTCAGGAGGCTGAGGCAGGAGAATCACTTGAACCCAGGAGGCAGAGGTTGCAGCAAGTCACGATTGCACCACTGTACTGCACTCCAGCCTGGGCAACAGAAGGAGACTCTGTCTCAAAAACAAAACAAACAAACAAAAAAACTGTAGCTCATTTGTTCTATAATTATAGTTCAGGTTATTGACAATTAAAAAATAGGAACTTATCAATTTAGGTGTGTACCTAAGGGTGTATATCTCTGAATATACAGGTGTATATATCTGTGTAGGAACATTCTTGCTTCTAACTTTGAAAGTATCCCTATGATGAAAACACGAATCTAGTGTGTGTATATATATATATATATATGTGATTTTGAATATATACACACACATACACTATAGAATCTATATCTATACTATGCTTTCTGTTTGAAAGTATCCCGGCCGGGCACGGTGGCTCACGCCTGTAATCCCAGCACTTTGGGAGGCCGAGACGGGCGGATCACAAGGTCAGGAGATCGAGACCATCCTGGCTAACATGGTGAAACCCCGTCTCTACTAAAAATACAAAAAATTAGCCGGGCGCGGTGGCGGGCGCCTGTAGTCCCAGCTACTCAGGAGGCTGAGGCAGGAGAATGGCGTGAACCTGGGAGGCGGAGCTTGCAGTGAGCCGAGATTGCGCCACTGCACTCCAGCCTGGGCGACAGAGCGAGACTCCGTCTCAAAAAAAAAAAAAAAAAAAAAAAAAAAAAAAAAAAAGAAAGTATCCCTATGATGGAAACACAAATCTATACTGTGTGTGTGTATATGTGTGTGTGTCTGTGTATGTATGTGTGTGTATATATATATATATATATATATAAAGAAATTATTTCTAAAATTGAAAATATCTACCTGAAAATATCCAGCCTCAGGTAGGTATTTTCAATTAAAAAAAAAAAAAAAAAATCCAGCCAGGCACAGTGGCTGTAATCCCAGCACTTTGAGAGGTTGAGGTGGACAGATCACCTGAGGTCAGGAGTTCAAGACTAGCCTGGCCAACATTGTGTAACCCTGTCTCTACTAAAAATACAAAAATTAGCTGGGTGTGGTGGCAGGCACCTGTAATCCCAGCTACTCGGGAGGCTGAGGCAGGAGAATCACTTGATCCTGGGAGGCAGAGGTTGCAGCGAGCCAAGATTGTGCTATTGCACTCCAGACTGGGCAACAAGAACAACTCCGTCTCAAAAAAAACAAAACAAACAAAACAACAACAACAAAAAAACCCTGTGAGTTACTGTTGCTTGTCTAATTTTATGCTAGGTTCTGTGGAATATAAATGAGAATAACCTAAAAAAAGTAAAGTATTCAGGCTAAAAAGGCTTCAGATAGGCTTTTTTCAAACTGACTAGATGATAAAAGCCAGGAATGACCATGGTCGCGCCTAACCCACACTCCTTATAGATCAGGAGACATGCAGAGAGATATCATCACTAAAGGTTTGTAGGTAGCCAAAGTGAGGCCTAAAACCCAGATCCCCAAATGCTATCATTCATTTCAATCTTTGGCTATACTCAACTAAAGACTACTCTGTCCAGTGCCCCAATCACTCAGGGCTTCCTCCAGACACATTAAAACAACTCACAAGGTTTGTAGTTCTCATGACGAGAGGAGCTGTCCAGAGGCTTGCCATGCATGAGGGGGTCTCCTCCTCATTCTAAAAAACAGAAAAATTGATTTTAAAAAGATCCTGTAGAGACTAACATTAGTTTAAATGCTTTAGGTGTGTTTCTCCCTGAAGAATACCAGATAGGCCTGGATAGGAAGTATCCTTAATGTACCATCCTATACCATTCTGATTTCACGTTTCTTGTATATAAACTGCATATAGACTGATTTCATGTTTCTTGCATATAGACTGTTAGTTAGCTCCTTCAGGGTAAGAAGGATCATATGTCTTCTTTTGACACCCCCATCCCCCAACCCAAAGGATTTAATAAGGCTGGTAGCCCCATTATTAAATGAATTATCACCAAATGAACAAAAGTATCAGCTAAGCAAGCCCCGGGGAATTGTTGTTGCTGTTCTTTTTCACATCACATGACTTCTCCAGAGGTAATTAGTAGAATAGATAGGAACGCACACACACACGCACACACAGTACCTTCAGATTCTCTCTGTCGAGAAGGTCCACAAAGCCATCATCCTCATCAGACAAAGTGGCTGTCACAGGTGATTGGGGTGTAAAAAGAGGAATGAAATTCCCTGGTTCACTATTTCTTTCATTTGAGGAAAGCTGTAAGACAAAATTCATGGATTAATAACAAATGAGAGCTCTGGTCCACTTTGATTTCCTTGAATGGGTCACTAGTTTCTATGATGAAAACATACTATGTACTTGTTACACAAAGTAATATTTTAGCAATTACTGATTATAGGAAAATGTATCCCAAGATTATAAATGATTTGATGTCCACACACAGCCCTGAGTAGTCAGTAGGCTTCACAGAGAACTCCTGCCAGAAGCAATTCACCCTATAATGGGTACTAGAGATAGCCTCTTGTGAAGAATAAGGTTTCTTTTATTAGGAGGTTGCATCAGTGAACACCGGATCAGCATTGAGGACTGTGACAGTATGAGAATCTGCTGAAATGAGTTAGAGCAAGCAGATGCAAATCTCTATTGAGAGCATAAAATGGCCTAGAGAACACACTTATATATAACTTCAGTTCTGACAGGGGGGAATAAAAGGTAACTTCCTTCTATAAAATCTATCCTCGTTCTTTAGACTTGGGATTTAAATGCTGCTCAGTTTTTAAATGAGGAATTACTGTGTGCCAGATACTACAATATAGTCTTTATACATATAATCCAATAGAAGCCTCACAATATACTAAAGGTAGCTAATCCTTTCCTTTTCCTTTAGCAAATCAGGAAACTCGTGCTTAAGAGAGGTTAGTTACCAAGATTATACACCTCATGTGTTTGACTCCAAAATCCAAACTCTTCTCACTACACTGTCTCCCTAGGAGAAAACCATTCCCAGAATTAAAATGGCAGTACCTCATTAGCCAACCTATAGTCATATATTTTTTTGGGAGGCCTCTAAACATGGAATATAGAAAATTTAGAAAAACTGCTCATAAATCCACACCTGGAGATAAATCCTACTAATACAAACACTGCTAATACTGAAATCTTTATTTTCTAGGCACTTTCAAATTCAGAAAAAAAGCTTAGAGTTTTTTCACAGTAGCAGGGTAGTCCCAATGTTATGCCCTACAAGTAATCCTTAAAATCCAAATCTCTTTGGGGTATGAATCTGTTGTAAATTAAGTGGCCCTCCTCCAAGTTTCTGAGTGGATCATGCACTAAGGAATCCTCTCTGCAGCTGGCCTATTCTAGTTCTGGCATTAGATTTGCTTCACAATATAAAACAAGTTCTGGGCAGTCTCTAGTCCTCCCCAAGTGCACCTGACCACACTCTGGGAAACGGCAAATTTTTTTAGCCAGCTGAGCCTAGGAGTAGATAACTTTATTATGGGGAAGTACCTTTATCACGAAAGCTCACACTATATCACACCAACTTTTGTGAGGTAGGTTCTGAGATCCCTAGGTGCAGATATGATACGGGCTCTAGTTGCTAAGCATACACCAAATATATTGTTTCTGGTATCCAACTCTTAAAGCGTTACTGTGTACTTGGGAATTTAGAGATTGCTTATTGAGACAGGAATTCATCGTCCAGGCTGGAGTACAGTGGTCTGATCATAGCTCACTGCAGCCTCGAATTCTTGGGCTCAAGCAATCCTCCCACTTCAGCCTCCCAAGTAATTGGGACTATAGGAACAAGCCACTACACTCTGCTTATTTTTTAACTTTGTACAGATAGGGTCTCATTATGTTACCCAGGCTGGTCTTGAACTCCTCCTGACCTCAGGTGATCCTCCCACCTTGGCCTCCCAAAGTGCTGGGATTACAGCCATGAGCCACGGCACCCAGCCAGAGATCATTAAATCCTGGTTTCCCACTTAGGTATATCCTTTGGTAAATCATCCAGACCTCTCTAGTGGTACTTTCCTGATCTGTTCAAGTGGGTTAACTCCACTTACTTCACAAGACAAGAACATATAAAAGTGCTTTGTGCAAATGATAAACAGAGTTAGCAACACTGGCTGAACCTCAGAACACAAACCAGATTGGAAAGGTATATTTTCAGATTTAAGATCCTAGGTAAACCTGCAAGCCAAATGTGGTCATCCTGCTCAAGTTGGGCCTCTTCAATCTATAGATGCTATCAGTTAATCCAATTCAGACCAACAGCAGGAAACTTTGGAAGGAATGACAGTCCCTGTCTGGCAAATACATAGCCCTGAAACAAGTGATCCCAAAACTGCCCAGTAGCCTGAGTGTTCACTGGAATCTATAGTAGTTCTTAAAAAAAAAAAAAAAAAAAAAAAAAAAAAAGAGAGGTGGTCTCACTGTGCTGCCCAGGACTCAAGTGATCCTCCTGTCTCAGTTTTCCAAAGTGCTGAGATTATAGGCATGAGCCATGGCACCTGGCCCATAACTGTTCCTAACAAACCACCTTTGGAAGAAGTCAAGTGCTCTCTCTCCAGCTCTTTGATAAGCACTTAGAATGCATACTAAAAGAGCAAGTTTTAAGTAAGAGATCTAGTGTTACGGCTCTTTTAAAATTTGTCTTGCAGGCTTTCCAGTTTTTGCCAGAAAGCCCTTAAACAAACAAACAAACAAAAATAGTAAGAGATCTAATCCCACCATATATACATTTAGGATGACCCAGGATTTCCCAGATTAACAAGGTCAAATATTCCTTGCACAACTCCAATATTTCAAACACCATCTCCCACTCTTCCTACCGCCTGTCTGTTCTTCAGACACAGCAAAACCACCAAGAATGCTTGACAGTCTAGTTTCAAAAGACAAAGTCAAGGTAAAGACAGCTAGTGCTACTGTAGTGCCTTCAATTCTGGATGAAAGAAGGTGTTTTAATCCTTTCTTCCTGTCAGGAATTCCCCTATGAAAGCCAGAGCACATACCATCCAAGCTGGGGCAGAGTTCTGCCTCTGTGTGAAGAGATCTTTACCCTCCTGGAGTCCATGAGAGTGCAGGCAGCCACGAGATACAGGTCTTACTGGCTTCTTAAACTCAAAGGCTTCCTGCAAGACACAGTCGAGACATCTACTGTCCATGAAAACCAACTCAAGCCTCAGCTTGGGTGAAAGACGCAAGGAAGTGGACACTGTTCACCTTTCTGCCTCCAAATTAAAATTTCACCTAATTCCAACAATGGATCTCTGTAACTAAGAATATCCAAGGCTCTGTCAACAGCTAACTTCTAAAGTAACATCTTTTTCTTGCCATACTGTATTTCCTAACACCAGTATCAGCCAAATATACAAAACATGATAAATAAGCTAAATCACAATGTTTCTGAAATCTAGAGCAAAAATAAATAAAATCTAATATAATTGCCTGTGAATAGTTGTCAAAATTTTCCATCTAGATCCATCTGTTTCAGGGCTTCTTATCTCCAGCTCTTCCTACCAACTGAGGAAATTTTTTCTACTTAAAATTATTATTCTATTCTATACTAAAAGCAATGAAAAAAAAGCCCTACTGGTTTACTCAACATGGACGATTCTTACAAGCATAATGTGTTAAAGCCAGATATGATAGAATATATATTGTATGATTCCACTTTATGAAATGAAAGCACTCACAGGCCCCCTGCCCTAAAATATTCGCTTAAGAACTCATAATTAAAAAGAAAAAAAAAAAAAAAGAACTCATAATTAAGTGTTAAAAGCAGTAATGGCTAGCACTGGCATGGGTGGCTGAGTTCCCTGTTGCCCTTGGTCTCGGGGTCGCTGTCGGCACTGAGGCTGCAGCTATCATGGTGAACTTATTTCAGATTGTACAGGACCACTGGGTTTATGTTCTTGTCCCTATGGGATTTGTCGTTGGATGTTATTTAGACAGAAAGAGTGATGAATGGCTAACTACCTTCCGGAACAAGAGTATGTTATTTAAAAGGGAATTGCAACCCAGTGAGAAGTTACCTGGAAGTAAAGACTGGCTGAATTACAGAATGTTCATATTTTAAAGTTCTGAGAGAAATAAAAACATTCAGAACAAAAAAAAAAAAAAAAAAGCAGTAATGGCTAACATTACAGTGATTTCTATGCCAACACAGTACTAAGTACTTTCTGCGCATTAACTTTTTAACCATCAAATACAACCTGATTGTCCCGATTTTACAGGTGAGAAAACTAGACCTTGCAGGTTAAGCAATGTGCCCAAAATATTGAAGTAAAACAGAACAACTCCAGAGTGAGCGCTCTTTAACCACCACCTATGCTGTTTTCCCTTTAAAACAAAGCTCTAAGCAAGCAACCCTGAGAGAAGCCATTTCAGGGGAAAACCAGGCATCAGTACAGCTTTGCCCTGGTAAAAAGCACAAGAGGCTGATAAACTGCTCCAAGCACTCAAGGCGGGAACTCATTTCCATATTCTTTCTCATGACATTTCCCAAGTTGATAAAGAAATCATCAGGAAAGTTCATGGAGGCAGTGGGTTTTACACTAAACCTGGAAGATTTTAAGGATTATGAACTGTGGCGTTTTAGCAGGAATGGAAAAGGGGAGAAAGTAAATATACAGAAATACAGTAGAGAGAAGGCTGAAAAAATTACAACTGCTTTGGATGCCTACTCTGTGCCATGTCTAAGAGAACAAAAAAGCCAGGCCCATTCAAGGTAGACAACCACAAATTCACCTTCCAAGCCACCATTTCAGTTACTCTGAGATCCCCTAGAACTTGTTAGCCCTGTTCTTACAAATACTGCCAAAGAGCCTTTTCCTAAGCTTACAATTCATTTCAGGGTCAGAGCAAAGAGGCAAGGACAGCCTGGGCAGAGACTTCCAGACAAACACTATTTGTACATGTAATTACTCCTGTGAGCTACCATCTGAGCAACTCCTGCCTGTCAGGCACCATTTTCATTTTTTTTTTTTTTATTTTATTTTTTATTTTTTTTTTGAGACGGAGTCTCGCTCTGCCACCAGGCTGGAGTGCAGTGGCGGATCTCAGCTCACTGCAAGCTCCGCCTCCCGGGTTTACGCCATTCTCCTGCCTCAGCCTCACGAGTAGCTGGGACTACAGGCGCCCGCCTCGTCGCCCGGCTAGTTTTTTGTATTTTTAAGTAGAGATGGGGTTTCACCGTGTTAGCCAGGATGGTCTCGATCTCCTGACCTCGTGATCCGCCCGTCTCGGCCTCCCAAAGTGCTGGGATTACAGGCTTGAGCCACCGCGCCCGGCCCAGGCACCATTTTCAATACTTCATACATAATCTTACTTACTGCCGCATCCCTAAAAGATATTACTACTCCTATTTTACAAAAGAACAAAGAAGATTAAAAAGAGAAGAATTTGCCAACATCATACAGCTAATAAGCAGGATCCAAACCCAGATTTCTCTGACTCCAAAGACTGCACATAACAGCCAAGTTTAGTCTCCCAGAAAGCAGCCCAGCCACTTATCTCTACGCCACTGACAGCTTGTGGGTTTCACCTCTGCCTCAGGTTAGTACATTGAAGTCATGCTCACATTTTCCTTGTTCTCATCTGGGTCGATGAGCTGAAAGATGTCATGGTCGAGAGAATCAGAGTGGCTCCTCTTCAGAGCTGGACTACATCCCAAGAGCTTCTGCTATCAAAGTGAAAAAAGAAAATAATTAAGGCACATAAATAAAATTTCAGTGGAAAATTCAGTTCCGAAAAGAAAAAAGGGGGGCTGAGTAGGGGTAGGCTAGCTCCTCACACACTGCAGTAGGTAATCAGTAAATGTGGCCAGGGCTTCATCATTCCATGGGTTTACAGCTAACCTCACAAGGTCTACAGCGCCCCGCTCAACAGGGATTACAGTGCCAAGTCAATCCCCAAATAACATTTGCATCAAAAGAATCCTTCCGGGTTTAATAAAGCTCTGTTAGAAATGGAGGACAAGGCCGGGCGCGGTGGCTCAAGACTGTAATCCCAGCACTTTGGGAGGCCGAGACGGGCGGATCACGAGGTCAGGAGATCGAGACCATCCTGGCTAACATGGTGAAACCCCGTCTCTACTAAAAAAATACAAAAAAACTAGCCGGGCGAGGTGGCGGGCGCCTGTAGTCCCAGCTACTCGGGAGGCTGAGGCAGGAGAATGGTGTGAACCCGGGAGGCGGAGCTTGCAGTGAGCTGAGATCCGGCCACTGCACTCCAGCCTGGGCGACAGAGCGAGACTCCGTCTCAAAAAAAAAAAAAAAAAAAAAGAAATGGAGGACAAATTCCTCCAGGCCAAGCATCTTGAGTACTTACGAGACTAAGGAAAGGCTGGGAATAGTGGCTCTTGCCTGTAATCCTAGCACTTTGGGAGGCCAAGGCAGGAGTTTGAAACCAGCCTGGGCAACAGAGTAAGACCCCCGTCTCTACAAAACATACAAAAAAAAACACGCCAGGTGTGATGGTGTACACCTATATATAGTCCCAGCTACTCTGGAGGTTGAGGTTGGAGGATCACTTGAGCCAGGGAAGCAGAGGTGGCAGTGAGCCAAGATTTTGCCACTGCACTCCAGCCTGGGTGACACAGCAAGACCTTGTCTCAAAAAGAGACTAAAGAAAAGTCGTTTTTACTCTCTAAATTAAGTGTCCTATCAAGGTCATGCTGGTAGCTAAGGAACGGGTAACAGGTATTAGCTCAAAATAAACAAGGAACTAACTTACAGGTAGGGAATGTATTCTTCTCACAGGATTTTCAAGGCTGTAATGAGACCAGAAGGTAAATAATGAGAATAAAACAAGTAAAGAGGTATTCATATTAGCAGAGAGACAGTGTTTAGCCTGTAGCTTGGGGGTATAGTCACAGACTCCCATTTTAGGCAAGAGATGGGAGAATAAATTTCTGAAGCTGTCTTATTCTCAGGAGTACCCCTAATACTAGGCTTCTAGGTGAAAAAAACAAACCCATGTCTTTTCTTAAAATACACATGTTCGGCTGCATGTAATCCCAGCACTATGGGAGGCCGAGGAGGGTGTATCACGAGGTCAGGAGTTCGAGACCAGCCTGGCAAACACGATGAAACCTTGTCTCTAGTAAAAATACTAAAATTAACCGGCTGTCGCGGTGTACGCCTGTAGTCCCAGCTACTCGGGAGGCAGAGGCAGGAGAACTGGTTGAACCTGGGAGGTGGAGGTTGCAGTGAGCCACTGTACTCTAAGCTGGGAGGCAGAGTGAGACTCTACCTCCAAACAAAAAAAACCCCACATGTTCTTGTAAGGCTATGATGTCAGAGCACAGAGGAAGGGTTTGGGTAAGACCCGAATAGAACACCAAAATTATAGCTAAAATAAAGGGAGAAAAGTTCTGAAAATTGCTGACATAAACTATTCATTCTTGAGATTCCAGAGTGTTTCTAGGGACAGCTAAACCCAGGGCTCCAGTCAGTGTATGAAGAACTTCATTTAAATAAGGTATTTAAGTTTAGACACGTTTTTTCTAAGTACAAACATTTAAAAGCAGTGAATACGTACTTTTCTTTACTGTCCAATGGCCCAGGAGAATCTAGACAGAAACCTATGGAAAAAAACAAAAAAACAAAAAAAACAACTTCTCAAGAAATAATACAAAAACACCATTTTGTCATTAAAATTAAAACACTAAAGAAACTACTTGAGTCTTTATTTAAGTCAGGCAACAAATACTCATGGCTTGTACTTTTGCCAGAATTGATGTCATGGCTATTAGATTGTCAAAAATGTCATGTTTGTACAAGTCTGAATAATTTTTTCATAGTGTATTTACTGTTTTTCCTCCATTTGCAAATAACATCAAGGGAAACAGGATTTGAGAAGAGGGTGAATAAAACTGATTCGTATCATGATTGTTTGGTTCTTCAGATAGAAGTGACCCAGATAACTTTCTATGAGTTCCAACCACAGAAACAATAGGTACCAAATTTTCTTGGCATAGGTTTTAAATATTTTATCTTGTCAAATCATATGGGGTTTGAAAAATACAACTACTAGGCCGGGCACGGTAGCTCACACCTGTAATTCCAATACTTTGGAAGGCTGAGGCAGGCGGATGGCTTGAGGCCAGAAGTTCAAAACGAGCCTGGGGCAACACAGCGAGACTTGTCTCTACCAAAATTTAAAAAAAAATGAGTTGGGTGTGGTGGCACGTGCTTGTAGTCCTAGCTACTTGGGGAGGCTGAAGTGGGAGGTTCACTTGAGCTCGTAAAGTTGAAGCTGCAGGGAACCCTGATTGTGCCACTGCACTCCAGCCTGAAACCTGGGCAACAGAGCAAGACCCTGTCTCAAAAAAAAAAAAAAAAAAAAAAAAAAAAAAAAAAAAGGCCAGGTGCAGTGGCTCACCCCTGTAATCCCAGCACTTTGGGAGGCCGAAGTGGGTGGATCACCTGAGGTCAGAAGTTTCAGACCAGCCTGGCCAACATGGTGAAACCCGTCTCTACTAAAAATACAAAAACTAGCTGGGTGTGGTGGCCCGCACCTGTAATTCCAGCTACTAGGGAAGCTGAGGCAGGAGAGTTGTCTGAATCTTGGAGGCGGAGGTTGCAGTGAGCCAAGATGGGGCCACTGCACTCCAGCCTGGGTGACAAGAGTTGAGACCTTGTCTCAAAATGAAAAATACTACTAGTCATGACATGCAAGGCAAACACTTGCTGCCTTTAACAAAATGACACCAAGGTGTCTATCTCAAAACAGGCAGCAGGGTGAAGGAGACACTGTTCAGCATTACTTATATGCCAGCTCAGATGACGCAGACCCACCCACCCATAAGCTCACATGTCTATGTAGCCTTATGGAAAGTGAAGTGTTAGAGCTCTTGCTCACCACACTGCTACAAATGACAATCCTATCCCCAGTTCTATATTAAATTACATTCTACATACAGAAGCCTACATTACATTTTAAGACTTTTGCAGCCGGGCGCGGTGGCTCACGCCTGTAATCCCAGCACTTTGGGAGGCTGGGGTGGGGGGATCATGAGGTCAAGAGATCGAGACCATCCTGTCTAACACAGTGAAACCCCATCTTTACTAAAAACACAAAAAAAGTAGCCGGGTGTGGTGGCGGGTGCCTGTAGTCCCAGCTACTCGGGAGGGTGAGGCAGGAGAATGGCATCAACCCCGGAGGCGCAGGTTGCAGTGAGCCAAGATTGCGCCACTGCACTCCAGCCTGGGCAACAGAGCGAGACTCCGTCTCAGAAAAAAAAAAAAAGACTTTTGCTCTTGCAGTTCCTTTAACCTAAAGCATCTTTGCCCCAACGGTCTTATCTGTACAAATACAGATAAAATGCAGTAATATGAATTCATGAAGAATGAAATGCACTGGCAATTTCCCCCATAGCAGCATCACTGAAATGATTTCATGACACTGTACTTCCAATAATTTGACCTTGTATTTTAGCCAGTAAGATTGCCTGAATGCCACTTACAGTGGTATGGTGAATTTTACTTTACTATCCATCCTTAAAGGGCAAGCCCACACCACCTCCTTACAGACATTCGAAACCTATTTCCTTTCTTCATAAATAGCCACAAGGGCTCCTTTGTATTCTTCTTAATAATGTTTATCAATGGGCATGGTGGCTTGAACCACGGGAGGTGGAATCACTTGAACCCGGGAGGTGGAGGTTGTGGTGAGCCAAGATCACGCCATTGCACTCCAGCCTGGGCAACAAGAGCGAAACTCCATCTCAAAAAAAAAAAAAAAAAGTGGCCGGGCGCGGTGGCTCAAACCTGTAATCCCAGCACTTTGGGAGGCCGAGACGGGTGGATCACGAGGTCAGGAGATCGAGACCATCCTGGCTAACACGGTGAAACCCCGTCTCTACTAAAAAAAAAAAAAAAAAGTTTATCACCCAATGCCGTGACTTCCTCAAGTTCTAACCAAAACTAACCTCCTGGGTGAAAAGGCATGTTTCAGGAAATTCACAGTATTGCTCCCCACACAACAGACTTAAATACCTGAATCTGTTGACTCAGAGGAGCCCATTCTCTGCAGATTACTGTTGTTCTTCACCTCCAGTGGTTGCTCATAATCACTGAAACCAACAGAAATATACCATGAGTGATTTATAGGATATAATTAAAAGGTCACATGCAGGAGATGGGCCATGAGATTAAGCAGCAGCCACTTTAAGAAGCAGATTAAGAAGCAAAGATCCCACTTTGCCACTCTGAACACCCAATTAGCACTTGGGCAAAGGAGAAAAAAGGAGTGGGTGGGCATGGCCTTGGACCACACTGCAGGTTATGATGGCTATGGCAAATATTGGGGTATTTCCTAAAATAAGAGCATGTGTCCTAGGTACTGTGACCGAGTCAGGATGAAAGTTGAACAGGACACTTTCTGCTTTTCAGAAGTTGGGAAATGCACAAGACATGTGCCTAGCAAACGGGATGCCAGAGACTGAAGGGAAAGTAGTTCTTCCGCCGGAAACACCGTGGGATGCATTTTTTGCTATCAGGAAAAGCCCAGGAAGCTTTCAGAAAGTTAGGTAAAAAGACCTGGCCTTAGGAAAGCAGCAGAGTGGACATCAGGAATGTGCACGGGTCGAGGGACTGAGATGATTTTACATAAACGCCAGGAAAGAAAATGCCATGGTCCTTTATTGAGAAGGAACAAAGATCACAGCAAACTAAGATCCTGAGGGTGGTTTAGCAAAGGGTGAATGTGAGTGCCTATAAGAGCCTGATTTTCCCCGCGGGGGTAGATTCCAAAGAGCTTCCAGGGATAGAGGCAGAAGTAGAGTACGGAGCAATCCGAAATGGGTGAAGGTGGGCCTGGCTCGGGCTTAGGCCCGAGATCGCCACCTCTTTCCCTGGGAGGTCCGGACCGCCTCTCCCGCCCGACATTCCGCCCGGGCGGGGGTGCACATGGTGGGCCCCAGCCCGGCTGTCCCCGAGCGGCGAACCCGCACGGAAGGGTCTCGCCCTTCTCCCGGTCCGTTTCCCGGCCTGATCTCCCCGAGGCCGACGCCGAGGCCAGGGGCCTGGGACACCGCCCGCCGGTCTCTCCTCACCTGCCCAGCCCCTGCAGCTGGTCCATAGTGACGGTCAGGTTAGTGACAGGCGACAGTCCCCCGGCGGCTGGCGCGCCAAATAGCGCCTTCACGACGGGCTGCGGCGCGGGAGGAGGGCTGCAGGCGAAGAGCAGGCGGCGGCGGTGCGGGGGCTCCGGGCCCAGTTCCATGGCGGCGCCCGGCCTCGCAGAGCTCCAGCTCCCTCTTCCTCCGCCTCCGCCTCTGCCGCGACCGCCCCGCCCCGCACACACCGGCCTCGGCCGCGCGCCACCGGCGCCCGCGGGTCAAACACAAACACGACTCCGCGGTTCAGGGACACGGCTGCCGCGGGCAAGCGGCGCGGCCGGGCGGGTGTGCGGACCCTCCAGGCGCCAGCCACAGGCACGGGTGCTTCCCTCTCACACCGCGAGGCCAGCGGGCGGGCGGGCGCAGGCAACCTGAAGATTAAATCCAAACAAACGCGGCGGGTCGGCGAGAGAAGGCGGGCGAGAGCCTCGAGGCAACGGCCCAGACTCAAGCTGTCTTCGCTGTTCTCCCACCCGCTTGCCCAGCTCTGGGTAGCAGAAAACCGAGCCGACCTCCACCTCTTACCCAGGCTGTCGCAGCCAACCTGGTCTTTCGCGGTAATAGCAGCTCAGTGGGGGCCACTGCTGCCCCGCCCCCCTTTCCTAGTTGGCGCCAAACGGAATCCACCAATCAGTAAGCAACTTCTCCTTCTCGCAACCGAATGGCAGCTAAGCTGGGCCAATGAGAGGGGAAGAAGGAAGCGGCTCGCGGGACTCTGCCAGGTCATCCGCTCTCAGAAGGGGGCGGAGCCTAGAGTGGACTGGCGCGGATCAAAATGAGCGGGGGATCAGAGGTCAATGAAAACTCCCAGCAGACCCTGCGAGACACTGCTCGCGGCTGAAAGGCCCCCTTGTCCCGTCGCATGCTGGGAAGCGTAGTTCCCATCGCGAGCCGCAGTCCAGTTAGCTTCGGCCTCCGTTGGGCCTCCACTACCTCGCCCCCAACCTGGCGCCCCACACCCTGAGGGAATGTGGAGGCTAAGGTAGACCTGTGGAGGTCTGGCCGGATCCAGCCCTGGCTCGGCCTCTAACCATGCAGTATTGTGGACCCCTTTCTTCCGCCCCGGGTCTTCAGGCCCCAATTTATAATGAGGGAGGGAATGGAATGACCCCCAGGACTGGACTCGACCACCAGGGCCCAACTCTGGAGGGCTCACAGACCCCGGGTGCTGCTGGCCTTATGGGATTTGAACCCCGCAGTACAACATGTGCTGTGGGCCTCAGCATTGTTTGCTCACTTCCATTCTAGCCCTTATTGGATTCTCTTAGAATCATTTCTGTCTTCCCACGACTTCTTAGCCCCCTGGGAGCTCCTAGAGAGCAATAACAGCAAATACAATAATAGCAAATAATAGCTAAAGTTTACATAGTGCTTATGCACTTGACGCTGTTCCCAGTGTGTTAATCTGTATTAATTCATTTAATCTTTACAACTCTGTGACATAGAATTATCCCCATTTTCTAAGTGGGCATATTTACTGTTATAGCCCCTGCACCTGTGGCAGTTCCTGAATGATTTTGAGGGCCATAAGTGCATGATTTAATTGCAACCTACTGCTGAGCGTAGTGGTTCACGTCTATAATCCCAGCACTGCGGGAGGGCCAGGTGGGAGGATTGCCTGAGCCCACGAATTTGAGACCAGCCTGGGCAACAAAGTGAGACACCCTCCTGCCCCCTATCTCCAAAAAACAAAAACCCTACAGTTTGAAAAGCCATGATGGACAGGTGGAAGCCCCCAGCCTTTGGCCCCAACACCAGACCCTTCACAGTGGGGAACCTCCCTCTCAGGATTCATCTCCTTTTCTGTGCACCAGTGCTCCACCACCCAGGAACCTCCCTTCCCTCCAGAAACCCCAGGCTATTTAGGCCTCTCTGCACAGTTCACATGGTCTGTGAACTGTTTCCTGTCGTATCTCTGAATACTTTCCTCTCCTCCTGTATTTTGTGTGGTTTAATACTTGGCTCAACATTCCTGTTACCGCATTCATTCATCCAACATATGTTTATTCAGGGATTACTAGAACAAAGTTAGTGCTTGAAAAAATGCCACAATCCCTGCCCTCAGGGAGCTCTGGTTCGCTGAGCATAAAGCTCCTAATAATAATGAAATTATTACCATGACAATAGCTGTGGCTCACGGAGGGCCGGTGGGCACCTAGAGGAGGGGCGGAGACTGGGGAAGGCAGTATGGTGTGGGGCACATCCCAAAGGAGATTTAAGCTGAAGGTGAAGGTTGCCGGAGAAGGGGAGCTTGGAACTAGGGGGAAGTGCTTTCTAAGGAAAGGGTCCTCAGCAGCCAGGAGGTGAGGAGGAACGCTGTACTTGCTGGGAACTACTCCTGCGTTGATCCAGTCAGTTCTAGAATGGGCACATGGGAGTGGCTGTGAGGGACAGTTCTGGAAAGGATTGGACTTTGCTGAAGAGTTTGGTCTTATCCTGTGGACAGTGGAGGGTGTGGAGGGTATGTGATAACCAGATCAGATTTGCTTTAGGGTGGATCAGTGGAGGAGAGTGGGGAGGCCTGAGGAACAAGGACTTTTGGCTGTCCAAAAAGTCTGGGAGATTCTGAAGCAAGGTGGGGGCTCAGAGACTGAAGGAAAGGAATGACCCTGGGAGCCCTGAAGGAGGTAGATCTCATCAGATTTTGATAATTGAGAGTTAAGATTGTAGGAGGCTAGAGGGAAGGGAGGAGGCTAGAATGATTCTTAGGTAATGATTCAAGTACCTAGGTGGATGTAACATTTCAACAATTGGAGACATAATTCTTGGAGGAATTTGATGAGCTCAGTTTTGTGCTGGTGGCCTGGCTGGGGGGTGTAGTCAGGAGACAGATTTGGTGTTGATTAGCATAAAGATGGTAATGCCCACTGAGGATGTACAAAGGGTTTTTAGGACTCTGGATCTGGGGAGCACTAGCATTGAGGACTTCATGTAGTGGGACAGGACCGCAAAGCTGGGGCTGAGAAAGAAATCACAAGGGAGCAGTTGAGTCCATAGTTCAGAGGTACACCGAGGAGAGTCACTGAAGGTGGCCGGAAGGAGGTCATGGGCAACCATGGAAATCGTGGGAAGGCGAGGAGGTGGCCACAGAAGGCTGTGGGAAGGGAAAAGTTGGCACAGAAGCTACAGTACAGTTCAAATGTGCCAAAATGCACATGCACAAATATTCATGGCCATGTTAATCATTGTAGCCCCAAACAGAAAGCAACCTAATGCCCATCAACAATTAAATCAGTAACTAGAACAACGTTATTTTATACAGTGATGAAAGGGACAGAAGCACTACCCACAGTAGGAGTGAATCTCACATCAATGTCAAACATAAGAAGGAAGACACAGAAGAGAACATGTTGTTTAGGTCTGGCTCACACCTGTAATCCCAGCACTTTGGGAGGCTGAGGCAGGCAGATCACTTGAGGCCAGGAATTCGAGACCAGCCTGGCCAACATGGTGAAACCCCGTCTCTACTAAAAAAAAAAAAATATATATATATATACACACACACACACACGCGTGCGCGCGCATATACATATATAATACACACAAACATATATATACACACACACACTACATACACAAAATTTAGCCATGCGTGGTGGCACACAACTGTAATTCCAGCTACTATGGAAGCTGAGGCATGAGAATTGCTTCAACCCAGGAGGTGGAGGTTGCAGTGAACCAAGATTGAGCCACTGCACTCCAGCCTGGGTGACAGGGCGAGACTCCGTTTCAAAAAAAAAAAAAGTTAGTTATAGTACTAGTTACCTTTCAGAAAGATGGTGGTGATTGCAAGGGGCCATGAAGGGGATATTGGCAACTGTTCATATTCTGTTTCTTATTTATTTTTCACTTTTTGAGACAGAGTCTTGCTCTGTGGCCCAGGCTGGAGTGCAGTGACATGATCATGGCTCACTACAGAACTTCCGGGTTCAAGTGATCCTCCTACCTCAGCTTCCTGAGTAGCCTGAACCAGGCATGGACCCGTAAACCTAGCTAATTAAATTTTTTTGTTGTTGTTTTGTTTTGTTTTGTTTTGAGACAGAGTCTCCCTCTGTCGCCCAGGTTGGAGTGCAGTGGCGCGATCTCGGCTCACTGCAAGCTCCGCCTCCTGGGTTCCCGCCATTCTCCCACCTCAGCCTCCGAGTAGCTAGGACGACAGGCGCCCACCACCACGCCCGGCTAGTTTTTTGTATTTTTAGTAGAGACGGCGTTTCTAGACCGTGTTAGCCAGGAGGGTCTCGATCTGCTGACCTCGTGATCCACCCGCCTCGGCCTCCCAAAGTGCTGGGATTACAGGCTTGAGCCACCGCGCCCGGCCGCTAATTAAAAATTTTATTTTGCCGGGCATGGTGGCTCATGCCTGTAATCCCAGCACTTTGGGAAGCCGAGGTAGGTGGATCATGAGGTAAGGAGTGCGAGACCAGCGTGGCCAACATGGTGAAACTCCATCTCTACTAAAAATACAAAAAATTAGCCAGGCATGGTGGCGCACGCCTGTAATCCCAGCTACTTGGGAGGCTGAGGCAGGAGAATCGCTTGAACCCAGGAGGCAGAGGTTACAGTGAGCTGAGATGATGCCATTGCACTCCAGCCTGGGCAACACAGCAAGACTCTGTCTCGAAAAAATAATAATAATAATTTTAGCCGGGCGCGGTGGCTCAAGCCTGTAATCCCAGCACTTTGGGAGGCCGAGACGGGCGGATCACGAGGTCAGGAGATCGAGACCATCCTGGCTAATACGGTGAAACCCCGTCTCTACTAAAAAATACAAAAAAAACTAGCCGGGCGACGAGGCGGGCGCCTGTAGTCCCAGCTACTCGGGAGGCTGAGGCAGGAGAATGGCGTAAACCCGGGAGGCGGAGCTTGCAGTGAGCTGAGATCTGGCCACTGCACTCCAGCCTGGGTGGCAGAGCAAGACTCCGTCTCAAAAAATAATAATAATAATAATAATAATAATAATTTTAAAGACGAGAGTCTAATTGTGATGCCCAGGCTGGTCTCAAACCCTCGAGCTCAAGCGATCCTTCCGTCTGGGACTCCCAAAGTGTTAGGATTATATGTGTGAACCACTGCGCCTGGCCACTTTCTGTTTCTGGATCTGGGTGCTGATTACCTGAGTGTGTTCACCTTGTGGAAATTCACTGAGCTACACACTCAAGATTTGTTGGCTGTTCCATATGAATGGTGTATTTCAATGAAATATTTATTATTAGTGATAAAAAGTCTTTCCTTGATGCCACTTTCCCCTCCAACTATATTAATTCCTTCCCTTCACAGTAAAACTCCTGGCCAGGCACAATGACTTACGCCTATAATCCCAGCACTTTGGAAGGCTGAGGTCAGGAGTTCAAAACCAGCCTGGCCAACATGGTGAAACCCCATCTCAGCCGGGCATGGTGGCTCACGCCTGTAATCCCAGCACTTTGGGAGGCTGAGATGGGTGGATCATAGGTCAGGAGTTCAAAACCAGCCTGGCCAACATAGTGAAACCCCATCTCTACTAAAAATGCAAAAAATTAGTGGGGCGTGGTTGTGGGCACCTGTAATCCCAGCTACTTGGGAGGCTGAGGTAGGAGAATCACTTGAACCTTGGAGGGGGGAGGTTGATGTGAGTGGAGATAGCGCCACTGCACTCCAGCCTGGGCGACAGTGTGAGACTCCCTCTCAATAAATAAATAAATAAATAAAAGAAACCCCATCTCTACTAAAAATACAAAAATTAGCCAGGCATGGCGGTGTGCACCTGTAATCCCAGCTACTCAGAGGCTGAGGCAGGACAATCGCTTGAGCCGGGAGGCAGAGAATGCAGTGAGCAGAGATCAGGACACTGCACTCCAGCCTGGAAGACAGAGTGAGAGTCCCTCTCAAAAAAAAAAAAAAAAAAAAAAAAAACCAAAAAAACATGCCCGGGCGCAGTGGCTCACACCTGTAATCCCAGCACTTTGGGAGGCCGAGGTGGGCGGATCACCTGAGGTCAGGAGTTCAAGACCAGACTCAACATGGAGAAACCTCATCTCTACTAAAAATACAAAATTAGCTGGGCATAGTGGTGCATGCCTGTAATCCCAGCTACTCGGGAGGCTGAGGCAGGAGAATTGCTTGAACCTGGGAGGCGGAGGTTGCGGTGAGCCAAGATGGCGCCATTGCACTCCAGCCTGGGCAAGAAGAGGGAAACTCCGTCGAAAAAAAAAAAAAAAAAAAAAACATAGTAAAACTCCTCAAAAAAGTTGTCTCTAATTTCTCTCCTCCCATTTTCTCTTGGACTCACTCTCATCAGACATTGATTTTCCCCACTCCATGGAAGCGGCTTTTTTTTTTTTGAGATGGAGTCTCACTCTGTCGCCCAGGCTGGAGTGCAGTGGCGCAATCTCGATTCACTGCAACCTCCGCCTCCCGAGTTCAAGTGATTCTCCTGCCTCAGCCTCCCGAGTAGCTGGGATTACAGGCACCCACCACCAAACCTGGCTAATTTTTGTATTTTTAGTAGAGACGGGGTTTCACTGTGTTGGCTATGCTGATCTCAAACTCCTGACCTCAAGTGATCCGCCCGCCTTGGCCTCCCTAAGTGCTGGGATTACAGGCGTGAGTCACCATGCCCGGGTGGAAACGGCTTTTGTCAAGTTCTCCAGGGATCTTCATTTTGCTGAATAGGGACCAATTTGCAGTCCTTGCTTTACTCCACCCAGCAGCCACCTATTATCCTCATTGTGTGCTTGGCCACTCCTAGAAACATTTGCTTTGATTGGGTTTCAGAGCACCACTCTCAGATTTTCCTCCTCTCTCCAGTTGCTCCTAAAAAAAGTAAAAAAAAAAAAAAAAAAAAAAAAAAAAAAAAAAATGATGCCGTGGAGAGGTCATGATGGAGGGAATCCACTGGCCCCTTAAGGTGGGAAGCAGGCATCCAGGCATAGCAGGAGAGGACAGCCCTGGACTTCCTGCAGGAGCTGGGAGCTCCTTCAGGGCACTATGGTCCCTTGTTCCCAGCAGCCGCATAGAGCCTAGCTCATGGCGACAAGGAGAAATGTTTGTGGAGTGAATAAAGAGTAAGACTTTGAATGTTATCCTGAAGGCAGTGGATTTAGAAAGAGTCTCTGAGAAGCCATCATTCCTCCCCTACTTTTCCCCATGGAAGATAGACTGGATTATGGCTTGGTGTGGTGAGATGGGTTCCTAGGGTTCTTTTCTCTTCCCAGAAGGTTGGGGAAGGACTTTTTATCCCACTCTTCCCATTGGAGGGCATTGATGTAGCACCCAGGAAGGCCACCAGAGGGCACTATTTTCCCAGGAGACCATTATTTGAGAAAGAATTGAGAGTTGCTTGTAGAAAAGAATAAAACTTAGCACATGTGTGAGAAACCAAATACACCCCTCTTTCTGGGATGTTTCCAGAGCCTTCTTCAAGGTGGGACATGCTCAGGGCCAGGAGCCTTACACCTGTGTTGTTGGTCTCATGTGGCCCTGTATCTTATGTCGCAGCCTCTTTTTTTTTTGAGACAGGATCTCACTCTGTCGCTGAGGCTGGAGTGCAGTGGTACAATCTCTTGGCTCACTAAAGCCTCAACCTCCTGAGCTCAAGTGATCCACCCCACTGCCCTTCCCAAAGTGCTGGGATTACAGATGTGAGCCACTGCATCTGGCCTGTGGCAGCCTCTTGACGACTCTTGGTCTCAGTTGTACCCCTCCAGAAAATGGGAGTAATGGCCCCTAGCTGGTCTCCCACACAGAGGCATCAGCAAGAGAAAACACAGCAAGTAGTAGAGATAGTGTTTGGAAGTTTGAAATAAAATATACTGGAGAAATTCGAGGGGTTGGCCAGGTGTGGTGGCTTATGCCTCTAATCCCAGCATTTTAGGAGGCTGAGGCAGGAGGATCACTTGAGCCTAGGAGTCTGAGACCAGCCTGGTTAACAGTGAGACTCCGTCTCAATATTTAAAAAGAAAAAGAAAAAGAAATTCGAGGGGTTGCGAATCCTCACTGTCTCCCGCACCCCACCCCTGTGCTAATTGTGTTTCTGCATGTATGGTTAGTTCATTCCTCTTTATTGACACACACTACTGAGTGTATGATGCTACAGTCATGAACACTGTTTTTTGTTTTTGTTTTTTTTGAGACGGAGTCTCGCCCTGTTGCCCAGGCTGGAGTCAGTGGCGGGATCTCGGCTCACTGCAAGCTCCGCCTTCAGGTTCACACCATTCTGCCTCCACCTCCCGAGTAGCTGGGACTACAGGCCCCCACTACCACGCCTGGCTGTTTTCTTTTTTTTTTGTATTTTTAGTAGAGACAGGGTTTCACCATGTTAACCAGGATGGTCTCGATCTCCTGACCTTGTGATCCACCCGCCTCGGCCTCCCAAAGTGCTGGGATTACAGTGTGAGCCACAACGCTCGGCCCTGAACACTGCTTTGAGTGGGTGTCCAACGTTAACGTTCTGTGGAAGGTGATTCCCTAGTAGGTGGAGGTGATGAGTTAGTTCAGAGCCAGTGAGCAGTTCATGGAGGCCACTGGGGCAGGAGGGAGCCCTAATAGGTTCTGGAATAGGGTGAGGATTTCATTTCAAAGGGCTAAGTTTTCTTGTGAGGTTTCCTGGGGTCCTCCTTCTGGAAGGCAGCGTTCCTAGGTAGCATCTGAGCCCTCCTTACAACTTATACCTGGGTGCTGTGCCCCTGCACAGAACGGACTCAGAGGAGAGGAAATACCCTGTGCTGGGGACTGGGAGGGGCTGGAGACCTGCGCAAGCTGAACCTGTGTCGTGGTTGCTCAGTCCTGGCCTTTCTCAATCCTTGGGCCTCTGGTAGGTGAGTTGTTCCTGAGTTCCTTCCTGTCCTGGTTGAGTTAGAGCCTCTTGCACCATCCTGCTGATGGCTGGTTGATATTAAGCAAAGTGCAGTGTGGGGAAGGGTAAAGGAATGGCAGGGTGGGGGTTGGAGGCATGGGTTTTAGAACCTATCCCTTTCTAGCCCTGAGCAATGCTTGCCCCAGAAGGAGTTGGGGCTAAGCCCATTCCAATCCTTCCAGCCTAAGATCCAGACTCCAAGGCATGCCCCAGGCCTTCTGGGATGTTTGTGTGTTCTGTGAAAATGGGAACAGATTTGAAGAAATCAGGGTTAATCAGAGTGAAACAAGTTCCTTTTCTGTGGCATTACTCAGTGCCTTTAGCAAGTGGTGTATTGTGAGTCTTCAAGAAATAGCAAGAGGGAGGTTTCATATACTTCCTTGCATGAGGAACCCTTTTCACAGAGAATTTTGCAGACCACTGTTCCATGGAACACACTATAAGAAGTTTCCATTTCATCCAATGCGGCCCCCATGTTCATTTCACAGAGGAGGAAACAGGAATGTATAGAGGGGAAGGATCTTGCCCCTTGCCTCAGGCTGGGTTGGTGGTCTCCTGAGTGCAGCCTGGGGCTCCCTCCGTTGTGTACACTCAGAGCCTCTCTGAGTGAGCATCGAGGTGGGTGCTGCAGGGTTACTCCTCTTCCTCACCTTCATACCGTTCTGTCGTCTTCAGGGGGATCAAGACCCCACTCATGTGAGCTCAGGCTTGGCCATGGAAGACAGTGGGTATAGGAAGCAATGCTCTTTCCTGGGAAGACATCCCCACACATTACTAACACTTACCTCCCTACCTCACAACTTTTTCAATTGAGTTGTAAATTACCTACCTCTATGATCATTGACAAATGTTCTAAATGGTGTAACGACCGCTGCAATCCAGACACAGAGCATTTTCATTGTCCCAAATGCTCCCTCACTCCCCCTTGCAGTTAGTCTCCTCTTCCTAACCGTGTTCCCTGGTAACCACTGACCTACATTTTCTGTTTGTTTGTTTTTTGTTTTTTGAGATGGAGTCTCGTTCTGTCACCCAGACTGGAGTGCAGTGGCTCGATCTTGGCTCATCGCAACCTCTGCCTCCCGGGTTCAAGCGATTCTCCTGCCTCAGCCTCCTGAGTAGCTGGGACTACAGGCGTGTGCCACAACACCCGGCTAATTTTATTTTATTTTATTTTTTGAGACGGAGTTTCCCTCTTACTGCCCAAGCTGGAGTGCCATGGCGCGATCTCAGCTCACCGCAACCTCCACCTCCCGAGTTCAAGCGATTCTCCTGCCTCAGCCTCCTGAGTAGCTGGGGATTACAGACATGCGCCACCACACCCGGCTAATTTTGTATTTTTAGTAGAGACAGGGTTTCTTCATGTTGGTCAGGCTGGTCTTGAACTCCTGACCTCAGGTGATCTGTCCACCTCGGCCTCCCAAAGTGCTAGGATTATAGGCGTGAGCCACTGCGCCCAGCCCCTACTTTCTATCACTATAGTTTTGTCCTTTCTGGACATTTCATATGAATGGAATCATCTCATATGTGACCTTTGCATCTGGCTTATTTCACTTAGTGCAATGTTTATGAGGCTTATTTGTGTTTCTGCATGTATGGTTAGTTCATCCTTCTTTATTGACAAACAGCATTCCATTGAATTGATATACCACAGTTTCATGGACATGTTGATGAATATTTTGGTTGTTCCTGGCTTTTGACTGTTATGAAAAAGTTGTTATGGGCCAGGCATGGTGGCTCATGCCTGCAATCCCAGCACTTTGGGAGGCCGAGGCGGGTGGATCACAAGGTCAGGAGATCGAGACCATCCCAGCTAACATGGTAAGACCCCTGTCTCTACTAAAAATACAAAAAAATTAGCCAGGCATGGTGGCGGGTGCCTGTGGTCCCAGCTACTAGGGAGGCAGAGGCAGGAGAATGGCATGAACCCGGGAAGTGGAGCTTGCAGTGAGCCAAGATTGTGCCACTGCACTCCAGCCTGGGCAACACAGCAAGACTCTATCTCCAAAAAGAAAAAGAAAAAGAAAAGAAAAATTTGCTATGTACATTTTTCTTTTCTTTTTCTTTTTCTTTTTCTTTTTAGACAGACTCTCGCTCTGTCACCCAGGTCAGAGTGCAGTGGTGCTGTCTTGGCTCACTGCAACCTCTGCTTCCCGGGTTTAAGTGACTCTTCTGCCTCAACCTTCCAAGTAGCTGGGACTACAGGAGCATGCCACCAGGCCCAGCTAAATTTTGTATTTTTAGTAGAGATGGGGTTTCACCATGTTGGCCAGGCTGGTCTTGAACTCCTGACCTCAGGTGATCCACCCGCTTCGGCCTCCCAAAGTGCTGGGATTACAGGCATGAGCCACCACACCTGGCCTGTACATTCTTTTTTTCTTTTCTTTTTTTGGAGACAGAGTCTAACTCTGTTGCCCAGGCTGGAGTGAAGTGGCTAGATTCTCCTGCCTCGGCCTCCTGAGTAGCTGGGATTACAGGCGTGTGCCACCATGCCCAGCTAATTTTTTGTATTTTTAGATGAGGCAGGAGAATCACTTGAACCCAGGAGGCGGAGGTTGCAGTAAGCCGAGATCATGTCATTGCACTCCAGCCTGGGTGACAGCGAGACTCCATCTCAAAAAAAAAAAAAAAAGAACTGTTTGGTGGGTGGGTGACTGCTTCTGCTGAGCAAGACCCTACCTTGGAGGCCACCTCTACTGTACTGGGGAGAGATTTCCCAAGAAGGGGAGGAGGAAGTACTCTCCTCTCTGTAGCCCTATCAGCGAGTTTGAAAATAACCCTTGCCGGGCGCGGTGGCTCACGCCTGTAATCCCAGCACTTTGGGAGGCCGAGGCGGGCGGATCACAAGGTCAGGAGATCGAGACCATGGTGAAACCCCGTCTCTACTAAAAATACAAAAAAATTAGCCGGGCGCAGTTGCGGGTGGCTGTAGTCCCAGCTACTCAGGAGGCTGAGGCAGGAGAATGGCGTGAACCCGGGAGGCGGAGCTTGCAGTGAGCCGAGATCCGGCCACAGCACTCCAGCCTGGGCGGCAGAGCGAGACTCCGCCTCAAAAAAAAAAAGAAAATAACCCTTAAGGCAGCACTGGGGCCCTTCCCATCACTAAGGCAAAAACCTAAGTCCTTGGGGGTTGTCATGGTAACAACACCGTAAGAGGGTACCCATGTCCTGTTCATGGACATGTTGCACATGGACTCTGGCCACCTGTGCCAGGACATGATGTGTGCATGGGGTCCCTCTACAGTCTCCCTCATCCCTGCTCAGGGCACTCCTGTGAGTTTTAGGCAGGGGTCACCACTGTTCCCATTTGGTGGAGGAGGAAACTGAGGTAGAGGGGGTTGTCCAGCGCCCCAGAGGGAGATGCTAGTGGGTCAGGTCTCTTTCAGCTGAATCTGTGCTCTGGCTGCCCTGTCTCCCTGGGGTGGAAACTGTCCCCCTGCACCTCATCCTTCAGCACCACAACCCCCACCACAACCCTCTTCATCTTTAACCTCTTTCCCATTTTCTCTTCCATAGCTCCTCTGGTCAAGAGATTGAGATTCAGCTTTCATGGATGTATTAGAAATCAAGGCTGGGCACAGTGGCTCACACCTGTAATCTCAGCACTTTGGGAGGCCGAGGCAGGTATATCACTTGAGCCCCAGAATTCAAGACCGGTCTGGGCAATAGTGAGATTCCCTCTCTATGAAAAAAATAAAAATAAAAATAGCTGGGTGTGGTGGAGTGTACCTGCGGTCTTACCCCCTAGAGAGACTGAGGCAGGAGGATTGCTTGAGCCCAGGAGTTAGAGGCTGCAGTGAGCTGTGATCACACCACTGCACTCCAGCCTGTCAACAGAGCAAGGCCCTGTTTAAAAAAAAAAAAAAAAAGAAAAAGAAAAATCAAGAGGTTGACTCTGACTTGGCCAGGGCTAGCGGCTGCTGAATGTCCATGAAAGCTCAACACTCTCATGGCAGTGGCATGGCCTCCAGGTCTCCAGGCTGGCCAGCTCGCTCCCACCCATGCACATGCTGCACTCTACACTGAATTAGTTGCTGCTCATGGAATCTGTAGTGATCTTCTCACCATCATACCTTGGCTCACACCGTCCCCACCTGCTGTGCTTTCACCCACACAATGTCTTACCTGGCCCTGGGGGCAGCAGTACTGCCTTCCACAGTCTCTCACACAGCAGCCCTCCCTGTCTAATAGAAACATTGTCTTCTTGATCATCTAGCCGAATGGTGAGCTCCCCAGGGCGGTGACTACTTCCGAATCGCCTCTATGGCCACCATAGTACACGTGGCCCAAGGCCTAAGAGTCAAAAGACCTTGGGACATTTTGGAAACACACATAGAGCCAGCTTGATGGTCGCCGTCTCTGGGGAGTGGGTCTGGGCTTAGACTCATTTTTCACTGTGTACCCTTTCTTAGTATTTGGATTTTTCACTAGGCTTCTTACATATTTCTTTTCATAATAGGAAAGGAAGAAAGATTCAGAGTAAAGTGGGATGGGGCTTCTCTCAGGAACCACAGGGAACCCTCAACTGTGGTGGCCCCAGCTTTGCCAACTGTGCAAGCCACTTATCTCTGCCCCATCACCCTTCCACAGGCAGTACCTGGCCTTTCAGGGAATCTTGCCCCTCCAGGCCCCTCACTGCCCCTCCCCACAGGCGAGTCCTAGATTTTATCACCCTGAATTTGCTGCTTCTGCTTCTCCTCCTCTTCTTCCTTCTTCCCTCATCCTTCCCCTCTTCTCCACTCTATTCCTCTTTCTTGTTCTCCCCCTCCTTCTTTAAAATTATTATAACTGTTATTAAAGGACATAGTGTTCTTATGAAAAAAATCCAAACAGTCTGGGTGCAGTGAACTGAGATGGCGCCATTGTACTCCAGCCTGGGCAGCGAGAGTGAAACTCTGTCTCAAAAAACAAAAAACAAAAACCACCTTGTTGATGAAACGGGTTGCAGTAAAGAAGCCGGCTAAATCCCACCAAAACCAAGATGGCTACGGAGTGACCTCTGGTCATCTTCACTGCTACACTCCCACCAGCTCCATGACAGTTTACAAATGCCATGGCATTGTCAAGAAGTTACCCTATATGGTCTAAAAAGGGGAGGCATAAATAATCCACCCCTTGCTTAGTATATCATCAAGAAAGAACCTAACAGTGGGCAACCAGCGGCCCTCAGGGCTGCTCTGTCGATGGAGTAGCCATTTTTTTATTCCTTTACTTTCCTAATGAACTTGCTTTTGCTTTGCTCTGTGGACTTACCCTGAATTCTTTCTTGTGTGATATCCAAGAACCCTCTTTTGGAATCTGAATCAGGACCCCTTTCCTGTAACATCTTTCTGGTGACTATGGAGGGACTATAGTGTGGAAACCCCCAACACAAAGGCTAACTGTGTAAGTGATGGGGTCTGGTAACATCTTTCTGGTGAACACTGAAGGGACAATATTGAAGAAACCCCTTGTCCCAAAGGAAGTAGACTGCAGGACTAATTGACGGACTTTGGGTAAGTGAGATGCCTATACCCGGGTAAAGAATGGGATTGGGTTAAAGGCCCAATTTAGGGGACTTAGAGTCTCTCCTAAGTCAGAGTGGGTTAGAGACCCCTCTCTTAATAAAAGGCAGGAGGCTGGGTGCGGTGGCTCATGGCTATAATCCCAGCACTTTAGGAGGCTGAGGTGGGTGGATCACCTGAGTTCAGGAGTTCGAGACCCAGCCTGATCAACATGGCAAAACCCCATGTCTACCAAAAATACAAGTAACCGAGTGTGGTGGCGCGAGGCTGTAATCCCAGCTACTCAGGAGGCTGAGGCAAGAGAATCACTTGAACCTGGGAGGCGGAGGTTGCAGTGAGCTGAGATCGTGCCACTGCACTCCAGCCTGGGCAACAAAGTGAGACTCCGTCTCAAAAATAAATAAATAAATAAACAATCAAATAAATAAATAAATAAATATAAAAGGCAAGAATGCTTGAATGACCTTGGGTTAGAGGCTCAACTTAGAAGGGTTAGAGTCCCTTTAAGATTTAGGGAGTTGGAGGCTCCTCTCAGTAAAGTCCCTTTCAGCTAAGAACAGGTTTGTTAATTGCTCTTCTCTTTGGATTGATCTGCCTTGCACTCTTTGCTGATGGCTGTGGGTGACAGGCATGTACAGAATTGTGGGATACAGGGAGCATTTTCCTCCCTAAAAGGGGAAACTTGAGAGCTGATGGGACTGCTGGAAAAGATCCCTTTGCTACCGACAAGTGGCCGCCTGAACTTTTCAGTGTCACTGCAATGGGTGGATCTTTCTCTGGCCTCCCTGAGCACCTGCCTTTCCCACCTTGCCTCAGGCAATGCTTTCCTTTCTCTCTCTATGCAAACCAGTTGAATGAATGGTAAAAATCACTGTTTCCTGTAAAGTTTGGATTACTGGAAAAAAGGGTGTGTGAGGCTAGTCTTTAGACAGAGTTTCGCTGTTGTTGCCCAGAGTGAAATGGGCAGTGCAAAGGCGTGATCTCGACTCACCGCAACCTCCGCCTCCTGGGTTCAAGCGATTCTCCTGCCTCAGTCTTCTGAGTAGCTGGGACTACAGGCACCACATCTGGCTAATTTTGTACTTTTTTAATACAGATGGGGTTTCTCCATGTTGGTCAGGCTGGTCTTGAACTCCCGACCTCAGGTGATCTGCCTGCCTGGGCCTCCCAAAGTGTTGGGATTACAGGCTTGAGCCACCACGCCGGGCCTGAGGCTAGTCTTAAACTGTAGCGAATCTGATGTGCTTTGTGTGTCTTTCTATATTGTTCTATCATGGAGAGGAGTACCTTAGGATAGAACATGGGCTTAGGATACCTGTAAGCTCGCTTTTCAAGACAGCCCAGCAAACTAGTGAGTCATGTGCTTGGGGAGCTTGACCTTGTAACCATGGGCCATGCTTTCTCTTTTCTTTTCTTTTCTTTTCTTTTCTTTTTTTTCAGTTATGGCAGCACTTTTATTTTTCCTTACACAATGACGTGTTCCTGGGGTCTAATGTTCTCACATAATAGTAGAAAACCAAAATTTGTTGTCATCTCTTTAAAGAATCGAGAATTGCGTACAAAAAAATCTTACATAAATTACAAGGATGAATACATTTACAGGTGTAAATGCAAACTGCTTCCAACTCAAGGCAAGTAACAGCCCATGGTGTTCTGGCAGAAAACATCAGCTAAGAAAACTGGGTCCTATGGCTTGGACTTTCCAACCCTGACAGACCGGCAGGACAGAAACAACTGGTTCAGGAGCCCTTGCCAGCCTGTAGAGAAATCCCAGAACACTCAAGCCCTGACACATTAATACCCTGCACAGATTGGAGACTGCTGGCCACGCAGACTCACCAAGCCACAGACTTGTCTTCCACACCTAGTACATAATTAAAATCCCAAACTTACCAAGGTTTTTGCCAAAGGTAAAAGTTGCTAAGAGTTAAGTGTAACATGTGTTTAAGACTGCTAAAAAAACAATCCTACACACAAGGCGTGTAAGGAAAGTAGAATGTGTTTTTGGTTAAAAAAAAAAAAATTATAAGAAGTCGGCTGGGCGCAGTGGCTCATGCCTATAATCCCAGCACTATGGGAGGCCGAGGCGGGCAGATCACGAGGTCAAGAGATCGAGACCATCTTAGCCAACCTGGTGAAACCCTGTCTCTACTAAAAAAATACAAAAGTTAGCTGGGTGTGGTGGCACACGCCTGTAATCCCAGCTACTCAGGGGGCTGAGGCAAGAGAATCGCTTGAACCAGGGAGGTGGAGGTTGCAGTGAGCTGGAGGTTGCAGTGAGCCGAGATCACACCACTGCACTCCAACCTGGCAACAGAGTGAGACTGTCTCAAAAAAAATAACAAGAAGTAATGGGAATGTGGATTTCTTGCCTAAGTTTAAAAGGTTTAAAAGGTTAAAGGATTGTTTTAAGTTAGGATACAGCTGAAAGTTTAAGCAAGTTGTGAAAGATTTGTGAAAAAAAAAATTTTTTTTTTTCAGATGGAGTTTCGCTCTTGTTGCCCAGGCTGAAGTGCAATGGCTTGATTTCGGCTCACCACAACCTCGACCTCCTGGGTTCAAGCGATTCTCCTACCTCAGCCTCCCAAGTAGCTGGGACTACAGGCACATTCCACATGCCCAGCTAATTTTTGTATTTTTAGTAGAGATGGGGTTTCTCCATGTTGACTTCAGGTGATCTGCCCGACTCAGCCTCCCAAAGTGCTGGGATTACAAGCATGAGCCACCAGGCCCAGCCATGATGATCTGCTCTTTAATAAAAATTTGTAAAGGGTTATAAAAGGTTTATGAAAATCTTACCTTATGGTCAAACTGATTAAGATTAAAATACATTTGTTATAAGATTTTATTAAGAATTGGGTTTGCCGGGTGTGGTGGCTCACGGCCTGTAATTCCAGCACTTAGAGAGGCCAAGGTGGGCAGATCATGAGGTCAGGAGTTCAAGACGAGCATGACCAATATGGTGAAACACCATTTCTACTAAAAATACAAAAATTAGCCGGGTATGGTGGCAGGCACCTGTAATCCCAGCTACTCGCGAGGGTGAGGCAGGAGAATCGCTTGAGCGAAGGAGGCAGAGGTTACAGTAAGCTGAGATTGCGCCATTGCACTCCAGCCTGGTGACAGAGCAAGACACCGTCTCAAAAAAAAAAAAAAAAACAGAAAGATAAATTGGGTTTGACATCATTAATGCAACAGTGACATTTGGCTTATTTGGTATAAAAGCCATACAAGGCTGGGCGCAGTGACTCACACCTGTAATCTGAACATTTTGGGAGGCCGAGGCAGGCAGATCACCTAAAGTCGGGAGTTTGAGACCAGCCTGACCATCATGGAGAAACTCCGTCTCTACTAAAAATACAAAAATGAGCCGGGCATGGTGCCGCATGCCTGTAATCCCAGCTACTCGGGAGGCTGAGGCAGGAGAATTGCTTGAACCCGGGAGGCGGAGGTTGCAGTGAGATGAGATCGTGCCATTGCACTCCAGCCTGGGCAACAAGAGTGAAACTCTGTCTCAAAAAAAAAAAAAAGAAAGAAAATCATACAAAAGCATTGTCAAATATAAAATGGTGTTTGGTGGCCGGGCGCGGTGGCTCAAGCCTGTAATCCCAGCACTTTGGGAGGCCGAGACGGGTGGATCACGAGGTCAGGAGATGGAGACCATCCTGGCTAACATGATGAAACCCCGTCTCTACTAAAAAATACAAAAAATTAGCCGGGCGAGGTGGTGGGCGCCTGTAGTCCCAGCTACTCGGGAGGCTGAGGCAGGAGAATGGCTGAGGCAGGAGAATGGCGTGAACCCGGGAGGCGGAGCTTGCAGTGAGCTGAGATCCGGCCACTGCACTCCAGCCTGGGCGACAGAGCGAGACTCCGTCTCAAAAAAAAAAAAAAAAAAAAAATGGTGTTTGGTTTTCTTTAGGCTGTATTTGTATAAATATGTTATTGGTATGTGGTCCCAAATTATGGAAAACTCGTATAATTCTGATATGGCTTAGTGTTTATTATTAATAATTATAATTGTTACATAAAATCATTGTATGCCACGGAGGTAACGAAATTTCTTTTTTTTCTTTTCTTTTCTTTTTTTTTGAAATGGAGTCTCGCTCTATCACCTGGCTAGAGTGCAGTGGCGTGATCTTGGCTCACTGCAATCTCCACTTCCTGGTTCAAGCGATTCTCCTGCCTCAGCCTCCCGAGTAGCTGGGACTACAGGTGTGCCACCACACCCAACTAATTTTTGTATTTTTAGTAGAGACGGGGTTTCACCATGTTAGCCTGGATGTTCTCGATCTCCTGACCTCGTGATCCACCCAACTTGGCCTCCCAAAGTGCTGGGACTACAGGCGTGAGCCACTACGCCCTGCTTGTCAATTGTGGTTTGTTGTTGTTGTTGTTGTTGTTGTTGTTGTTTTTGAGATGGAGTCTCGCCCTGTTGCCCAGGCTGGAGTGCAGTGGCAAGATCTCGGCTCACTGCAACCTCCATCTCCCGGATTCAAGCGATTCTCCTGCCCTAGCCTCCCAAGTTGCTAGGATTATAGGCATGTGCCACCACGCCCGGCTAATTTTTGTATTTTTAGTAGAGATGGGGTTTCACCATGTTGGTCAGGCTGGTCTCGAACTCCTGACCTTGTGACCCGCCTGCCTCGGCCTCCCAAAGTGCTGAGATTACAGGCGTTAGCCACTGCACCCGACCCAATTTTGTTTTTAATAGTGGCTATCCTAAGACGTTTTGTCATCTACAAACAATTGTCTTTTTTGAATCTTCTTTAAAAGGTGGTTTTGAGGCCGGGCGCGGTGGCTCAAGCCTGTAATCCCAGCACTTTGGGAGGCCGAGACGGGCGGATCACGAGGTCAGGAGATCGAGACCGTCCTGGCTAATACGGTGAAACCCTGTCTCTACTTAAAAATACAAAAAACTAGCCGGGCGACGAGGCGGGCGCCTGTAGTCCCAGCTACTCGGGAGGCTGAGGCAGGAGAATGGCGTAAACCCGGGAGGTGGAGCTTGCAGTGAGCTGAGATCCGGCCACTGCACTCCAGCCTGGGTGGCAGAGCGAGACTCCGTCTCAAAAAAAAAAAAAAAAAAAAAAAAAAAAAAAAGGTGGTTTTGACTGAGCTGTTGGCTCACACCTGTAATCCCAGCCCTTTGGGAGGCCGAGGCGGCTGGATCACTTGAGGTCGGGAGTTCAAGACCAGCCTGGCCAACATGGTGAAACCCCATCTCTACTAAAAATACAGAAATTAGCTAGGTATGGTGGCATGTGCCTGTAATCCCAGTTACTCAGGAGGCTGAGGCAGGAAAATTGCTTGGGCCCAAGAAGTGGAAGTTGCAGTGAGCCAAGGTGACGCCACTGCACTCCAACCTGGGCAACAGAGCAAGATTCCGTCTTGGAAAAACAACAACAAAAAAGGTGGTTTTAGGCTGGGTATGGTAGCTCACACGTTTAACCCCAGCACTTTGGGAGGCCAAGGCTGATGGATCACCTGAGGTCAGGAGTTTGAGACCAGCCTGGCTGACATGGTGAAACCCTATCTCTACTAAACATACAAAAAATTAGCCGGGTGTGGTGGCAGATGCCTGTAATCCCTGTTACTTGGGAGGCTGAGGCAGGAGAATTGCTTGTGCCCAGGAGGCAGAGGTTGCAGTGAGCCGAGATTGCACCATTGCACTCCAGCCTAGGCAACAAGAGTGAAACCCCATCCCAAAAAAAAAAAAGGAAAAAAGGTAGTTTTATAATCAACTATAGAACTCTAACAGGTGTTTTCTTTTTTTTAAAATTTTTTTAAATTTTTTCAGATGGAGTCTTGCTCTGTCACTGAGGCTGGAGTGCAATGGCATGATCATGGGTCATTGCAATATCCGCCTCCTGAGTTCAAGCCATTCTCCTGCCTCAGCCTCCCGAGTAGCTGGGATTACAGGCATACGCCACCATGCCCGGCTAATTTTTGTATTTTTAGTAGAGACAGGATTTCGCCATGTTGGCCAACCTTGTCTTGAACTCCTGACCTCAGGTGATCCACCCGCCTCAGCCTCCCAGACTACTGGGATTATAGGCGTGAGCCACCACACCCAGCCAGCAGGTGTTCTTAAATGCAGGTTTCTGATAAATTTGGAAATTGTGACATTAGAATAGTGGAAAAAACTTTCAGAACTCTCGAGGAGAACTGAGATGTTCATGAATATCAAACAAATGTTAACTGAATGGACTAAACTAATAGAAGTCTAAAGTAATCTTTCTAACTTTTCGCTTAAAATGCTGGTGATTCTTTATTTTGTTTTTCAGAATCGAGGAAACTTCTTTTGTGCTATTTACAGCTTGTAGCAACTAAGTAAAGTATACTCCTGTGAACAAAATTTGGAGCATATTTGTTTTTCTCTACCCAATTTCTCCAGAATTTGGAAACTAGTTGTGTGTATTTTTAACTTACGGCAATATAGTTATTTGCAAAAGTGCAATAAGAATCTGTTTTCTTTTGCAACAGGACACATTTGGAACAACTGGTTATTTTACCAAGGCTTTGACTGGAATGGTGTGCTTTCCTTTAAGGAGTCAAACTTGACTTGTAAAGCCAGTAAAAGCCCCTTAGGGAACTGGTCTCACCCCTTGTCTACAACAGTCTTTGTACAAGGTTTCTGACCTATAAGTAAAGAATGTCACTTCTAACAGGTCCAGAAGCCTCAAGTTATCTTGGGACCCCAAGAAGAGAGTAATTTACCTAACTCATGGATACAAACCCATGGCGGTGCTCAGCTCTAAAAAAGTCTTATCTAAAATTCCTTCTATTAAACAGAGTTCGATCAAAGCCAATTTAAAAAGCGCTTATGTGAAAAATAATTATCCTTGCTGCACTATACAAATAATCAGGCCAAGTATAAGAAAACAGATTGGTCTTACTATGATTTGTCTTTAGTAAAAGTGGGAAACCAGAGAGAGAAATTACGTTTCAAAAGCTATGGTACACTTGTTATTAAATTCTAGTCTCATCAGTTATTTTTAAGTTTGTTTCTGCAATTTAGGCTAACCTTGCTTATTCCTGGGACCCAACCGGTGACCTCTAACTGCTGCTCAGAAAAAACAAGAGGGATGCATAATGTAAACATCTGGATCAATATTCTATTTCTGGGCACATTGCAATGAGCTAGCAACCCCATATCAGCTTGATTCCAACAGTTCCCCAGTTCATGGAAAGCTTTCTAATTTAGTTTACTTGGATAATTTTACTTATTTTGTTTTACTGCTGTGGAATATTGCTGTTGTATTCTTTGTGTAGGAATGCAGAACAAGCTTACTCAACATTTTCTTTTTTCTTTTTTTTGTTTTTTGAGACAGAGTTTTGCTCTTGTTGTCCAAGCTGGAGTGCAATGGTGCGATCTCAGCTCACTGCAAACTCTGCCTCCTGAGTTCAAGCGATTCTCCTGCCTCACCCTCCCGAGTAGCTGGGATTACAGGCATATGCTACCACACCTGGATAATTTTTGTATTTTTAGTAAAAACAAGGTTTCACCATGTTAGCCAGGCTGGTCTCGAACTCCTGACCTCAGGTGATCCACCTGCATCTAGCTCCCAAAGTGCTGGGATTACAGGCGTGAGCCACTGTGCCTGGCCCCTTACTCAACATTTTCTTAAATTGAACCCTTATTAATCTTTCAGATGTCACCTTTTGTCAGAACTCAAAACTTATGAATGGCCGTCACCATACTGGTGCTTTCTGACTGAGCTCCTCTCTACTCTAAATACAAGAGACACTCATAGTTAGGCAGGGATATCATCGCTGCTATGCAGCCTGAAGAAGTTACAGAACATGGCTCTTCATCCCTCTGCAACCCTTAGGATTAAGGGCTCTCTTATAGAAGGGTGGGGGGAATTGTTAGATGTGTTTAAACCAGAGCAGCTCCATCTTGAATAGGAGCCAGGTAAAATAAGGCTAAGACCTACTGGGCTGCATTCCCAGTTGTTCAGGCATTCTAAGTCATGGAAAAAGATAGGAGGTCAGCACAGGATACAGGACATAAAGACCTTGCTGATAAAACAGGCTGCAGCAAAGAAGCCGGCTAAATCCCACCAAAACCAAGATGGCCACGAGAGTGACCTCTGGTCATCCTCACTGCTATACTCCCACCAGCACCATGAAAGTTTACAAATGCCATGGCAGCATCAGGAAGTTACCCTATATAGTCTAAAAAGGTGAGTCATGAATAATCCACCCCTTGCTTAGCATATCACCAAGAAATAACCCTAACAATGGGCAAGGGCTGCTCTGTCTATAGAGTGGCCATTCTTTTATTCCTTTACTTTCCTAATAAACTTGCTTTTTGCTTTGCACTGTGGACTCACCCAGAATTCTTTCTTGTGCAAAATTCAAGAACCCTCTCTTGGGCTCTCGATCAGGACCCCTTTCCTGTAACAGGACTATAGGTGTACACCATAACGCCAGCTAATCTTTTGTATTTTTTGTAGAGATGGTGTCTCCCTGTTACCCAGGCTGGTCCTGAACTCCTGGGCTCAAGTGATCCACTCTCCTTGGCCTCCCAAAGTGTTGGGATTACAAGCGTGAGCCACTGTGCCCTGCCTGCCAAAACTTTTCTCTTTATTTTGAATGTGATGGAGAAGACAAGCACATTGCTTAAATAAGTCACAGAGTGTGAGAGGCAGAGAGGCAAACCGATGATTCAAACCCATGTCTGCCTGACTTCCAGGGTCTAAGGTCCCAACTAGCCCTTGGGGATGGCTTCCTGCCCTGTTGAGAACACCTGCTATTAAGAACACCTGCTGTTTCTGCAGCATCCGTTATGGACCAGCCATGTCCCAAGTTCTTTACCCACACTGACTTATTTATTAGACCTCATCCTTTATCAAAACTCACCCAAGATCCGTGCTTTCCAAGGCCAGTTTTACAGAGGGGGAGATGGAGGCACAGAGAGGTTGCATAGCCACTTGTCTGAAATTACAAAGCAAGCGTCAAAGCTGGGACTTGAACTCCCGCCCTTTGGCTCCAGTGTCCATGCTCTTGCACATTTTATAACGTGGCCTTCATCAGAAACAACCTCCTTAGAGCCTGTCCCATCTGTTCCACCCCAGGAGATCAGAAGACTCACCCACTTCCTTCACAAATGTTCCCAGTTTCTCCTCAGGGACATTGCCTCATGGGAAAGCTGAGAAAGACAGTTTTGGAGCCTGGGATGCTCGTGTCTTTCCTGGCTCAACTTCTGGGGCCCTCTCTGAGGGGTGGGCTTGAGGGACTCCCGGTGTCCCTTCTGAGCTCACAGGGCCAAGTGCCCATCTATCCACCCCATGCTGCGTGCCTCTGTGGTCCAGGGCACACTCAGAACCCGGAGAGCCTACAGTCTGAAGGAAGACAGACAAATGGACATGGCTCCATATCACTAGGGGTCTCCCAGCCCCAGCCTCAAACCCCTTTTTCCTGCCTCAAGTCCTCCCACTGCTCCTTCCCCCATCCTTCTCTGCTTTGCCCTCTCAGGACCAAAACAAAGTCTCATTTTAACTCCCACAGGAGCAGCTTATTGAGGATTTCCGCAGAATCCCCCAAGAGACATTGAGTACTTGCTTTGCAGTCACAACATTCTCACGCTGTTGAGACATTTCCCCCAACTCTTCTATAAGAGAACCCTTAATCCTAAGGGTTGCAGAGGGATGAAGATCCGTCTTCTGTAACTTCTTCAGGCTGCACAGCAGCGATGATATTCCTGCCTAAGTCTCATGCTTAGACTTCCAGAGCTATTCTACAGCAGGGGAAGTGCTGAAACAATGGTGCACAGGGCCTAGGAGCCCTAGGTCAACTGAGCTAGGCTTTCCTAAAGAAGGGGGCCTTATTCAAGGAGGCTGGGATGAGGGTGGAAGGAGGGTATTCCAGCCAAGGGAAGTTCCAGCCTGTTGTGTGTGGGCCCCAGGGAAGGCAAGTGTCTATGCCTGCATGGGTTCCAAGGGCACTGGGCTGGAGAGGAGGGCACAGGCCAGCTCTCCAAGTACCCAGTTGCCCGTTAGGTTTGGGTGGCTGGGGGTGCTCATAATTCTGCAGCAGGCAGAAGGAGCACTGGCAAGGGGTTGAATCCCAGCATGGCCACGCCCCGACTGGGGCCTTGCCAAGCCCTTTTCTCCTTGTTCTCTGAGGGCCTCAGTTACCCCTTCTGGACAATGGAAAGTTGAAATAGTCAGTGTTGTTTGTCACACGCTTGAATGTATGGGCTTAGAGCTCTTTCTTAATTTCTTTTTTTTTTTTTTGAGACAGAGTCTTGCTCTGTCACCCAGGCTGGAGTGCAGTGGCGCCATCTTGGCTCACTGCAAGCTCTGCCTCCTAGGTTCACACCATTCTCCTGTCTCAGCCTCTGGAATAGCTGGGACTACAAGGGCCTGCCACCACTTCCAGCTAATTTTTTGTATTTTTTAGTAGACATGGGGTTTCACTGTGTTAGCCAGGATGGTCTCGATATCCTGACCTCATGATCTGCCCACCTCGGCCTCCCAAAGTGCTGGGATTACAGGCATGAGCCACTGCACCTGGCCCTTAATTTCTTAAAGAATATTTTACCAAACCAATAAATCAAATCGTAAGTGTATGTTGTTATGTTTCCCAAACGATTTAAATCTCCATGATTTGAGGAATTCCTGAAGCCACTTCTTGAACTCCTTCCTGCTATGACTGTGTTTTCTGGTGCTGGTTGCAGGGCTATGGCCATGTGACCTGTGTGGTCATACAGGGCCCCTGCACTCAGAAGGGTCCTGTACTTAGTTTAATGCTCTGTTTTTTTTTTTTTTTTTGGAGACGGAGTCTCGCTCTGTCGCCCAGGCTGGAGTACAGTGGCCGGATCTCAGCTCACTGCAAGCTCCGCCTCCCGGGTTTACGCCATTCTCCTGCCTCAGCCTCCCGAGTAGCTGGGACTACAGGCGCCGCCACCTCGCCCGGCTAGATTTTTGTATTTTTTAGTAGAGACGGGGTTTCACTGTGTTAGCCAGGATGGTCTCAATCTCCTGACCTTGTGATCCGCCCGCCTCGGCCTCCCAAAGTGCTGGGATTACAGGCTTGAGCCACCGCGCCCGGCAATGCTCTGTTTTTGAGGTCTTGAAACTCTTTATGATTTTTGAACAAAGGGCCCCACATTTTCATTTTGCACTGGGTGCTGCAAATTACGTAGCCAGTCCTGGCAATAGTGGCTCCACACTCCCAACAACACAGGAAGGGGCCCCTGGAGACCATTCTATGAGTAACGTATTTCCCTCCATCCTTGCCTAGAGTCTCCCTGGAGTCTTTGTTCCCGGTCTTAAGCAGCTGGAGGAGCAGGGGGACAGCCTGGAGGGGAAAGAAGAGAGTTGGAGGTAGCACAGGGCAGAAGGGCACTTCTAGTCTAGCCTGTCAATACCAAGAGGGCAGCAGACTGAAAAGCTGTAACCCCAGCACCTCTTGCCACGCTGGACTGCAGGAGAGACACAGGGTTGGTCAGGGTGGTGTTTGGTGGGGTCAAGACAGAAGGGACAGGGAGCGCAGTTTAGAGAAATAGGAGGCCCCAGATCAGACCAAGAGAAACTGTGAACTGGAGCCAGAGGTCTGAGTCCTGCCACCAGCCATGACTTAGCCAAGACCTGCCTCTCAAGGCAACTCTCCCACCTGGCTCTGGACCTCAGTTTCTTCCCTTGCCAAATGGGGCTGGTTACCCCTGCCCTGTCCTTCCAGGAGTGCTGTGAGTGCAAAGGAGGTGGACACACAGGAGCCCTTTGTATCTTAGAGGACCACACACACAGGTCACATCTCTGGATTCAAGTGGCCAGACTCCACAGACGCCATGGCCACGGTGCAGCTGGGAGGAGGCACAGAACATAATTTCCATTGGCTCCATTTCCCCAGTCACACCCCTCTCAGGGGTCCCAGTTTGAACTCAGATCTAGGTGGGACCTGGCCAAGGCTTCCCTCATGGTATTGTTGCCATGACAACCCCAGAAATTAGTGTTGGGGCTTTTACTTTGGTGACAGGATGGGTCCCAGAGGCCCTACACAATACTGTTGCTATGGGCAAGTTTGCTGGGAGATAACTCATTCCAAGGGGGCTGCCCTTGCCCGTATAGGTGACCACCATGGCAGAGGCTCCTTGCCCAATGGAGAGAGCCCCCTGCTCCACCGGCTGTAGGGACAGCAGGCATCTTCCACTCACAGCCAGGGTTTGACATTGATCTACACGACTACCACTAGTCCCAGCTGTACCCACCCCCAGCAGCCTCCATCACCCATCACACCTCCTGGGTATCCATCTCCCTCCAACCTGCAATCTCAGTTCCTGAGGGCTCTTCTCTTGTTCTCTTGGCTTATTCGTTCTATTTCAGGAAGGAAAGAAAATCCTAGGGAGGGAAGTTGTCGCTGGAGATAGGATCAGTGTTTCTTAACTGGTGGTAAGGGAGCAGGAAGGCGGCCTGCAAAATCTCCTGAATTGCTTTTTGGAAATAAGCAAAAGCCAGGTGTCACTTGGATCTGAGTTCAAGTTGGGATCCCTGAGAGGGGTGGGGCTGGGGAAATAGAGTCAGTGGAAATTGTATTCTGATGTCTTCTCCTTTCTTCCTCCCAGGGAGATAGTCTCTTCCATCTTCACCTCTCAAAAGGCATACAGGCGGGCAGGGACCTGGGGAGCCTCTGGCTGGGGCAGTTTCCACCCTTCTAGGGCATCCATGGGCAGATGAACTGACCTCCACTGGAGACAAGCCAGGCTGTGGGAGGAATCACATGGTCCCCCCAGGAAAGGCGTGGGGATGTGTGGGGCCTAACATGGAGTGCCCTGCCTTACTCTCTCCTCTTGGAAGTTGCACTCTGGAGGGTCTCCTGCTTGAAGCACATGTTCTCCTGGAGGCTGACCATGAGATCCCGGGGGGTTGCAAGTCTTTGTCCTGGCAGAGGGATGGAGAGATGCTTCCCAAAGCAGTCCCATGTCCAAGGGCAGGCCTTGCCCTCTCCATATTCATGTCCAGAGTGAAGGCCTACCCATAGGAACTGGCACCCAAACCCACCAGGCTGCCCCACAGCTGAGCTGGCCTGAGCCTGGTCCTCTTCTGGAAAGCTTGTGCATCCTCCGCCTCAGTCTTGGCCTCCATCCGTGCCCAGCCCAACTTATTGCTCAACACTAGACTCTGCTGAGAGAAGCTGGAAAAAGTTCTGTCACTGAAGTCAGGACATCTTGTTGCAGATCAGGCCTGGGCTGGGACAGGCTCCAAGGCTTCCAGCCCTAGCATTAGCAGCCCAGCTCGTGTGGTCACCATGTCTCTGGTCCTGCACCCTGTGTGCTGTGTGCAATGGGGCCTTTAAGAGATCTTTTGGCATATATCAGGAGCCACCACGGTCCAAACCACAGGCTTGTTGTTTGACCAACAGGAACTGTTCATTGCCCTTTGGAGTGGAGCAAGCAGTGAGGGGTACGGCAAGAGGGGAGGGGGCAGCCTCTGGCCCCCAGAAGCAGAACAATTCCTCAGAACAACTGGTCAGAGATAAGTGAGAGTAGGCCGGGCGCGGTGGCTCACACTTGTAATTCCAGCACTTTGGGAGGTTGAAGTGGGCAGATCATGAGGTCTGGAGTTCGAGACCAGCCTGGCCAACATGGTGAAACCCTGTCTCTACTAAAAATACAAAAAATTAGCCGGCCATGGTGGTGTGTGCCTGTAGTCCCAGCTACTTGGGAGGCTGAGGCAGGAGAATCACTGGAACCCGGGAGGTGGAGGTTGCAGCGAGCCTAAATGGGTCACTTAGAAAATTGATGCTTGGGCCAAGTGTGGTGGTTCATGCCTGTAATCCCAGCACTTTGGGAGGCCAAGGTTGGCAGATCATGAGGTCAGGAGATGAAGACCATTCTGGCTAACACAGTGAAACCCCGTCTCTACTAAAAACACAAAAAATTAACCAGGCGTGGTGGCGGGCCCCTATAGTCCCAGCTACTCAGGAGGCTGAGACAGGAGAATGGTGTGAACCCGGGAAGTGAAGCTTGCAGTGAGCCGAGATCACACCACTGCACTCCAGCCTGGGCGACAGAGCGAGACTCCGTCTCAAAAAAAAAAAAAAAAAAAAGAAAGAAAGAAAGAAAAAAAAGAAAATTAAATTGATGTTTGGCCATTGACTTGGGGGAATTTTTTGTCCAGTTATTTTTTTTTTTTTTTTTTTTTTTTTTTTTTTTTTTTTTTTTTGAGACGGAGTCTCGCTCTGCCGCCCAGGCTGGAGTGCAGTGGCCGGATCTCAGCTCACTGCAAGCTCCGCCTCCCGGGTTCACGCCATTCTCCTGCCTCAGCCTCCCGAGTAGCTGGGACTACAGGCGCCCGCCACGTCGCCCGGCTAGTTTTTTTGTATTTTTAGTAGAGACGGGGTTTCACCATGTTAGCCAGGATGGTCTCGATCTTCTGACCTCGTGATCCGCCCGTCTCGGCCTCCCAAAGTGCTGGGATTACAGGCTTGAGCCACCGCGCCCGGCCTTTTGTCCAGTTATTTATTGTTTTTAAGTGTCCCTGGCATCCTTTGTGCTGGATGATGGCCTGGCTGGGCTTGCTTCTCTCTTACTCTCCTTCCGGAATTTAGGATTCCTGCCCTCTGCAACCTCCTCACTTACCCACCTCCTGTGGTCTACTTAGACTCAGAACAAACTCCAGTTTCTGGCTTGGGGCCCCCACTGAGTCTCTTGTGGACCACCGTCCCCTTTCCTCTGTCACTGTTTCCAACACTCTGCTCCCCTCCTGTCTCCTCATCCAGCCCCTGCTGGCCACCACGACTTTGCTCAGGCTGTTCCCCTGGCTCTGACACTCTCCCTTCCATCTCAAGTCTGCCTTCTTCCCAGATTCCTCCCCTGACACTGTGGCCTCTGCCACTTCCCTTTATGCCTTCTCCTGCAGTAGGGGCAGCAGTAGTCTTGTCTGAACTAGATTGATGTTGCCACCAAAACTGCACCATGACCTCAGGGCTGCATATCTGCATGAGCAGTCCTGAGAGCTCCAATTCTGTTTTTTTTTTTGAGGCGGAATTTTGCTCCTGTTGCCCAGGCTGCAGTGCAGTGGCACAATCTCGGCTTACTGCAACCTTTGCCTCCTGGGTTCAAGCGATTCTCCTGCCTCAGCCTCCTGAGTAGATGGGATTATAGGTGCCCGCCACAACGCCCAGCTAATTTTTTGTATTATTTTTAGTAGACAGGGTTTCATCATGTTGGCCAGGCTGGTCTCAAACTCCTGACCTCAGATGATTCACTCGCCTCGGCCTCTCAAAGTGCAGGGATTACAGGCGTGAGCCACCATGCCCAGCCGAGAGTGCCAATTCTAAGTCCACCCGTAACCTGAGTGATGTGACCTGGCAGTTGGTTGGCATCTTACCCTGGCAGTAACAAAAACGATGGCTGGAGAGTGGGGACCTGGGACATAAAGGGAGATGGGGAAGGCTTGTCTGGGGTACAGGCAAGGTTCCAGGAGAGGCAGCATACAGTTCTGGCCGCCTGCAGGGGTTCTGCCACTGGGGAGCACAAGGGAAAGAAGGAAACTGACCAGGTTCTGAGCTGGGATTTTTATCGGGCTGGGCAGAGATGTCCACAGTAGATAGTTTGGAAAAGGCCTGAGATGGGGGACTGCGGGAGAGGTGTGGTCAGGAGAGCTTGGAGTAGTTGGAGCCATCTTAGAAAGTCTTAGGCACAGGCTTTTGGTTTGACTGCTTTGGAAACAGCCATTTGAAATGCTTCTTGAAGATTTTTCTTTTTTTGTTTGTTTGTTTTTTGTTTGCTTGTTTTGTTTTTTTGAGACGGAGTTTTGCTTTTGTTGCCCAGGCTGAAGTGCAATGGCATGATCTCGGCTCACTGCAACCTCCACCTCCCGGGTTCAAGTGATTCTCCTGCCTCAGTCTCCCGAGTAGCTGGGATTACAGGCATGTGCCACCATGCCCAGCTGATTTTGTATTTTTAGTAGAGACAGGATTTCTCCACGTTGGTCAGGCTGGTCTCGAGCTCTCGACCTCAGGTGATCCGCCTGCCTCTGCCTCCCAAAGTGCTGGGATTACAAGTGTGAGCCACCACGCCTGGCCGCTTGGAGATTTTTCTCTCTTTTTTTTTTTTTCTGAGATGGAGTCTTGCTCTGTCGCCCAGGCTGGAGTGCAGTGGTATGATCTCGGCTCACTGCAAGCTCCGCCTCCCGGGTTCCCGCCATTCTCCTGCCTCAGCCTCCTGAGTAGCTGGGACTACAGGCGCCCGCCACCATGCCTAGCTACTTTTTTGTATTTTTAGTAGAGACTGAGTTAAACCATGTTAGCCAGAATGGTCTCGATCTCCTGACCTCATGATCCATCCACCTCGGCCTCCCAAAGTTCTGGGATTACAGGCATGAGCCACCGCGCCCGGCCAGGAGATTTTTCTTAAACCTCTGAGAGCTCGCGTGATCTGGGGAAGGAGGAGTCAGACATGGTTGGCATTAGCCAGGGCTGGGTCCTGGGGGCTGGGAGAGGTAGCATATTCCTGCCCAAGGTCAAGGCCTAGAGTTTCCTCTCCCTTCTCAGAGGAGGTACAAATGTGGAGGGTCCAGAGGAGACTAGCAACGAGGAGATGCCCCAGATTGGCCAGGAGGCCTGGGGGACTCTCCAGGCCTGTGCTTAGCTTGCTGTGTGATCCTGGGCATATCACTCAACCTCTCAGAGCCTTGGTTTCATCTCCAAGTTGGTCTTTCTTCCAGCTCAGATGCTGCTATTGTTCTAAGGCATTGGTTCTCAAACTTCACTGTGCATCAGAATCACCTGCAGGGCTCCTTGAAACACAGATTGCTGGGCCTTAACCCCAGAGTTTCTGACTCAATAGGTCTAGGGTGAGGTCTGAGAATTTCCATTTCTAACAAGATCTCTGATAATTTTTAGTAGAGATTTTAGTATTTTTAGTAGAGATGGAGTTTCACCATGTTGGCCAGGCTGGTCTCGAACTCCTGACCTTAGGCGATCCACCTGCCTCGGCCTCCCAAACTGCTGGGATTACAGGCATGAGCCACTGCGCCTGGTCTGGGTGTTAGTTTTTTTGTTGTAAAAGTGGGTGTGTACTCGTGTGTGAGTATATGTGTGAAATTTGCAATTGCAATTCTCCTTGCTGTTGGTATAATCACCTAGGCACTAAATTCACAGGAGGCCATCTGCAGCTTCTAGCCCGAGAGTTCTCAATCCTGACCTCATGCCATGCCAAATTGAACTGTGAGGTTGTGGCCTGGGCTTATACATTCTTCCCAAGTGATTCCAGTGGACCAACAAGGATGGGAACCCCCTTGCTCTGTGGAGATCAAGGCTCAGGGTGGTAAAGATGCTTGCAAAGGGCACTAAGTAGAGCAATGGCTCGACTCACAGCCATGTAGTCAGTCTCTCAGGAGACTCCTCAGGGCTGAGATGAGTATAGAGGTCCCCAAAAGACTTGTCCAGCATGTGGCAGTCCAGCCCTGCAGCCCTTGCCCTTTGCTCTGAAGCCTCCCAGCCTGAAGTGCTAGCTTCTGGACCCACTCCTCTGCCCTCCACTCTTTCTCCAGGGATTTGCTCACCCCAGCAAAGTTTTGGGATTCACAGATGGGCAACTTCCTGGGGTCCTCAGCAGCACTGAAGTACCCCCAGCAGTTCTTCACTTGCTGTTGGGGAGAAGAACGAGTTCAGATCATGGCCATTTACTCAGGAGGCTCCAGTGTGGTATAGAAGCAGTGAATACTGGGCTCCTGGTGCAGACACAGCCAAAAAACAGAGCCAGGCATCCACCCTACAACAGCCTTGAGATGAGCGTGGGGAGCTGGGGTCTAAGGATTTTACACCACTGTCCTTGAAGGGACACTGCTCAAGGGTGAAGTTCCCAACCTTGCACATTGTCCCTTTGATGTGGAACAGCAGTAACTGGTTCTGACACTGCTGGGTTCTGTCAAGCCAGGAGACAATAGGCATCTTCACAGTTAGCATTTGCTAGCATGTCTATTTGTGAGGGGAGCCCAGAGAGCACCCCTATCCCACAGCAGGTGGGGAATTTGGGGCCTGGAAAGACCCTTGCCATTATTCACCAGCTCCAAACTGAGGCCTTGAGAAGGGAAGCAAATTAGCTAAGGCCACATAGCTGAGTAATAGAGTAGGGACTTGGAGTCAGGTCCACATTATTCCAGCATCTGGCGCCATTTCTTTCCTTTTCTCTTTTTTTTTAGACAGGGTTTTCCTCTGTGGTCCAGGCTAAAGTACATGGCTTGATCTTGGCTCACTGCAACCTCCACCTCCTGGGCTTAAACAATCCTTCCTCCTCAGCCTTCTGAGTAGCTGGGAACACAGGAGCACACCATGCCTGGGTAATTTATATATAAATTATATATCCTCAAAAAATATATTATACATAAATATATAATATATAAACATACACTGTACATAAATATGTATTATTTAAATTATAATAAAAATATATATTACATATAAAAATATCTATATTTATATCTATATCTATATCTATATATTTTTTTTTTTGTAGAGATGGAGTTTTGCCATGTTGTCCAGGCTGGTCTTGAATTCCTGGGCTCAAGCAATCCACCTGTCTTGGCCTCCCAAAGTGCTGGGATTGCAGGCGTGAGCCACTGCACCTGGCGTCTGGTGCTATTCCTACTTGTCATATCACCTATTACACCAGCTGGAAAAATCTTCAGAAAGTGCAGAGAACAGCCTTGGGAGATGGCTGATGTAACCTTGTGAGATGGGGAAACTGAGGCCCAAAGAGGTTAGGGGGGCCTTCCTAAAGCACCTCCAGCCCATGAGGGCAGCAGAGTCCTTAGCCCAGCACTCCCTCTAGGATGTCTGGCTGGAGTTGGCTGTATGTACCCTGGGCCCTGCTCCTTCTCACCCAGTTTGGCTAGGGCATACTCCTTGATTGACTGCTTGCTAAAGTTGTTGACGGGGATATCCAGAGCCTTGGCGTGGCTCAGTCTGCTGCCATTGGTCCAGTTGGTAGATTCAGCCCAAGGCAGACCCAGAAGCAGCAGCAGCCTGGCCACTGTGATGCCTTCCATCTTGCCTGGCTGCAGTCTTTGCTTGGTTTTATCCCTGCCTGTGGCGGGCTGTGGTGGGGGGTGGGGGGTGTGGTTTACGGGTTGGGGATGTGGGGGGCGGGGGCACTGCCCTCCTGCCAGCTACCCTCCTTCGGCAAGGCCCGTGCCTAGAAAATCCCAGCCTGGCTGAAGGGGTTGCAATGATTACTTAACTTCTTGGCTTTCCTCCACGCAACTTGTGTCACATGAAGTAGTAAGTAGAAAAGAGGGAACTGAGCCTTAGCAGAGTGTCCTGACACTCACCCTGTCCCAAATTCTCACCCTCATGGCAGCCCACATCTGCCTTTCCAGGTTGCCGCAGAGGGCAGGAGGCAGGGCTTGAATTCTTCCACTTGTCCCCACGAGAAGGACAGCAAAGTGGGTGGGTGGCGGGCATTGAGTCCAAGTCCTGGTTCTGCCGTTTTCTGGATAGGGGTCTTTGTTTGAGTGATTTATCTATGGGCCTCATTTTCCTCATCAACTGGCTCATCAGAGAGCTGAAGGTGTTCCCTGCAGTTGGGGGCACAGCAGGCTGGGCTCCAGGTCCTCTTCCCTAGGAGTCTAATGGGCAGGAGGGATGGCTGGGAGGAGCAAAGGAGAGGGGCGATGCAGGATCAGTCTGCATTCCCAGGGCTTGTTGGGGTGAAGGGTGCATGAGGGTTTCCCACAGACCAGATGTGGAGTACAGCGGGGAGTGCTGTGGTCTCTTTCCTGAGAAGACCCCCCGACACTGACAGGCAGTGAGGAGCAAACCTGGAAAACCCAATGCCAGCAGAGTGGGAGGCTGCCCCCATGCTGTGCCGTCAGAGGATCTGGTAGGGGATCCTCTGAGGGATCTCAGGAAACAGGAACAACCGCGTGGGGTTTGGAAGGATGGAGAAGGGTACCCCAGGCAGAAGGCTCAGTAAATGCAACAGCACAGAGGCAGGAGCACACAGGGAGGGTCTGAGGGTTACCAGCTACCCAGTGATCATGTGTATTGTTAATGTTTTTCAACTTTTAAAATTGTGATAAAATACAAATAAAATTTACCATCTTAGCCAATGTTAAGTGTACAGTTATTTTCTTTTTCTTCTTTTGAAACAGTGTTGCTCTGGCACCCAGGCTGGAGTGCAGTGGCATGATCTCGGCTTGCTGCAACCTCTGCCTCCTGGGTTCGAGTGACTCTCGTGCCTCAGCCTTCTGAGTAGCTGGGACTACAGGCGCTCACCACCACACCTGGCTGATTTTTTTTTTTTTCTTTTGAGACAGAGTTTCTCTCTTGTTGCCCAGGCTGGAGGGCAGTGGTGTGATCTCGGCTCACCGCAATCTCTGCCTCCTGGGTCCCGGTTCAAGCAGTTCTCCTGCCTCAGCCTCCTGAGTAGCTGGGATTACAGGCATGCACCACCACACTCAGCTAATTTTTGTATTTTTAGTAGAGTTGGGGTTTCACCATGTTGGCCAGGCTGGTCTCAAACTCCTGACTTCCTGATCTGCCTGCGTCGGCCTCCCAAAGTGCTGGGATTATAGGCATAAACCATCATGCCTGGCACCTGGCTGATTTTTTTTTTTGGTATTTTTAGTAGAGACAGGGTTTCACCATGTGTGCCAGGCTGGTCTCGAACTCCTGACCTCAAGTGATCCTCCCGCCTTGGCCTCCCAAAGTGCTGGGATTACAAGTGTGAGCCTCCGCGCCCAGCCACAATTAATTATTTTCTACTCGAATCATCTCCTTTTTCTCCCTTAGGGGAAAGGATGAAGCCTCACCAGTGAGGCTGACCGGGGCAGTATGTGTTCCTTGGGGCCCCAGTGAGGCAGGAGAATAAGAAAAATGAGGCAGAGAATAGCAAAGGGAATTAAAATTTGAATAAAGAGCAAAATAAGTAAAAGCAGAGGGCAAAAGCAAGGTGAAGGGGCGGGTGAGCAAGAAGCAAGATAAGAGGCAGAAGTTGAGCAGCCAGGCTGGGCGTGGTGGCTCAGCCTGTAATCCCAGCACTTTGGGAGGTGGAGATGGGTGGATCACCTGAGGTCAGGAGTTCGAGATCAGCCTGACCAACATGGAGAAACCCTGACTCTATTAAAAATACAAAATTAGCTGGGCGTGGTTTTGCATGCCTGTAATCCCAGCTACTCGGGAGGCTGAGGTGGGAGAATCTCTTGAACCCAGGAGGCGGAGGTTGCAGTGAGCCCAGATAGCGCCATTGCACTCCAACCTGGGCAACAAGAGTAAAACTCCGTCTCAAAAAAAAAAAAAAAAGAAGTTGAGCAGCCAAAATAGAAGGAAAATAAAAAAGTGAGCAAGGACCCCATGGCCGGCAAGATCCGGACCAAACCAGTAAGAGGCAGCTCTTCAGGGATAGTCATGCACATTAAAGAGAAAAAAATACTCTTTTGTTTTGTTCTGAAATGGAGTTTTTGCTTCGTTGCCCAGGCTGGAGTGGAATGGCTCACTGCATCCTCCGCCTCCCGAGTTCAAGTGGTTCTCCTGCCTCAGCCTCCCAAGTAGCTGGGATTACAGACACCCGCCACTGTGCCTGGCTAATTTTTGTATTTGTATTTTTGGCCACGTTGGTCTCGAACTCCTGACCTCAGGTAATCCACCCACCTCAGCCTCCTAAAGTGCTGGGATTACAGGTGTGAGCCACAGCGCCCAGCCAGAAAAAGTATTCTTAACTTGACCCCATATGATAATCAGCTCACTGAAGCTCATGCATATGGACATGCATTTCATGTATGTACTTAAAAGTATGAGAGAGAGTGGCCGGGTGCGGTGGCTCAAGCCTGTAATCCCAGCACTTTGGGAGGCCGAGACGGGCGGATCACGAGGTCAGGAGATCGAGACCATCCTGGCTAACACGGTGAAATCCCGTCTCTACTAAAAAATACAAAAATCTAGCCGGGCGAGGTGGCGGGCGCCTGTGGTCCCAGCTACTCGGGAGGCTGAGGCAGGAGAATGGCGTGAACCCGGGAGGCAGAGCTTGCAGCGAGCTGAGATCCGGCCACTGCACGCCAGCCTGGGAGACAGAGCGAGACTCCATCTCAAAAAAAAAAAAAAAAAAGTATGAGAGAGCAGTGGTGGGCAAGCGCATAGGGGCCAGAGTAACTAAGCAACACACCTACCGATCAAAAGGGCAGACACTAGCCAGAGATTAGGCAGCCTTGGGAAGAGAAGAAAAAACAAACACATTGGAAGACCCAAAGTTCACCAAACTAGTGCTGATCTCATCCCGCAGAGGTCGGTGTGCTCTCCCTCTCCAATAGTGTAATACTGTGCTTAAAAAGCTTTTGCTGCTTGCTTTGCTCTCTGTGTGTGTCTCGTTCAATTCTTTGTTCAGGACACCAAGGGCCTGGAACTGCAGGGCACCATCTGATAACACCAGGGAATGGCCGGAAAAGTCCCTTCTGGACTGAGGGCACCTAGAGAGGGCATCTTGAAGGAGGTGGGATTTGGTCTGTCCTTGAGAGACAGACTGGGTTCAGATAAGTGGTTGAAGGAGATCCAAGACACCAGGTAGGGGCAGAGGAGAAAGCCTTAACCAGGCTTAGAAGCAGAAGTTGCTGCGGTATATTAGGAAGTTTAAGGCTTTCATTTGTGGGTGGGAGGAACAGGAAGTGAGGAGGATGGGTGATCATAGACAACCTTGAATGCCTGGCTAGAGGGCTAAGCTTTGTTCCCCGGGTCCTGAGCCGAAGATGTGGCATGTACAGTTCCACTCTCCACACTGCATTGAGTTGATTAGAATTATTCATAACAATCAAAAAGTGGAAACAACTCAAATTAATGGATGAATGGATAAACAAAATGTGGTGTGTCCATAAAATGGAATATTCTTCAGCTATGAAAAGAAAGTACTCAGCACTTTGGGAGGCCGAGGCAGGCAGATCACGAGGTCAGGAGATGGAGACCATCCTGGCCAACATGGTGAAACCCCATCTCTACTAAAAATACGAAAATTAGCTGGGTGTGGTGGTGCATGCCTGTAGTCCCAGCTACTTGGGAGGCTGAGGCAAGAGAATCGCTCGAACCCAGGAGGCGGAGGTTGCGGTGAGCCGAAATCGTGCCACTGCACTCCAGCCTGGCAACACAGCGAGACTCCGTCTCAAAAAAAAAAAAAAAAGAAAGTATTCATACAAGCCACATCATGTATGAACCTTGAAAACGTTATGCAAAGTGGAAGAAGCCAGTCACAAAGGGACCAAATAGGGTATTCTCAGAATTTCCCAAGGGCTATCTCATGGAAAATAAACAAACAAACAAACAAACAAACAAACAAAAGTTTCAAAAACCCAAAGGGATTAAATATTGGCCAGGCGAGGTGGCTCACACCTGTAATCCCAGCACTTTGGGAGGCCAAGGCAAGAGGACTGCTTGAGCCCAGGGATTTGAGACCAGCCTGAACAACATAGTGAGATTCTGTCTCTACAAAAGAAAATATATAAATTAGCCGGCTGTGGTGGTGGATGCCTGTAGTCCCAGCTACTCAGAGGCTGAGGCAGGAAGATCCCTTGAGCTCGGGAATTCAAGGCAGCAGTGAGCTGTGATTGGGCCACTGCAGTCCAGCCTAGGTGACAAATTGAGACTCTGTCTCTAAAAATTAAATAAAAATGGTCGGGCACGGTGGCTCAAGCCTGTAATCCCAGCGCTTTGGGAGGCCGAGGCGGGCGGATCACGAGGTCAGGAGATCGAGACCATCCTGGCTAACACGGTGAAACCCCGTCTCTACTAAAAAATACAAAAAACTAGCCGGGCGAGGTGGTGGGCGCCTGTAGTCCCAGCTACTCGGAGGCTGAGGCAGGAGAATGGCGTGAACCCGGGAGGCGGAGCTTGCAGTGAGCTGAGATCCGGCCACGGCACTCCAGCCCGGGCGACAGAGCGAGACTCCGTCTCAAAAAAAAAAAAAAAAATTAAATAAAAATAATAAAATATTACAGACTGTGATAAAGGTTGCACAGCTCTGTGAACACGCTAAAAACCACTGAATCGTAAACTTTATTTGTATTTATTTATTTTAATAGTCAAGTGAAGCAGTGGGAGTGGCGAAGGAACAAAGAAATCTGTAACTGGTTGTGATCAATTAGTTGTAAACACCACTGCGCTTGGGCCAGCCTGAATTGTACACTTTATTTTATTTATTTATTTTTTTGAGACGGAGTCTCGCTCTGTCGCCCAGGCTGGAGTGCAGTGGCCGGATCTCAGCTCACTGCAAGCTCCGCCTCCCGGGTTCATGCCATTCTCCTGCCTCAGCCTCCCGAGTAGCTGGGACTACAGGCGCCCGCCACCACGCCCGGCTAGTTTTTTGTATTTTTTTAGTAGAGGCGGGGTTTCACCGTGTTAGCCAGGACGGTCTGGATCTCCTGACCTCGTGATCCGCCCGCCTCGGCCTCCCAAAATGCTGGGATTACAGGCTTGAGCCACCGCGCCCGGCCGAATTGTACACTTTTTTTTTTTTTTTTTTTTTTTTTTTTTTTTTTGAGGCGGAGTCTCGCTCTGTCGCCCAGGCTGGAGTGCAGTGGCCGGATCTCAGCTCACTGCAAGCTCCGCCTCCCGGGTTTACGCCATTCTCCTGCCTCAGCCTCCCCAGTAGCTGGGACTACAGGCGCCCGCCATCTCGCCCGGCTAGTTTTTTGTATTTTTAGTAGAGACGGGGTTTCACCGTTTTAGCCAGGATGGTCTCGATCTCCTGACCTCGTGATCCGCCCATCTCGGCCTCCCAAAGTGCTGGGATTACAGGCTTGAGCCACCGCGCCCGGCCGAATTGTACACTTTAAATGGGTAAACTGTGTATGCCAACTGTATCTCAATATAGCTGTCACAACAAAAAAGACTCAACCTGGGAGTGGGCATCTGCTTTCCAATTCCTGCAGCCACTAAAATGGACAAGAGTTTATCCTGACTACGGTCACATCACCCTGGGGCACCCATGGTGGGAGGGCTGGAGAGGAAGGCTAGGAGCTGGAGGATGTAGTCAGGGGGCTGTCTTCTCTCCTGCTGCTGCCCACCCAAGCCCTTCAACTGTCCTGGGCTGGTCCAGCTGCACCCACCTCCCACCCTGGCTGCCTCCTGTGGAGACGATCTTTCTTGGCCAGTTCTGCTCAGAGCTCAGTGCCAAGAGATGGGGGCAGTGCCCATGGCACAGAAGTCTCCTCACCTCAATCCAGAAGCCAGTGTCAAAGTTCCTTTCTATGTTTGTTTGGAGCTGATCCTAATGTAGACATCAGACCTCTTTGCATCCCAGCCTTTCCTGGACAGACCTAATTCAGCCCCATTTGGCAAAGCCAAAGCCCTGCATTTAGGGGACATACTCCTCAACTGCCTTATCCGGGTTCTCCTGGGGGCTCTCACCCTCTCCCCGCACTCTGATGAAGCCAGCCTGCCTCTCCTACAACCATTCTTCAGGGAAGGTAAACAAATGTTTTCATATTGGCACACAAAAGAGTACAGGCACCCAAAAGAGGCAGCAGCCTCTTGGGTGGTCACTTGTTCCTGTAGCTCTACGTTGGCCTAATCCTTGACTAACTCCCTAAGTCTTTTTCACATATGCAGCTCCGGAGGCACTCAGATCCTGGAAAGGTCAACTGCTGAGGTTATACACTCTATGGACAGCATTAGAAATGGCTGGACATGTGCCCAGAACCCATTTGGAGACCTTGGCTCAGGTCTCTCCCCATTCAAGGCCTCAGAACCTGCATCCAGAAACAGAGAGGACTGGAGTATTCAGAAGGTGGCCCCTGAAATCCTTTGTGACCTCAGAATGGAGAGGAGGTAATTTGGGCTGCACTTCTCAGCTCAAAAATAGCACCTGGCATCTGGGACCTGGCCTCCATGGCTCTTAGCACCTCACCATCCTTGGCTATAGGCTCCTAACCCACCCACAAGGCAAGGGAAGGATCTGTTCCCGTCACCTTGGGGAACAGAGGTCCTACACTAGGAGATAGTGGAGGATGGATCCCCCAAGCCATGATTCTGGGGCTCCCAGAAACTGTACCCCTTTCTCAGTACAGCCTGAGTGATGCTCCTGTAATAAAACTGCCACCCACGGAGGGCCTACTATGCACCCTTGCAGAGCTGCTTCCCTGCAGCCATGGCATCCAAGGCCTTCTCCAGTCAGCTCCCTGCTGGAGGATGGCCCACCTTTCACTGTTGTCTCCCACACAGCGAGCTTTTTCTTTGGAGGCATTGTCAAACAGGTGCTTCTGAAACATTTGGAGAAAGATAGCATGTCACAGGGACAAAGCTGGCCCTTCCCACCCAGGGTTGTCACAGGATCTTCTCTCCTTCCAGTTCTCTCCCCACCTCCAGCCACACTTCTTTGTCTAACTCAGCATTGTCCAATAGAACTTTCTGTGATCAAGGCAATGTTCTGTATCTGAGACGTCCACATGTAACTGACTGTTGAGCAATTGAAATGGGGGTAGTGTGACAGAATAATTGTGGGTTTTTTTGTTATTTATTTACTTATTTTTTTTGAGACGGAGTCTTGCTCTGTCACCCAGGCTGAAGCGCAGTGTCGCGATCTCGGCTCACCTCAACCTCCCGGGTTCAAGAGATTCTCCTGCCTCAGCCTCCCGAGGAGCTGGAATTACAGGCATGCACCACCACGCCCAGCTAATTTTTGTATTTTTAGTAGAGATGGGATTTCGCCATGTTGGTCAGGCTGGTCACGAACTCCTGACCTCAGGTAATCCACCTGCCTCTGCCTCCCAAAATGCTGGAATTGCAGACATGAGCCACTGCACCTGGCCAATTTTTAATTTTAATTAAGTTCAATTAATTTGAATTGAAATTGAATTGCCACTTGTGCTTATGGCTACCATATTGGCTAATGCATTCAAGCAGAAGTGAGCAAAGTATGATGAACAGGGAGCAGTGAGAGGGAAGCTGGTCAGGGCTTAGGTCAGGGAGGAGCCAAAGAAGGAGGAGGCAAAGAGTCCAGCGGGTGAATATGAGGGTCACTAAGCAGGGGCTGAGCAGCAGGAGGCCTATCACACAGTCTCTGGTCGCTGGAGGCACAGGAGTACTGGAGTTGCACAGGGTTTGTGGATTGCTGACAAGGAGACAGGCTGGGAGCTGGGGAAGCACTCAGGACACAGTCACCTAGCAAGAAGCTCAAGGATGTGGGGTTGAGAAAACTGGATTGTACAACCCACCTGGCTCTGGGTGGGTATTCCTGGACAAGACAGCATGTAATTACCTACAGCTGCCTTGGCCTTTCCCAGGAGAAAACATGCTATGGTTTGATCATCACTCTTCCCTGCAAAGGACGACAGCGGGGTCCTCTGAGTGAGATATCCAATATTCAGGTCTTTTCCTTGTGGCTGGGCAGAGCCTCCACCCCTGGACACCATGTCTCAGGCCCTTCTTGGTAATCAGTCTAGGAAACAAAGGCACATTTACTGGAAACTGCCTATCACTACCCCTTGCTGTATAGTGTTTCGTTTGACAAATGATTCCTGAACTTGGGTCTGGACCTGCTGGGAGCGGCCCTTACCCATCTGGGCCCTCTGAGGGCAGAACCCAATGCCAGTTCTGAGAGGGGCCCAATGAGGAAAGGAATCCTGTCCTTAGGGAGTCTGTGGGCTGTGCAGGGGCTTGCCCTTGGGAGTTCCTGTCTGAGGGACAGACAAGATCGTCATAGTTGGGAAGCCCTTGGCCTGGGAAGATGCAGCCCCATGATCAGGAGCCTGGACAGAGGGAGAACTTGGGGAGACCCTGTCTGAGGGGCAGCCCAGGGCTTCATGACTCTTGTCTGAGGACACCTGGGGTCTTACCCCTGGGACTAGCCTGACAGATAAACACAGCCTGAGATTAAAGGTGGGGTTGGTGAGTTGTCTCCCAGCCTGGTGTTGGTGGGGGGCACATCACAGAGGATGTCAACTGGGGGCTGAAATCCAGGCGACAGCCTGGAGAGGCTGAGTCTGAGCTGAAATGTGACAGGGGTAGTAGGTTATGTTATTAGCAAGAAGGGGAGCACGGTTCCCCAACAAGATACATATGCACAGTTTTTGTTTGTTTGTTTGTTTGTTTTTTGAGACGGAGTTTCACTCTTGTTTCCCAGGCTGGAGTGAATGGCACAATCTTGGCTCACCGCGACCTCCGCCTCCCAGGTTCAAGCAATTCTCCTGCCTCAGCCTTCCTAGTAGCTGGGATTATAGGCATGTGCCACCACGCCCAGCCAAATTTGTATTTTTAGTAAAAGCAGGGTTTCTCCATGTTGGTGAGGCTAGTCTTGAACTCCCAACCTCAGGTGATCCACCTGCCTTGGCCTCCCAAAGTGCTGGAATTACAGGCATGAGCCACCTCGCCCGGCCATATGCACAGTTTCATGTGTGCATATGTATCTTGTTGGGGAACAGTTGGGCTAAGGCCATTGCCAAGTAAGGAGACCTGACCGTGACCTCACTTGCCAAAACAACCCAGGAGTGCAGGACTTGACAGTGGACATGCACTTTCTCACTCACTGTTGCATTTGAACAAACACTCCAGGGCATCTCATTCCCATCCTACAAATATGAGAACATTACCAGGAAAACATGGCAACTTGCTCAAAGTCACGCAGCTAGTAATTGACGGTGCTTGAGACCATCCACCCCAGGTCTCTTGGCAATACAATTCTGCAAGTGAAAGAAAGGCAGAAAGGGGAACTTGTCCTGAGTCTGGGCAGAACCTGTGATTGGCATTCCCTGTCCACCACAGGGTATAAGCATACCCTGCCCCATGCCCCAGGTTTAGGGAAGGAAACTTCTGTCTTTGAGTATATTATTCAATGCATTGCTCCAATGCATTGCTGTCCACAAGGTTGGGGCTACAGTCCAAATTTTTGCACAAGAAAGGTTCAGGGAGGGAGGCAATTTACCAGAAGTTAGCTCATGGCCTGAGTCACCCCAATTTTCTATTTTTGAGTCAGGGTCTCTCTCCGTTGCCCTGGCTGGATACAGTGGCATGATCACAGCTCACGGTAGCCTCTATCTTCTGGGCTCAAGCAATCCTCCCACCTCAGTCTCCCAAGTAGCTGGGACCACAGGTGCACAACACCATGCTCAGCTAATTTTAAAACATTTTTATAGAGACAGGGCCTCGTTCTGTTGCCCAGGCTGGTCTCGAACTCCTGTCCTGAAGCAATCCTCCTACTTGTAATCCCAAAGCATTGGGATTACAGGTGTGAGCACCATGCTTTGCCAAACATGTTACTATCTCGGGAGCACCATGTTTACTTCTGAAGTATTAATATAACAGGTCACATAAATAACAGCAAAAACAATTCCCATGTACTGGCCGCAGACCATGTTGTATTTGACTCTTACAACAATTCTACAAACTAGACACTGTGATGATCATCCGTGTTCTACAGACGAGGAGGTGGGTGCAGAGCAGACACATCGGTATGCAGATACACAGCTGGTCATGGCAGGGCTGAGGCAGGAACCCAGTCAGCCTGATGAGGGAACCCAGGTTGTTTGCCTGCGAAGCCCTGGGCTTTCTGTGCTGACTATAGATTATGGGCACAGGGAGGGACAGGGACAGTGGCTTGCCCACAGAGACAGAGGCTGGGGACGGATATGGCTCCTGGGATTCCCATCCCAGGACTTCCTCCGCAGTGCTCCCCAAGGAGATGAACAAACTGCCTGCATGGTTCTCTACTTTTCAGACAAGTTGGCCATTCTGACGAAAGTTGTCTCAGCGGCAAGCAGGCCTGAGGGGTAGACGCTTCCACCAGGACAACCAGGGCTGCAGACACGGAGCCAGAGAGGGAACGCAGAGTGGGGGCTAAGCAGGGTCTTGTTCGCCAATGGGGGAGGGATTGTGGAGTGGGAGAGGGTAGCTCCATCATCTGCTCATCTGTGGAAGGTCTCCCAGAGCCTTTAGCAGCCTCAGTGCACCAGGTTCCCTGATCACATTGTGTAGGAGTTGGAGCCTCCTGGGTCTGCAGGAGAGGAAGGGGCCACTTAGAGAAGTGGGGGTGGGAGATTCAAAGAGAGAGAGAGAGAGAGACCGAGACAGAGAGACAGAGGGACAGGGGCTGCCCAGGCCTTTGTGAAGGGACATTTATCTAGCTCTCAAGTCTTGATGTGGAAAAGCCTCACTTTTTACTTTTTTTTTTTTTTTTTTTTTTTTTTTGAGACGGAGTCTCGCTCTGTCGCCCAGGCTGGAGTGCAGTGGCGCAATCTCGGCTCACTGCAAGCTCCGCCTCCCAGGTTCCCGCCATTCTCCCCGCCTCAGCCTCCGAGTAGCTGGGACTACAGGCGCCCGCCACCGCGCCCGGCTAGTTTTTTGTATTTTTAGTAGAGACGGGGTTTCACTGTGTTAGCCAGGAGGGTCTCGATCTCCTGACCTCGTGATCCACCCGTCTCGGCCTCCCAAAGTGCTGGGATTACAGGCTTGAGCCACCGCGCCCGGCCTTTTTTTTTTTTTTTTTTTGAAACAGAGTCTCACTGTCACACAGGCTGGAGTGCAGTGGTGCAATCCTGGCTCACTGCAACCTCCGCTTCCGGAGTTCAAGTGATTCTCCTGCCTCAGCCTCCCGATGAGCTGGGACTATAGGCACGTGCTACTCCACCTGGCTAGAGATGGGGTTTCACCGTGTTAGCCAACATGGTCTTGATCTCCTGACCTCCTGATCCACCCACCTTGGCCTTCCAAAGTGCTAGGATTACGGGCGTGAGCCACTGCGCCCAGCCAAGCCTCACTTTTTCTTTCTCATTCCGCCTTGCCTACAATCTTCTGATCACTGTATTAATGGGGTGAGCCATTATGAAAAAGGTGAGCTGGTGAGAGCCTCCTTTCTCCCTCCCTAGGAGGAAGGGGCAGCAGCCATGGGTTCTAAAGGTCTAAAGTCAGCCTCCCTACCTCAGGTAGTAGACACCAACCTGCATGTACCAAGGGCAGGACTCACTCCTGGAACCTTGTGCGATGGCCCTGAGAGGGAAAGCAGGTGCCCCTGAGTCCAGACTTCTGCAGTTGTATCAAAGGGCCTATGCAAGCTGCTTGGGCTCTGGCTGATTTCATGTGAGGGCGTGTCCAGCACTGGCCGAGGTGGAATGTCCTCTTGAGGCAGTTGGAAAGGGGCTCTGAATATGCCAGATCTGACCTAGAGGAACACAGGAGCATGCAGGTCTCATGCCCTAACCTAAGAACTAACATTGTCATCTGCTTCTCCCCCGGTTTGGCTTCTTGGGGATCCTAAAGCCAGTCAGAAGCAGGGAGGAAGCAGGAGAGTCCTGAGAGGACTGATATCCCTGGATGGCCCTTTTCCCAACAGCCATAAATGGCCTGATGTGCAAGCTCTGCTTGACCAAGAGGCCACTGGGGCAACACTTGAGCTGCGAAACCAGGTTGCACAGAAGTCCACTTCTTCCTTCTCTCAAGGCCAGGTGTGCAACCAGTGGCCTTCATCCAGGCTTCCACCTTCTAGGAGCCCTGCTGTCCAAGCCCCCAAGTGTCCCACAGGCCAACTGAGGTCAAGAGGTACCCCAGGCCTCAGGGTCACATGGCCAGTCCACAGAGGAGCTGGGACTGGAATTTGCCTCATGGACGCTGGACCCCTCTATCACTTTGGCCCTTTATCTCTCCCGGCTGTGCTCTCTCCCTCTCCCAACACCAGCCAGGCATCCCAGCTTGGTGTCTCAGCCAGAGCACCAATCAGGGAGTAATTTGAGGTCGCATCAGGAGAGACTTCCTGGAAGCTGTAGGGGCAAAGAGGAGATTGCTGTGCCTGGTTGGAGGTCAGGGAAAGCTTCATGAGGTGAAAGGGCAGGCCCAACAGAAGGATCGGGGCAGAGCTGGGAGAAAGAGTAGGAGGCTCAGATGAGCCTATGTGATGGAGGCCTACGTGACAGTCTGGCACTTGGGGTGTGCAGGGATGGGGTGAGGGCAGTGGGAACAAAAAGGCCACAGGCCCTGATGCCAGCCTAGGGGGGTGTGTGGGCTCCTGAAGGTAGAGGGTTGAAATGACCAAATCAGTGGTTTAAAGGAACCTCTGGACAATGGTGTGGAGGGTGGACTATGGTCTGAGGAGAGCCTGACACCTAGAGAAGGTGGAGTCTGGAGGCTGGGGCAGCACTGCATGGGAGAGATGGTGGCAGGAGCCAGGCAGGGGTGGAGGGGGAGGCCAGAGGGGAGTGCTTTCAGAAGGAAGGAGCCGAGTTGCTTCAGGGCTCATGCAGCGGACACTCAGCAGAAGAGCAGTCAAGGGGGCCCAGTGGGGACAACTAGGATGTTCATGGGAGTCTTGAACTCAGAGATACAGACCGGGTGGTGTCTGCCTATTATAACTGGTGTTCTGGGAGAGGGTGTCCCCAGGGAAACCCAAGGCCAGGGAAGAGAAGCAGCCCAGGAGGTGACCCCACACGCTCTCAATATTAAGAAGACAGTCCTTGGGGGAGACCAAGAAGGAGCCACCAGGGAGGCAGGAGGGACAGCAGGAGAGTGGCATCAGGGGAGACTGGGGCAGCAGGAAGGAAGGCTCACCACTGTCTGTGCAGACGAACACCAGGCTTGAGGGTGGCCAGCGGACCCGGGGCGGGTTGGCCATTCTGCAGTGGCCTCCAGTATGAAGAAGAGTGAAAAGATGGGGTCAACAAGTGTAGACAACCTTCCTAAGACTTGGCTTGAGAGAAGCCAGGGTGAAAGGCCATGTCTGGAGGGTCTTGGGAACATTTTGAGACTGAGAAAAATAGTGAAGAAGGATGCAGAAGGGGATAGATGGAGCAGAGCCTCTGTCTGGCTGACAGCTGGGTCCAGAGAGCAAGTGGTATGGCCTTGAATAGAAAGGGCAACTTGTCCCTTGCAAGGGTGAGTCTCTAGGTTGGGGGTGGCTACTGTCTTCATTCACCAGTTCTTTTTTTTGTTTTTTGTTTTTTTCATACTGAGTCTCACTCTGTTACCCAGGCTGGAATGCAGTGGCAGGATCTTAGCTAAGTGCAACTTCTGCTTCCCGGGTTCAGTGGGTTCAAGCGATTCTCATGCTTCAGTCTGTAGCTGGGACTACAGGTGTGAGCCACAATGCGTGGCTAATTTTTGTATTTTTAGTAGAGATGCGGTTTCACCATGTAGACGAGGCTTGTCTCGAACTCCTTATCTCAGGTGATCTGCCCACCTCGGCCTCCCAAAGTGCTTGGATTATTGGTGTGAGCCACCATGCCCTGCCTCATTAATCAATTCTTAATCGATGCCTACTGGATGCCAGGCAATGCCTAGAGCTGGAGATTTAGCAGTAAACAACTAAATCCATCACCCTGACTCCTGAAGAGTAGAAGGATGTAGAATAGGCACCTGGCTCTCTTCCTCTCTTGAGGGACTTAATGCTCTTGAGCAACCCTGGCTATGACAATCTCCTGTCGGGTCTGGGAGGTTGTCAGAGAGATGGAGAAACCACTTCCTTGTCTTGCACACGAAGCAGACCTCACTCACTGCCCAGCAAGTCCTGTGAAGCAATAGCCAGGGGCTGAAGCAAACCCCAGCCCACACCCTGGCAGGCAGCCAGGGATGGGTGGGTCAGGAAGGTTCCTGGTTGGGCCTTTGCATCAGGCTCAGGTTGGGCATAAAGGAGGCTCCTGTGGGCTAGAGGGAGGCAGACATGGGGACCATGAAGACCCAAAGGCATGGCCCCTCCCTGGGGCGGTGGTCACTGGTGCTGCTGCTGTTGGGCCTGGTGATGCCTCTGGCCATCGTTGCCCAGGTCCTCAGCTACCAGGAAGCTGTGCTTCGTGCTATAGATGGCATCAACCAGCGGTCCTCGGATGCCAACCTCTACCGCCTCCTGGACCTGGACCCGAGGCCCACGATGGTGAGCTTCTGGCGAGGTTCTGCTCTGCTCTGGCTAGGCTTGGCCACCTGTTGTTCCTTCTGCTCCTGCTGCACTGCCTGCCAGGAGGGCATCTCCCTCTTTAAGTGTGGTCCCGTCTTTTCCAGGGAACCTTCTAGAGCTCGTATCTCCTCTCAGCATGAGAGCTTCCTGTCTTAGAATTCCTACGGTGGCAGAGATACCCTCACCCCAACCCCATGCAGGTGTAGAGCTCCAGGCACTAGAGTGGAGTCATTGGCTCTGGGCAGTGACCTCCTCTGCTTTAAGTCTCTGCTGTACCACCTTACCCCACACAGGGAAGAACTCTGTCCAGACTTTAGGTTCCAGTGGGTATGTCTTGTCCCCCAGGAAGCTCCCCGACTTCCCTTGCCCAGAGTGGGAGGGGCTCCTTGTTAGAGCTCATCTGAGGTCTGCTCCTATTCACTGTTCACCTAGGAGGGTAGGTATGGCTCAGTCTTGCTCCCCTCAGTACCCCAGTGCCGAGCCCAGTGCCCAGTGCCCATCGCACATCAGGTACTGTTGAAAGCCTGTCCTCTTGGTGGGAAGGTCATGGACACAAATCAGAAAATACAAGAATGGGCCTCCCCATTTCCTTCTCTGACTAGGATGGGGACCCAGACACCCCAAAGCCTGTGAGCTTCACAGTGAAGGAGACAGTGTGCCCCAGGACAACACAGAAGTCACCGCAGGATTGTGACTTCAAGGAGGACGGGGTGAGGCTTGGGGCTGGGGGTGTTGGTGGGTGCCTCCCAAGAAGCTGAACAAGGGGCACCTGAGGAGTATTTCCCACTGGGATGGGGCTGGGAGGTTGTGGCAAATGGTTTCAAGTTTGACCTTGAGCTTCTCCTTTCCAGCTGGTGAAGCGGTGTGTGGGGACAGTGACCCTAAACCAGGCCAGGGACTCCTTTGACATCAGTTGTGATAAGGTGAGTGGGCTGTTCTGGGATGCAGGGGCTGATGGGAGCATAGAGTGTGGACCATCCTATGTGTCAACTAACTACCCCCCAACCCAGGGCAGAGAAAGCCCCTCCTACCCAGGGCTCTTCCCCCAACCTGAGCTCCATCTCTGGGGCTGGCTCTGGAATCCTAAGGCGTAGCTCTGAAAGTGTAGCCCTTCCTGGGGACTCATTAGACATGCAGATTCTCAGGCCCCACTCAGATCTACTCAGACAGATGCTGGGTAGGGCCCAGAAATTCGTATTTTGATAAGCTTTCCAGGAGATTCCGGCTCCTGTAAAGTTTGAGAGCCACTGTCTTAGAGTACTCAGCTCAGCCCTGTGTTCCCATCTCAGTGTTTCTGGGCTGAGCTGTGTGACCTGCAGAGCCCCTCACCATCTCCGGGACTCAGGTTTCTCATCTTTTTTTTTTTTTTTTTTTTTTTTTTTGGCGGAGTCTCGCTCTGTCGCCCGGACTGGAGTGCAGTGGCCGGATCTCAGCTCACTGCAAGCTCCGCCTCCCGGGTTTACGCCATTCTCCTGCCTCAGCCTCCCGAGTAGCTGGGACTACAGGCGCCCGCCACCTCGCCTGGCTAGTTTTTGTATTTTTAGTAGAGACGGGGTTTCACTGTATTAGCCAGGATGGTCTCGATCTCCTGACCTCGTGATCCACCCGTCTCGGCCTCCCAAAGTGCTGGGATTACAGGCTTGAGCCACCGCGCCCGGCAGGTTTCTCATCTTTTTACTTGGTGTAGGGATTCAATCACAAGCTTCAAAGGTCACAGTCAGAGGTTGAACTGGGGCCCCAAAGTTCCTGCGGGGGCCCACGAAGAGGGGCATCTAGGTGGGGAGGTGTCTTGGATTGACCCTGGGTACACCCCTGACAAGGAACCTGTTTCTTCCTGTATACAACCCCAGGATAATAGGAGATTTGCCCGGCTGGGCAATTTCTTCCGGAAAGCTAAAGAGAAGATTGGCAGAGGGCTTAAAAAAATTGGCCAGAAAATCAAGGATTTTTTGGGGAATCTTGTACCCAGGACAGAGTCCTAGTGTGTGCCCTACTCTGGCTCAGGCTTCTGGGCTCTGAGAAATAAACTATGAGAGCAATTTCCTCAGGCTGCAGTCTCACTTGTCTTGCCTCCTCTCTCTCACCACTACCGAGCCCTTAACTCAGGGAGGCCGCGTGTGAGTGTGGTGAGTGTGTGCGAATGTGACACAGAGGTGGCGAGGGCAGTGTTCCATCCAGGAGGACACAGGGTAAGGCAGCAGGGCCAAGAGGTCCAAGACAGCATCCCCATTCTCAGTGGAACCCCCAGCGGGGAATTAAGGAGCTCTACTCTGTGTGTGGTGGTGGGGGAATGCTGTGGAGCTGTTCCTGCTCATGGGGAGGTGACATTCGAGAGAGGGGCCAAGCGTGTTGTTAACACACAGAGAAGCTTGGTCCGGTCCCATGGGTGGCTGGCCAACTGGGTGCGGTCTGCCTGCAGGTACAATTCCCATAAAATTCCACTGCTTACTAAAAGACTTAACTCAGAAAAGCCCATAACTCCGGGCATTTCCTCTGGCATTGGGACACATCACAGTTTCGTAAGGTAGGTAGCAGATTTAACTTGTGGGCTTGTGTTTAGGGATTGTTGGAAACAAGAATATGGTCAGGTGTGATGTCTCATACCTGTCATCCCAGGACTTTGGGAAGCCAGGCGGGTGGATTACTTGAGCTCAAGAGTTTGAGACCAGCCTGGGCAACATGGCAAACCCTGTCCCTACTAAAAATACAAAAATTAGCTGGGTGTGGTGGTGCATGCCTGTAGTGCCAGCTACTCGGGAGGTTGAGGTGGGAGGATTTCTTGAGCCTGGAAGGCAGAGGTTGCAGTGAGCTGAGATTGCGCCACTGCACTCCAGCCTGGGTTACAGGGTGAAACCCTATTTAAACAAACAAAGGTGAGTGGGCTCATAAAAACCAAAGACCAGCCAGGGGCAGTGGCTCACGCCTGTAATCCCAGCACTTTGGGAGGCCAAGGCGGGCGGATCACCTGAGGTCGAAAGTTCAAGACCTGTGGGGAAAAGAGAGATCAGCCTGTTACTGTGTTTATATAGAAAGAAGTAAATTTAAGAGACTCCATTTGGCTCTGTATTTGAGATGCTGTTAATCTGTGACCCTACCCCCAACCTTGTCCTTGCAAGAGACATCGCTGTGGTGATGTAAGGTTTAAAGGATTTTGGGCTGTAAGGAATGTGCTTTGTTAAACAAATGCCTAAAGGACCTGAGGTCGAAAGTTCAAGACCAGCCTGACCAACATGGAGAAACCCCGTCGCTACTAAAAATACAAAATTAGCTGGGCGTGGTGGTGCATGCCTGTAATTCCAGCTACTCTGAAGGCTTAGGCAGGAGAATCACTTGAACCCGGGAGGCAGAGGTTGTGGTGAGCTGAGATCATGCCATTGCACTCTAGCCTGGGCAACAAGGGCAAAACTCCATCTCAAAAAACAAAACAAAACAAAACAAACAAACAAAAAACCCACCTAAAGCAAATACCCACATGCACACCCTAGCTCTCTGACCTTGGGAACATCATCTAACCTTTCAGTCTCAATATTTTCACCTGTAAAATGGAAAACATAACAGTTCATTCCTCCAGGATGACTGTGGGGATAGATGACAGATGGCACGTGTGAAGTGCTGGGCACATAATAGACATCTAGAGATTCTTTGTCCTTTTGCACCATGTCAACGCAAGGATGGATTCTTTGTTGTGCCAAAGAGCTGGTCTTCTCCCTCTCTGCTGAAACACCCCCAGTGGCAGGAAACTTACTGCCTGCTATTGTGAGTCAGTGCATTCCACGGCTGGGTAGTTTCTTGTCTTAGAAACTGATGCAGTGAAATTCAGTTTTCCATGCCTTTACCTAGCACAGTGTTTGGCATATTATTGGCACTCAGATGTTTAAATGAATGAACAGAAAAAAGCTGTTAATCATTCCTTTATCATCTTTAAGAAAAATAAGATTAAAAGGCCAGGCGCAATGGCTCACACCTGTAATCCCAGCACTTTGGGAGGCCAAGGCGGGCGGATCATCTGAGGTCAGGAGCTCAAGGCCAACTTGATCAACATGGTGAAACCCCGTCTATACTAAAATACAAAAATTAGTCAGGCGTGGTGGCAGATGCCTGTAATCTCAGCTACTCAGGAGGCTGAGGCAGGAGAATCGCTTGAATCCAGGAGGCGAAGGTTGCAGTGAGACGAGATGGCACCACTGCACTCCAGGCTGAGTAGTAGAGCGAGACTCCACCTCAAAAAAAAAAAAAAAAAGGAAAGAAATATAACATTAATTTACTAGGCTACAGGCTTTGTGCAGCTAGCTTTTTGGCACCATGCTTTTCTCAGTAATTGTTTATCAGATAAAGATCTAGTTAGTAAAATATAGTCTGTCCATAAGAATACTTCAAAACACACACACATATTTCTTTTCTTCTCTCTCTATGTATGAGATTATAGCTTTATTTTTTGAGTATATATGATGCTTTAACATAAAACAACACATTTGATTTTTTGAGGGGGCTTATAATTTTCTACCTTCCCACCCCCTTTTGTATAGTATAACATTCAAATGGAAAAAGCGCACGTCTCATAAAGGTACAGATGGATGCATTTTCACAAACTGAACACCCCTGTGTGGAATCAGCACTGGGATCAAAAATATAAATTACAAGTACCCCAGAGGTCCAGCTCACGCCACTCACAATTATTACCCATTCTGTCCTCCCAGAAATTACCAATATCCTGATTTTTTTTTTTTTTTTTTTTTTTTGAGACGGAGTCTCGCTCTGTCGCCCAGGATGGAGTGCAGTGACGCGATCTCGGCTCACTGCAAGCTCCGCCTCCCGGGTTCACGCCATTCTCCTGCCTCAGCCTCCCGAGTAGCTGGGGCTACAGGCGCCCACCGCCACGCCTGGCTAACGTTTTTGTATTTTTAGTAGAGACAGGGTTTCACTGTGTTAGCCAGTATGGTCTTGATCTCCTGACCTCATCATCTGCCCGCCTCAGCCTCCCAAAGTGCTGGGATTACAGGCGTAAACCACCGGGCCCGGCCCTTTTTTTTTTTTTTTTTTTTTTTAGGGAGATTCTCACGCTGTCACCTAGGCTGGAGTGCAGTGGCGCAATCTCAGCTCACTGCAACCTCCGCCTCCCGGGTTCAAGCAATTCTCCTGCCTCAGCCTCCCGAGTAGCTGGGATTACAGGAGCACACCACCGTACCTAACTGATTTTTGTATTTTTAGTAGAGACAGGGTTTTGCCATGTTGGCCGGGCTCATCTCAAATTCCTGACCTCAAGTGATCCTCCCGCCTCCACCTCCCAAAGTACTGGGATTACAGGCATGAGCCACTCCACCCGGCCCAATATCCTGATTTTTTTTTTTTTTTTCTTTTGAGACAGAGTCTTTGCTCTGTCACCCAGGCTGGAGTGCAGTGGAATGATCTCTGCTTACTGCAACCTCTGCCTCTCAGGTTCAAACGATTCTTCTGCCTCAGCCTCCTGAGTAGCTGGGACTACAGGCGCCTGCCACCACGCCCAGCTAATTTTTGTATTTTTAGTAGAGACCAAGTTTCACCATATTGGCCAGGCTGGTCTTGAACTCCTTACCTCATGATCTGCCTACCTTGGCCTTCGGAAGTGCTGGGATTACAGACGTGAGCTACCATGCTTGGCCCAGTATCTTGATTTTTAGCATGCAGACATTTTGCCTGATTTTGAACTTTATTTATTTTATTTTTTATTTTTATTTATTTTTTTTTTGAGATGGAGTTTCACTCTCGTTGCCCATGCTGGAGTGCACTGGCACGATCTTGGCCCACCACAACCTCCACCTCCTCGGTTCCAGTGATTCTCCTGCCTCAGCCTCCTGAGTAGCTAGGATTACAGGCATGTGCCACTACACTGGCTAATTTTTTTTTTTTTTTTTTTTTTTTTTGAGGCAAAGTCTCGGTCTGTTGCCCAGGCTGGAGTACAGTGGTACGGTCTGGGCTTACTGCAACCTCAGCCTCCTGGGTTCAAGTGATTCTCCTGCCTCAGTCTCCTGAGTAGCTGGGACTATAGGTGCGTGCCATCATGCCTGACTAATTTTTTGCATTTTTAGTAGAGACAGGGTTTCTTCGTATTAGCTAGGATGGTCTCGATCTCCCGACCTCGTGATCTACCTGCCTTGAACTCCCAAAGTGCTGGGATTATAGGTGTGAGCCACCTTTCCCGGCCTAATTTTGTATTTTCAGTAGAGACGGGGTTTCTCCATGTTGGTCGGGCTGGTCTTGAACTTCTGACCTCAGGTGAACCACTAGCCTCCTAAAGTGCTGTGATTACAGGCCTGCGCTACCGTGCCCGGCCTTGCTTTTGAGCTTTAAAAAAGTGGAATAATATGATACATATTCTTTTTGCCTGGCTTCTCTCTCTTCATATTATGTTGGTGAGATCACCTCTGTTGATGATGAGAGGTAGGGATCGAGTTTCTTTTTTTCTTTTTTCATATGGATATCCAATTGACCCAGCACTTTTTATTGAAATAATTATTTCCCAACCCTGACATATTTTTTAAATACTGTTTTATTTTCTGATTATAAAATCAAGACACATGCCAAGCATGGTGATATGTGTTTGTAGTCCCAGCTACTTGGGAGGCTGAGGCAGGAGGATCACTTGAGCTCAGGAGTTTTAGAACAGCCTGGGTAACATAGTGAGACCCCCATCTCTAAAAAAATTTTTTTTTTTTTTTTTTACGTGAAAGACTTTAAAATTTATTTTAAATGGCTTACAAAGAATAGTGGTTATATTTATAGAACATTTTATAAAACAGTCATGATTTACACTTGCAACACCAACAAAAGCTTCTTGAAAATAAAAGTTTACCTAAAGTAAAATTGGTGGCTGGGTTTGGTGACTCATGCCTGTAATTCCAGCACTTTGGAAGGCTAAGGTGGGAGGATCACTGGAGTTGAAGACCAGACTGGATGACATAGCAAGACCTCGTTTATATTGAAAAAATAAAAAATAAAATAAGGCGTGGCATGCACCTGTAGTCCCAGCTACTCTGGAAGCCGAGGTGGGAAGATTTCTTGAGCCTGGGAGATTGAGGCTGCAGTAAGCATCAATGGCACCACTGCACTCAAAAAAAAAAAAAAAAAAAAAAAAAAATTCAATAACTGCAATAAACTTTTAAGTGTAATCAAATGAGTTCAATTCAACTGTCATGTTAAGACACCTTGGATTCTTTTGATTTTCTAGTTCCAATTTCTAGCTTTAATACCTTCACCTGTTAAAAAGAAGACAGCAATAAGTAACATCTTAGGGTAGAAAGCAGTTATTTCAAAAGAAAAATAGTTTGAGATCCTAAAATGTAAGTATTAGAAATAATTAACTTTCTTTTAGAAAGCTTTAAAGAAATGGTATCGATTTTTATTCTTACAGTGTATACATTTACACCTAATTTTAAGTAGCACACTAAATGATCCGCATTCCCTTGGAGAATGATGGTCACATGTCTCTCAAACAGTATTTTGAATGATATTCCTTAAACATTTTAAGGGTATCTGGAAAATTAATGTATCGGAAGAACTTTTTACACATTCGTTAAAATTTCAGCACCCTCTGTCTACTAAGATGTTTTACTGATTTCACTTTACATCTTATCTATTTTTTTGCAATCACTATTGTTCTTACCAGGAAAATCCCAAGACACTTCCAAGAGTACCTGTATAATCCTGGATCTGATACCTGCAGTCAGCCCACACAAAGTCCTGGTGTTCCCAGGCTTCTCACTAGCCAATAATACAACCCTACAACTCAGCAAAGAAAAGCATGGGTTGGTTTTTTTTCCTAATGTTTAAATGAATGTAGTGCAAATACTTTTTTCACAACTTTGCTGTACAAAGAGGGCAAGTCTCCAGCTGCGTGGCTGATTATGACACAGTAGAAATTTCACTTCTATAACTAGTAATCCAAATGTTAGTATTTTTGAAAATATGGTGACAAGTGTTTTTTAAAAAACTTTTAAAACTTAATTAGCTGGGAATGTCGTAGATGGCTTTTCTAGTTGACTATTAAGTCACAGAAACACAACATATATTAACTACAAAACTAGTTTTGGTTTGAGTCAACATCCTGTGCTTTAGCAAATCACAAAGTAGGGTTTAATACCAAGCCCACAGAAACTGCTTTTGACTAAAACATATAATTACCTCAAGTTCTATTTAGTAATACGTATATACTGACTTATAATTTCAGCCTTCATTGAGCAAATAAACTTCAACGTGCTCAAAAGAAGAGACTATTGCCAAACTAAGCGATCTTACTGGGGAATTTGGTTACACTGGGTATTTCATCCCCAGTATATGGGGACAATCACCTATTCCTAAAGGTCTTTTTTTTTTTTTTTTTTTAAATAGTTCAGTTCTCTTTGGGATGCCTTTCTTGACCACTCCCATGGCATGAAGCTTTTTTAAAAAATTAAGACACATTTGGCCGGGCGCGGTGGCTCAAGCCTGTAATCCCAGCACTTTGGGAGGCCGAGACGGGCGGATCACGAGGTCAGGAGATCGAGACCATCCTGGCTAACATGGTGAAACCCCGTCTCTACTAAAAAATACAAAAAAAAAAAACTAGCCGGGCGAGGTGGCGGGCGCCTGTAGTCCCAGCTACTCGGGAGGCTGAGGCAGGAGAATGGCGTAAAACCCGGGAGGCGGAGCTTGCAGTGAGCTGAGATCTGGCCACTGCACTCCAGCCCGGGAGACAGAGCAAGACTCCGTCTCAAAAAAAAAAAAAAAAATTAAGACACATTAAAAAGCCTTGACAATCCTGAGCATTGATCAAGTTGTGGAGGATGGAGCCATCCTGGGGAGCCATTTGGAAGTACCTAATAAATATGAATATATGTACACTTGTGAACAAGCCATTCTGCCCCTTGGTCTACAGCATAGAGCAGCTGTTCTCCAGGTGTTGTCTGGGGAATCCCTGGGGGCAACGTGAGACTTTCAGTGGGTCTGTATAGAGGTAAGGTATATTTTTTTCTCTCTAAATAGCTTATAAGTGGAGTTTTGGAGACTATGTGGTATCTGATATCTTTGGGGAATAGCTTCAACACAACATCCTGGTGACCTTGCACATATCCACATAGGCCATGCAGGCAAGTTTTGAACCACAGTTTTTGTTTGTTTTTTTTTTTCTTTTTGAGATGGAGTTTTGCTCTGTTGCTCAGGCTGGAGTGCTGTGGCATGGTCTCGGCTCACTGCAACCTCCGCCTCCCAGGTTCAAGTGATTCTCCTGCCTCAGCCTCCCAAGTAGCTGGGATTACAGGCGCCTGCCACCACGCCCAGCTGATTTTTTAGTATAGACGGGGTTTCACTATGTAAGCCAGGCTGGTCTTGAACCCTGACCTCAGGTGATGCACCCACCTCAGCCTCTCAAAGTGCTGGGATTATAGGCGTAAGCCACCATGTCCAGCTTGAACCACAGTTAATCTGAATCTTGGCAGAATTCCCTGTGGTCCTTCCTGGGACGTGAAGGTCCTTCCTCCTCCTAGAAGCTTGTGAGGAGGTGCTCCCCTAGGCCACTTCCAGCTTGCCTCCCTGCATCTCCTGGGAGGATTCTGGTGAGATATGTGGCTTTCTGCCTTGGCCCTTTAGGGTTTAGTTGTATACTCTAAAACCACTTAACCAGCCGGGCATGGTGGCTCACGCCTATAATCCCAGCACTTTAGGAGGCTGAGGTGGGTGGATTACCTGAGGTCAGGAGTTCGAAACCAGCCTTGCCAACATGGCGAAATCCTGTCTCTACTAAAAATACAAAAATAAGCCTGGCATGGTGGTACATGCCTGTAATCCCAGATATTCGGGAGGCTGAGGCAGGAGAATTGCTTGAACCTGGGAGGCAGAGGTTGCAGTGAGCCGAGATTGTGCCACTGCCCTCCAGCCTGGGAGACAGAGCAAGACTCTGTCTCAAAAAAAAAAAATTAATTAATTAATTAATTAGACAAAAATGGCTGGGCACAATGGCTTATGCCTGTAATCCTAGCACTTTGGGAGGCCGAGGGGGGGTGGGGCGGATCATCTGAGGTCAGGAGTTCGAGACCAGCCTGGCCCACATGGTGGAACCCTGTCTCTGCTAAAAATACAAAAATTGGCTGGGCATGGTGTCATGCGCCTGTAGTCCCAGCTACTCAAAAGACTGAGGCAGGAGAATCGTTTGAACCTGGGAGGTGGAGGTTGCAGTGAGCAGAGATCGTGCCATTACACTCCAGGCTGGGTGACAGAACGAGACACCATCTCAAAAATAAATAAATAAATAAATAAATAAATAAATAAATAAAATAAAAATAAAACCACTTGACCATCACAGACACTTAAAACCAACAGTAAGTGCAAAACTATGCCTACTGGTGCATGCGTATTCCCTGATCTGTCTATTGTTCTCACTCCAGGTCTCAGCTGCTTTAAGGAATAAAAACCTCCCTGGGGGCCTGCCTCCTCTGCATTGCCCTGCATTCCCTAAACTCCCAGCTGAGGAGACAGGTGGTCTCCTGGCAGCTGCAGTGCCTATGTAAAACTGTGTTTTTGCAAAAAAAAAAAAGCACTTGATAGAGTTTGGACAAAACTTGCAGTGCAGAGAAAAAAAGTCAAGGTAACTATGTGGTTTGGGTGGATTCATTGTGTGTGAGAATGTATAATTGGTATTAACAGTGTATTACATCTTTGAACCTTAAATGCTCGTAAAATGTTAGAGAAAATTGCTTTGGTGTCCAATGCTTTCACTGTATAAATGATGTTCTGTTAATTGGCAAGCCAGAAATGTCTACTTTCTGTGTTAATAGCAGTCAGCATGGCTGACTGGTAAACCTCCAAAAAACTCAGAGGACTGCTTGCCAATTAAAGTTTCTTGAAACAACATGGGTGGATTCACAAAGCTAATCTCTCCGGCAGTCAAAGAACAATTGCTGCCTCTTACAAAGTAAGAACTCTATGTTCCCAGCACTAACACTGCTGCTGTGTGCCAAACTTGTAACTCCTGTTGAAAGCAGGCCCATCTATCTTCTAGTGAAAAACAGGCCACACTACACAGGACTCTGGCCCCACCTGCATCTGCAGAGATCTTTGACCCCCACCCCCTCCAGGCTAACGGCTCTACTTTCTTACCAGGTTTTTTCTTTATTCAGGTTTTAAAGTGTTTCAGTCCATTCAGCTGACCCTGGCCCCACTGTGGCCCTTGAAATTAATCTGTTATGTTTTATTTGACGGACATTTCACAGACCCAAGTAGCTGATCCTGCCGAATGTATTGTGAAAATAGATGCTTTCAGTATGAATGATATTTGTCCCGACTTTAAGGGATGCTCCCAATGGGGAAAGGCCATAGTTAGGACAGTGGCAGTGGGACAAGTACACAACTGGGAGCCCACCAGGCCACATGATGGCAGTAAAGCAGCATAGAGTGCAAGGCTGGGAGGGTGGGGTGGCACTCTACCCACGAAAGAGCCGGGAGAGGCAGAAGTGCTAAAGGAAACCCGACACCCTATGTGGACTGCCCTCCCACTCAGCCAATTAGTCCCGAAGAGCCTTAACATTAAGAGTGTGGGTGAGGTGACTAGTAAGTATGCAGACTGGAGCCTGTGGCAAAAAGATGTAGCCGCTAAGCAATGGGCCCCTTGTGGACTTGGAGAAAGCATTTGTCTGATGCCACTACCAGGTATATCCTTTTTGAGAGGAAATTATTGGCTGGTTACTGGCTGTTAGTGGACACTGAGAAATTAACAAAGCAACAGCAGGTGTTATTATGCCCTGACATCCATGAGAGGGTCAAAAATGAAAACACCAACAAAACGGATTTTTCCCAGAAAGGAAATAAACTAAGAGTGTGGCAGGAAGAACCTCAGACAAAACCTCTCACACACTGAGTTGAGGAAGGAAAGGGTTTTATTCGGCCAGAGCGTCTGCAGACTTATGTCTTAAAAAACCGAGCTCCCAGAGTGAGCAATTCCTGTCCTTCTTAAGGACTCACAACTCTAAGGGGGTCCACATGAGAGGGTCGTGAACGATTGAGCAAGCAGCAGGTACATGATGGGGGGTGGGGAGGGCCACTGCATGCACCGGTAATCAGAAAGTAACAGAACAGGACAGGGATTTTCATGATGCTTTTCCATACAATGTCTAAATCTATAGATAACACAAGCAGTTAGGTCAGGGGTTGATTTTTAACTATCAGGCCCAGGGCGTGGCACCAGGCTGTCTGCCTGTGGATTTCATTTCTGCCTTTTAGTTTTTACTTCCTTTTTCTTTGGAGGCAGAAATTGGGCATAAGACAATATGAGGGGTGGTCTCCTCCCTTAAGAGTTTAACACGTGCAGGAAAAAGTGGCTAGTCACCTTCTAGATATGGCTGTCTCAAATGTGGGGGTCTGTGCCAGAGCTTCTTGGGGACTTTGGTATACCACTGTTTCTGAAAATGCCTGGGCCTGATTCAGGGACACATCTGCTCTGTTAAAGGCTGATGGGGTGCACTGGGCCATTGCAGCTGTTCAGCCTCAAGGAAATCTGTTTGTTTTTTTTTGTTTGAGACGATATTTCGCTCTTCTTGCTTAGGCTGGAGTGCAATGGCATGACCTCAGCTCACAGCAACCTCTGCCTCCTGGGTTCAAGCAATTCCCCTGCCTCAGCCGCCCGAGTAGCTGGGATTACAGGCATGAACCACCACACCTGGCTAATTTTGTATTTTAGTAGAGACGGGATTTCACCATGTTGGTCAGGCTGGTCTCGAACTCCTGATGTCAGGTGATCCACCCGCCTCAACCTCCCAAAGTACTGGGATTACAAGCGTGAGATCCTGCGCCTGGCCGGAAATCTGTTTTCAACTGCAATGGAAAAGGGGAGAAAGAGTGAGAGAGAAAGCAGAGCTCTGGGTTGTGGTGTTTGCTCTGGAAAATATCTCCTACAATTCATCTTAACATTTTCACTGACTGGTGGGCAGTAGCCGATGGACTGGCAATGTGGTCTGGTGCCTGGCAGTGGGGCAACTTGATGATTTAGTCTCAAAGACTGAGGTCTTTGTAGGGATGAACATTATGGCAGCAGACTGCACTGGACCCACAGCCCCGTTCATGACTCCTGTGGCTGCCCATGAAAAACGACCATTCAAAGATGAACATCAATGGAATCTACAAGTTAATCAGACCTGTGCTGGCCAAGTAAGGACCATGGCCTCGTGGACATACCAGCACACAAGGCATGGTAATCCATCTGCAACTCAGGACTGCACCCCCAAATTAGACCTAGTGATTCCAGCACGGGAGGCCAAGGAAGTCTGGCAAGTGTGCCTGACTGCCAGCTACACAGTTGGGTGACAAAGGGAACTCCAGGGTACATAACCAGGGGTCTATCCCTGTCTGCACAGTAGTCATGGGCCAGACTATTCGAGGACTCTTAGATGGACTATGTTATATATTTAGATTCCCTGAACACATCTAATCAACAATGGTGCTACCTTTACAGTAAAAAGTACCCTGGAGGCCGGGAGCTGTGGCTAACACCTGTAATCCCAGCCCTTTGGGAGGCCAACGTGGGTGGAACACCTGAAGTCAGGAGTTTGAGACCAGCCTGACCAACATGGCAAAACCCCATCTCTACTAAAAATACAAAAATCAGCCGGGTGCAGTGGTGGGTGCCTGTAGTCCCAGTTACTCGGGAGGTGAAGGCAAGAGAATCGCTTGAATCCAGGAGACAGAGGTTGCAGTGAGCCAAGATTGCACCACTGCACTCCAGGCTGGGTGACAGATTGAGACTCTGTCTCAAAAAAACAAAACAAAACAAAACAAAACGCAAAACTCTCCATAGTCGTGATAAAAAGTTGCATTGCCTGACCTATTGCTGGCCTTTTGAGGTGAGGGTATGTGCAGTTATCAAGCTCTTGCTGGGTCAGGATGACTAATAAAGATTTTTTTTTTTTGGAGACATAAGTTTGCTCTTGTCACCCAGGTTAGAGTGCAGTGGCTCAATCTTGGCTCACTGCAACCTCCTTCTCCTGGGTTCAAGCGATTCTCCTGCCTCAGCCTCTCGAATAGCTGGGATTACAGGCACCCGCCACCACGCCCAGCTAAGTTTTATATTTTTGCAGAGACGAGGTTTCCCCATGTTGGCCAGGCTGGTCTCAAACTCCTGACCTCAGGTGATCCACCCGCCTTGGCCTCCCAAAGTGCTGGGATTACAGGCATGAGCCACTGTGCCCAGCCTCCTTATGAGGGTTTTGATTAGGTATGTGGCTTTCTGCTCGGCCTCCCCAGGGTACAGCTGTAGGCTATAAAGTTGCTCAATTGCAGTCTAGAATTGGCTCCTCAGCAACAGGCTGTCCTATCATCTGTGACGCAGTCATCTGGTCCCTTTTGTTTTGGTGTCACTTAGTATAAAGGCCGCAAGGAGTTCACGCCTTTGACACTTTTCCTTTTGCTGTCTATATGAGTAATAAAATGTTAAAATTGAAGAAAGGTTCACTGTTACTTAATCCATCAAATCTGTCAGAAGTTTGCTTGGTCCTCCTGCTATACAACAGCTTAACAGCTGTTACAACAGATTGGATGCAGAAGTAGATGGAAAATTCAGCTTATGTATTTATTTATTTATTTTGATGGAGTTTTAGCTCCTGTTGCCCAGGCTGAAATGCAATGGCACAATCTTGCTCACTGCAACCTCTGCCTCCCAGGTTCAATCGATTCTCCTGCCTCAGCCTTCTGAGTGGCTGGGATTACAGGCACACACCACCATGCCCGGCTAATTTTTTTGTGCTTTTAGTAGAGATGAGGTTTCACCATGTTGGCCAGGCTGGTCTCAAACTCCTGACTTCAGGTGATCCACCTGCCTCAGCCTCCCAAAGTGCTGAGATTACAGGCGTGAGCCACTGCACCCTGCCAGCTTCTTCTATTGAGTATTAAAGAATTTTGCAAAAATGTAAAACAATGCCTCTTTTGTTACTAATTTTAAAGGAAAACATTTTCATAAAAATATTTATGTTAACAAGTAATGGGTTTATTAGTTTTTTTTTTTTTTTTTGAGATGGAGTCTCGCTCTGTCGCCCAGACTGGAGTGCAGTGGCCAGATCTCAGCTCACTGCAAGCTCCGCCTCCCGGGTTTACGCCATTCTCCTGCCTCAGCCTCCCGAGTAGCTGGGACTATAGGCACCCGCCATCTCGCCCGGCTAGTTTTTTGTATTTTTTAGTAGAGACGGGGTTTCACCGTGTTAGCCAGGATGGTCTCGATCTCCTGACCTCGTGATCCACCCGTCTCGGCCTCCCAAAGTGCTGGGATTACAGGCTTGAGCCACCGCGCCTGGCGGGTTTATTAGTTTTTAAAATGAATATATACATACATGAAATTTCTGCATTGAAATATCTAGTTTGGTAAATAGTGATGAATTTAGCTCACACAAACAAAAGTATAACCACCCAATGGGTCCACCTTCCCTGCTGCCTAGACAGAGCCAATTTATCAAAGACAGGGAAATTGCAATAGAGAAAGAGTAATTCAAGCAGAGCTGGCTGTGCGGAAGACCAGAGTTTTATTATTACCCAAATCAGTCTCCCCAAAACCTCAGAGATCAAAATTTTTAAGGATAATTTGGTGGGAAGTTGGGGGGGGGCAGTGAATCGAGGGTGCTGATTGGTTGGCTAGTGGATGAAATCATAAGGAGTTGAAGCTGTTCTCTTACAATGAGTCAGTTCCTAGGTGGTGGCCACAGAACTGGTTGGCAGGTCCAAGTGGGGTCATTCAGTTGTCAGAAATGCAAAAATCTGAAAAGACATCTCAAAAGGCCAATCTTAGGTTCACAATAGTGATGTTATCTTCAAGAGTAATTGGGGGCTGGGCGTGGTGGTGGCTCACACCTGGAATCCTACCACTTTGGGCAGCCAAGGTGGGAGGATCACCTGAGGTCAGGAGTTCAAGACCAGCCCGACCAACATGGAGAAACTCCGTCCCTCCTAAAAATACAAAATTAGCCGGGCGTGGTGGTGCATGCCTGTAATCCCGGCTACTTGGGAGGCTGAGGCAGGAGAATTGCTTGAACTCAGGAGGAGGAGGTTGCAGTGAGCCGAGATAGTGCCATTGCACTCCAGCCTGGGCAACAAGAGTGAAATGCTATCTCAAAAAAACAAAAAAACAAACAAAAAACAAATCCAAAAATATTAGCTGGGTATGGTGGTGCGTGCCTGTAATCCCAGCTCCTCAGGAGGCTGAGGCAGGAGAATCGCTTTGTAGCAGGACGAGCAGTAGAGAAAACTCCTCAGACACCGAGTTAAAGAAGGAAGGGGTTTATTCGGCCGGGGCATCGGCAAGACTTCTGTCGTAAGAGCCGAGCTCCCTGAGTGAGCAATTCCTGTCCCTTTTAAGGGCTCACAACTCTAAGGGGGTGCATGTGAGAGGGTCATGATTGATTGAACAAGCAGGGGGTACGTGACTGGGGGCTGCATGCACCAGTAATTAGATCAGAACAAAACAAGATAGGGATTTTCACAGTGCATTCCTATACAATGTCTGTAATCTATAGATAACAGAACCAATTAGGTCAGAGGTCGATCTTTAACTACCAGGCCCAGGGTGTGGCGCCGGACTGTCTGCTTGTGGATCTCATTTCTGACTTTTAGTTTTTACTTCTTTCTTTGGAGGCAGAAATTGGGCATAAGACAATATGAGGGGTGGTCTCCTCCCTTAGCCTGAACCCAGGAGAGGGAGGTTGCAGTGAGCCGAGATGGTGCCACTGCACTCTAGTCTGGGTGAGAGTGAGACTCCGTCTCCCTTCCCCTAAAAATAAAAAGTAATTGGGGAAGTTGTGCTTCTTAGGGCCTCTGGAATAATGGCTGGTAATATTTAGAATTCCAGCCCCTCTCATCCTAATTTGGTGGCTGGCGGCCTTTCATTCATTTTACAAGAACAGTTTAGCCCTTGGGAAGGGCTATTATTTAAACTATAAACTGAATTTCTTCCCAAGGCTAGTTCGGCCTATGCCCAGGAGTGGACAAAGACAGTTTAGTGGTTGAAAGGAAGATAAGGTGGGTTAGGTCTGATATCTTCTACTGTCATTGATAAGACTCTGGTGACTGGAGGAACACCAGGGTCCTTGGTCTCTGATAGGATTAACAACACAGACACACGTGGAGTGGTTTCAAGGAGCGAAAAGTTTAATAGGCAAGAAAGAAGGAAGGAAGATGAAAACAGCTCGTCCATAGAGACAGAGGGAGCGGAGATTCGAACAAAGAGAAAAGCACCGTGTATGGAAAAGTGGCTGCTTATCTTGGGATGCTGGAGGAGGCGGTGTCTGGTTTCCATAGGGCTCAGGGGATTAGTTTGATCAGATGTGTCATTTACGTGGCAGCCAAAAACCTGGCCCTCCCACCCTAGCTTTTTAATATGCAAATGTAGAGCGACGTGAAGTTCTACTCACGTGGGAATATGTGGGGGGTGGCCATGTTGCCAGGCACCTGTCAGAGCAAAGAAGAGGAGGGCGGGAATCGCCAGGTTTGGATGGCCTGCACAGTTTCTAATGGCTTGCGTTTGCATATCAAAGCTGCCATCCGGCTCTAGGATCCCAGGTTTTCCTGCTAGACAAGAAACCTTTCTGGGGCTGCTTTAAAAGAAACAAAAGGCTGGGCGTGGTGGCTCACGCCTGTAATCCCAGCACTTTGGGAGGCTGAGGCGGGTGGATCACGAGGTCAGGAGATCGAGACCATCCTGGCTAACACAGTGAAACTCCGTCTCTACTAAAAATACAAAAAATTAGCTGGGTGTGGTGGCGGGCGCCTGTAGTCCCAGCTACTCGGGAGGCTGAGGCAGGAGAATGGCGTGAACCTGGGAGGTGGAGCTTGCAGTGAGCCGAGATTGTGCCACTGCACTCCAGTCTGGGAGACACAGCGAGACTCCATCTCAAAAAAAAAAAAAAAAGAAACAAAAACTTCCCAAGGCCCCCTTTTCTTCTCTTTCTGCCTAAAATAATTTCTTAATAACTCCTATAACATCCGAATTTCCTTAGTTATAATGTTGCAAAGGCTGTTTCAAAAGCTCTTTGGGGTCTTCAGTAATTTTTAAGAGTGTAAAAGGATTTTAACAACAAAAAGTTTGGGAACCACTGTCCCAGGGAAAGTCTCCATGGATACGCATAAGTCTGTCCAATTGGAGTCCTGGTCTATTTCTTTTTCTTTTTTTTTTCTTTTTTTTTTTTGAGACGGAGTCTTGTTCTGTCGCCCAGGCTGGAGTGCAGTGGCACACGGTCTCTGCTCACTGCAAGCTCCGCTTCCCGGGTTCATGCTATTCTCCTGCCTCAGCCTCCCAAGTAGCTGGGACTACAGGCGCCTGCCACCACGCCCAGCTAATTTTTTGTATCTTTTTTACTACAGACAGGGTTTCACCATGTTAGCCAGGATGGTCTCGATCTCCCTCTTGATCTGCCCGCCTTGGCCTCCCAAAGTGCTGGGATTACAGGCTTGAGCCACCGCGCCCGGCCCGTCCTGGTCCATTTCTACATTAGACACCACACAGCAGTGAACACACAATGAACAGGTCAACACGTGTCATTATAGAACTGTGCAAAAGAGCTAGTAACAGGCGTTCTTACGTTGTAAGTGTATTTATATAATGTTTACAACCATGGAAAACAACACTATATTTTGCTTATGGGTACCTGTGGTAAACACAACCCCAAATATTGCGCCCGAGAGGGACCTAGAGGGTCAAAGTGCGCCTCAGCATTTTCTCTCGCCCTGCACAAGTCGCATTTCGCCCCCGAGAACTACACTTCCCGGCAGGCTGCGCGCCGCGCGGTGACGCACTTCCTCCAGTTGTGTTTCTTTCTTCTGGCGCCCCCAGTGGCCTGCGGTGCGCGTTCGAATCCGTTTCAGACACAGTGCTGCTACTTCGTTGGGTCCGTGCGTGCGCGCGCAGATATGGGCCCCGCGGGAACAGCTTCTGGGCTTGGCCGCTGAAGGTGAGTCCGGGCAGCGAGACCGCCTCCCCCACCCCGTGCTCCAGCCGCAAGCGCCGCGCAGGCGTCGGCCGTATCCGCGAGAGTTGCACTAGGGGTGCGAGCTGTGTGAGGCGCTGACTACCCCTACAGCGGCTCTTACTCCCCTGGAGGGTCAGGTTCCTCCCTAGGTGTCCCGTACAGTCTCCACGGTGCTCACTCCACGACTCTTCGCCGGGCCTCCTGCACTTGTACACTCCGGCAGTCATTGGCCATTTATGGTTGTTGAGTATTTGAGATGTGCAGAGTGCAACTGAAGAACAGCATTTTATATTATTATATCATTTATTTTGAGACGGAGTCTCGTTCTGTCGCCCAGGTTGGAGTGCAGTGGCGCGATCTCTGTTCACTGCAACCTCCGTCTCCTGGGTTCAAGCAGTTCTCTGCCTCAGCCTCCCGAGTAGCTGGGATCACAGGCGCCCTCCACCACGCCTGGCTAATTTTTGTATTTTTAGTAGAGACGGGGTTTCACCATGTTGGCCAGGCTGGAGTGCAGTGGGCGATCTCCGCTCACTGCAACCTCTCTCCCCCAGGTTCCAGCGATTCTTCTCCCTCAACCTCCCAAATGGCTGGAATTATAGGCACACGCCACCACGCCTGGCTATTTTTTTTGTATTTTTAGTAGAGACTGAGTTTCACCATGTTGGCCAGGCTGGTCTCAAACTCCTGACCCCAGATAATCCACCCGCCTCGGCCTCCCAAAGTGTTGGGATTATAGGTGTGAGCTACCGCGCCTGGCCCCAAATGACTTCCAACAGGAGCAGTCTAGAACAGGGCTGGGCAAACTTTTTGTGTTTGGTTTTTTTTTAATAAACAGTGTCTCTCTATGTTGCCCAGGCTGGTCTCCCAACTCCTGGGCTCAAGGGATCCTCCCGCCTCGGTCTCCCAAAGTGCTAGGATTACAGGCGTGAGCCACTGCACCTGGTCTCGCAAATATTTTCTTTTAAAGGCCAGGTGGTAAATATTTCAGGCTTTGTAGGCCACAGGGCTAGTGGTCTGCTGGTGTGTGAAAGCAGCCGAAGACTATAGGTAAACGAATGAGCATTGCCGTGTTCCAATAAAACTTTCTTTATGGACATTGAAATTTGAACTTTGGCTGAGTGCAGTGGCTCACATCTGTAATCCCAGCACTTTGGGATGCCGAGGCGGATGGATCCCTTGAGCCCAGGAGTTCAAGACCAGCCTGGTCAACATGGCAACACCCCATCTCTACTTAAAAAAAAAACCAATTAGCTGGGCGTGGTGCCATACACCTGTAATCGCAGCTACTCTGAGGCTGAGGCGCAAGAATTGCTTGAACCTTGGAGGCAGAGGTTTCAATGAGCCGAGATCGTGTCACTGCACTCCAGCTTGGGTAGCAGAATAAGGCTCTGTATAAAAAAAAAAAAAGAACATTGAATTTCATGTATACTTTTCATTATGAAATATTCTTTTTGATTTTTTTTTCCAGCCATTTACAAATGTAAAAACTGGCCCAGCGTGGTGGCTCACGCTTATAATCCCAGCACTTTGGGAAGCTGAGGCTAGCATCACTTGAGCCCAGAAGTTTGAGACTAGCCTGGGCAACATAGTGAGACATCATCTTTATGTTAAAAAAATTTTTTTTTCTTAAGTAAAGAGTATTCTTAGCCCTTGTGTGGTATAACAACAGGTGACAGGCTGGATTTGGCCTGTGTGTAGTTTGCCAAGCCATCGTCCAGCATGTAGCTGTTTGTCCTGTGTGGGAGCCCTTGTGCCTCCTTCCATCTACTCTTTGAGGGTAGTGGGCTTTGTCTCTGCCTGCTGTGCCAAGACCAGTTCAATTGGATAGCAAAGCTAAATAAAGTAAAGACGGTGGGCCGGGTTGCAGTGACTCACATTTGTAATCACAGCACTTTGGGAGAATGAGGCGGGTGGATCACCTGAGGTCAGGAGTTCGAGACGATCCTGGCCAACATGGTGAAACTCTGTCTCTACTAAAAATACAAAAATTAGCCGGGCTTGGTGGTGTGCGCTTGTAATCCCAGCAACTCAGAAGGCTGAGGCAGGAGAATTCAACCCAGGAGGTGGAGGTGGAGGTGGAGGTGGAGGTTGCAGTGAGCTGAGATCGTGCCGCTGTACGCTTGGGCACCAAGAGCAGAAGTCTGTCTCAAAAAAAAAAAAAAGAAAAGAAAAGAAAGTAAAGACAGTAACACTAAGTTGAACTTTAGAAGGAGAATAACTTTTCCCTCTTGTCGTGAGTGGCAAAGAAGGTGATTTGTGGTCACAGAGCTAGAAAGGTTCTTTGACTTCCCTACGTGCTTTGCAGATGTGTCCAACATGGGCGGAGGCACCTGCTCCTGAGGTCCTGGAGTGTGCCTGTCATTCAGCACCTGTTCCCTTCTTGGGGGACTTCTTTGCCTCCCTGAATGATTTGCCTGTGAGTGGTCTTATGCTGGGGAGAGGCACCTAAGGAGTAAGGGCAGAGCCGGGACTCAGGAGATAGGATCCCTTAGTTCGGCTGTGTGAGGTTACTCTGTGTCCCTCAGTTTTTTCCCACCTGCTCAGTGGGATCAGAACCATCTATCCCTCTGGAAGGGTGAGGCTTAGATGCTCTTTTTTGCTGAAAACACTAAGGATTTGCCTCCTTGCCTTGTGCTTTGCTCAGATGTAGCCACTGGGAGTGGCCAAATCATGGTACTCAGTTTTTCTTCTTCTAAAACTTTAGAACTTGAAAGAGTAAGATTGCTTTTTTTTTCCTCCTGACTTTAGTCAGGAAAACAGTAACTTGGAAAATTACCCAAGACAGTTATCAAACAAGACTATAATTTTATTTTTTTTTTTAATTTTAAAATGCTGCTCCATTTACACAAAGATGTGCAGCTCTGGATAGATACATAGTGTAGGCACATATTATGGGGCCAGGATGATGGTTTTCTAGGGCATGCAAGAGGAGAAATCGTGTATATGTCTTTATTAAATCACTTGACACATCCTCATCAGCTTAGTACAAAAGCCAGAGTTGTTGTTGGGGACTATTTAGAGTGTTTTTCCAGGGGTGATGATTTCAGCAGGGGTGATGTCATTATCACATTTAGGGCTTTTTTTTCTTGCAAACCCAAGAACAAGGCTACCCTTAGCCTAATTCCCCACAGTAACTGTACTATTACTCTCTGGGGAGCTCAAAAATAGATGGGACAAATTATAAGCTTCTTTTTTTTTTCTTTGAGACGGAGTTTCCCATTCTCGTTGCCCAGGCTGGAGTGCAGTGGCGCAATCTCAGCCCACTGCAACCTCCTCCTCGTGGGTTCAAGTGATCCTCCTGCCTCAGCCTCCTAAGTAGCTGTGTTTACAGGCGTGCGCCACCACACCTGACTAATTTTTGCATTTTTAGTAGAGATAGGGTTTTACCATGTTGGCCAGGCTGGTCTTGAACTACTTACCGCCCGCCTTGGCCTCCCGAAGTGCTGGAATTACAGGCATGAGGCACCATGCAGAGCCTGGCCATTTTCTATGTATCTTGTAAACACGTATGCCTTATCAGTATGTTCCTGTCTTTCACACTGGAATAAAGGGTGTCAAGGAGGAAGCTTCCGACTGCTGCTAAGACCCTCCTCCGCCTGAGAGGCACTCCCTTCCCCAGACTCTGTCCCTTCTACAAAGGCACAGGTCACAGGTTAGAAATACCACATCACAGTTCCTTTTCTGAACTTTCAGAATCAGTGACATTCAAGGATCAGGAAAACATTCTTCTTTCCCCTCAGCAAAGATATGGCAGGGAAGGCTGGGCACGGTGGCTCACGCCTGTAAGCCCAGCATTTGGGAGGCCGAGGTGGGTGGATCACCTGAGGTCAGGAGTTCGAGACCAGCCTGGCCAACATGGTGAAACCCCGTCTCTACAAAAAATACAAAAATTAGCCAGGTGTGGTGGTGCATGCCTGTAATCCCAGGGAAGTTGAGGTGGGAGGATCACTTGAGCCCAGGAGGTGGAGGTTGTAGTGAGCACAGATTGGGCCACTGCATTCCAGCCTGGGCAACAGTGAGACCCTGTCTCAATCAATCAATAAATTCCACAATGATTATTTTTATTATTAGAGTTGTGGGTCTCATTGTCGCCCAGGCTGGTCTTGAAGCTCTAGATTCAAGTGATCCTCCCACCTCAGCCTCACAAAGTGTTGGGATTACAGGTGTGAGCCACTGAAACCGGCCTGACACATTTTTTTTTTTTTTTTTTGAGACGGAGTCTCGCTCTGTCGCCCAGGCTGGAGTGCGGTGGCGGGATCTCAGCTCACTGCAAGCTCCGCCTCCCGGGTTCACGCCATTCTCCTGCCTCAGCCTCCCGGGTAGCTGGGACTACAGGCACCGCCACCTCGCCCGGCTAGTTTTTTGTAGTTTTTAGTAGAGACGGGGTTTCACCGTGTTAGCCAGGGTGGTCTCGATCTCCTGACCTCGTGATCCACCCGTCTCGGCCTCCCAAAGTGCTGGGATTACAGGCTTGAGCCACCGCGCCCGGCCAATCTTTTTCATAAACTATTTTTGAGATGGAGTTTTGCTGTTGCCCAGGCTGGAGTACAGTGGTGTGATCTCTGCTCACTGGAACCTTCATCCCCTGGGTTCAAGCGATTCTCCTGCCACAGCTTCCCGAGTAACTGGGATCATAGGTGTGCACTACCATGCCTGGCTAATTTTTGTATTTTTAATGGAGATGGGATTTCTTTGCCGTGTTGGTTAGATTGGTCTCAAACTCCTGACCTCAAGTGGTCTGCCTACCTTGGCCTCCCAAAGTTCTGGGATTATAGGTGCGTGCCACTGTGCTCGGTCCATTTTCATAAATTAAAAAAAAAAAAAAAATGTCTACCTAGAGTCACATAACACATGGGGGAAATGATGCCTTGTCTCAACAGTTTTGCTAATTTTTAGGGTAGAAAAATGATGAGTGCTTACAGTTTACCTTACTACATTTGATTAAAATTAGTGTTTCTTTAAAAATGTAATAGGGAAGTGGTGCAGAGCATAGAGAAGTTGACTTAAGCATAAGGCAGGAGGTGCGAGGAGCTGGGGGTCTGGGTCGGCTGAGAAGGCTCAGGTGACCACAGTCAAGGCTCAGAGGGCTCTTGGGGATCCTCATGATGGGCCTGGTAGGCCTGGCTTCTCAAGACTGCTTCTTTCTTTCCCCAGCTCTGCCTGCCAAGGATTCTGCCCGGCCTTGGGAAAGGAAGCCTAGATATCTGGTGAGCTGGACCCACCTTTCTCTTTTCTGAAATGCTGGCTCATTTCTCAGAGAATGGGCTCATCTCTCTTTCTTGGGAAGGGAGGAAGTGATTAACATTTAAGTGGTTTATGCCTTGTGTTAGCCATTGTTCTAGGCATATTATAATGGTTTTTGTGTTTAATCTTCCTGTTTTTTGAACTTATACAAAAACATGACCAAGTTTAACGTTAATTCAGAGTATTCTAAAATGTAATGGTAACTTTTTACAAAAACCTTGGGTTACTAAGATCCTAAAATGCACTATTAAAAGTTCCCTATGTCAACATTTGCACAAATAATTATAACACTTTAATAGTATCTAATAGTCTTATCTTGTACATTGGACCTCTTTTTCACATTTTATTATAGAAAACAAAGATGCGGCCAGGCGCGGTGGCTCCAGCCTGTAATCCCAGCACTTTGGGAGGCCGAGACGGGCAGATCACGAGGTCAGGAGATCGAAACCATCCTGGCTAACACGGTGAAACCCCGTCTATACTAAAAAATATGAAAAACTAGCCGGGCGAGGTGGCCGGACGCCTGTAGTCCCAGCTACCCGGGAGGCTGAGGCAGGAGAATGGCGTGAACCCGGGAGGCAGAGCTTGCAGTGAGCTGAGAGTCGGCCACTGCACTCCAGCCTGGGCGGCAGAGCAAGACTCTGTCTCAAAAAAAAAAAAAAAAAAGATGCAAAAGTGGAAAAAGAGTTAATGAACTCTTCTGTATCCTCATCCCACTTCAGCAATGATCAACTCATGGCCAGTTTTATTTCATCTCCATTCCCATTGGATTAAAGAAAGTCCAAGGCATCATACCATTTAATCCATAAATATTTCAGTCTTGTGTTTAAATCATTAACAGCTGTAGGAGATGGGTGGTGACGTCCCCATTTGAGAGATGAGATCGTCTGGCTTAGAGGGATTACATGATTTATGCACAGGGACATGCGAATGGCCAAATGGTAGAGTCAGGAATTAAATCCAGATTTCTCTGATCTCAAACCATTAATTTCTGTGATGCCTTCTTGACTGTTTTTTTTTTCTCCTAGAAAACTACCCAATGATAAAAGAACACATTTTCCAACTCTAGGAAATGGGGTTTTTTTTGTTTTTTTTTTTTTGAGACGGAGTCTCGCTCTGTCACCCAAGCTGGAGTGCACTGGCCAGATCTCAGCTCACTGCAAGCTCCGTCTCCCGGGTTCACGCCATTCTCCTGCCTCAGCCTCCCGAGTAGCTGAGACTACAGGCGCCCGCCACCTCGCCCAGCTAGTTTTTTGTATTTTTTAGTAGAGACGGGGTTTCACCGTGTTAGCCAGGATGGTCTCGATCTCCTGACCTTGTGATCCGCCCGCCTCGGCCTCCCAAAGTGCTGGGATTACAGGTTTGAGCCACTGCGCCCGGCCGGGGTTATGTTTTTAGATGAAGAGCCCCATAGAGTTTACCCCCTTGTCTGATGTTGCATATCCCTGTCCCCCAACTCTTATGGTCTTTTCTGTACCAGTAATTTAATTTATTGGTTTCTGGGCAGAGGACTATATGAGATTGTGGGAGCTAGCCAAATAGAGTTGTTAAATTCACTGTCCTTATTCTCAAAGATCCAAGATTCTTTGGGAAATGATGCATAGAGACAGGAAATTAATGACACTGGTAATAATTATGATGAAGACAGCTAAAACTGTAAAATAGTACAGGGAAAGACTAAATGTTAGCCTGTAGCTGTTAAAACAATGCACAGCCACAAAGAATGGTCTTAGGTTTGGATTGATAATCAAATTCATGGTATACAATGTCCTTTAAGCCTGCATTAAATTCACGTAGCTTCATGAAGGGATAGAGTATAGGAGACATAGCAGCCACACCATTCTTCTCAGGAGGTTTTGTGCCGGTCTCTGGGGCGGCTTCCAGGCCCTAGGGGCCAAGCTTGATTGATACAGATGAGGGTGACTTGGGAGCAAAGTACTTCATTATCAGGGAAGCCACTGCCTTTATTTTCCTGTATTCCCTCCTCAACCTTTTTTTTTTTTGAGGCGGAGTTTCGCTCTTGTTGCCCAGGCTGGAGTGCAATGGTACAATCTCGGCTCACTACAACCTCTACCTCCTGAGTTCAAGCAATTCTCCTGCTTCAGGATCCAGAGTAGCTGGGATTACAGGCACGCGGCACCACACCTGGCTAATTTCTGTATTTTTAGTAGAAACAGGGTTTCACCGTGTTGGCCAGGCTGGTCTTGAACTCCTGACCTCAGGTGATCTGCCCACCTCGGCCTCCCAAAGTGCTAGGATTATAGGCATGAGCCACTGTGCCTGGCCCATCTTATGTTTTCATGCACTTCAGAGTAAGTTGCAGATCTCAATACATTTCACCTCTAAATACTTCAGCATGCATATTATTAAGTAGAATTCAATATTGTTTCTGATTTTTTCTGAGGTCAAATTTACCTACAGTGAAATGCACAGATTTTGAATTTACCATTTGTTGAGTTCAGCACTTCTACAGCTATTTGTTAGCCATTCACATAGCTTCCTTTTTGATGTGTCTATTCAAAGTTTTGGCACATTTAAAACAATTTATGATTGACATATAATGTTTGTACCTTTTAATGGGGTACAATGTGATGTTTTCACACATGTAGACATTGTGTAATGATCAAATTGGGGTAATTAGTGTATCTATCACCTTAAACGTTTATCATTTCTTTGTGATGAGAACATTCAAAAACTTCTTTTCTAGCTATTTTGAAATATACAGTTCTGGCTGGGCATGGTGGCTCACACCTGTAATGCCAGCGCTTTGGGAGGCGGAGATGGGCAGATCACCTGAGGTCAGTAGTTCGAGACCAGCCTGGCCAACATGGGGAAAACTCATCTCTACTAAAAATACAAAAATTAGCTGGGTGTGGTGGTGGGCGCCTGTAATCCCAGTTACTCAGGAGGCTGAGGCAGGAGAATTACTTGAGTTTGGGAGGTGGAGGTTGCAGTGAGCTGAGATCGAGCCACTGCACTCCAGCCCAGGCAACAGAGCAAGACTCCATCTCAAAAAAACAAAAAAAATACAATTTATTATTGTTAACGCTAAGCTTCCTATTTTACAATAGAACACCAGAACTTATTCCTTTTGTATAATGTAGTTCTGCACCTATTGACCAATCTCTCTCCTGCTTTCCTCTCCCTTCCCCTCTCCATCCTCTGGTAACTACTATTTTACTCTTTACTTTCTTTCTTTCTTTTTTTTTTTTTTTACTTAAGTAGAGATGAGGTCTCACTATGTTGCCCAGGCTGGTCTCGAACTCCTGGATTCAAGCAGTCCTCCCACCTTGGACTCTCAAAGTGCTGGGATTACAGGTGTGAGCCATTGCACTTGGCCTACTCTCTACTTCTTTGAGAACAACTTTTCTTTTTTTTTGAGATAGAATCTCCCTCTGTTGCCCACGCTGGAGTACAGTGATGTGATCTTGGTTCACTGCAATCTCCGTCTCCTGGGTTCAAGCGATTTTCCTGCTTCAGCCTCCTGAGAAGCTGGGATTACAGGCATGCGACACCACGCCTGGCTAATTTTTGTATTTTTAGTAGAGACGTGGTTTCATCATGTTGGCCAGGCTGGTCTCGAACTCCTGACTTCAGGTGATCTGCCTGCCTCGGCCTCCTGAAGTGCTGGGATTACAGGCATGAGCCACCGTGCCTGGCTCGTCTTCTGTCATGTATTTGTTTCGTGAATATTTTGTTCTAACCTAGAGCCTACCTATTCCTTTTCTTAATATCTTTTGATGAGCAAGAGTTTTAAAATTTTGATGAAATTTGTTAAAACTATAAAATGGTTTTTTAAATATGAAATTTGGTCAACTTTTCTGTTTTATGTTTTTTGCTGTCTGTATGCTGTCAAAGAAATCTTCGCTTATCTCCAAGTTGTAAAGATTTTCTTCTAGAAACTATATAATTTTGGCCGGGCACAGTGGCTCACGCCCACAATCCTAGCTTTGGGAGGCCGAGGTGGGTGGATTGCTTGAGGTCAGGAGTTTGAGACCAGCCTGGCCAACATGGTGAAATTCCATCTCTACTAAAAATACAAAAATTCGGCCGGGCGCCATGGCTGATGCCTGTAATCCTGGCACTTTGGGAGGCCGAAAGGTAACCTCCCACCTCGGCCTCCCAAAGTGCTGGGATTGCAGGTGTGAGCCACTGCGCCTGGCCTAGATCCATTTCTTATGTAGCTAGATTCTCCAAGACCACCAGTTCTATTCTCCCTGTGAATCTTAATTGTGACTTGATGAATATGAATTTATTGGTTGATTTAGGGACCAGTGACTTTCGAGGATGTGGCTGTGCTTTTCACTGAGGCAGAGTGGAAGAGGCTGAACCTTGAGCAGAGGAACCTATTCGAAGAAGTGATGCTGGAAAATCTCAGGAATCTGGTCTCGTTGGGTGAGGACATGTTCTCTTCCTTCATTTTTCCATTCAAGTATTTACTGACCATATTCAGTGTGCCAGCCAATGTTTTAATCTCTTAGAACATATCAGTGAATAGAATAATAAAGCATTTCTTCTCTCATGGAGCTTACATTCTAGTATAGGTAGACTGACAATGTACAATAAGCAGCATATATAGGTAATTATATATGTCAAAGGATAATAAGTGCTACATAGTTAAAAAATGTATAAGATATATATAAATATAAGTAGAGCAGATTAAGGGAGATCTGAAGTGCCTGGGTGTGGGGGCAACTGGCTGAACTTTTAAATTGCGTCATCAGGGTAGGCCTCTATGAGGAAGTACATTTGAGCAAAGGCTTGAAGGAGGTAAGGAGGTTGGGTATGTGGGTCAGGTGGGAAACTGCTCCAGACAAGAGGAAAGCAGTGCCAGGGCTTTGGAGGCAGGAGCATATGGAGGAAAAGCAAAGAGGCCAAGGTGTTTGGAGTACAGAGAACAAGGAGAATAGTAAGAGATGCCTTCTATGACCTAGAAGTTGGAAATCTTTAAGGTTTAAGGTATAAGTCTATCAGTTTGATGTTTTATAGATTACTGGATATCATACATCATGTTTTTATTCACTTATTTAAAAACTAAAACTGATTACTAGGTTAGCAAATAACAAAATCATTCTGGATATTCCTGAGTTATTGATGAGAGTCAGATTTTCAAAGTTCCTCACATTTCTCTCAGCAGCTTTCTCAAGGTTTGTCTTCATCTGGCATAGCTATGAATTAAATAGTTGTGATTTATTCTCCTTGCATCTGCTTAGACCTATTTTGCACTGCTTTAATCTCATTTGAATTGGCCTCATTTCAATCCTAGTTTTGCTTATTTCTATTTCAGTGCAGATTCATTCATTTAAGTTAGCTTTCAATTTGCCAATCTGATCTGGTCTCATTTCATCTGGTCTTGTTATTCTCTATCTTTATGCTCATACATTTTGTTGATTCTGAAGAATATGTTAACATTGTCTTAAAATAATCTGATTCAAATTAATCTTGACCCTGAAACTTTGGATCGCATTGGATCCATTTCAGGTGTTAAACTGTTTTTGTTCTTGATCCATCTTTCCCTTTCTCTCTACATCACTTTTTCTCTTATTGCTGAATTATTTAAAGCAAATCTCAAATATCATGACATACCACTCCTGTTATATCACGGTGCAACTCCAATAAATAAGGACATTTTATTTTATTTATTTATTTTTTTTGAGATGGAGTTTCACTCTTGTTGCCCAGGCTGGAGTGCAGTGATGCGATCTTGGCTCACTGCAACCTCCACCTTCCGGGTTCAAGCAATTCTCCTGCCTCAGCCTCCCGAGTAGCTGGGATTACAGGCACGCACCACCACACCCCGCTAATTTTTTGTATTTTTAGTAGAAACGGGTGTTTTAGTAGAAACATTTTTAGTAGAAAACAGGGTTTCACCATGTTAGCCAGGCTAGTCTCGAACTCCTGACCTCAGATAATCCACCTGCCTCAGCCTCCCAAAGTGCTGGGATTACAGGCATGAGCCACTGTGCCAGGCCCAGTATTTTCTTATATAACCACAGTGTCATGATCAGAACTCACAAAGTTACCAGGAATGCTTCAGTATCATCCAACACCTAGATCATCTCAAGTTTTTTTGCAAATTTGAATCGGGATTCAGATGAGATCCACACATTCCATCTTCTAAAAAATTCTCTTAATTTATATCAACTCCTTCTGTCTCTCCTTTTTTTCCCCCCTGTAGCCCATGGATCTGTTTGTAATGTTCTGAATCTAGAATATAAATCTATGTTAGATAGTATCATAAAGTAATTTTTGCATGGTAGATTGTAAATCAAGAGACAATAGTTTTTGAGCTTTACCAAGAGGTGTTCACCAATATGAAAAAAAAATCACATCACTCATGGCAGTGCTGGTTGTGGTGTTTGAGTAACCGCTTGCATAGCACACTTAGGTCTGTCACCACTAGAACACACATAGTCATCAATAAGGCACATCCATGTGTGTCTGCATTTGTAGCTGTCTTGTCCACAGTGTAAGCACTTGTCTTGTCCTGTAAGCACCTGATTGCTCTGGTATGTCTCATAATGTAGCCCTGTCAAGAGATTACATATTGAAATGAATATTTTTGTTGTAAATTACTTTCTTTTTTTTTTTTTTTTGAGACTGAACTTTGCTCTTGTCCCCCAGGCTGGAGTGCAGTGGTGCAATCTCGGCTCATGGCAACTTCTGCCTCTCCAGTTCATGTGATTCTCCTGCCTCAGCCTCCTGAGTAGCTGGGATTACAGGCATGTGCCGCCATGCCCAGCTAATTTTTGTATTTTTAGTGGAGACAGGATTTCACCATGTTGGTCAGGCTGGTCTCAAACTACTGACCTCAGATGATCTGCCTACCTCAGCTTCCCAAAGTGTTGGGATTACAGGCGTGAGTCGCCACGCCCAGTTCCTTTCTTTTTTATGTTTTGGATAGGGCATTACATTATTAAAACATTCTGCGGCCAGGCATGGTGGCTCATGCCTATAATCTCAGCACTTTGGGAGGCTGAGGCCGGCGGATCACGAGGTCAGGAGTTTGAGACCAGTCTGGCCAACATGGTGTAACCCCACCTCTACTAAAAATAGAAAAAAAAAAAAATCAGCCAGGCATGGTGATGTGCACCTGTAATCCCAGCTATGCAGGAGGCTGAGGCAGGAGAATCACTTGAACCCGGGAGGCGGAGGTTGCAGTGAGCCGAGATTCCACCACTGCACTCCAGCCTGGGCGACAGAGCAAGACTCCATCTTGGAGAGAAAAAAAACACAAAACATTCTGCATATGAGTACATTTAATTAAATATGAATTTTATTTCAGGACAGTAAGTGAGATGTTATGAAACATAAGTTATAAAAAGGAGGCTTGGCTGGGCGCGGTGGCTCAAGCCTGTAATCCCAGCACTTTGGGAGGCCGAGACGGGCGGATCACGAGGTCAGGAGATCGAGACCATCCTGGCTAACACGGTGAAACCCCGTCTCTACTAAAAATACAAAAAATTAGCCGGGCGAGGTGGCGGGCGCCTGTAGTCCCAGCTACTCGGGAGGCTGAGGCAGGAGAATGGCCTAAACCCGGGAGGCGGAGCTTGCAGTGAGCTGAGATCTGGCCACAGCACTCCAGCCTGGGTGACAGAGCGAGACTCCGTCTCAAAAAAAAAAAAAAAAAAAGAGGCTTTTGTTCTGACAGTATTGAGAACATCTGCCTAACCCTCTAGTCCTTTTTTAATTAACTTGGCTCCTGTCACTCATTTACTCAAAAGTATGTATTGACTATTAAACGCGGGGTCTAGTTCTGCATTCTTAGAATATAGCAGTGATATGTATGGGAGAAGGGTGCCGTAGACATAGAAACCAACCAGTGTAAGTCATCTGGATGGGAGGATAGTGTGGCTCAGATGGAGCAAATGAAGGCTGGAGAACAGGCTGTGTCAAATAAGCAGTAGGTGGAACCCAGTGGGCCCTCTAAGCAGCTTGGCTTTTACTCTGAACATTATGGACTTCCTTTTTTTTAAGTTGAAGGGTCTTGTTTATTAGAAATGTAGAAAAAAGAAGGAAGAGGCCAGGTGCAGTGGCTCACGCTTGTAATCCCTGCACATTGGGAGGCCTAGGCGGGCGGATCATGAGGTCGGGAGTTCGAGACCAGCATGACCAACATGGTGAAACCCTGTCTCTACTAAAACTACAAAAATTAGCCAGGTGAGGTGGCGTGTGCCTGTAATCCCAGCTATTCAGGAGGCTGAGGCAGGAGAATCGCTTGAACCCGGGAGGCAGAGGTTGCAGTGAGTCGAGATCGCGCCACTGCATTCCAGCCTAGGTGACAGAGCGAGACTCCGTCTCAAAAATAAATAAATAAATAAATAAAAATAAAAAGGCCAGGTGCGGTGGCTCACACCTGTAATCCTTGCTCTTTGGGAGGCTGAGGTGTGTGGATTGCCTGAGCTCAGGAGTTCGAGACCAGCCTGGACAACATGGTGAAACCCTATCATTATTAAAAATACAAAAGTGGCCGGGCGCGGTGGCTCAAGCCTGTAATCCCAGCACTTTGGGAGGCCGAGACGGGCGGATCACGAGGTCAGGAGATCGAGACCATCCTGGCTAACACGGTGAAACCCCGTCTCTACTAAAAATACAAAAACTAGCCGGGCAAAGTGGCGGGCGCCTGTAGTCCCAGCTACTCGGGAGGCTGAGGCAGGAGAATGGCTTAAACCCGGGAGGCGGAGCTTGCAGTGAGCTGAGACCTGGCCACTGCACTCCAGTCCAGGCGACAGAGTGAGACTCTGCCTCAAAAAAAAATAAAAATAAAAATAAATAAATAAATAAATACAAAAGTTAGCTGGGCACGGTGGCACACCCCTGTAGTCCCAGCTACTTGGGAGGCTGAGGCAAGAGAATTGCTTGAACCTGGGAAGCGGAGGTTGCAGTGAGCCAGGATCACACCATTGCACTGCAGCCTGGGCAACAGAGACTCTGTCTCAAAAAATTAAAATAAAATAAAATAAGAGGAAGAATTGGCTTTAGTCACCCATTCCCATTCCATTCTTCTGTTCCTTCTTCTAGGACAGAACTCTGTGGCTCCAGGGCTTAATTTCTTTTGGATGGATGGAGGTCCAGTTGGCTTTTTTATTTATTTATTTATTTTAAATTTTTTTGAGACAGAGTCTTGTTCTGTCACCCAGGCTGGAGTACAATGGTGCGATCCTGGCTCACAGCGACCTCCGCCTCCTGAGTTCAAGTGATTCTCCTGCCTCAACCTCCCAAGTAGCTGGGATTACAGGCGCCTGCCGCCATGTCCAGCTAATTTTTGTATCTTTAATAGAGATGATATTTCACCATGTTTGCCAGGCTGGTCTTGAACTCCTGACTTCAAGTGATGCACCCACCTCGGCCTCCCCAAGTGTTAAGATTACAGGCGTGAGCCATGGCGCCCTGCCCCATTTGGCTTTAGTCACCCGCTCCCACCACCACATTCTTCGATTCCTGATTCTAGGGCAGCACTCTGTGGCTCCAGGGCTTCATTTCTTCTGGAGGGATAGGGGTCCTGGTTTCAGTGACTCCTCTGGAACAGTGTAGCTTAGGTAATCCTCATCCCTCTTCCTGTCCTGAGAGTTGGAGCAGTTGGGCTGGGTGTCTGGGAATCTGATCATCAGGATGTCTGGATGGCAGCTTTGCAAGCCTAGAGTAGTCAAAGCCTGGAATACTCCTGGCCCCTAGATGTAGTTCAAAGGCCAAAGTTGGTTGGCTTTCCCAAGAGGTATTGCATCGGTGTCAGAGGGCTTAATTCTCACTGGCTTCTTTTCTTCAAAGGCCTAGTCAAAGTAGCAAAGATCTCATTATTTATAGAACATAGGCCTTTAAACAGCTCAGAGTTATTCGTGGTGTATTGAAAGTATTTAGGAACACATATTTTGGCATCCTGAACCCTGTCTTGTCTTTTCTTACTTTATGACTGTGGACACAAAGTTACTAATCCTTCTAAACTTCAATTTCCCGATCTATGAAATGATAATACAAGGATTAAATTTGGTCTTTATGTAAAGCCCTACATAGCACAAAGCACAATGCTGGGCCCATAGTAAGTGATATTTATTATGGGGTCTGTTATTATTAAGGATAATAATAATAGTAATAGAGCTTACAATCCAAATTCAGGTAATAAAGACCATCGGAACTTTATACAAGTGAATAAATAAAAATTTTGAGTTTATTTAATTGTCAGGCAAGGGAATGAATAGTAAAGAAACCTTACTGAATAGTTCACAGAGAGGACTACTAAATAGTAGGAAGGCAGTTTTATGGCATTTGTGCTAATTAAATGTGAAAGACCAGGACTCTGCATAGGATGGAATGAATCCATGGGTCTATACATGTTTGGTTAAAACAATTCTCCTGGCCAGCGCAGTGGCTCACACTTGTAATCCCAGCACTTTGGGAGGCCGAGGAGGGTGGGATCACCTGAGATCAGGAGTTCGAAACCAGTCTGGCCAACATGGTGAAACCGCCTCTCTACTAAAAATACAAAAACTAGCCGGTTATGGTGGCATGCGCCTGTAATCCCAACCACTCAGGAGGATGAGGCAGGAGAATTGCTTGAACCCAGGAGGTGGAGGTTGCAGTGAGCGGAGACCCCACCGTCGCACTCCAGGCTGGGCGACAAGAGTGAAACTGTCTCCAAAAAAAAAAAAAAAAAGGGCCAGGCGCGGTGACTCACGCCTGTAATCCCAGCACTTTGGGAGGCTGTGAGGTGGGTGGATCACGAGGTCAAGAGATTGAGACCATCCTGCCCAACATGGTGAAACCCCATCTCTACTAAAAATACAGAAATTAGCTGGGTGGAGTGATGGGCACCTGTAGTCCCAGCTACTTGGGAGGCTAAGGCGGGAGAATCACTTGAACCCGGGAGGCAGAGGTTGCAGTGAGCCGAGATCGTGCCACTGCACTCGAGCCTGGCAACAGAGTGAGACTCCGTCGCAAAAAAAAAAAAAAAATTATCCTATGTATTAGTTAGGCAAGGGTCATCAGTTAGGCTGATAAAGGGTCTGGCCTCCTGGATTACAAAACGTTCATGGTTGTTATCTTCAGCTGGTTAGAAACAGTTGCAATTTAATTTTGATATTTCTTAGGAAAGTGCAGCTAAATGGTAACATTGCTGTATTTGCTGACTTGTGGAAAACAGGGAAGAGCAGATCTTGGATTAGAGGACCAAGAGCCAGCCTCCTTTAAGTCAGTTGTGCCTGTCTTCTCCACTGATGAATCCTTGCTTCTGTAGAACCTGGCATGTAATCTTCCTCTAATAAATATCTACTGATAAGTGGGGAAGCTCAGATGAAGGCTTCCTATGCACATTCTTCAACTACTATTCTGTACTGCATTCTACACTGGCGGACGTCGAGACTAAGTGACTCCTACCTCAATCCATCCTTTCTTCTCAAAGGAAAAGTCACAAAGAGCATTCCCATATAGGTCACAAAGAGTGTTCTCTCTCAGTGGAAACAAATGCTTGTGGCATTATGTGATTATGGTAGAAGATAATTTTAGTATAATTGTAGATATTTACAGAGCTGAGGATGTCTCAGATGCCTACTTGGAAGATTCTCTGTTGGGATAATATATAGAATAGATTCAGCTGTGGGTTTTTTTTGAATTAAAGTAAAATATGTAATAGGTAAAAATGGAGTGCAATGTATAATCTGAATCTAATCACGGGATACATCAGGAACTTTTTTTGTGACGGCATTCACCGTGTTGCCCAGGCTAGTCTTGAAGTCCTGAGCTCAGGCAGTCCGCCCACCTTGGCCTCCCAAAGTGCTGGGATTAACAGGCATGATCCACTGTACCCGCCCTTTGTATTATTCATATTCTTGCAGCTTTTCTGTCTGTTTGAAATGATTTCCAAATCAAAAGTTTGAAGAAGTTGAATGGAAATACAGGTCCTGCATAGCACATCTTGGGGAGAAAGACTTTACTCATTTAGAATGATTAATGGGCCAGGTCTTACCATAAAACAGGAGCCCAGTCAGCCCTTCCTGTGACTTTTCTGACTGGCAACTTTCTGTCTTCAGCAGAATCAAAGCCAGAAGTCCACACCTGCCCTTCTTGCCCTCTGGCCTTTGGCAGTCAGCAATTCCTCAGCCAAGATGAGCTACACAATCATCCTATTCCAGGTTTCCATGCAGGAAATCAGCTCCACCCAGGAAACCCCTGCCCAGAGGATCAGCCACAGCCACAATGTCCTTCTGATAAAAATCACAGGGGGGCTGAAGCAGAAGATCAACAAGTGGAAGGAGGCGTCAGACCCTTGTTTTGGAGTACAAATGAGAGGGGGACTTTAGTGGGATTCTCTAGCCTGTTCCAGAGACCACCAATAAGCTCTCAGGGAGGCAACAGAATATTAGAGATATAGCTCAGCCCAGCCCAGAATGCAAGCTCTGAGGAAGTAGACAGAATTTCCAAGAGGGCAGAAACCCCAGGGTTTGGAGCAGTCAGGTTTGGAGAGTGTGCACTAGCTTTTAACCAGAAGTCAAACCTGTTCAGACAGAAGGCAGTCACAGCAGAAAAATCTTCAGACAAAAGGCAGTCACAGGTGTGCAGGGAGTGTGGGCGCGGCTTTAGCAGGAAGTCACAGCTCATCATACACCAGAGGACACACACAGGAGAAAAGCCTTATGTCTGCGGAGAGTGTGGGCGAGGCTTTATAGTTGAGTCAGTCCTCTGAGTACACACACTGGGGAGAAATCTTATGTGTGCAGCCAGTGTGGGTGAGGCTTTAGCTGCAAGCCATACCTCATCAGACATCAGAGGACACACACAAGGGAGAAGTCATTTATGTGCACAGTGTGTGGGCGAGGCTTTCGTGAAAAGTCAGAACTCATTAAGCACCAGAGAATTCACACAGGGGATAAGCCTTACGTGTGCAGGGACTGTGGCCGACTCCTCCTTTGTAAGGAGATCATGTCTCAACACACACCAGAGGATACATTCAGATGAGAAGCCTTTTGTTTGCAGAGAGTGTGGGCGAGGCTTTCATGCTAAATCGACTCTCTTACACCAGTGGACACATTCAGAGGTGAAGCCTCATGTGTGTGAGGAGTGTGGGCATGGATTTAGCCAGAAGTCAACGCTCAAATCACATCGGAGAACACACTCAGGGGAGAAGCCTTATGTGTGTGGGGAATGTGGGTGGGGATTTAGCCGGAGGATATTCCTCAATGGACACTGGAGGACACACACGGGAGAGAAGCCTTACACGTGCTTTGAGTGTGGGCGAAACTTTAGCCTCAAGTCCGCTCTTAGTGTACATCAGAGGATACACTCTAGGGACAAGCCTTATGCATGCACAGAGTGTGGGCGAGTCTTTATCACGAAATCACAGCTCATCAGACACCAGAGGACACACACAGGAGAAAAGCCTTATGTCTGCGGAGAGTGTGGGCGAGGCTTTATAGCTCAGTCAACCCTCCACTACCACCGGATTACACACTCCGGGGAGAAACCTTATGTGTGCAGCCAGTGTGGGCGAGGCTTTCGTGATAAATCAACTCTCCTCGCACATGAGCAGACACATTCGGGGAGAAGCCTTATGTGTGTGGGGAATGTGGGCGGGGATTTGGCTGGAAGATACTCCTCAACAGACACTGGAGGACACACACAGGAGAGAAGCCTTATGCGTGCATCGAGTGTGGGCGAAACTTTAGCCACAAATCCACTCTCAGCTTACATCAGAGGATACACTCGGGGGAGAAGCCTTATCCTTGCACGGAGTGTGGGCGAGGCTTTAGGAGGAAGTCACAGCTCAACATACACCAGAAGACACATTTGGGGAAAAGCTTTAGAGGTGCAAGGAGTGAGGATGTGATTTTCGCAAGTCAGCCATCAGCCACACCAGCAGAAATGCTCAGGGAGAAGTCGTGTTTGTAAGGTAATGTGGACAGAGCTGTACGTGGACATCATTCCTTGCCACATGTCAGAGGACACACTCGGGAGAAGCCTTCTTCATGGAGTGAGAGTAAAGTGTTGGCTGGAAGTGGCCCCTTAAGAGATACTGGGAGTCAAATCTATCCACTGTACACCCACCCCACTCTCGTTCTAAGGGCTTTGGGGACAGCCTTCTGACCACTTACATTCCTGCAGATGTGAAGATGGCAGAGATCTAACTTCTCAGGGCAGAGCTGTCAAGTGACGGTCCCCTTAGAGGAATGGTCTTTGCATCTGACTACTTCCTCCTGCAACTGTGTTCTTCCATTGGCTTCTATGACAGCCTCCTGCTTTATTTTTTTCTACATCTCTAGCCTTTGCTGTGTCCTCTCCTACCCCACCTTTAGATTTTACTCAGAGTTCAGTTTCCAACTCTACAATCTGAGGGACTCCTTAACCAGGTCCCCTTCCTAACCCTCCAGTCCCAAGTCGAAGATTCTTTAACCATACTCTAAAAGTTCTTCAGACTCAGGACTTAAACGTTATAGCCACACCACCTTGGCCTTCAATGACAGGGATCTAGCAATGCCACATCATTGACCTTCCAATACCAGGTTTAAGAGTTTTTAAACACAGCCCCTCTTAAATCGTCCAATCTCAGTACCCAGTGTTTTAGCCATGCTCGGGTGGCTAAATTACATCCAGGAATAGTGCTAGGGCCTTTAGCCATTTGTCTCTCCTCACACTCCCAGGGCCCATATGGCCCAGGTTCTGACAGTTTACCTTACTCCCTTGGCCTGGGGCTGGCCCTAACTGACACCCTATGTCAATGAGTGTACCTTGGAGAGCTGTCCACTCAGGCCCCAGTGCCTTTATTTGCTAAGAGACTGCCACAGAAAAGAAGGGGAAAGATGTTTGTGTAACCTCAAAATACTTAGGCTTGGTTTTGATGCTGGAGAGGAAGAAGGACTTGGAGAGAGAAGGAATGGCTGATCCAGAGGCTTTTGTCCACTCCCTCTCACTGGAAGTGGTTGATCTCCAGGGAATCCCCAAGGTTAGCCTGGTTAGGGGAAGGGCTAGGGGTACCTGGAATGTAGGATCTCCCCACTGCCTGGCCTACCACCCTAATGCCCATTTCCCATGGCCTGAGCTAAAAGCCACAGGAAGTGTCCATGGCCTGAGCTAAAAGCCACAGAAAGTGTGCGTATGTGTGTGTGCAGGGGTTGCTGTGCAGGGGAAGGGTGGGACACCATCATTCCACAAGACCTCGAAGTTACTTCTCCCATAGAAAAACAAAAGTGGAAAAATTAACGATCAAACAACTACTTTAAATATGAGGGGGAGAAAAAAGTGTTCATTTTCTATTAAAATCCATGTAGGCACTGTAGAGACACCGCACAGGTCTGGTCCGGCAGGAGGACTGTCAGGTCCAGGCAGTCACAGGAAGAGATTGTAAGATGCAATAAGTCTTTTTGAATTTCTCTTCAAAGGGTTTAGCCTGTTAACTTCCTTATCCTTGTTCTCAAACTCAACTTTCTTGTTCTTCCTTGCCTCTAGTTACTGTAAACAGCCTACCCCCTTCCTGTCAGCTCTAATCAATAACTCACATCTGTTCCCTTGGTTACCGGTAGCCATTGTTCCTCTGAAACTACACACTACACCTCTGTACCTCATGTCCCCCTCCCCTTCTATATTTAGGAAAATATGTGCAAGTGGCCAGTTGGGTCAGCTCAGATTGTGCGGTCCAACCCCAGCCCATGGGGGAGTGACACAGAGATAGGGACTGTGTTAAGGATAAAAAACCCCTGGTCTCTCTCTCTATGTGCTCGTGTGATCTTAATTGACACAGGTGGCACCCTTCTGTAGAAGTAAATTACCTTGCTGAGAGAATTAAACTTTTGCCTGAGTGCTGGTTTTACTTCATGGCACCGAGCATTTATTCCTGGAGCATTTTATATCCAGCAATTCTAGGGGCTCGTCCGGGGTCCCCATTCTTCTTTGGGAAGGGGTCTTCAGTCAACCTACCCAGGGGAGACACAACCCACCGCCCTGTTGCCCTGGCCTCAGGGACAAGAGATTGAGACCCACCTGTTGTGACGAATAAACCTGGACAGACTGTCAACAACGCAGGGAAGAAAGACTTGCAATACTGCGGTGACCAGGTAGACTGCACAGACCAAGGTAGAAAACATCACAGGGGTGACAAAATACTTCTCTAGTGGTTTTGTGGGGGTCGGGGCATTCTGGAGGTTGAAAGTGCATGAGGCCGGGCGCGGTGGCTCAAGCCTGTAATCCCAGCACTTTGGGAGGCCGAGACGGGCGGATCACGAGGTCAGGAGATCGAGACCATCCTCGTTAACACAGTGAAACCCCCGTCTCTACTAAAAAATACAAAAAAAAAAAAAGAAAAAAGAAAGTGCATGAATGGTAACAAGCACTACTGCTGTGCGGAGTGAGTCCAATCTGCGGTTCCATGGTCATCTCATATGGCTTAGGGTGGCCCTTTAGGGGTCCTGTCTGGGATTTATACTGACCTGCCATCAATGCTAAGAGTGACCTGGAACATTCCCTCAAGGGAAGCAGCCAGAGTGGACAGTGAAAGAAGGGTGCAAGGAACCTCCAGCAGGTGGAGCTAAAGGATAGGTGAATTGAGCCTTAGCAAAGCTTTCAGTGAAGGACAGGCAAGAGATCCCTAATATGAGGGGTTGAGCCACAGCAAGCCCCTGCTAGGCAAGAGATTCCTAATATGAGAGATTGAGCCTAGCCAGGACCCAGTATGGTAAATAATACAAGCAAAAAAAGATAAAGTTAGCAACAAAGATACACTGCCTGATAGTCCCCGAGGTCTCAAAGATATACCACCTGATAGCCCCTTAGGTCTCATGCTAAAAGGTTGGAAAGATAACAAGAGAACTAAACATAAGACAAAGGAACATGATAAAATAATTGCTGTTCTATTTGGTCTCAAAGACCTATCCTCAGTCCCTCAATCTTCTGGCCAAAGTTTGGATTGACTAAGGGTATACTATATCAACTTTTAATTAAACATGTAAGTAATAAAAGCCCAGTTTCGGCCGGGCGCGGTGGCTCAAGCCTGTAATCCCACCACTTTGGGAGGCCGAGACAGGCGGATCACGAGGTCAGGAGATCGAGACCATCCTGGCTAACATGGTGAAACCCCCTCTCTACTGAAAAAAAAAAAATACAAAAAACTATCCGGGCGAGGTGGCAGGTGTCTGTAATCCCAACTACTCGGGAGGCTGAGGCAGGAGAATGGCGTAAACCCGGGAGGCGGAGCTTGCAGTGAGCTGAGACCCGGCCACTGCACTCCAGCCTGGGCGACAGAGTGAGACTCTGTCTCAAAAAAAAAAAAAAAGCCCAGTTTCTCAAGAAGAACTGGACTATGCTCTTTGTTGGAAGTGAAGACCTGTCCTCCCTTTTCCCTTATGCACCTGCCCCTACTGTAGAACCAGTGAGAGAAGGGGGGGATCCTGGCAAAGAGAACAGCACATGGAATCCCCTAGACCATCCTCCACCTAATACCCCTAGTCCCCCTCCTAATACACCCAATCCTTCCCCTCAGGCCCAGCCTAAGTCATCCTCCCAAAAAGAACTCCTAATTCGCCAGGTAGCCTTTGCTGAGCTAGTAACATCAAGGATCCACTGCAACTTGTCGGCATCGTCCCACCCATAGTACGCCCCAGTGGCAGGCAAAGCCCATGCTCCTGCCCCCTGGCTGGTCCAAGGTCCCAGCACCATATTGACAGCGGCTCTGCAAGACACATGGGCCAGGCCCCAGCCTATGCCCCGAGCAGACTGCATTATGGGACATCTGCCTTACTTTTGCCAAGGCCAAGTAATACGGGGCCTAAGCCTCAGCTCCAAGCAGCTAGGTATCCCTGCAGCTAAGTTCCTAAGCAAGTAGTAAATAATCTTTCAGCTGATATATCCACTAGCATTTATTGTGGTCAGGTCAGTGTTAAAAGTAAAAATATCCACCAGAAAAGAATTTTGGTTCTTTAAAGTCACTTTTTTTTTTTTTTGAGATGGAGTCTCCCTCTGTCGCCCAGGCTGGAGTGCAGTGGTGTGATCTCGGCTCACTGCATGTTCCGCCTCCCAGGTTCACGCCATTCTCCTGCCTCAGCTCCCTGAGTAGCTGGGACTATACAAACCCGCCACCACGCCTGGCTAATTTTTTTGTATTTTTTAGTAGAGACGGGGTTTCACTGTGTTAGCCAGGATGGTCTCGATCTCCTGACCTTGTGATCCACCCACCTCGGCCTCCCAAAGTGCTGGGATTACAGGTGTGAGCCACCGCATCCGACCTCTTAAAGTCACTTATATTAAAATGTGCTAGCAGAAAAGAATTACATGTGTATAAATAAGTGTGAGGCTATCCTGTTAAAAAGGATGGTTTAACATTAACTACTGATAATTCGTGTAACCTAGCAAGTTTCTTTTTTTTTTTTTTTTTTGAGATGGAGTCTTGCTCATCACCCAGGCTGGAGTGCAGTGGCGTGATCTCGGCTCACTGCAAGCTCCGCCTCCCGGGTTCATGCCATTCTCCTGTCTCAGCCTCCCGAGTAGCTGGGACTACAGGCGCCTGCCAACGCGCCCGGCTAATTTTTTGTATTTTTAGCAGAGACGGGGTTTCACCGTCTTAGCCAGGATGGTCTCGATCTCCTGACCTTGTGATCCACCCGCCTCGGCCTCCCAAAGTGCTGGGATTACAGGCGTGAGCCACCGCGCCCGGCCACAAGTTTCTTAATGAGAGATCCAAATCTAAAAAGAAGGCACACATGTTTAGATTTAACTGATTACCATACACACGTCCGGCCAAACAAGAGAAACCCCCTTCAAAAGTGATTAAGGGAAAAAGAATGCAACAGGTGTTCAGTGATTAATAAAAGTTCCGAGAGAAAATCAAAGTGTTTAGTAATTAGTCTATTCAAATTTATAAGCTGTCTGCACTTAGTCAAGCTTTAAACTACCTGCAGGACCCGGAAGGATCCATCTATACTAATTCTAAATATGCTTTTACGGTGGCTCATACATTTAGAAAATTTCAGACTGAATTAATAGTAAAAGTTAAAGCCTTGTTTATGAGGAGTTAATCACCGAAGTGTTAAGTAACCTTCAATTACCAGAAAAGAAAAAAATAGCTATTGTCCATGTCCCCAGGCACCAAAAAGCCTGTCTTTCAAGAGTCAAGAAAATAACCTAGCAAATCAGGTAAGCCAGAAAATAACCTAGCAAATCAGATAACGCTGCAGGAGCGTTTCTCCTGTAGGCGCTAAAGGGAACTCAGAGAAATGTTATTCAAACCTCTTATGAAGGAAACCTCTTATCCCTACCTACATTAGAGGACCCATTAAAGACCCCAAGCCATGTATAGCACAGTCAAAGTTTATATGTGTATAGGAATTTATACCCTTAGCCAAACAAGTCTAGAGACTTGGTTGCCATAAATCAAATGTCTTCTGACTTCCTATTACCCTACTAAGAATCCAAACTACCTCTCAAAGCAATCCAACATTCCTACATACTTGGTTTATACTTCCACTTTCTCTTCCCTCAGAACTCACAATTTTCCAGTACAGGCACCACCCCTAGAGTTTCCAGTACCTCGACACCAGCCTGAGGAGCTGGCCTAGGGCCTCTAACCACTGAAACTGCAGTCCAAACAGCAAGAAAAGGTGGACCAATCACACCTGAGTCAAGAAAGCACCGCCATTCCTGAAGTCGTGGGCCATTATCCAAGGGAAAAAAACCCCTCAAACCTAAGGTTAAGAAAAGTTTAGGCCGGGCGCGGTGACTCAAGCCTGTAATCCCAGCACTTTGGGAGGCCGAGACCGGTGGATCACGAGGTCAGGAGATGGAGACCATCCTGGCTAACACGGTGAAACCCCGTCTCTACTAAAAATACAAAAAACTAGCCGGGCGAGGTGGCGGGCGCCTGTAGTCCCAGCTACTCCGGAGGCTGAGGCAGGAGAATGGCGTGAACCCGGGAGGCGGAGCTTGCAGTGAGCCGAGATCCAGCCACTGCACTCCAGCCAGGGCGAAAGAGCAAGACTTCGTCTCAAAAAAAAAAAAAAAAAAGAAAAGTTTAACACTCTTATCTATTCTATTCCCCTTTCTTCTTTCCTCATTCTCTTGCTGACCTTGTTATCAATGTAACTAGGTCAGACTCACCCCAAATCATTATCTTTGATGCTTGCCTTGTCATGCCTTGTCAAAAGGATGAACACGGGGAAAGATATGTCTCTACTTTAGAAAAATACCTCTGCCCCAGCTGGGTGCGGTGGCTCATGCCTGTAATCCCAGCACTTTGGGAGGCTGAGGCGGGTGGATCACGAGGTCAGGAGATCGAGACCATCCTGGCTAACATGGTGAAACCCCATCTCTACTAAAAATACAAAAAATTAGTCAGGCGTGGTGGCGGGCGCCTGTAGTCCCAGCTACTTGGGAGGCTGAGGCAGGAGAATGGCGTGAACCTGGGAGGCGGAGCTTGCAGTGAGCCAAGATCACGCCACTGCACTCCAGCCTGGGCGATAGAGCAAGACTCCATCTCAAAAAAAGAAAAAAAAAAATACCTCTGCCCCTTCAGAGAAGCCATTGACCCCGTGCCTTGCTCATGGCGGGGGTACCAAGGCACCCTAAGTTGGGAGATATGTTCTCAGTGGGCAGATGTCATCCTAACTACCAGAGAATATGGTGGGACCTCCCCAGAAAGCTGTACCGACCTAAAATCTTACCTCCGCCTTACCAAAGGAATCACCCCCTCTAGTTGTCAACTTGACCACTGTAACCCAGTAACAATCTCTATTAATGCCCCTACGTCCACCAATCCTGCGCCCCCTTTAGAACGCTTGTATGGATTAGGAGTGGAGGCCAATGGATATGACCATATAGGCTTCTTTAAAATACGTTTTGTTGACCCCCCTTCTTCTTCTTTATCCGAAACTTCTACTCTACCTAAAAACAACGCCAAAGTAAATATTGTAGAAGTAAAAGATTTAAGACAAAGCCTAACAACTGAAACAGGATATCAAGATGTAAATGCCTGGTTGGAATGGATTCAATATTCTGTCCGCATGTTAAAAAAAAAAAGCAATTGTTATGCTTGTGCGCACTGCAGACCAGAGATCCAGATTGTCCCCTTTCCACTAGGTCCACTTTGATCAACCAGGCATGTGCTGTGTGCTAGTTTTTTTTTTTTTCCCAGGATTCCACAGCCTGGAGCAACAAATCATGCCAAGCGCTCTCTCTGCTATATCCCAAAGTCCAACACCCTGTGGGTCAGCCCCTGAGGACCATCCAGCTTCCATCTCCCAATGTCAACTTCACCTCATGTCTTTCACAACAGGGGGAGAATTTGGCATTCCTGGGAAGCTTAATGGGACGCAGTGAGCTTAAGCCCTTCCAAGAGCTTACCCATCAGTCTGCTCTTAGTCATCCTCCAGCTGATGTATGGTGGTATTGTGGTGGACCCTTACTGGATACTGCTAAGTAACTGGAGCAGTACTTATGCTCTTGTCCAATTGGCTATCCCTTTCACCCTGTCATTTCATCAACCAGAGAAAGAAAAACCACAACACCGAAAAATAAGAGAAGCCCTTATCAGTCTTTTGACTCTCAAGTTTACATAGATGTCATTGGAGTCCCACAGGGAGTGCCTGATAGGTTCAAAGCCCGAGACCAAATAGCTGCAGGATTTGAATCCATATTTCCATGGGTAACTATTAATAAAAATTTAGCTTGGATAAATTACATCTATTATAACCAGCAGTGGTTTATTAATTACACCAGGGATGCTATCAAAGGAATAGCTGACCAATTAGGGCCTACTAGCCAAATGGCTTGGGAAAACAGAATAGCTCTAGACATGTTATTAGCCGAAAAAGGTGGAGTCTGTGTTATAATTAAAACCCAATGTTGTACCTTCATCCCAAACAACACTGCCCCGGATGGGAGCATAACAAAGGCCTTGCAGAGACTTACCACTTTATCCAATGAATTAGCTAAAAATTCTGGAGTCAATGACCCCATTTGAGGATGACTAGGAAAGTGGTTTGGTAAATGGAAAGGAATCATGGTGTCGGTTCTTATTTCCCTTGCAGTTGTAGTAGGCGTCCTCATTCTCATTGGGTGTTGTGTCATACCATGCATCCGTGGGCTAATACAAATAATTGTACAAACAGCACTTACTAAAGCCTCCATTCGTTCTCCTCTACCTTATTCAAGTAAGCTTTTCCTTTTAGATCAAATCAAATGGTAAAGCCAAGACATGTTTAAAAAGTTTGAAGAGAAAGGATCATAAGAAAATTAAAAGGGAGGAATTGTAAGATGCAATAAATCTTTCTGATTTTCTCTGCAAAGGGTTTAGCCTGTTAACTTCCTTATCCTTGTTCTCAAATTCAACTTTCTTGTTCTTCCTTGCCCCTAGTTACTGTAAACAGCCTACGTGCCTTCCCATCAGCTCTAATCAATAACTCACATCTGTTCCCTTGGTTACCTGTATCCTTTCTTTCCCTGAAACTGCACGTCTTACATGCTCCACCTCTGTACCTCACATCCCCCTCCCCTTTTATATTTAGGAAAATATGTACAAGTAGCCCATCGGGTCAGCTCAGACCAGTCCGGCCACAAGCCATGGGGGAGTGACACAGAGATAGGGACTGTGTTAAAGATAAAACCCCCTTGGTTTCCCTTGTTCTGTGTGCTCTTGTGATCTTGATTTACACACGTGGCACCCTTTTGCAGAAGTAAATTGCCTTGCTGAGAAAATTTGCCTGAGTGCTGGTTTTACTTTGTGGCACCGAGCATTTATCCCCAGAGCATTTTATATCCAACAAGATGCAGAGGGGACCTCTGTCCAGGCCAGGGCCGATGGCTTTGGGTGCCTTCTAGTCAAGAATCACCCCTTCCTTTGTCTCTTTGAAAAGAGGATGAAACCAGGGCTGTAATGGCCTCATCTCTGCGGTAACAAGCTCGAGATGTTGTGAGATCTTCGCAATAAAGGGTTGCAGGTGAAGGAGAGGGTGGGGAAAGGAGTAGCTGAGTCTCTGGTGTAGGGGCTGACAGCTCATTTCTGAAGGATGATAGTGTAGCAGGATGAGCCGCAGACAAAACTCCTCAGACACTGAGTTAAAGAAGGAAGGGGTTTATTCGGCCAGGGGCATTGGCAAGACTCCTGTCTCAAGAGCTGAACTCCCCGAATGAGCAATTCCTGTCCCTTTTAAGGGCTCACAACTCTAAGGGGGTGCTCGTGAGAGGGTCATGATCGATTGAGCAAGCAGGGGGTATGTGACTGGGGGCCGCATGCACCAGTAATTAGATCAGAACAGAACAGGATAGGGATTTTCACAGTGCTTTTCTATACAATGTCTGTAATCTATAGATAACCTAACCAATTAAGTCGGGGTCGATCTTTAACGACCAGGCCCAGGGTGTGGCACCAGGCTGTCTGCTTGTGGATTTCATTTCTGCCTTTTATTTTTTATTTTTTCTTTCTTTGGAGGCAGAAGTTGGGCATAAGACAATATGAGGGGTGGTCTCCTCGCTTAATAGGAGGCCTCATTCAAATGACTGCAAGCCCCAGTAAGTCAAACTGAGATCAAGGCAGCCTGTCTCACTGTCAACCTCATCCTTCAACCCCACCCTAAGGTTCCCTGGCTCTGCCCATTTTTTGGTTGTTGTATTTGGCCCTCCAAATCCTTCATCCCATTTCCTTGAGCTTTGTCCCTCAGTGCAACTTCTCCCTCAGCACACACCTAGGGACTACTCTTTATCCCTCCCTGCGGACTTATTCTTCAGCACTGAATTCTCCCTTTGTTTCCCAAATTTTATTGAAGTGGTGCCCGCAGGGTAGGATGATGGGGAAGAGTGCTTTGGGAGGAGCCACAGAGGGCTCTGGAGGGGCTACTTGCCACCTCTGCTGCTTGCCCAACATTTGGGGAATGAGGATAGGACTTCCCAAGGTCGGTTCAGCTGTCACTGATCTCCTACCTTCTCCCTCTCTGAGGAATGGCTCCACCTCACTTTGCCAATTTTAGCATCTTAATGGTCTGCATTTAGAGGCCACTTTCTCATAAGCCTTTGTGGGAGTGCTCGCTCAGTGCAATCCCAGGGGTCTTGGTTTTCTGCAGCTGTTCCTTTCCAACATCACTCCCTTCTCTCCCCTGCCTTGTTAACCCTCCTTTCCCATCTTGAAGGGTCCCTTCATGTCTTGGCCTCAGGAATTCCTCTTTTTAGGCCTTGGAGTGAGGTGAGAATCAAGATCTCCACAACTGACTCCTGTGATTCAGATGCTGGGTCCCATGGTAAACCTCTCCAAGAAAAGAACCGGCAAGGGTGGAGTGAGACTTGGGCATTTCTAATGAGTCTTCAAGGGATCATGGGCTCTCAGAACCTTAGAACTCAGGACTTGTGAATCCTGCATAACTCCCGGAGAACTGAGATAATGCTGGGCTCAGATTAGGAATCCGGGGCTGCTCGCCTTTGGGGGAAATGAATCCCACTGTTCACCCTGACTTGGGTGATTCAAGGGCCCTGATTCCCCAGGGCCATGTTTGATTAAGAAGAATAAGCCCGGCCAGGTGCGGTGGCTCATGCCTGTAATCCCAGCACTTTGGGAGGCAAAGGCGGGCGGACCACAAGGTCAGGAGATTGAGACCATCCTGGCTAACACGGTGAAACCCCGTCTCTACTAAAAATACAAAAAATTAGCTGGGCGTGGTGGCGGGTGCCAGTAGTCCCAGCTACTTGGGAGGCTGAGGCAGGAGAATGGCGTGAACCCAGGATGCGGAGCTTGCAGTGAGCCGAGATTGCGCCTGGGTGACAGAGCGAGACTCCGTTTCAAAAAAAAAAAAAAGAAGAAGCCCAAAGGAGAAGTTGTGGAATGATGAATGCATGGGTGGGAGATGGTTAGATGAGGGTTTGAACTTGGAGATTCCAATTCATGGGGGAGAATTTTGTGTGATGGGAGCCTGATAAATGAGAAAATCTGTGAAATGTTCTAATAGATACTGGGAAGAGGTATCTGTCTTTTGAAATATCCAAGCTTTTATGGATTTCTATATTACCTCTTGTTCTCAAGCTGAATCTATACTGAAGATTTAAAAAATCTGGTATATCTGGGCCAGGCACAGTGGCTCACATCTGTAATCCCAGCACTTTGGGAGGCTGAAGCTGGCAGATCATTTGAGGTCAGGAGTTCGAGACTGGCCTGGCCAACACAGTGAAATCCCATCTCTACCATCTGATCTGTTCCCAAGCAAAGAAGAGAGACTACCAAATATATGATGTTGGTAACAATAGCATGCCTGTCTTATAGATGAGCGAATAAAAACAAATGTAGATAACTTGGCCATGTTCACACAGCTAATAAGTAATGGTACTTGGCTTTAGCCTGGGATTCTGGAAACATCTGGAGTTTGGGTCTGAGGGGTTGTTCTGTTCAATTCCTTGTCCCCAGGCAGCCTGGTCCTTCAAATTCCTCTGGTCTCCTAAAATCTGACTAATTCTGGCCAGGCGCGGTGGCTCACACCTGTAATCCCAGCACTTTGGGAGGTCGAGGTGAGTGGATCACCTGAGATCAGGAGTTTGAGACCATCCTGACCAACATGGTGAAACCCCATCTCTACTAAAAATACAAAAATTAGTGAGGTGGCTGGCAGCTGTAATCCCAGCTACTCAGGAGGCTGAGGCAGGAGAATCATTTGAACCTGGGAGGCAGAGGTTGCAGTGAGCAGAGATCACACCATTGCACCCCAGCCTTGGCAACAGAGTGGGACTCCGTCTCAAAAAAAAAGTCGAATTCTGATACAAGCAAGATTTAGGTGTCTGCTACACCAGACCCATCTCCAGGGACCTCTTATGTGAGATTACAACGTGGCCTATTGATATTTTCCAAGCTGGAAACCTCTATGATAAGGCACTGCAGAAACAGTACCTGGTGAACATTTGTACTTCTTATCCCTAGAACATTGGATCCTTCCAGCTTAGAATTCCTTGTTACTGGGGACAGAGTGGGGAGAGGTTTCTACCAAAGAGCACAGGAAGTGTCTGCTAAACTAATGCTGTTACTAACTTGGCCGTTCTGGCTTTCCCATGATGGTAGGCTGGCAGGAAAAGGGAGGAGCCATTATACTTACATAGGTCATTGACCCTGATTATCATGCATTGGTGATGTTGCTACTCAAGTTTATTTGAACCCAGGAGGTTCTGTGAATGCTTCCATACCCAGGCATAACCATCAGTGGGCACTTGCAGCAATCACAGCTCTCTATCAGGGTAAGTCAGCTAAGGCATCTGACCTCTTGGAAGTGAAAGTCTGCGTTTTCCTAGGAGGTAAGCATCTTTGACCTGTAAAGGCTGGCTCTGGGGGCAGGAACTATAATATGGTTGGTAAAGGAGGGAGGTAATAAGAATCAATTATGGCTTCAGGCCCAGTTGTAATGATGGGAAATGTTATCTTTACCACTAATCCACTTACGTTCAGTTTTAAGTAGAGATCGTGGCTCACTGGGTTCTTGCCTGGCTCTGTGATATGCTGAGCTACATGCAGAGCTGGCACACGGGCAGACCCAAACACAGGCAGGGGAGGATGGCACTGGACAACTTTTAGGCCCCATCTCACGTCCTTTTGGCTCACATTCCTACCCTGACCATAGCTGCACTCAGGTGAAATCAAAGACCTCTTCACCGTTTCTTTCTTGCTCCTTGAAGGAGCTTCTCTGCTGATGCAGTGTGGGAAGCCTGCAAGAGCCCCTCAGCCTTTCTGGTAGTAGGCAAGTCTGGGACTGCAAACGGGTTAGGTCTCCCTGGCAAATCACTGACAATGGATGATGGAAACCAATGGGCAAACAACCAGCCTCCTAGGCTTTGGTGGCAGACAGAGGACCACCAACTAGATTGAAGCCCATTGTCCACAGTGGTAACCAGCTCAATACCCTATGCTTGGGATGGCCTTCCCTTCTCCTTTCTTTTATTCTTTTAGTGTCCCGATGCCTGTTTTCTGATTTCCCTTCCTAAAATAAACTACCTGTACACAAGTTGCCATCTCATGCTCTGCTTTTGGGAGGCCCTGAAGCGTAGTGTATTAGTCCATTCTCATGCTGCTAGTAAAGCATACCTGAGACTGGGCAATTTATAAAGAAAATAAGTTGAATTGACTTACAGTTCACATGGCTGGGGAGGCCTCACAATCATGGCTGAAGGCAAATGAGGAGCAAAGTCATGTCTTACATGGTGGCAGGCAAGATAGCTTGTGTAGGGGAGCTTCCGTTTATAAAACCATCAGGTCTCATGAGACTTACTCACTATCACAAGAATAGCACAGGAAAGACCCAACCCCAGATTCAATTACCTCCCACCAGGTCCCTCCCACAACATGTAGGAATTATGGGAGCTAAATTCAAGATGAGATTTGGGTGGGGACACAGCCAAACCGTATCACATAGACACAAGAGCTGTTAAAAAGACAGGTGTAAGCCTGTGACTCCTGGGACCACTAAACCAGAGGAAGAGCTCTCACCTGAATTATAATTTGTGTTGGGAGGGTTCCCTTTCAAATTTATATTCTGTGGGAACTCATAATCTCAGTTGTCTTCTTACTCTCCTGTATCCTCTGTTCCTCTCTTTTGGCAAAGAACTAGAGCCTATAAATCAATTTATGTTTTACCAGTCCTTCAAAATGTCCATAAGCTGCCAAATTTCCCTAAACTTGATATATTTCTCCTTAAGTCACAATCAAACTTAAGGAAACAGTCTATACTCATTGTCCTTGTTTCCTTAAATCCAAGTTCTCCATTTTATTGCAATTTTTCACTTACAGGATCATCTAAAATTTGTGGGTGAGGTTTCTTTACATTGGAAATGTGTAGGGAAACCCCACCTGGAACATCCAAAGATGGAAAAGAGTTGGGGGTCAGAGCCATGGATAAGATACAAACATCCCAGATTGAGACTATGTAGGAAAAACATGTCTAGTGTCTGGGAAGAGATGTTATTTTGGGAGAGAGAAAAAAGCCACTCAACTGTGGTTGCACTGCCAGAGACCCGGTTACCACCCAGTCATCCATAGCACAGAAAGTCCGCCACTTACAATGGTTTGACTTCCATCTTTCAGCTTTATGATGGTGTAAAAATTTTATGCACTCAGTAGAAACTGTACTTAGAATTTTGAATTTTGATCTTTTCCCAGGCTAGCAACATGCAATATGATACTGTCATGATGCTGGGCAGCGGCAGTGAGCCATAGCTCCCAGGCAGCCACACATCACCAGGGTAAACAATGGACACTACAGTTCACTGTGCTGACTGATAATTTTGCCCAACCATAGACTAGTGTAAGTGTTTTGTTTGCTTTTGTGGCAGTGTCTCACTCTGTCACTCAGGCTAGAGTGCAGTGGTGCAATCTTGGTTCACTACAACCTTCTCCTCCAGGGCTGAAGCAATCCTCCCATCTCAGCTTCCCAAGTAGCTGAGACTACATGAATGTGCCACCACACCCAGCTAATATTTTTTATTTTATTTTATTTTTTGGTAGAGACAGGGTCTCACCATGTTGCCCAGGCTGGTCTTGAACTCCTGGCCTCAAGTGATCCCCCCACCTCAACCTCCCAGGGTGCTGGGATTATAGGCATGAGCCACCATGCCTGGCCTAATGTAAGTGTTCTAAGCACGTTTAGGTAGGTGAGGCTAAGCTATGATGTCCATCCAGTAGGTTAGATGTATTAAATGCATTTTTGTCTTACAATATTTTCAATTTAAGATGGGTTTATCCGGATGTAACCTCATTGTTAAACTGAGGAGCATCTGTATTACCTTTGTAGGGACAGGCAAACCTATAGGAAACCTAAAATTCCAGTCTTGGCCCACAGTTCCCAGGCCCATGAGTTACAAATCTTCAATGGCTAACCAGAAGACAAACCAACCCAAACTACCTGCTTCTGTAAAATGCTCAAAGTGGGATGGGAGGAGCTATTTGCTCTCCCGGGACCTAAAATAAGAAGTGTAAAGCTTTAGGAAGAGACTGACATCCCCATTTATAATGAGAAAACTTTGAATCACAGAGGTTTATAAATGACTGAAATGCTTTTCAGAGAGATTATATCTTACCCTTCTCACTCCCAATGCCAGAATTCTCTGACACAATTGCATGAGAATTCTGGCCTCTACTTTTGGGGGTGGGGGAACTGTTGGAATTTCTCAATTTTAATCATTCTTGGTTTGACTCAAGCCTCCAGCCCCAGCTCTCTTGAGCCGCACACCCTCCCTGCCTTACCCTGCCCTCTGCCCCTTTGGAAATTCTCCTTAGTCCCAGGCTTCTCGCTCTGAGAGACTCAGGCAATCTTGGGCCTCTAATCCCATATTGTAGCTGTGCACGCTATTGAGCTGGGCTTTCCATCTGAGCTGTCAAGGACCTATTGTAATTTTTTAGAAACAGAGTTTCACTCTGTCATGCAGGCTGGAGTGCAGGGGCATGAGCATAGCTCACTATAGCCTAAAACTCCTGGGCTCAAACAATCCTCCTACTTCAGCCTTCTGAGTAGCTAGGACTACAGGTATACACTACTACACCTAGTTAAATTTTCTTTTTTTTTTTTCGGTAGAGACAGGGTCTCACTATGTTGCCCAAGTTGATCTCAAACTGCTGGCTTTGAGCATCCTTTTGCTTCAGCCTCCCAAAGCACTGGGATTACAGGTGTGAGCCATGGCACTCAGCCTAAAGAACCTATTTTATTAGGGGATTTGATGACTCAAAGTTTCCCTTTCTGCTAGTCTAATATTACAGTCAGTCTTATAAAACAGCAATGGTGTACTTTGGCTATGGTGCTGTGGCTGTGGTCTATGTTCCCTGGGGTGGAGGGTAAGAATAACAAAATACTCCTCTATGGGGGTGCTGCTGTAACAAAATACCCGAGACTGGGTAATTTACAGAGACAGGTTCTTGCTCTGTTACTCAGGCTGGCCTCAAACTCCAGGGCTCAAGCAATCATCTTGTCTCAGCCTCCTGAGAGCTGGGACTCCAGGCATATGCCACTGTACCCAGCAGAAATTTCTTAGACTGGGAAGTCTAAGATCAGGGCTCCTGCACCTGGACATGAGCCTGGATCTTTGGCTTTGAACCTGCACCTTGGAACTAAACCTCTTACTTGGATTTGTTCTGCATTTTGGAACTCACCTTAGACCTAAACCTTGGTCATGAAATGGATCTGAATCATTCTTGGGTCTTGGACATGGGACTCATTCCTCCATCTGTATCTTGGACTTAGGACCATGATCTGAATCTTGTAAACTGACTTGGACTTTGGACTTGGACCTTGGACTAGAATTTGTCCATGGCTGTGGACCTCATCTTTGGTTCTGGATCTGGACCTGGTCTTAGATGTTGGACCTAGATGCAGGCCTTGATTTGATTTGGGACATGGACTTGGTCCTTGCACATGGACCAACACTGAGTCCTTGGAACTGTATCTTGGACCTTGGATCTGAAATTTAAACCTGGAGGTGACCTTTATTTCTTGTATTTGACTTTATAACTGGAAATTCAATCTCTACCTGGATCTTGGACCTGGATCTCAGACCTTGCTTTTTACTGGGCCATGGATCTCACCTTAAACATGGAAATTGTACCTGGATTTGGACCTTTGACTTGGACCTGGATCTGGACCTAGGGATAAGATTTGGACCTCACTTGCAAGTTTTGGTAATGAAATTTTCCTTTGCTCCTGGACCTGTATTCTTTGGACCTAAGCTTCAGTCATGGATTTGGACCTTAGACGTGACCATCAGACCTTAGAGTTGAACCTAATTCCTGGTCCTCAGTCCTATAACTCAGAATGAATTATGCATAACCTTGGACTTAGATCTAGATCTTAGAGCTGAAACTTGACCTGGTACTGGATATTGAACCCTGGACTTCAGACATGGATTTAATCTGGGCCTTGGGATGATTTAAGATCTAGAAGTGGACCTAAAATTAGACCTTGGACTTCTGTGCCTGAGCCTGGACTTTGGAAGTGGACTTTGGGCCTTGTAACTCAACCTTGAACATGAGCCTCAAATGTAGACTGTGGACCAGGCGCAGTGGCTCACACATGTAATCCCAGCACTTTGGGAGGCTGAGGCAGGTGGATCACTTGAGCTCAGGAATTCGAGACCAGCCTAGGGAACATGATGAAAACCTGGCTCTACAAAAAATAAAAAAATTAGCCAGGCTTGGTGGCACGCACCTGTAGTCCCAGGTACTCAGGAGGCTGAGGCAGGAGGATCTCTTGGGCCCAGGAGGCAGAGGTTGCAGTGAGCTGAGATTGTACCACTGCAGTCCAGCCTGGAGGACAGAGTGAGACTCCATCTCAAGAAAAAAATAAAAATAAAAATAAATAAATAAGAGAAAATACAGCATGTTTGTAAGATCTGTCTCTTGATGATCCAAGAAAGAGAGGAAATAATTGCCAGAGTAATGCCTTGAGTAGGTGGGAGGAGACAGGATCTTCTGCACAGATTGGGGTAGCTTTAAATAGGAACTGGGAAGGTTTGCCCGTTGTTCATCCAAGGAAGCAGAGTACATAAGCACAGATGCAGATAGGTGGCTGAATATGGTCTTAGGAGTCTGGAAAGTTTCTCTTCTGGCTGTTTTTGTTACCCTCCTGAAATAGGAAGTAAGGTCAACAGCTGGAGAGTGAGGAATGGGGAGGAGGTGTTGGAGGTTTGAAGAGAAAGGAGAATACATGAATATATCTAGGAAAGTGGAGGAGTGGATGGTCTAGGAAGACATGGGAGACATGAGAGAGGGATGTAGAAGGGACTATGACTTAAGAGTAAGATTTGCTGATTTAAGATTTTCTTTTTTAGCTTAAAAGTAAGAGTGTGGTGGCTCATGCCTGTAATCCTAGCACTTTGAGAGGCCGAGACGGGTGAATTGCTTGAGCCCAGGAGTTTAAGACTAGCCTGGGCAACATGGCAAAACCCTATCTCTACAAAAAATACAAAAATTCGTCCAGCATGATGGAGCATGTCTGTAGTCCCAGCTACCTGGGAGGCTCAGGTGGGAGGATCACCTGAGTCCGGGAGGCAGAGGTGGCAGTGAGCCGAGATCACACCACTGCATTCCAGCCTAGGTGACAGAGTGAGACACTGTCTCAAAAAAAAAAAAAAAAGAATTTAGAGATGGAGGCATTCTAATAATGTCAAAGATTAGAGTATGGATACTATTCATTACCATTAATAAAGGACCAATATGCCTGGTACTGTGCTGGGGTGACAGGGATATAGGCATGAAGAAAACAGCCTTTGCACTAATGAAATTTGTTCTCCAGGCAGAAGGCCCGATTTTAAATAAATAAGCTATGAGGCTGGTCTGAAAGTAGTGAATTATCTCAATTGTTCACAGTCAGTTACAGGTTGAACGCCTTGTTCTACTCTTTCCCCCTTCTCACTACTGCACTTGACTAGTATTTAAGAAAAAAAAAAAGATAGGACTCTTGACTTAATTATAATGGTGGTACATGTTAGGAAGAGCATGATACACTGTATGACAGAGTACAGAACTGGGAGAACCTAGTTGCACTGCAGGATGTAGGAAGGCCTTCCTATGGAAAGTACATTTAAGTTGGGACCTGAAGGAGAAACAGGAAATGAGCCAGGCAGGAAGTGGAGGGACCTCATGGGTAACGACCCTAGCAGGTAGAGAATGTCCATCAAGCCTCAGCACTAGGAGTAGGTGAGTGGTGAGAGGACACTGAAGGGTGCTGTGGGGAAGTGCTGGTCTTTATTCAGTGTGCAGTGGAGAGTTTTAAATGGGGATGACCTGAAGAGATGGACATTAAAAAATAATTTTTTTTTTTTTTGAGACAGAGTTTCGCTCTTGTTGCCCAGGCTGGAGTGCAATGGCGTGATCTCAGCTCACCGCAACCTCCTGGGTTCAAGCGATTCTTTTGCCTCAGCATCTCGAGTAGCCGGGATTATAGGCATGCACCACCATGCCCAGATAATTTTGTATTTTTAGTAGAGACAGGGTTTCACCATGTTGGTCAGGCTGCCAACCTCGACCTCCTAAAGTGCTGGGATTACACGCGTGAGCCACCACACCTGGCCTAAAAAATAATACTTTTTTAATGCGTGTGGAGAGGTAGATTGAGAGAGGGGATGGGTAAGTGGAAGAGACAAGTTGGGAAGCTTGAGAACCAGCAAGAGATGAAGGTCGCTTGGGCCAGGATGGAGCAGTGGATGTGGAGAGCAGCACACCACACACATCTGAGAATGATTTCAGACATAGGTGCAGGACTCAGTGTTTCCCTCCCTCTTTCCTCTTAGCTGCTCCTCCCTTACTGCTCCCACCTGAGCTCACAGATGCCCCACACCTACAGTCTTCATCTGAAAACCTGTGAGAAAAGATTATTAAATCTAAATTTTGGAGTGGTTACACAGCAATACTGTAGCAATAGGTAATTAATGTGCACAGCTAAAGATGGGGGTAAAACCAACACATGTTCACAATTGTTCAATGTGACATTAATTGTAATAGCAAAATTTTGGAGACCATTTAAATGCCTGTTATTGAACAGATTATGGTATGCCCACACATGGAGTATTACACAGCTGTAAAACACAGAATAAAGAAGACCGTTATGAGCTTATATGAAGTGACTTCTAGATGATATTTTAGGGTTAAAGAAAAAACAAAGTGCAAAAGAGTATTATGAAGGATGTTATCTTTTGTGTGAGGAGGAAGGGGAAACACATACATTTTTTCAAAAAGAAATGTAAGAAGGGTAAACCAGAAACAAATACAATGGATTTTTTTTTTTTTGAGACAGGATCTCGCTGTCACCCAGGCTGGAGGGCACTGACACAATCACAGCTTGCTGCAGCCTCCACCTTCCAGGCTCAAGTGATCCTCCTGCCTCAGCCTCCCAAGTAGCTATGACTACAGGCATGTGCCACCATTTTTATTTTAAATTTTATTAAAAATTTAAATATTATTTTTTACCTGAACTACACAGATGTAAAAAATTATTTTATTTTTCTAAAAAGATGCAACAAATTACTTCTTACTGTAAATGACAATTTACAATTGTATAAATTTATAGGTTACAAAATGATGTCACAATCTGTGGCTACAAGGTGGAATAATTAAATCAAGCTAGTTAACATATCCATCACTTCAAATACTTAGCTTTTTTTTTTTTTTTTTTGAGATGGAGTCTTTTTTTTTTTTTTTTTTTTTGAGACGGAGTCTTGCTCTGCCACCCAGGCTGGAGTGCAGTGGCCGGATCTCAGCTCGCTGCAAGCTCCGCCTCCCGGGTTTACGCCATTCTCCTGCCTCAGCCTCCCGAGTAGCTGGGACTACAGGCGCCCGCCTCGTCGCCCGGCTAGTTTTTTTGTATTTTTAAGTAGAGACAGGGTTTCACCGTATTAACCAGGATGGTCTCGATCTCCTGACCTCGTGATCCGCCCGTCTCGGCCTCCCAAAGTGCTGGGATTACAGGCTTGAGCCACCGCGCCCGGCCTGCATCTGGCCATCTAAACTTAATTATCTCCCAAATGTCCCATTTCCAAGTGTCATCACATTGGGGGTTAGGGCTTCAACATATGAATTTTAGGGGGATATAATTCAGTCCATAGGCTTGTTTTTTGGTGGACCTGGGTGCTGGGTGTGGTCATTACCATTGGAGTGTCATTGCTCTCATGTCAGTGCAAGGGACTATACGTACCTACATACATACATAAACATTTACAATGTTTTCAATAATTTTCAATCTATCTCTATAGATTGAAAAACGAGTTCACACTGATATCTCCAATTCGACACCACAGGGTTTATTCTAGTTTTCTCCTTTTCCATATTTATGGGAGCCAGGTTTTTATGAGACAACTATATTGGGAGATAATTCTGTGTCTCTCGTGCTTCTGGGTGTCTCGTGAGCTGAGATGTTGACAAATTTTGTTCCAGACTATTTCAAGGATTTTTTTTTTTTTTTTTTTTTTGAGATGGAGTTTCACTCTTGTTGCCCAGGCTGAAGTGCAATGGCATCATCTTGGCTCACCGCAACCTCTGCCTCCCGGGTTCAAACGATTCTCCTGCCTCAGCCTCCCGAATAACTGGGATTATAGGCATGCGCCAACATGCTTAGCTAATTTTTGTATTTTTAGTAGAGATAGGGTTTCTCCATGTTGGTCAGGTTATTCTCGAGCTCCCAACCTCAGGTGATCTGCCCACCTCGGCCTCCCAAAGTGCCAGGATTATAGGCGTAAGCCACTGTCCCCAGCTATTTCAAGGATTTTTGTATAGCAAATGGCCTTAGAAGACAGAGATAGTATCTCCCCAAGATTGTGGTTCCTTAGCAGTGATGCAAACCTGCTGTGTGTAACACTTTCCTGGGCCTGCCAGGGTTGCCCTGTAGGACTTGGAGGGCAAGTAGGACCAAGGCTAACACACTGCCTGCTGTGCCCTGAGCAGTAGTCTCTGCCCAAGTAATCTTGTGTTTGCTGCCAGCACTCATGAAGCTGGCTCCCTAACACAAGTTGTTGTTGAAAGTTCTGCTCAGCTTCTTAGCCTCTCAGCTGCCTCTTCCAGAATCAGCAGGTGCCCTTATGGGAAAAGTGGCTCTAAGTCCCAGGCTCACTTCTCTGAGTTTCCTTCTTGTCCTGAATTTTGGTTCTATATTGCCAGCTGATGTTTTAGACAAATGCTGTTTATATTTTGCACAGCTTTTCTAGTTGTTCTCTATGTTCAGTGGGTCCAAATTTCCTGGTCTACCATTAGTGAAAGTGGTAGATGGTGAAGGGAATTTTCAACTCAAAGGTTTCAAGGCCACCAAAAAGAAAAATACATATGTACTGAGAAAGAAAAGTCAAGACCTGTCATAAGAAGTATCACAGGTTTCCTAGGTCACACACATACCAAACTGACCCATATATTCCTGAAAATAAACAGACTGTCTAGTGCCCCAGACCCCTCCTATGGGTACCCTATTTGACCTTGAGGCTTAGTTCCAAAGCCAGCTACATCTTTTGTAAAAGCTTTTCCACCCTATCTCCTTCACCTCCTCACCCAGCCAAAGGAAACCTTCTTTCCTCTGTTCTCCCACAGGAGTTTATACCTGTTAGGGCACTTCTCCATCTCTGCCACATGTTGGCTGATTACCGAAATTCATAATTAGCAACTTGAGAACCCAATCATATCTTAACCATCTTTGCATTTTTCAGCATGTCTTGAATAGAGAATTTATGAAAATAAATGTTTGCATAAGCTGATAAAGGAGATGAAGAAAAACGCGGAGGAGAAAATCAACGGTGCGGGATCAGAAAATCCAAGAGAAGAGAGTGTTTCTGAAGAATGAAGCAATACTGAATGCTGCTGCGAAGTCAGAATGATGAAGCCTGAAAAGTTTCCCCTAAATGTGGCAGCATAAAGGATTCAGGAGAACACTGACTTTTATTGAGGAAGATAGGCCAAATGTTGTTTGGAGTCACTGCATTTTTTAGGCAAGTCAATTAGACAAGCTTTTTTTTTTTTTTTTTGAGACAGTCTTGTTCTGTCGCCCAGGCTAGAGTGCAATGACACAATCTCGGCTCACTGCACCCTCTGCCTCCTGGGTTCAAGCAATTCTCCTGCCTCAGCCTCTGAGTAGCTGGGATTACAGGCATGCACCACCACGCCCCGCTAATTTTTGTATTTTTAGTAGAGACGGGGTTTCACCATGTTGGTCAGGCTGGTCTCGAACTCCTAACCTCATGATCTGCCTGCCTCAGCCTCCCAAAGTGCTGGGATTACAGGCGTGAGCTACCGCACCCGGCCTGGCAAGCTTCTTCTTGAGAAAGGATGAACAGTTCTCAGCAAAGAGGAGTCATCATTCTTCTGAACCACCATGAACATTCCAGAGAAGAGGTAGATAGAAAGCTAGATTCTGGAGGATGTGCTACAGTGAGCTAGGCCCTCAGGCAGGTGGTGGTGCCCAGAAGAAATGGCAGTATGAGCCCAGGCTTCCCTGGTCCTAGGAGAATGTTTTAGACTAGATGTCTAGGAGAAAAGTCCAGGCACTGTCTTCACAGACCTGCATCAGGCTGGTCCTAAGTCTCCTGTTCCAGCTACATAGTGGACACCTCCCTCTGGGCTATAGCACACAGGGCCACAGCGCAACTGGGGCTCTTCCTCCTCATACCAGCGCTGTTCACTGAAGTCAGGGAAGAAGGCTGCAATCTCTCTGCTGGCTGAAACCACAGAGTCTGTAAGGGGAGATAAGACAGAGAAGGGGTTCTCACATGGTAGAAGTAAGAGGCAGTCATAATCAGGTTCAGAATCCTGAGCCTCTACTCTGCCTGCCCCTTCAGTCCTGGGGCATGTAAAGAAAGTCCACAGGCCACATCTGCCAACATGGCTACAAAGACCAGAAACACAAATGGAAGAAAGCTCATTGGAGGGACCTGGCTGTCAACTCTATCACACAGCCTGCCCGCTAACCCCAAAATATTCTATGGCTATGGACAGGGGACTCACCCGAACCGTGGGTGGTGTTGCGGGTGTCGGTGAGGCCGAAACTCCCACGAATGGAATCTGGGGCCACATGGCGTGCTCGGAACACTCTGGTGGGTCCCATGAGCGTCCTCCAGAGCTGGATGGCATCCTTGTGGGCAAGGATGTAGGCTCGGATTGGCCCGCTGTGAACAAAACAAGCAAATGTGAGGAATCTGGCCATCTACACTAGGAGGGTGTGCTGTGAACAGGGCCTGAATAAACATACACTCTATAAGAGTTTTCCTGCCTTTCCAGCTGAGCACCAGTGCTGCTTCAAATAGGAGACATGGAGCCCCTGCTGGTGTACATAAAGCCTGAAGAGATCAGCAGGGTGGCTATGCAGCATTCAACGGGACTTTGCTAAACCACCACAGGACAGGTGCCTAACAGGTCAGCATTGGCTCAGTGACAGCCCAGACCCACATTTCTTCAGACTTGACATTGATTACAACTTTATTTTCTGAGATGGAATCTCACTCTGTTGCCCAGGCTGGAGTACGATGGTGCAATCTCGGCTCACTGCAACCTTTACTTCCCGAATTCAAGTGATTCTCCCGCCACAGCCTCCCGAGTAGCTGGGATTACAGGCACCCACCACCATGCCTGGCTAATTTTTTTGTATTTTTTTTTGTTTTTTTTTTTTTTGAGACAAAGTTTCACTCTCTTTGCCCAAGCTGGAGTGCAGTACCACGATCTTGGTTCACTTCAACCTCCGCCTCCCAGGTTCAAGCGATTCTCCTGCCTCAGCCTCCTGAGTAGCTGGGATTATAGGCACCTGCCACCATGCTGGGCTAAGTTTTTGTAATTTTAGTAGAGACGGGGTTTCACCATGTTGGCCAGGCTGGTCTCAAACTCCTGACCTCAAGTGATCCACCCGCCTTGGCCTCCCAAAGTGCTGGGATTACAGGCATGAGCCACGTGCCTGGCCTGATTACAGCTTTAAAGAATGGCAGTGAAATGAACAAATCCATTTAGGGGCAGGGAGATTCGCCTCAGTGGATAAAGATGCTGGAACCAAATTAGAAGTACCTGGCCATGAACTCCACCAGCCGCTGATAGAAAAAACGCCCTGCAAAGAGAGAGGACCTTCATCAAGATACCTTCATCCTGGTGCCCAAGGCAACTTTCTGTACTTCTACCTCCTTACCTAGAATAAAAATTGTTTTAGAGAAAAGAACAAGCACCTTGGAGTCTGACAAACCTGGGTCTGAATCTAAGGTCTGCCACTTACAACCTGCGTAGTTTTGGGTAAATCATTAACCTCCAAAACTTGGCTTCCTAATCTGTGTACGAGGGATACAATAACACTTACTTTTTAGAGTTGTTGGGAAAACTGAATGAAAAAATGAGCATGAGGACAATGTCTGACGGTGAATATTCATTCACTGTGTGTTAACTACTGACATCAGGACATAAAACTAAGTTTCTGGTTGGGACTACACGGTAGAACCCTCCTTGGGAAAAAAAGATGGATAATCATGAAAAGTGTGTGTTTTAAACCAAGATTTTAGAAAACTGGCTGCAACTGTACACGGTTGGTAGGTCAGAGAGCTTGCCATTGTGTTCCAGGTAAAATCTCTCTTACTGGCCTCTTCGGATTGAGGCACCTTCCATTCAGAGGACTACTGATCCTACCTTCGTGCTCTCGGTAAAACTTCTGGCAGTCTTCCTTTCTCCACAGTAGTTCTCTCATTCGTACAATCAGGAACTTGTTGCTTAGAATCTGCTGATGAACAGCCTGAATAAAGACCACCCCCAAAATAAAAATCAATCAGGAGACTGCAACTGACCAAAAGAAACCATGAGGACCACTTGTTGCTCAGGACTTGAGGGTTTGTCCCACTGGAGGGTGAGAAGACGAGGTGGGGTTAGGTCAAGACCTTCAGTCATGCAGCTACAGTGTGCACCTTGGGTGAAAGGGGATAGGATGCACTGTCTCTACTTTTCTATACCTGTAGCCCCTTGAGCTCAAGACCACAGGACCCACCACTCAGACCATCGTAAAAGTCTTATTAGTGGTCCTGCCTTGAGTTTCTCTCACTCCCTCCAAACCATCACACTTGATAGATGAGAAACTCTGTAATTAACATGTCACACTCTGATCAAGTGTTAAGTAGTTCCTGTTATTTAAGGAACGAAGTGCAACCACTTTAGCCCAGTGCTCAAGGTCATACTTTCCTTGCTCTGTACCAATTCTCTAGTCTCACCAATCCAGGCTGCCTGCGGCCCTCAGACCCATCACATGCATTCCTTCCTCAGCATCTCCCTTCTGTGCAACACCTGTCCTTCTCCTGGCACTAACCAAAGTTTACCATTCCTTTGAGGCCCAGTTGAGTCCTGCCACTTCCAGGCTCCCATTCCTGACTGCCTGGATCTTCCTCTGCACCAGAGTGGGCTTACTTAGCAGTGCTACTCCGTTAGTATTTATTAAACTATGGTACGCAGAATGTGAAAATGACCCCGAGCCCCACCAAGATTTCCCACCCGAATCTCCAGGACTGTGAATATGATGCAATATGATTATGTTACATTACATAACAATAGGGATTTTGGAGGTATAATAAGTTACTCATCAGTTGATTCTGCTGTAATCAAAAGGAAGTTTATCCAGGTGGGCCTAATCACATGAGCCCTGTGGGATTAGAATTGTGAAGGCTCAATGCCAGGCATTTTCTCTGGCTAGAGGCTGAGGAAGTCAGATTCAAAGCATGAGAAGGATTCAATGCACTGTAGCTGTCTTGAAGACAGAGTGGGCCATGTGATGAGGGATGTGAGTGGTCTCTAGAAACTGACAGGAGTTCCTGCCTGAAGGCCAACAGAGAATGGCAGCCTGTCCTTCCATCTTTTTTTTTTTTTTTTTTTTTTGAGACAGAGTCTCGCTCTGCCGCCCAGGCTGGAGTGCAGTGGCCGGATCTCAGCTCACTGCAAGCTCCGCCTCCTGGGTTTACGCCATTCTCCTGCCTCAGCCTCCCGAGTAGCTGGGACTACAGGCGCCCACCACCTCACCCGGCTAGTTTTTTGTATTTTTTAGTAGAGACGGGGTTTCACCGTGTTAGCCAGGATGGTCTCGATCTCCTGACCTCGTGATCCACCCGTCTCGGCCTCCCAAAGTGCTGGGATTACAGGCTTGAGCCACCGCGCCCGGCCAGTCCTTCCATCTTAAGAAACCAACTCTGCCAACAACCTGAATGAGTTTGGAAGTGAATTCTTCCCCCAGACCCTCCAGATAAGGGCCTGGTCAGCCAATACCTTGACTTTGGCCTTTTGAGACGTTAAGCAAACAACTCAGCCAAGTCTATGGACCTTTAAACTACTGAACTGTGAAGTAACAAATGAGTGTTGTTTTAAGCTCTCAAGTCTGGAGTAATGTGTTATGTAGCAATAGAAACGAACACATATACATTGTCTTGAGATTTGGTTCTATTATTGCTTTGGGTCCTTTCTTATATTTTAGATCTGCCTCAAGTCTCCAATAGATTCTTAGCCTCCGCAGGTCAGAGTTCATGGCTTCTAGCTTTGCCTCCACAGCATCCAGCACAAGTCTGTGTTGTCAGTCACCATAAGTGGCCTGATGGCACCTGAAGCGGTGGCAATTCCCAGGGCATGTGGTAGAGGCTTAGGATTCATTCTTACCTCCAGAATCAGTGGATGGGCGACTGCATCAGGCTTGATCAGGGCTAGAGTGAGCTGGAGCGCCTGAGGGCTTCGCAAGATTGAGGCCATCTCACTCCTGCCATTAGAAAGCTGTATTAGGAACCCTTCAGGACTGCACTCCCAGCCTTCCCTACATTGAAGCCATGTAGCCTTGCAAGCCAACGTGTGCTCTCACTCCTGACACTCATAAAGAACCTGACAGTTTCATCTTAAAGCCATATACATTATTTTATTTAATTGCCCATTTGGGCTCATGGGATCAAGGGAGGGGAGTGGTGGAGGGAGCATTCAAGTTTCCCCGTGGAGTATACAATCTGGTGCAACTGTAAGCCTATGAAGGAGTTACCCATTCAAAAGAAACTCAAGTTTAAATACTGTCTCTGCCAATATCCCTTCCTAACTTCCTTTTGTATTTTACAGAGGATTTGCAACTTATACTCCTCAACAGCCTATCCACAAGGGTATAATCTCTTAAAATCTTCCATCTCATAGTGCTCTCCTGTCAAATCTAGAATTGGAATATTGATGGACAGGAACTGAGGTGCTGCCAGGATACCAAAAAGTCTGCTGGATAAACACCATCTCTATTCTAATATTATGGAGAGATCAGGATCTCCTATGCCCAAATCAAACCTGTTAATACACTCAGCTGTCCTCAGTGGCAAGACCTGTCAACACGCAACTCCAATGTCAGGAACAAGTCATAACCATTTTGCATTTGAAACAGTGCCTGGCACAAAGGTGCTTGATCAATTTTATTTACTAAATAAACCTATATAGTCTTAATTCTATTCATCTTTGTATTCCTAGTGTCTAGCATGGTGTAAGAGCTCAACATTGTAGAAATGATATAATGGACATAAAAGCATTTTATAAACTGGACTAACGGGAATTTTGAGGTCTTTTCCAACTGTGAAATCCGAGTTATATGTGAAAAATTGATCACCTCTGCAGGAGTAAAGACTTTGTCTCAAAATCTTATCTCTATTATCTCTCATTTGGCCATGTGTAGTGGCTCACACTTGTAATATCAGTACTTGAGGTCAGGAGTTTGACCTGGGCAACAAAGCAAGACCCTGACTCTACTATGTGTGTGTGTGTGTGTATAAAGTCTCTCATTTGTCAATAAATACAGAGAAGGCTTCCATGAACACAGGCAGGGACAAAGTCTAGACAACATTCTCATTTATCTTATCCCAAAGCCTGTCAATCATGTTAAAGGTGGTATTAGAATTTGGTGCAAGCAAAGAAATTATGTCATGGTCTCCTCTATTCATGTCCTTTCTACAGTTTTCAAGCTGATTTTCCACTCAAACCATAAAGCCACGCCCAATCTAACCAGCACAAGATCAGCCAACCCATTCTCCCTAATGCCACAGGTGGTAACATGTCATTTTCAGCAGCTGTCTACAGAGACGTCCATGACACCTCCCCTCCCTCACTCTTCATATCCACACAATCACTAACTTCGGGCAATTTTCCCTACCTAATATATCTCAAAACCCATACCATTCTCCAATCCTCAACTACTATCACCGTAACTCTAAGACATCATCATTCCTCTCTGGACATCTTGACAGCCTCCTCTTTGGTCTCCCAGTTTCTGTCCTGCCAACCTCTACAATCTCCACACAGCAGCCAAAGTGAACCAAACATGCAAATCTAATCATATGGTTCCCCTCCTTAACCCTTTAAAGGGCACCCTGCTCTTAGAATAAAAACCAAAATCCTTATCACGGCCTCCCAGGCTCTGCATGATCTTGTGGTTCCCCACGTACCTCTCTAGCCTCATCTGGAACCCCACACTCCGTAAGTTTCTCTGGCTCCAACCTCATGGGCCTTTCAGTTTCGAAAGACCTTCTGGCTTGACAGCCTTTGTGTGAGTTTTCGCAGTCCTGAATGTGTGAGGTTGCCTCATGCTCACCTTAATGATCTTAGCTCACTTCCTGTTGTACTTTCTCACAGCTCCTTGCAAGTTTCCTTCAGTTCCATCTTCTCCATCAGAAGGTGTAAGAAGTACCTAGCACACCGCTGGCTCTTAACAGTATCTGAATGAACCAATGAATGCATCTGATCCAGCTATTCCAAGGTCAGGCTGCTGGGGTTCTCCTAACAAGAACACGCGGCCTGTAGGGAGGACATGGTTCCTTTATTAATGCAGCTAAGTTGTGGCGGTCTTCACTCTTGGTTTACAACAAACGGACACGTCGAGAATCCTGTTCGACTTAAAGGTGACTCCATCAGAGAATTAAAAATTTTAGGCAGGGCTTGGTGTCTCACGCCTGTAATCCCAGCACTTTGAAAGACCGAGGCGGGCGGATCACGAGGTCAGGAGATCAAGACCATCCTGGCGAACATGGTGAAACCCCGTCTCTACTAAAAATACGCGCACACACACACACACAAATTAGCCAGGCGTGACGGCGCGCACCTATACTCACAGCTACTAGGGAGGCTGAAGCAGGAGTATTGTTTGAACTCTGGAGTCGGAGGCTGCAGTGAGCCAAGATCGCAACATCGCACTCCAGGCTGGCGACAGAGCCAGACTCCGTCTCCAAAAAAAAGTAAAGCTATCGGTACATTGCCCCCCAGCACTCGAGCGGGCCACCACTCGGATTCCTGGAGGGCGGCGGCCCAGTCCTAGTCCACCCATGCACGGCCCGAATCTGCGCCTCTACCCCTGTGGCCACGCCCTCCAGCCCCCCGGGCTCACGGCTTCAACTCTCGACCCCCCTACTTCTCTAGGCCTACAACCGCGCAGCCCTCCTACCCCTGGCCTAAGCCCACCCCAGATTCTAGGTCATTCGGAGCCCCAGTGCAGCCGAAGTCCGGCTCCGGGTTCACCTTGTCCTCCCGCACAGGGCCCGGCCACCAGGCGCCACGCTGGATAGCCTGCGGCCCTCCCGGGGTCCTTCAGGCGCTTGTTGGGCAGCCCTGCTCGGGGTCCTCGTTCGGTTGCGCAGCGAGGTGAAGCGAGGTGTGAGGAACCCTAGCGGGCAGCGGGTTTCCTAGGCGGGTGCACTTGCCGCGACGGGAGTAGAGGATGAAGCCGTCCTGGGCGGCGGAACTGGCTTGTGGGAACCGCCCCTCGGAAGCCGGCATGGGCGCCCTCGGCGGAAGGGAGTGCCGGGCCGGGTGCCGACGCAGTGCTACGCAAAGTGGCGGAAGCCAGAGGACCGGACGGGCCCGTTCAGGGTGGCGGGCCGGCGGGGGCGTTGCGGGCCAGCAGGGACACCGACGGGAACCTTGCCCACCTTGTTATTTTCTATGTCTAGGGTAGTTCCTGGAACATGGTTGATGCCCAGTATTTGTCGGAAGTACGCGGAGGGCAAAGAACTTAAGCGCCCGATCGCGAGGGCACAGGCAGCCCTTCAAAGTCTTTTGAGCTTGGCACGAAAGATCGTAGCTAACTAATATGGGGGTTGATGAAGGAGAATCCGTGGCTGGAGCCCAGGTGTGCATAGGGCCTGAGGGAAGCAAGTCATAACGGCCTTTCACATGTAATTAGGAATCCGGGCAGCAGGTTGGTGGTTGCGTTACTCTGGAGTCTGTTGAAGCAGACCAGGGTGAGGAGATTAGAACTGGGGGTGTTCCTGGTGTGTACTGGGATGTATGGAGAGGATGGGGACAGGGAGAATGGATCGGGGGTCACCTGTGGCAGGTGTGACCAGAAACTTGGTGACAGGCTTAATAAAGGTAAAAAAAAAATGTGTTTTGGTTTCTTGGAGTTTTTTTGAGGGAAATCATTGAGAATGAGAAGAGTGAAAATAAACGATAACTGTCATCAATTTAAAGACTTAACTTGCACATTTAACTGACTTCAGTGTCTGCCTACACAGGTATTGCCCTCTTGGAAGGTTTGTCCCCAACTCCTCATGGCTTCTCTCTCTGCAGCAATAAGAAGCCACTTCCCATTAGTTTCTTGATACCCAGTCACCTTTGGGAACTTCTGAGGAAAGTTTTTCCAGTCTCTCCAGAGACCTTTGCATTTCTTCTCTTTTTGTTTTGAGCCCTGACCACCACCCCCTACTCTAACCTTAACTCCTCTGATACTCAGTTCCAATCCTAACCCAAGCCCTAGTCCCTAAATTTATAACCCTTTAATCCTAGACCTGGTCTCTAGATCCTGAGGCCTTGATGCTTATCTTCTAACCTCCTAATCCCAACCTCTAATCCCTAAACCTCAACCCATGACCTCTGATTCTCAAACCCCAGGCCTCCAACCCTGACTCCAAAAATGACAACCCAGTACTTCTCCCTATCCTGAGTCACAGACAGAGGGAGCTGTAGCAGCTGAAACTGCAGTAGGCCAAAGGACCCAGTGAGTTAGCCAGCAAACTACTCTAAATACAAGATTTGGTGGATAATGTGGCAAGCCTAAACAAATCTTCCTCGAAGATGAGCAACAAAAATCCCAGTCATTATGACTACGTCTCTGTATCTCAACAAAGAGGCTTAAATCAGCAAGTCATCCCAGCCCCTGAAGGAAGAGAACAGTCCTTGTAAGTTGCAGAGCTCTCAGACAGAGGATATGGGTGGTTCAGTAAAGCCCCTGTTCTAGAACACAGCAAAAGAAACAACACAATAACCACTATGGCCCTGCAGATGAGGGCCACAGCCAACATTGCCATCCCTGAGTCTTCCTTTGCAGAATGATCATCAGGACTCCAGAAGTCCCAGCAAACCAGTAGCAACCCAGCTGAACAAGAAGACAAGAACCCTATGTGAAGCCAAATTCCAGACAACTGATATAGATGGCATTCCAAAATCTGCAGCATTCCAGCATGTAACAAACTGCAATAAGTGACACAGATCTCTCCCCAACAGTCACCTTATGAGAAGCAAGGGGGAAAAAATGTTCCAATAAAATGGAATCCCAGAATCCCTTTACCATCCCACCCTCAAACCCCTCCCCATTGCCAGGATGCTATGGCATAAGAGACAAAGGACAATTCACAGTAGTAATAAAAAACATTTACTAAACATTTAGAAACAGTACTGACCAGGTCCTCATTCGATGCTACGCTTATGTGAATTCTGTATGTATACTGTACTTAGATAAAATTTTTAAAAAATTGATACTGCTAAAGCCTTGCTTAGATGGAAATTTGTAGCCTAAAATACATATATTAGAAAAGAAGGACTGGAAATTTAGTAAGCCTCCATCTCAACAAGTTAGAAAAAGAGGAACAGAGCCTCAGAAACCTGTGGCACATCATTAAGCATATAATATTGTTATTATTATTTTTTTTTATTTTTATTTTTTTGGAGACGGAGTCTCGCTCTGTCGCCCAGGCTGGAGTGCAGTGGCGCGATCTCTCCTCACTGCAAGCTCCGCCTCCCGGGTTCACGCCATTCTTCTGCCTCAGCCTCCTGAGTAGCTGGGGCTACAGGAGCCCGCCACCACGCCCGGCTAATTTTTTTTTTTTGTATTTAAGTAGAGACGGGGTTTCATCGTGTTAGCCAGGATGGTCTCGATCTCCTGACCTCGTGATCTGCTCGTCTCCGCCTCCCAAAGTGCTGGGATTAAAGGCGTGAGCCACCGCGCCCAGCGTTATTATTTTTTTTTTTGAGGTGGAGTCTCACTCGGTTGCCCAGGCTGGAGTGGAATGGTGCGATCTCAGCTCACTGCAGCCTCCGCCTCCTGGGTTCAAGCGATTCTCCTGCCTCAGCTTGCCGAGTAGCTGGAATTACAGGCGCCTGCCACCACACCCGGCTAATTTTTGTATTTTTAGTGGAGACAGGGTTTCACCGTGCTGGCCAGACTGGTCTTGAACTCCCGACCTCAGGCAATGGATTGCCCGCCTTGGCCTCCCAAAGTTTTGGGATTACAGGCGTGAACCACTGCTCCCGGCTGTTATTATTTATTATTAGCTCTTGCTTTATGCAGTTGTCTTTTAAGTCATATAGGAGAATAAAAGATTTACAAACAAAACCATATATTTATACTGTCTTTACCTGTGTAGTTACCTCTACCAGTTCTTTTTCCCCGTGTTGATTTAAGTGTCCTTTCATTTCAGCCTAAAGTATTCCCTTTAGTATTTCCTGTAGGGTGGATCTGCTGGACACAAATTATTTAGGCTTTTATTAGTTTTGTTGGTCTGTCTTACTTTCTCCTTCATTTTTTTTTTCTTTTCTTTTCTTTCTTTTTCTCTTTTTCTTTTTTTGAGATGGAGTTTTGCTCTTGTTGCCCATGCTGGAGTGCAATGGTGCAATCTTGGCTCACTGAAACCTCTGCCTTCTAGGTTCAAGCAATTCTCCTGCCTTAGCCTCCCAAGCAGCTGGGATTACAGGCATGCAACACTGTACCCAGCTAATTTTGTATTTTTAGTAGAGAGGGTTTCACTATGTTGGCCAGGCTGGTCTTGAACTTCTGATCTCAGATGATCCACCTGCCTCAGCCTCCCTGAGTGCTGGGATTACAGGTGTGAGCCACTGCTCTCTTTCATTTCTGAAGGATTTTCTTTATGGATATAGAATTCTTGGCTGATATTTTTTTCTGTTAGCACTTTGAATATGTTATCCTACTGCTTTCTGGCCTCCATGGTTTCTGATGAGAAACTAGATGTTAATCTTACTGAGGATCATTTGTACTTAATGATTTACTTCTCTTTTGCTGCTTTCAAACTTCTCTCTTGGTCTTTGGCTTTTGATGGAGATTATGATGTGTATAGGTGTGGATTTCTTTGAGGTTGTCCTACTTGGAGTTTGCTGAGTTGCTTGGATGTGTATGTTAACATTCTTTGAAAATTTTGAGATATTTTCAGCCATTATTTCTTCAAATATCTTTCTGCCCTTTTCTTTCTTCCATTCTCCTTCCTGGACTACTATTATCTTCATGTTGTCTTGCTTGATTATATCCCACAGGCTTCCAGGGCTCTGTTCCTTTTTCTTTCTGCTCCTCACACTGGATAATGTCAATCTTTCTTCAAATTCACTTGTTCTTTCTTCTGAGCCTGTTCAACTTTGCTATGGAGCCTCTCTAGTGAATTTGTCATTTTAGCTATTGTACTTATCACCTCAAGAAAGTTATATTTTTAAAAAATAATTTCTTTATGATGTTCTCTACTTGTTCACACATCATTCTTATACTTTATTTCTTTAGACATAGTTTATCTCTTTGCAAAAATATGTATACATGTATGTATGTGTATTGTTTTTAATAAGGCCTTGCTGTTACCCAGGCTAGAATGCAGTGGCACAATCATAGCTCACTGTAGCCTAAAACTCCTGGGCTCAAGCAATCCTCCCACCTCAGCTTCCTGAGTAGCTAGGACTACAGGCACATGCCAGCATGCCTGGTAATTTTTAATTTTTTTGTAGAGATAGGGTCTTGCTATGTTGTCCAGGCTGGTCTTGAACTCCTGGCCTCAAGTGGTCCTTTCACCTCAGGCCCCCAAAGTGTTGGGATTATAGCCATGAGTCACCTGCCTGGGCTGATTTAAAGTCTTTGTCTAGTAAGTCCAACATTGGAGCTTTCTTGGCAACAATTTCTATTGACTGATATTTTTTCTTGTGTATGGGCCAGTCTTTCTTGTTTCTTTGTTTGTGTCATAATATTTCGTTGACAACTGGATGTTTTAAATAACATAATGTGGCAACTTTGGAAATCAGATTCTCCCCTTCCCCTGGGTTTGTTATTGCTGCTATTAATTTGTCTAGTGATTTTTATCAACTAATTTTTTAAAGTATGTATTCTTGGTAGTATGTAACCATTGAAGGCTCTGTTCCATTAGTTTAGTGGTCATCTAATGATTGGACATAGTGTTTTTAAATACTTGGAATCAATAAGTCTTTCTGCCTTTGCTGAGGTGTTCTGTATGTATTGAGCCATGCCTTCAATGGTCAGGCAGGCAGTTTACAACTCTGCTTTAGACTTCATTTCTTGCTATTCAGAGCATTAAAGTCAGCCGAGGTGAGCATATAGGGCCTTCTAAAGATTCTCCTAGACATATTACAAACCTGCTCATGCCTATGGTCTTCTAGATTCCCAGAAATATGCCAGAGCTTTTCAAAAGCTCCATGGACATTCTATTCTCAGCTTTTTCTTTTAAGATTTTTTTTTTTTTTGGTTATTTGTTTGTCCCAAATGTTATCACTGCTTAAGGTTGTTGCAAATTTTAAAAATTGAGGCTGTTTTTGACAGATGCCTCAGGGAAAAAGTTCTTGGTGAGAAAACTCTCAGTCAGGTTAAAACAAAACAAAACAAAAAGTCAAAGGCAAGCCTGCTAGAGGGGGTCCCTAGGGAACTGCCAGGCAAATCAAATAATGATCATTTTCTGGAAATGGTGTTTTTGGGGACCTCCAAACCTGTTCTTCCCCCTTTCGTGTCTTTTAGGAGCTGGTTTCCACCATGATATCAGGGTTGGTTTAATTTAAGCCTACAACAGAGTTGGGGTAGGGAGAATGGGTATAGGGCAAGTTAAAAACACCACAAAACTTGCTCTTCTTACTAAGATTTTAGATTTCTGTGGTCATTTGCTCACAATCTGTGTAAAAACAGAGGGAACCCATGGCATGAGTCATGTAGATTTGGGATGAGAAAATAGAATATCTGATATTTTTAAAAGATTCTTATTAACCAAGAGAAATGTTTGCCAGCCAGGTTTTCTGCTGAGAACCATTTATTGAAGACAGAAATCAACGAGTTTGATCCAACCATTAGTAATTAAAGGGGATGTATTTGAAGAGGCAACCATTGTTTCACTTGGCCATCTGGAGATTCAGTAGGTTTTATAATTCTTCGTGGTACGTTCAAGAGTTTTCCTGCAAGAGAAGTATCTGCTTAGAGAAATCAAACTTGAGGAAGTCAAGAGAAAAGCCACCACATTGGTAGCCACAACCATAGTCCAGCAGGGGAAATGCTAAACAATTATTCTCTGAATTAAGGCAAGTTAGAGACATTCTAATTTCACTGGAGAAGAAAAAAGCAGAGTGGAAGTAGGTAGAAAAGAGGAAAGCAAAGGATGGGGATGTCTGGGTGAGCCTTTGGACCCCAGGAGAGCCTCTGGAAACTCCCAAGCAGGTAGAGGCAGTGGAGTTGACATGAAGCAGGATCCTGGCAGAGGCCTGTTGGGGGATATGGGAGGCATAGAAGGTGGTGTTAAGGAACAGAGTCTAGAGGTTGGCCACTGGATTCAAGGCCCAGCCCTGCCAGTTCCTAGCTCTGTGGGTTTGGGCAAGTCACATGAACTTTCTAGACCCCTGCTCCTTTGAATATGAAATGTAGCTAATAGCAATGCTTTCCTCTTGGCAGGGCTGTGAGGAACACAGGAGTGGAGATACAGGCAAAGCATATGATGCGGTGCAGGGCACATGGCTGGCAATCAGTGATATCACTAGTCTTCCTTTTACAGATCTCTTTTTTGTGTGTGTGTGAGATCCTATCAAAAACAGTTTCTATGCTGCTTTGCTGAAGGGCTGTAGGGAGGAGCCACTATTCATTCATTCATTCACTAATTCATTCATTCCCTTTCTCCTCACACCAGAGTCAGTGATTTCAATGAGTTCAGTGTGTGTCTTTTTATGTTTGTGCCAAATATATATAGTGTTTATTTTTAGTTTATATAATGCTGTCATGTTACTTGTATTATTCGGTCCCTTGCTTTTCCTCTCAGTGTAGTATTTTAAGATCTATCCATATTGCTAATGGCACATCTCATTTCTTCTGAAAGCTGCATTGAAATCTGTAAGGACTACCTTCCACAGTTTACCTATTGATTTCTTGACTAGTCTCACTCAGGCTGTCCCCATACCTGCCACCTGCCACATTGAATAACCCTGCAATAGACATACATGTCATTTTACGAAGCGATGAGGGAATCTTTTTGTGATTTCCTAGGGTTGGAAATGCTGGACCATGAGATATGAATATATTTAATTTCTTACTTTGCCTAAAAATGGCAGATTGCTTCCCAAAGTGTCTGTAATTGTCTTCACTGTCACCATAGATCATGAGAGTACAGATATCTCCATGTCCAACTAACAATGGACATACCCAGCCTTCTGATTTTTTCTAGTATGATAGGCAAATAGGCATTTCATTGTATTTCAATTCAAATTTGTCCCTGATATATATTTTTTTTTTTTTTTTTTTTTTTTTTTTGAGACGGAGTCTCACTCTGTCGCCCAGGCTGGAGTGCAGTGGCCGGATCTCAGCTCACTGCAAGCTCTGCCTCCCGGGTTCATGCCATTCTCCTGCCTCAGCCTCCCAAGTAGTTGGGACTACAGGTGCCCACCACCTCGCCTGGCTAGTTTTTTGTATTTTTTAGTAGAGATGGGGTTTCACCGTGTTCGCCAGGATGGTCTCGATCTCCTGACGTCGTGATCCACCCGTCTCGGCCTCCCAGAGTGCTGGGATTACAGGCTTGAGCCACCGCGCCCGGCCTGCCCCTGATTATTTATGAGCTTTTGAATATCCTTTATATAATTAGCCTTTTGTCTTTATTCTTCTATAATAAAACCATAGCCTTTGCAGCTGTCGGTTTTCTTGTTGCTTATTTGCATGTACATTCTATTTTCTAGCTTATTGCAACAGCTCCTCTAGTTCTGTGAGCTGTTTACTCATTTATCCATAGTGTTTTTCATTTATCAGCGATCTTAAATTCAACTGGTTATTGATTGGGAATGAAATGAAGTTTTAGAATAGAGAAAACTAACATAGTCATAATACTTAAGTTATAATCTGGAGCATAAACTGTCTCTCCATTTATTCATATGATCTTAAATATCCTTTGGTCACGTTTTAAAGTTTTCTCCTTTGAGTTTGCTCATACATCCAGCAGATTTTCAGAACCGCCCCCCCGCCCCCCCCCCCCCCCCCCCCCACCGTTTTGTTTTTTGAGACAGTTTCGCTCTTGTTGCCCAGGCTGCAGTGCAATGGTGTGATCTCGGCTTACTGCAACCTCTGCCTCCCGGGTTCAGGCGATTCTCTTGCCCGAGCCTCCTGAGTAGCTGAGATTACAGGCATGCGCCACCATGCCTGGCTAATTTTTGCATTTTTAGTAGAGACAGGTTTCATCATATTGGTCAGGCTGCTCTCGAACCCCTGACTTCAGGTGATCCACCTGCCTTGGCCTCCCAAAGTGCTGGGATTACAGGCGTGAGCTACCGCGCCTGGCCCAGAACCCCCTTAATAGTGTTAATATTTGTGATTCAGCCCATGCCAGAATTGATGATTATCATGTCATTGTTCTTGTCAAAGTGTCATTTAGCAAACAGACACGAAAATGGAAAGACTCAAGGAAAATAACAATGCTCATGTAGCAGTCTCTGGGGAGGTGCTTTGCCTTGGAGTGCAGCCATCTTCCAAGAAGGGATTTAGTGATAGGCTTTGTGATGGTTACTTTTATTTGTCACCTTGGCTGTGTCACAGTGTCCAGATACTTGGTTGAACATTGTTCTAGATATTTTGGTGAGGGTGTTTTTGGATGAGATTAACATTTAAATTAGGGGACTTCGGGTAAAGCATACTGCCCTTCATAATGTGGGTAGGCCCCATCCAATCAGTTTAAGGTATTAATAGAACAAAAAGAGCTACTCCCACCCAACCTCCCACCCCTGAACAACAAGGAATTCTGCCAGAAGATAACCTTCAGACCTGAACCGCAAAGTCAGCTCTTCCCTGGGCTGCTGGTGCACCCTGCACATTATATTAGGGTGGATGGTTAGCAATCTCTTCTACACTTTGCAAATATTATATATATATTTATTATATATAACATATAATATTATATATATATATTTATATATATAACATATAATATTATATATAATATATATATTATATATAATATATATATTATATATATATTTATTATATATATTTATTATATATAATATATAATATTATATATAAATATTATATATATATAGAGAGAGTAGCTCAGGCTCTCTGGTATTGTGTTAAACAAGTGTTCATGACTTGTGTCTAAACTCAAAGGGAAGGAGTCTCAAATTTCTGTTTTGTCAGATAGGTTTGTAGCTTCAGCTTTCTTTTAGCCTATAACTGATCCTCATGCTTGGGTGCATATATTTATTTTCTGTTTCTCTGTGTCCTTTAAAAATCAAGTATGTCTTTGTAGGCAACATTTTGTTGGATCTTCTTTTTCTTTATTCAGTTATCCAGTCTGAGAATATCTGTCTTTTGATTCACTGAGTATAACCTATTCATATTTACTGTAATTACTTTTATATTAGGATTTTTTTCATTTAGTATTTTCCTCTTTCATCTCTCTCTTGCTCATTCCCATTTAAAATTTTCTTTTCTTTTCTTTTCTTTTTGAGATGGAGTCTCACTCTGTCACCCAGGCTGGAGTGCAGTGGTGCGATCTCAGCTCACTGCAAGCTCCGCCTCCTGGGTTCACGCCATTCTCCTGCCTCAGCCTCCCAAGTAGCTGGGACTACAGGTGCATGCCACCACACCTGGCTAATGTTTTGTATTTTTAGTAGAGATGGGGTTACACCGTGTTAGCTAGGATGGTCTTGATCTCCTGATCTCATGATCCACCCGCCTCAGCCTCCCAAAGTGCTGGGATTACACCTGGCCTTTTTTTTTTTTTTTTTTTTGAGATGGAGTCTCACTCTGTTGCTCAGGCTGGAGTGCGGTGGCATGATCTTGGCTCACTGCAACCTCTGCCTCCTTGATTCAAGCGATCCTCCTGCCTCTGCCTCCTGAGTAGCTGGGACTACAGGTGTGCACCACCATGTCTGGCTAATTTTTGTATTTTTTATTATAGATGGGGTTTTGCCATGTTGATCAGGCTGGTCTCGAACCCCTGACCTCAGGTGGTCTACTGACCTTGGCCTCCCAAAGTGCTGGAATTGCAGGCGTGAGCCATTAATTATATTCTTAAGAATATAACTTTTGGCCGGGCGTGGTGGCTCAAGCCTGTAATCCCAGCACTTTGGGAGGCTGAGACGGGTGGATCACGAGGTCAGGAGATCGAGACCATCCTGGCTAACATGGTGAAACCCCATCTCTACTAAAAAAATACAAAAAACTAGCCAGGCGAGGTGGCGGGCGCCTGTAGTCCCAGCTACTCGGGAGGCTGAGGCAGGAGAATGGTGTAAACCCAGGAGGTGGAGCTTGCAGTGAGCTGAGATCCCGCCACTGCACTCCAGCCTGGGCGACAGAGCGAGACTCCGTCTCAAAAAAAAAAAAAAAAAAAAAGAATATAACTTTTTATCGTCTTTGAACATTTGAAAGATAATTTGGGGTTGGGTATGGTGGCTCATGCCTGTAATCCCAGCACTGTGGGAAGCCTAGATGGGAAGACTGCTTGAGTCCAGGAGTTTGAGACCTACCTGGGAAAAATAGTGAGATGCCATCTCTACAAAAAATACAAAAATTAGCCCAGTGCAGTGTTGTGTGCTCGTAGTCCCAGGTACATGGGAGGATCGGTTGAGCATAGGAGGTTGAGCCTACATGAGCTGTGATTGCACCACTGCACTTCAGCCTGGATGACAGAGTGAGGCAAGGCAAGGCAAAGAGTAAGGAAAGGGGCAAGGGGGAAGGAGGAAGGGGAAACAGGGAAGGGGAAAGGGACAAAGAAAGGCAAGGAGCAAGGCAAGGCAAGAAGCAGGGAAAAGCAAGGTGAGGGGTGGGACAAGGGGCAAAGCAAGGAATGAGGGGCAAGTGCCAAGGCATGGGACAGGGCAAGGAAAGACATAAGGCAGGGCATGGGGCAAGGCCAGGGGCAGGGCAAGGGCCAGGTTATGGGGCAGGTCAAGGGGGCAGGTCAAGGGGCAGGGCAGGGGACAGGGCAAGGGGCAAGTCATGGGGCAGGGCAAGAGGTATGAGGCAGGGCAAGGGACAAGGCATGTGGCTGGGCAAGGCTAGATGTGAGGGACAGAACCAGGGGCAAGGCCAGGGCCCAGGGCCAGGCAAGGGACAGGGCCAGGGTCAAGGAATTTGCCAGGGCAAGGGGCAAAGCCTGGGGCAGGACAAGGCAAAGACAAAAAGACAAGGGCAAAGGTAAAGGCAAGGCAAGAGGAAAGGAAAAAATAAAGGAAAGGAAAGTGAGGAAAAACGAAAGGAAGGGAGAAGAAAAGAAAGAGAAAGAGAAGGAAGGAAAGAAAGAAGGAAGGCGAGAAAGAAAGAAGGAAAGAAGGAAAACTTGGCTGGATATAACATTCTGTGATATATATTGCTATGGTTTGAACGTGTCCCCCAAAGTTCATGTCTTGGAAAAATAATCCCCAATGCAACAGTGTTGAGAGGTGGAACCTTTAATTACTTATTATGTCTTGAGGGCTCTGCCCTCATGAATGGATTGATGCCATTATCACAGGAATGTGTTAGTTATTGTGGGAGCAGGTTTCAGATAAAATGACGAGTTTAGATCCCTTCTACTCTCTCTCTCACACACACATGTGCATGTGTGCATGAGTACATGCTTTTTGACCCTTCCGCCTTTTGCCATGGGACAACACAGCAGGAAGGCCCTCACAAGATGCTGGCATTTTGATAGTGGACTTCCCAGCCTCCAGCACCACAAGCAATAAGTTTCTATTGTTTATAAATTACCCAGTTTGGGGTGTTCTGTTATAGCAGCACAAAACAGATTAAGATATATATTTTTTCCCTTTTAACTTCTGAGGATTATATACACACATTACATGTACACACATATTCCTTGTCTTGTTTTTTGTTTGTTTGTTTTGTTTTTTTGTTTTGAGATGGAGCCTTGCTCTGATCTTTCCACCTCGGCCTCCCAAAGTGCTAGGATTACAGGCAAGAGCCACCGCACCTGGCCCATTTCTTGATTTTTTTTTTTTTTTTTTTTTTTTTTTTTATGATGGATCCTCGCTCTGTTGCCAAGGCTGGAGTGCAGTGGTGCGATCTCGGCTCACTGCAACCTCTGCCTCCTGGGTTCAAGTGATCCTCCTGCCTCAGCCTCCCAAGTAACTGGGATGACAGGTGCCTGCCACCACGCCGGGCTAATTTTTGTATTTTTAGTAGAGATGGGTTTCACCCTGTTGGCCAGGATGATCTCAAATTCCCGACCTCAGGTGATCTGCCCTCCTCAGCCTCCCAAAGTGCTGGGATTACAGGCATGGGTCACCATGCCCGGCCTTCCTTGTCTGCTTGCATCCAGTGTTATGTGAAATCTGATGCCAGTCTGATGTTTTTTCTTTAGAGGGAATCTTTTCTTTAGAAGTTTTTATAATTTCTCTTTATCTTTGATATTTATAATTTTATTATAATGCATCCATGTGAAGGCATCTTTCCTCTTTGCCACTCTACTGAGCCCTTTCAAACTGAGGTCCTTCATAGTTTTATTTCTGGAATATTTACTATTATTTATTCAAATATTTATTCTGTTTTTATTTTCATTATCTTCTGGGACTCCTTACATAGATTTTGGCACAAGTAGCTTATTCTTCATATCTCTTTGCTTTCCATATCTCCGTATCATTTAGAAGGCAGTCTCTCTAGTATGTAACCTACCAGCCTTGGTGGTTTGGAGGAGGAGAAAGGAGGGGTAAATGCCAAGGGTAACTGGCCAGTCCCCACCTCTTTTCTTCAGTTCTTTGCCCCAGTGAGGCTTTGACACTGCCATGACATTATTCCTCAGAAATGGCCCTGCTCTCAGGGTTGTTGCTGCCATTTTCCATAGTGAAGGGTCAATAATTAACACTCCCAGGCTGCATGAACTAAGGCAAGGGCAGCACCCAATCCTGCAGGTGCTGGATAGGCAGCACCCTATCCTTCAGGCCTCCTTTGTATTGATGCCTCTGGTCACCCTCCCTCAAGGGGGCCATCCTTCTCCACCAAGCATGGGTCAGTTCAAGACAGCTTTGCAGCTCCCTAAGAGTGTCTCAGGTTTCCCCTTCCCCTTCCCCTCTTTTTCCTTTATTTTCTCTTCTCTTTCCCCTTCCTTCCTTGCTTCCATCCTTCCTTTCTTCCTTCCTTCCTTCCTTCTGTCCGTCTTTCCTTCCTTCCTTCCATTTTCCTTCCTTCCTTCATTTTCCTTCCTTCCTTCTTTTCCTCCCTTCCTTCTTTTTTCCACTTCCTCTTCCTCCTTCTCCTTCCTCTATTTTCATATCTTCTTTTCTTCTTTCTCTTCCTACTCTCTCTTTCCCTCTCCATCCCCCTACTCCCCACCTCTTCTGGAATTATTAGTTTCCTCAAACTCCAATTGATTCTCTAAGGACTGATTTAGGGGAAGGTGCCAATAGCTCATTGTAGTTCATCATTATGGTTGGCTCATAATGCAATTATATACTCATATATATGAGTACATATCTTTATTAAGCCTGCATCTCGTTTGAGTTCATTCAAGTGTACATCTGAGTTTCATGATAACCCAGAGAGATGAATTCTAGCTGAGTCATAGAGGTATTAACTGAAAAACTTGTGACTTTTTCTTCAACGCTCTTCCCCAGACATCACATTCTGTACTTGGGATAACTGGGTTCACTACCCGTACATAAGAATAACTAAAGCTGTCAGTGGTACTAGCTCTAGATCACTTAGTTTGTGCAATGAGTTCTGACTTCAGTCTGCATTCTTTTTTTTTTTTTTTTTTTTTTTTTTTTTTTCATTTTGAGAGCAGGTACTGTTTATTAAGCTGAGGAGACTCGAAAAATAATCATGGTAGACACCTTAGTTCATTCTTCTAATAAGCCTGTTGATCTGGTCCTCCCTGTTGCCAGCATCTCCACCTTCTACAAAATGGGTGGTCTTTTTCTTCATTCCACCTCGTGGAGAAGATAATTTGAAGGGCCACAGGAAGTTATTTGCCTCTTTGAAGCGTTTTCCAACAGTATAGATCTCATGAATCAGATCCTCCATGCAGATGATGCCATATTTACCAAGAGATCGAGCAATCAAAGCGTTATCTGTCAAAGCAATTCGCTTCTTATTGATTTTGCCATAACCACGCTTGTAGATTAGCTCATTTACTGACTTCAGATTGGGGTACCCCCATGCAATATATGGTTCTACAATCCTCAGCATGTTAATCGAAGCCTTGTTGAGCTTCACAAAGGTTCCATTGAAGATTTGACGGAGGCGAAGAAGCTGCAATACCTTTCGGACCTTTGGGCTCACGCCATTGATACCTCTGATCCTGATGACAAACGCCAATTTGGGTTCAGCAGGTACATAGAAGTTGCCAGCTTTTCTTGCCATCTTCGCCATTCGAATTTCAGTTCTGTACATCTGCCTATATTCCTTGTGATAGTGCTTCGCTTTTTCATAGATAAGCTTCCTCCTTGCCTTTCGAAGCATCTTTTGGGCAAACTTCTTTCTCAGGCGCTTGACCTTCAGCTCTGCGAAATTCCTTCGCTTTTTCTTAAGGGTTTCTGGCACAGCAGGAACCTTCTTCTTCTTCTCTTCTGCAACCTCCATGGTTCCAACCGGAAAAAAGAGCCAGTCTGCATTCTTAATCTCTGCAAATCCTTGGCATCTGAGCTTTCTGAATTACTTTATAAAAGCAATATTAATTATATAAACAATTTCATCAGAGCCTTGGTAGAGAGATAGAATTGTGCTCTGCAGTAAAATTTTCAGGTGGTCTCCTATAGTTAACTTTTTATCCATGGCACAATTAATGTTTGCATTTGAAATAAATGAATAAAATGCATCTTTGTCTTAAATAGACTGTTGAGGTCCCAATATGATATAGGGATCTCCCCTAGAAGATTTAGGATTTTCTAGTCCAAATGTGATGAAAGGAAGCTCACTGTATTTGGATGCCACACAATTCTTTTCTGGATCATTCTGATTTAGGGAAAATTCTATCATTTTATACTGATGTGATATCTTCCTTACCAATCGCTCTTTCTACCTGTCCCTAAAACTCTTCTCCCCTATTAAATATTAGTCTTTATTTTGGCGCATAAGTGATTCTTAGAACACTTTGAACACCATTCTATAGATATCCTTAAGTTTAAAACCACCTCTTTGATGTTAAAAGTTTAAAATGGATATAAGACCAGAGAGTTATTTGACAAGAGTCATAGACTGAGGTACGGTCCAGGTATAAAAAGAGGGATTTAGCAGGATTTTAAATGAGTGAGCCCAGCTCAGCAAGAATCTGACAGAAGTAGAAATCATGTGAGATCTTTTCATAGTTACCCCAAATCATGAAAGTGTCTAAAAGTTCTTGTGATTTCTCTTTAGTGGAACTAGAGAACATTCAGGTAATGGACCGTCACTAAGTGAGTAATATGTGTGCTCATCTGTAAATCAGATGAGCCCCGTGAGTTTGTCATGGAGATGGTGTCAGAAGACCTTGTTGTAAAATTATTACTAAATTATATAATTGTCCTGTTTTACCTGCTTTACCTCCCACCCTCTTTATTTTCTCTTCTACATTGATTTCTCCCAGTTTTGTTGCCATGCCTCATAATGCAATAATGATCTCTATGGCTTCGGCTGAGTTCTTGCTTTGGAATATAACCCTGAAGTCAGGGACACAATCTCTAGACCTGGGGCTCAGGCAAGTCCTGGCCCATTCACTCTCAGAATAACTGTTCACATTTCAATTAGTGTCTTTCATTAATATCCTAGATACTGGACATGAGAGGGAAGAGCAAGGGTGAAATAGATGTTCCTTACTGCTGAATTACCGGGCTAAATTACATTTCTTCCTCCAGAAGGTATTATTTTTGGGTGGGGAGATTCAAATATGAAGTATGTATTAGAAGATGACAATGAAATAATTAGTTGTAATACCACCTTTTGAGTATGTAAGGAAATGCCCAAACTTATTAGAGAGGAACTCTGAAGTATGTAGGAGTGAATGACATGATGTCTGAGACCTGTGTTAATATACTTCATCAAAGAAAAAAGAGAAATAAAAGAATAGAGGGAGGAAATGTGGCAAAACCATTATAATTTATTGAATATACATGATAGGCTTATGGGATCTATTATTGTCTCTACTTTTATGTATGTTTGAAACTTTTCATAACAAAACATTTAAAACCCTCTAAAACAGTGAGCTCTTATCTAGTTTACTTCTAAAAATAAAAAATAAAAGTGTCTTTACTTACACATTGTCCATCATACAGTTTAGTTATGTTAAGCCCTTCAAATCTGAAAGAAATTATATTTTGAAATTATTTTTGCTGTATGGTGTATCATAAATTGTGACTAAATTTTACTTGATAATCTTTGGCTAAGTTTGGGAAATAAACATTCTGCTAATAATGAATTCTTAACAAATATTTTAAAATTCTACTATATGAATTATTATTTGTCAAAGAGATTGAATATGGAAAACATACTCAGCTTACAATAAAATACAGAAGTTCAAAATAGCCTTTGAAAATGCAAGTAGAAATACAGAGGATTAGAAAAAGAATGTGTCTTAAAGTTAAAATATGCATTTGATGAAAGCTGAAACTTCGCCACTGACCTTACAGAAACACAAAGGATTATAAGAGAATACTATGAAGAACTGTATGTCAACAGATTAGATATTCTGAATGAAATGAACAAATTCCTAGAAACACACAAATTATCAAAACTTACTCAATAAGAAATAAAAAATCTCAACCAATCTATGACAAGTAAAGATACTGAATCAGTAATAAAAAAATGTCCCGACAAAGACTAGATGGCTTTACTACTGAATTCTACCTTTTTTTTTTTTTGAGATGTAATTTTGCTCTTGTTGCCCAGGCTGAAGTGCAGTGGTGTGACCTCAGCTCTCTGCAACCTCCGCCTCCTGGGTTCAAGCAATTCTCCTGCCTCAGCCTCCCAAGTAGCTGGGATTACAGGCATGTGCTACCAGGCCCAGCTAATTTTTTGTGTTTTTAGTAGAGACTGGGTTTCATCATGTTGGCCAGGCTGGTCTTGAACTCCTGACCTCAGGTGATCCACCCGCTTCGGCCTCCCAGAGTGCAGGGATTACAGGCATGAGCCACTGCACCTGGCCTACCAAATATTTTTTAAATGTTTAATACCAATCTTTCTTAAACTCTTCCAAATAATAAAAGAGGAGGGAACACTTGCTACTTCATTCTATGAGGCCAGCATTACCATGTTATCAAAGACAGGCAAAGACATCACATAAAAGAAAACTATAGGCCGGGCGCGGTGGCTCAAGCCTGTAATCCCAGCACTTTGGGAGGCCGAGACGGGCGGATCACAAGGTCAGGAGTTCGAGACCATCCTGGCTAACACGGTGAAACCCCATCTCTACTAAAACATACAAAAAGCTAGCCGGGCGAGATGGCTGGCGCCTGTAGTCCCAGCTACTCCAGAGGCTGAGGCAGGAGAATGGCGTGAACCCGGGAGGCGGAGCTTGCAGTGAGCTGAGATCCGGCCACTGCACTCCAGCCTGGGTGACAGAGTGAGACTCCGTTTCAAAAAAAAAAAAAAACGAAAACTATAGACCAATATCCTTTATGGATATAGATGCAAAGATTCTCAGAAAAATACCAACAAATTGAATCCAACCACACTGGATTATATACCATGACAGAATGGGCTTTGTCCCAAGAATTTAGAGCGGTTCAAAAAAAAAAATCAGCCAATTTAATAATATCACATTAATAGAATGACAGAAAAACATCGCATGATAATACCAATTGATTCAAAACATACGCACATAATATTCAACAAAATCCAACATCATCTCATAATAAAACACCCAGAAAACTAGGAATAGAAGAGAACTTCTTCAACATGATAAAGAACACTTATGAAAAACCCATAGCTAACATCATACTCAATGGTGAAAGACTGAAAGACCTGTCTAAGATCAGGCACAAGACATGAATACCTGCTTTCACCACTGAGATTCAACATTGGACTGGAAATTCTAGGCAGAGCAATTAGGAAAGAAAAAGAAATAAAAGGCATCCAAATTGGAAAGGAAGAAGTAAAATGATCTCTATTCAAAGACGATATGATTCTCTATGTAGAAAATCCCAAAGAACTAATATAAAAAATGACTAAAGCTAACAAATTCAGCAAGTTGCAGAGTACAAGATTAACACACAAAAATCAGTTGTATTTCTATAACTATAAATCAGCAATGAACAATTTGAAAATAAAATTAAGAAAACAATTCAGTTTATAACAGCATCCAAAAAAGAAAATACTTAGTAATAATCCTGGAGGTGAAAGACTTGTACACTGAAAACCACAAAACTGAAACTGTTGAAAATAAATAAAGAAGGCCTAAATAAATGAATGATGTCCCATGCTCACTGATTGGAAGAATTAATTTAAGATGACAACACTTCCCAAAGCAATCTACAGATTCAATGCAATCCCTATCAAAATTCCAGTGGCATTTATATTTTGTGGAAATAGAAAAGTCAATCTTGAAATTCATACAGAATTGCAAAGGGCCCTGAGTAGCCAAAATCATCTTGAAAAAGAAACAAAATTGGAAAACTCCAAATGTCCAGTTTCAAAAACTTACTATAACACTACAATAATCTTGCAGTCTCAGCTCCTTGGGAGGCTGAGGCAGGAGGATTGTGTGGGCCCAGGAGGTCAAGACTGCAGTGAGCTATGATTATACCACCGCTCTCCCACTTGGGAGACACAGTAAGACCCTGTCTCCAAAAATAAATAAATAAATAAATAAATATACAATAATCAGTGGTACTGGTACTGGTATTAGGCTATAAACACAGAACAAAAGAAAAGAATCAAGGATCCAAAAATAAACTCATATATCTATGGCCAGTTGATTTTCAACAAGGGTGCCAAGGCCATTCAATGGGGGGAAAGGATAGTTTCTTCAACAAATAAAGCTGGGACAACTGGATAACCACATGCAAAATAATAACATTAGACAGGACGGGCATGGTGGCTCACGCCTGTAATTCCAGCATTTTGGGAGGCCGAGTCGGGCAGATCACCTGACATCAGGAATTTGAGACCAGCCTGACCAACATGCTGAAACCCCATCTCTATTAAAAATACAAAAATTGGCCGGGCGCGGTGGCTCAAGCCTGTAATCCCAGCACTTTGGGAGGCCGAGACGGGCGGATCACGAGGTCAGGAGATCGAGACCATCCTGGCTAACACTGTGAAACCCCGTCTCTACTAAAAAATACAAAAAACTAGCCGGGCGAGGTGGCGGACGCCTGTAGTCCCAGCTACTTGGGAGGCTGAGGCAGGAGAATGGCGTGAACCCGGGAGGCGGAGCTTGCAGTGAGCTGAGATCTGGCCACTGCACTCCAGCCCTGGCGACAGAGTGAGACTCTGTCTCAAAAAAAAAAAATAAAAAATAAAAAAAATAAAAAAAATAAAAATAAAAATACAAAAATTACCCAGGGTTGGTGGTGGGCACCTGTAATCCCAGCCACTGGGGATGCTGAGGCAGGAGAATTGCTTGAACCTAGGAGGCGGAGGTTGCAGTGAGCTGAGATTGTGCCACTTGCACTCCAGCCTGGGTGACAGAGCGAGACCCTGTCTCAAAAAGAAAAAAAAAAAAAAGTTAGACCTCTATCTTACACCATTTATAAAATTTAATTCAAAAATGGATCAATGGGCTAAAACTACTAAACTCTTAGAAGAAAAATTATAAGAAAATCTTTATGCCTTTGTATTTTACAGCGGTTTCTTGGGTGTAATATCAAATGCAGGAGCAACAAAAGAAAAATTAGACAAATTGATTTCATAAAAATTAAAAACTCTGTGCATCAAAGAACATTATCATGAAAGTAAAAGGCAACCTATAGAATGGGGGGGAATATTTGAAAATCATAGTATTTAGTATTCAGAATATATAAAGAATTCTTACAACTGAAAAATAAAAAGACAACATAATTTTTAAAAATGGGCAAAGGACTTGAGTAGATATTTCTTCAAAAAAGAAATAGTACATGAAAAGATGTCCAACCTCATTAGTCATTAGAGAAATGTAAAAGAAAACTTGATGAGATACCATTTCATACCCACAAGGATGGACATAATAATATTTTTAAAAAGTACTAGCAAGGATGTGAAGAAATTGGAGCTCTCATATTTCTGGAAGAATGTAAAATGGTTAGCCGCTATGGAAAAGTATGATGGTTCCTCAAAAAGTTAAACACACAATTACCATGTGACTCAGCAAATTCCATCCCTAGGTGTATAACCAGAAGCCTGAAAAGAGGTCCTCAAATAAATACTTGTACACAAATGTCTGTGACAGCACTATTCACAATAGTTAAATGTGGAAACAACACACATTTCCATCAATGAATACATAAAAAAAAAATTGTGGTATATACACATAATGGAAAACTATTCAGTAATACAAAAACAAATGAAGACATATGCCACAATGTGGATGAACCTCAAAATGATTATGTAAGTGAAAGAAGCCAGACACAAAGATCATATGTTGTATAATTCCAGTTATGTGAAATATACAGAATAGTAAATCCGTAAAAACAGAAAGTCTATTGCTAGTTGCCAGGGACTGTGGGGAGGAGGGAATGGGCAGTTAATTGCTTAATGGACATGAGGTTTTATTCTAGAGTGACAAAAATGTTTTGAAAGTAACAAAGGTGGCAGTTTTATAACATTGTAAATGTACTAAATGCTACCAATTCGTTCACTTTAAAATGGTTCATTTTATGTCATATGAATTTTATCTCAATCTTTAAAAATATGCATTTGCACCCATTTATAGTTATAAGAACTTTGATAAGTTGCTCCCCTCAGGTCTCAGTGTCTTCATTCAAAAGTGAGCCCTTTGGCATGGACAGTGAAAATGGAGAAGAATCTTTAAAAATTCTCTCCTCCACAAAAGCAACAAGAACACTGACATAAAAGGTCAGAATTAAGTTTTCAAGAATTCTGGGAATTAAAAAAAAAAATCAAACCATGCAGCAATCCAAGGAACATCTATTCAAGAAAAATTGCTGCATCTCAGTAAGAATAGTGAGCTTCGTGGCATTTTATCTTGCTCTGAACCCATCTGCAGCATCCCCAGTTCCATGGTAGTAACGAAAAACAACCACCCACAATCATGGTGAAAACCAGCAGCCTGGTAGCACCTGGAGGGAGAAGACTGGTGTTGGAACGCCTGTAATCCCAGCTCTTTGGGAGGTCGAGGTGGGCAGATCACCTGAGGTCAGGAGTTTGAGACCAGCTTGGCCAACATGGTGAAACCCCATCTCTACAAAATACAAAAATTAGCTGGACTTGTTGCTGTGCGCCTGTAATCCCACCTACTCGGGAAGCTGAGGCAGGAGAATCACTTGAACCCAGGAGGCAGAGGTTGCAGTGAGTTGAGACCACAGCATTGCACTCCAACATGGGCAACAAGAGCAAAACTAAGTCTCAAAAAAAAAAAGAAAAGAAAAAAAAGCATTTATTTATTTATTTATTTGAGACAGAGTCTTGCTCTGTCGCCCAGGCTGGAGTGCAGTGGTGCGATATCGGCTCACTGCAAGCTCCACCTCCTGGGTTCATGCCATTCTCCTGCCTCAGCCTCCTGAGTAGCTGGGACTACAGGCGCCCGCCACCATGCCCGCCTAATTTTTTGTATTTTTAGTAGAGAGGGGGTTTCACCATGTTAGCCAGGATGGTCTCGATCTCCTGACCTCGTGATCTGCCCGTCTCAAAAGAATTTTGCTCCGTTGCCCAGGCTAGAGTGCAGTGGCATGATCATGGCTCACTGCAGCCTTGAACTCCTGGGTTCAAGCAATCATCCTGCCTCAGACTTCCAAGTAGCTAGGACTATAGGCATGTGCCACCACACCTGGCTAAGTTTTTAATTTTTTTGTAGAGACAGGATCTCGTTGCTCATGTCTCAAATCCCCAGGCTCAAGCAATCCTTTTGCCTTGGCTTCCCAAAGTGTTGGGATTACAGGCTTGAGCCACCCCTCTAGGCAAAAATATTTTTAAAAATTTTTGTAATTAAGTTGGTATTGATCCAAATTAGATTGGTATAAATTAAAATTTAACTTGTGATCTCCAGTGCAACTGCTAAGAGAATAATTTCTTTTTTTTTTTTTTTTTTTTTTTTAGATGGAGATTTGCTTTATCTCCTAGGCTGGAGTGCAATGGTGCAATCTCAGCTCACTGCAACCTCCGCCTCCTGGGTTCAAGGGATTCTTCTGCCTCATCCTCTTGAGTAGCTGGGATTACAGGCATGCACCGCCACACTCAGCTAATTTTTGTATTTTTAGTAGAGATGGGGTTTTGTCATGTTGGCCAGGCTGGTCTCGAACTCCTGACCTCAGGTGATCCTCCCACCTCGGCCTCCCAAAGTGCTGGGATTACAGGCATGAGCCACTGTGCTCAGCCTGAATAATTCCTAAGATACACTGAAAGGGAGCTCTTTGGAGGCCATCTCTCAGATGTCTCCTGGTTCCAGCATCGTTTGACTCTGTGATGCTGCGCATTCCCCAGGTGATGCTTTCTGACGGCCAGGTGTCGGTGTCTGTGCCAGTGATTGAGGCTGACACCAAAGTTGTTTACCTTACAATTCTTTTATGGGTTCTAGTGTAAGCTTTAGTGTTTATTCAGCCAAGAATACAAGAAAGTCCTATCCTGCCCAGCCAAATATCTCTCATCCTGATCAAGAAGATTCTTATTCCTTCTCTGGAGGAGAAGCTAAGAAGAGGAAGGAGAGAAAGAACTAATTCTGATCTACTCTTATGTTTCTGCTTTTCTCTCTTAAGATACTACACTCAACCTGTAAGCCTTAGTTAGACAAGGGTGTGGCTTTTCTCCTTAAAGGAGAAAGCAGATGTCAGAGAATCCTCCTCCTATCTCTATAGGGAGTTTCCTTGATGCAAACCCCTCCTCCTTGCTATTCCCCTTGGGCTCAACAATTGGGCAGTTCACTTGTGTGTTACTCAAAGCTTCTAACATGTGATAGGTGCAGAGACTAAACCACATACTAAGTTGAAAGCTAAAGAAAGTTGTTTTGGAAAATAATATCCATTTTAGGACCAATAAACTATTAGCTGGGAAGATTCTTCACCCAGCTTCCTCTTCCTCTTCTTTTTGTTCTTTGTTTCTGTTCTTTGGCCTGAGGGGGCATGAGGATGACCTTCACGTAGGGTCACATGATCTAAATGCTGTGGCTGCTTGTTTCTGAGTGCCTCCACTTGACGCTTGAACAGGTCACACACAGTGCCCTCACCTTGTGGATTTCTGTTTCTGCATTGTCTGAATAGGATCACATGTACCTTTTGAGGTCACAGAGAGGGATGGAAGAAAGGGAGGAACAAATACTGGAGGAATGTCTGGAGAGAAGATCTCATTGGATGATGTAGGAAGTGGGCTGAGGTCATCACCCTCTTTTGACCACCCTTAGCCTCTTGATTTGAAAGAAAGGGAGAACAAAATTAGGACTTACAGAATTTTGGAGCAGAGATGGCACTCACTACTGTAGGTAACCTTGTCACTGCCACAAATAGGTTCACTGGGCTTGATGTAGGACAAAAACCAGCAGTTATTTATATTCTTGAGGCATTCAACCTGAAGGAAAGACACACACACTCTTTTTTTTTTTTTTTTTGAGACGGAGTCTCGCTCTGTCGCCCAGGCTGGAGTGCAGTGGCCAGATCTCAGCTCACTGCAAGCTCCGCCTCCCAGGTTTACGCCATTCTCCTGCCTCAGCCTCCCGAGTAGCTGGGACTACAGGCACCCGCCATCTTGCCTGGCTAGTTTTTTTGTATTTTTTAGTAGAGACGGGGTTTCACTGTGTTAGCCAGGATGGTCTCGATCTCCTGACCTCGTGATCCGCCCGTCTCGGCCTCCCAAAGTGCTGGGATTACAGGCTTGAGCCACCGCGCCCGGCTTCAGGCACTTTCATCCAGGTCCTTTGGCCGTTACGATGTGTAGCTTGGGAGGTGGATGGAATATGAGCACCAGACCAGGAGTTCAGAGAACAGGATTCAGAAGCCTCAGTGTTTGACCCCAACAGTTACCACCCACAATATATATATACTTGTAAAATAATATATAATCTGTGCACTCTCCAGTCTCCCATAAATTCTTTATTAAGATAAAAATACCTGCCCTCTGTAACTTAACAATCATATTTTTGTACCAACCACAAAATATGGTTGTTAGGTTACAGAGAACAAAATTAGGGAAATGTCTTTCCAGGTTAAAATTTCTAATGAATGGCCAGGCACGGTGGCTCATGCCTGTAATCCCAGCACTTTGGGAGGCCAAGGTGGGCAGACCACGAGGTCAGGAGTTTGAGACCAGCCTGGCCAACATGGTGAAACCCCCATCTCTACTAAAAATACAAAAATTAGCTGGGCATGGTGGCAGGCACCTGTAGTCCAAGCTACTCGGGAGGCTGAGGCAGAAGAATTGCTTCAACCTGAGAGGCGGAGGTTGCAGTGAGCTGAGATCATGCCACTGCACTCCAACCTGGGCGACAGAGTGAGACTCCGTCTCAGGAAAAAAAAAAAAAATCTGATGAACATTGCCATATGTGATGTCTCAGATGGCAGGGGCTCAAACTTGTCACAGCAGGTTGAAGGCACCGAAGGAAGGCGATGGAGAAAATACCACATAGGGCCTTGGTATGAGGGAGGCAGGGGTATGCCTGGCATATCACGGTGGAAAGAGTATCCACTGCGGCATAGGACCTACCTGAAGTTGTGCCACGACATCCTCATCCATTTATTGGTGCAAAATACTTGCTTTCTACCCCACAGGTGAGTTATGTAAACTGATTGGGAGAACCCTTGAGGAGAGGGCTCAGGAATATATAAAATGTGCTACACATACTTGGTGACTCAGCTTTTATTGTTCTGTTATTCCCATGCATGCCCCCTCCACTGCCCACCTCCCAGAAGAAAGAGCTGGGGCTTTTGGGGAAACTGGCTCTCTCCCCATTGCTGTTCTTGGGAACCAAGCAGTACTCACTTTTGTTTCGCCTAGCTGACCTCTTTCAGAGGCCATAGGAAGGGGGAAGTCTGGAAGACAAAAGCACATAAAGAAAAGTTGCTTCTCTGTCTTCTGCCGTCAGGGAAAAAGGTAAGACGAGGGGAACCCTAGCTGGCACACAGGAAGCATCAAACCCCATTAGAAGAGACTGGGATCCTCTTTGATGCAAGCTGCCCTCTAAAGGAGTGAAGAATCAGGAAATATCTGCCTTTACCTTCTTGTAAAGTGGAGATCTTAATTCTAGCTCTTCCATTTCATAAGTAACAACTTCTATAATCCTTGTCAGTTATTTTTAGTAAACATGCTCTAAGTTACAAATTACCATGAATTCATTATATTGAGATGCCCTAAAAGATGCTGAGTTTCATTAAGGTTTACATATTCAATCCAAAGCAATCTTTGCAATTGCATAGTATATAAAATTTTATATACGTATATATTATAATCATATGATATAATAGTATATAATATGTATGATATGTTATCAACTCTCATATATATCAGCTTTCTTGAGTATAATTCACATATCATAGAATTTTACCAGATTAAAAAAAAAATATTTTGACCAGCCTGGCCAACATCGTGAAACCCTATCTCTACTAAAAATACAAAAATTAGCCAGGCGTGGTGGTGCAAGCCTGTAGTCCCAGCTACTTGGGATGCTGAGGCAGGAGAATGGCTTGAACCCGGGAGGTGGAGGTTGCAGTGAGCCAAGATTGCGCCATTACACTCCAGCCTGGGCGAAATAGCAAGACTTCGTCTAAAAAAAAAAATGTTTTGAGACAGAGTCTTGCTCTATCACCCAGGCTGGAGTACACTGACAGGATATCAGCTCACTGAAGCCTTAACTACCTGGACTCAAGTAATCCTCCTACCTTAGCCTCCCAAGTGACTGGGACTACAGGCATGCACCACCACGCCCAACTCATTTTCTTGATTTTTTTGGGTGGAGCTGAGGTCTCACTATGTTGTACAGGCTGGTCTTGAACTCCTGGGCTTAAGCAATTCTCCCACTCAGCCTCCTAAAGTGCTGGGATTACAGATGTGAGCCACCAGGCCCAGCTGAATTTACTGGTGTTTACCATCATATAGAGGATTTTTTTTTTTCTTTTTAAAAGATTCACCTAAAGTGTACAGTTTGATGGTTCTTAGTATATTCACAGTTATGCCATCATCACCCCAAAAATAAACCCTGTAACCATTAGCAGTGGTTTATCATGCCCCTCTCTCAACAATTTCCCCTCCTGCCCCACCCTCGCCTCTGAAGAACAATAATCCACTTTCTTTTTTTTTTCTTTTTTTTAAAGACAGAATCTCACTCTGTCACCTAAGCTGGAATGCAGTGGCGCGATCTCGGCTCACTGTAACCTCCGCCTCCTGGGTTTAAGTGATTATCCTGTCTCAGCCTTCTAAGTAGCTAGGATTACAGGTGCATGCCACCACACCTGGCTAATTTTTGTATTTTTAGTAGAGATGGCCAGGCTGGTCTCGAACTCCTGACCTCAGGTGATCTGCCCACCTCAGCCTCTCAAAGTTCTGGGATTACAGATGTGAGCCACCAAGCCCATCCTCTACTTTCAGTTTCTATAGATTTGCTTCTCTGGACATTTCATATAAATGGAGTCATGCAATGAAGTATGTGGTTTTTTGTGTCTGTGTTTTAATGTTTTAACTATATTGTAGCTTGTATCAGTACTTCATTCCTTTTTATAGCTAAATAATATTCAATTTATGTATATTCCACATTTATCCATTAATCAGTTAATGGACATTTGAGTTGCTTTCACTTTTTTGCTGTTATGAATAAAGCTGCTATGAATATTTATGCACACATTTTTGTGTGGTCATGTGTTTTTATTTCCCTTGAGTATATACAAAGTGTGGAATTGCCAGTCATATTTAAACCTTTTAAGGAGTTGCCAGGCTATTTTCCAAAGTGGCTGCATTTTACATTCCCACCAGCAATGCACGATGGCTTCAATTTCTTCACATCCTTGCTAACACTTGTTACTATGTCTCTTTTTGCTTATAGCCATCCTAGTAGGTGTGAAGTGGTATCTCTGTTGTTTTTGTTTGGTTGGTTGGTTTGGTTTTGTTTTTTGAAACAGAGCCTCGCTCTGTCACACAGGTTGGAGTGCAGTGGCATGATCTCTGCTTACTGCAACCTCCACCTCCCAGGTTCAAGCAATTTTCGTGCCTCAGCCACCTGAGTAGCTGGGATTACAGGTGTGCACTACCATGCCCAGCTAATTTTTGTATTTTCAGTACCTCAGGTGATCTGCCTGCCTCAGCCTCCTAAAGTGCTGGGATTACAGGCATGAGCCACCACTCCTGGCCATATTGGTATCTTTATTGGTATTGTTTGAATCACAAAAGTTTTTAAAAGTCCAATTGATCTTTTTGTTTTTGTTGTTCCTTTCTGCCTTTGGTGCCACCATTAAGAAGGCTTTGCCTAATTCAAGGTCACAAAATTCACTCATATGGTTTTCTTCTAATAGTTTTATAATTTTAGCTCTTACATTTAGTTCTGTGATCCATGTTAGGGCATTATAATTTGTGTCCATGGAAAAGGTCCTAATTTATTCTTTTGTATATAGATATCCCATTGTCCTAGCAGCATTTGTTTAAAAAGATTATCGTCCGGCCGGGCGCGGTGGCTCAAGCCTGTAATCCCAGCACTTTGGGAGGCCGAGACGGGCGGATCACGAGGTCAGGAGATCGAGACCATCCTGGCTAACACGGTGAAACCCCGTCTCTACTAAAAATACAAAAAAAAACTAGCCGGGCGAGATGGCGGGCGCCTGTAGTCCCAGCTACTCGGGAGGCTGAGGCAGGAGAATGGCGTGAACCCGGGAGGCGGAGCTTGCAGTGAGCTGAGATCCGGCCACTGCACTCCAGTCCGGGCAACAGAGCGAGACTCCGCCTCAAAAAAAAAAAAAAAAGATTATCGTCCACTGAATTGTCTTAAGACCTTGTTAAAATCAATTCACTCCAAATGTAAGGTGTTTTTCCCCTGGGTTCTTATATTTTATTGATCTGTATTTCTTTTTCTTTTACATAAAACGTATGACTCAAACATTGACCTGTATATCTATTCTCATGCTAGTACCAAACTGTCTTGATGTCTGTAACTTTGTAGTAAGCTTTGAAACTGAAAAGTGTGAGTACTTCAACTTTGTTTTTTTTTTCAAGATTGTTTTGTCTATTGTTAGTCTTTTGCTTTTCCATATGAATTTTAGGATCAGCTTTTCCATTTCTGTGAAAATGCCAGCTGGGACTGTGATAGGATTTGCATGGAATCTGTAGATTGATTTCTAGAGTATTGACATCTTAACAATGTTAAGTCTTCCAATCCATGAAGGTGGGATATTTTTATGTTGGTTTAGGTCTTCTTGAATTTCTTTCATCAATGTTTTGTAGTTTTCAGTGTACAAGTCTTTCACCTCCTTTGGTAAATTATCCTTAGGTATTTTATTAGTTTTGATGCTACTGTAAGTGAAATTGGTTTCTTAATTTCATTTTCAGGATGTTCATTAGTAGTGTGTAGAAATACAAATGATTTTTGTATATTGCTCTTGTATTCTGCAAACTTGCTATTAACCCTAACAGTTTTTAGAGTATTCCTTAGGACTTTCTATTCACAGAATTATGTCATCTACAAATAGATATCATTTTACTTCTTCCAATCCTATCTGGAAAACTTTTATTCATTTTCTCTTGCCTAATTACCCTGTCTAGAACCTCCAGTACAATGTTAAATAGTAGTGGTGAGAGCAATGTTGCTCCTACTCACCTCCTTTGTGCTGTTATTGTCAAATATATTACATTTCTATATAGAGAACATATAGAAATACATTCAAAGAAATATTTCTATAAAGTAGAAAAAGTACTTTACTTTACTAAAAGAATTTCAATCCTTTTAGATTTATTGAGGCTTGTTTTATGATCTAGGATATAGCCTATCCTGGAGAACATTGCATGTGCACCTGAGCAGTATGTGTATTCTGATGTTGTCGGATGGTGTAGTCTGTAGATGTCTGTTAGATCTAGTTGTTTAATAGTGTTGTTCTAGTCTTCTATTTCCTTATTGGTCTTCTGTCTAGCTGTTTTAGCCATTATTATTTTTATTTTTATTTTTTTGAGATGGAGTTTCACTCTTGTTGCCCAGGCTGGAGTGCAATGGCGCAATCTCAGCTCACCACAACCTCTGCCTCCTGGGTTCAAGTGATTCTCTTGCCTCAGCCTCTCAAGTAGCTAGCATTACAGGCATGTGCCACCATGCCTGGCTGATTTTTGTATTTTTATTAGAGACAGGATTTCTCCACGTTGGTCAGGCTGGTCTCGAACTCCTGACCTCAGGTGATCTGTCTGCCTCGGCCTCCCAAAGTGTTGGGATTACAGGCGTAAGCCACCACGCCTGGCCTATGTTTTAGCCATTATTAAAAGTGTGAGCTGATGTCTTCAACTATTATTGTTGTATTATCAATTTCTCCCTTCAATTCTGTTAGTTTGCTTCATATATTTGGGGCTTTATTTTTAGGTACATACATGTTCATAATTGTTTTATCTTCCTGATAGACTGACCCTTTATCATAGAATGTCTCTCTTCATTTGTAGTAACATTTTTGTTTTGAAGTCTATTTTGTCTGATATTAGTATAACCATTCCAGCTTTTTATGGTTGCAGTTTGCATGATATATTTTTCTCATCATTTTACTTTCAGCTTATTCATGTTTTTGAATCTAGGGAGTATCTCCATAGAAAGCATATAGTTGGATGTTGGTTTTTCTTCTGTTCAGTCTGACAGTTTCTGCCTTTTGATTGGATTGTGTAATTCATTCACATTTAACATTTTCATTGCTATAGTTGAATTGACTTATACCTGCCATTTTACTTTTTGTTTTGTGTATGTCTCCTTTTATCTCAAGTCCTCCTTCACTGGTTTCTGTTGCATAAGTATTTTTTAATGTAATGTTGTAATTTTTTTTTTTTTTTTTTGAGACAGCGGCTCACTCTGTTGCCCAGGCTGGAGTGCACTGATGCATTCTTGGTTCATTGCAACCTCCACCTCCCTAGTTCAAGAGATTCTCCTGCCTCAGCCTCCCCAGTAGCTGGGACTACAGGTCTGCACCACCATGCCTAATTTTGTATTTTTAGTAGAGATGGGGTTTCTCCATGTTGGTCAGGTTGGTCTCAAACTCCCGACCTCAGGTGATCTGCCCACCTCGGCCTCCCAAAGTGCTGGGATTACAGGTGTGAGCCGCCACGCCCGGCCATCCTTCCTTTTTTTTTTTTTTTTTTTTTTTAAGATGCTGTCTCACTCTGTTGCCCAGACTGGAGTACAGTGGCACAATTTTGGCTCACTGCAACCTCCACCTGCCAGGTTCAAGCAATTCTCCTGCCTCAGTCTTCTGACTAGCCAGGACTACAGGCACATGCTGCCACACCCTGCTAATTTTTTGTATTTTTATTAGAGACAGGGTTTCACGATGCTGGCCAGGATGGTCTCAAACTCCTGACCTCGTGATCCACCCGCCTTGGCCTCCCAGAGTGCTGGGATTACAGGCATGAGCCACCATGCCTGACCCATCCTTTCTTATATTAACCTTCTTATTTGCCATTTTTTGTTCTCTTCATTTGTTCCTATAGATTTAAGTTACCATCTGGTGTCATTTCTTTGCATCAATCCTGCTTTGTGGGATGAGTTCCCACTCATCTCTTTTGTGCTTTTATTGTCAAATACATTACATTTCTATATGCTGTAGACAGAAAAATATAATTGCATACATATGGTCTAAAAGTTTTTAGTAATTTATCTTTTAAAAGATGGGATCTTGCTATGTTGCCCAAGCTGGCCTCAAACTCCTAGGCTCAAACAATCCTCCCATCTTGGCCTCCAAAGTACTAGGATTACAGACACAAGACACCATGCTGGCCCATATATATGATTTTATACAAATATTTTTTTTTTTTTTTTGAGACTGAGTCTTGCTCTATCACCCAGGCTAGAGTGCAATGGCATGATCTCGGCTCACTGCAACCTCCGCCTCCCGCGTTCAAGTGATTCTCATGCCTCAGCCTTCCAAGTAGCTGGGATTACAGGTACCCTCCATCATGCCCTGCTAATTATACAATGATTTTTAAACTCAGTTAAAATAAGAAAGGAGAAGAAATGTGCATTTATCCTTTTATAATTACTTATCTTTACCTTGCTGTGTGTTGTTTATGTGGATTTGAATTTTTGTCTGCCTCTTGCTTTCAGCCTGAAGAACTTCCTTTGGTGTTTTTAGTGAGGTAATTCTGCTAGAAAAAAGTTCTCTCAGTTCTTGTTTATCTGGGAATGTCTTAATTCCACCTTTTTTTAATGGAAATGTCACTTTGCTGCATATAAGATTCTTGGATGATAGCTTTTTCTCCTTTTAGCACTTTGAATATGTTATACCACTGCCTTGTGACCTTCATGTTTCCTTTTTTTTTTTTTTTGAGACAGAGTTTTGCTCTTGTTGCCCAGGCTGGAGTGCAATGGCATAATATCAGCTCACTGCAACCTCCGCCTCCTGGATTCAAGCGATTCTCCTGCCTCAGCCTCCCGAATACTTGGGATTACAGGCATGCACCACCATGCCCGGCTAATTTTGTATTTTTAGTAGAGATGGTGTTTCTCCATGTTGGTCAGGCTGGTCTCAAACTCCCAACCTGAGGTGATGCGCCCAACTCAGCCTCCCAAAGTGCTGGGATTATAGATGTGAGCCACTGCGCCCGGCTTATGCTTCCTGATGTGAAATCAGTTGTTAATCCTACTGAAAAATCACTTGCAAAGACGTTTTGCTTCTTTTGCTGCTTTCAAGATTTTCTCTTGGTCTTTGTCTTTAGGTAGTTTGATAATGATGTGTCTACATATGAATGTCTTTGTGTTTGTCCTACCAGAAGTTCATTGAACTTCTTGGATGCACAGATTAAGGTTTTTCATCAGAATTTGGAATTTTTCAGCCATTATCTCTTCAAGTATTTCCATTCTCTTCTTTTTCTCTTTTTCTCCTCTGCTTCTTTCATTATGTGTATGTTCATATTCTTAATGGTGTCCCACATTTCTAAGAGACTGCTCTTTTTTTCAGTATTTTTTTCTCTCTGTTCTTAAGATAGCATAATCTCAGTTGTTTTGTCTTCAAGTTTACTGATTCTTTCTTCTGCTAGAAGAACAATCTACTGTTGTGCTTTCTAGTGAATGTTTTTATTTATTATAGTTTTCAACCCCAGAGTTTCCATTCTTTTTAAAAATTGAATTTGTCTCTGCTTATTGATAAGACATCATCATTTTATCTTCCTTCACTTCTGGAAGCATGAGTTCCTTCAGTTTTTGTAAATATTTATATTAGTTCTTTTGATGGTTTTGTCTGGACCCTCTCACAGGTAGTCTCTGTTGCTTGCCTTTTTCCTCCTTTGTATGGATCTCATGCTTTTTTTTTTTTCTTGTCTCATAATTTTTTATGAAAACTAGATATTTAGATAGTATATTATAGCAACTCTGGATACTGACTTCTCTCCATTCTCAGGATTTGTTGTTGTTTGCTTGTAATTTGTTTAATGATGTTGCTGGAATGTTTTAGTGAAATCTATTTCCCCTGCAGTGTGAAGCCTCTGATGTCACACTTTCCTTTTCTTTTCTTTTCTTTCTTTATTTATTTTTGAGACAGAGTCTCACTCTGTTGCCCAGGCTGGAGTGCACTGGTGTGATCGCGGCTCACTGCAACTGCTGCCTCCCAGGTTCAACCGATTCTCCTGCCTCAGCCTCCCAAGTAGCTTGGATTACAGGCATGAGCCACCTTGCCTAGCTAATTTTTGCATTTTTAGTAGAAACAGGGTTTTACCATGTTGACCAGGCTGGTCACAAACTCCTGACCTCAAGTGATCTGCCTGCCGCAGCCTCCCAAAATGTTGAGATTACAGGCGTGAGCCACTGTGCCCGGCCTGATGTCACTCTTCAGAGGATACAGCTTTGGCCATGTGCCCAGTCATCTTGGGGTGACAGTGGTTTTAGCAGGGCTAAGTTTGACTATCTCTTTCTCTGATTTCTCTGTTAAGATGTTGCCTCTATTGGTATCACACCAGATGTTACATTCTGCTAATTGCTACATGATTGCTCTATTGCTTTCGACAATTCTCTGAGGCATAAATTCCTCCACAGTCTGATCCAATTAAATTTGGATCCCTCTACAGGATCGTTTTGAGATGAGGTTTGCCCTGACCCCCCTACCCACAGGGGGGGCTCTTTTTAGCAGTCTTTTTCCTGATTCTTTCTGGTAGACTAGTTGACCTATGGCTTAGCTTATTGTTTTCATGGAGCCACCTGCCTTCTCTTAATTGCTACCCATCAAAATCTCTCTTGTTTTTGAGAGTGCCTGCTATGGTTTGAGTGTGTCTCCCAAAGTTCATGTATTAGAAACATAATCCCCAACACAACAGTGTTGAGAGATGAGGTCTTTGGGAAGCAATTAGGTCATGAGGGCTCTGCCCTCATGAATGGATTAATGATGTTATTGCAAGAATGGTTCCTGATAAACAGATGAATTCATTCCTCTTGTGTGTGTGCACACATGTGCGTGTTCTCTTGCCCCTCCACCTTCTATCATGCATAACACAGCAAGAAGGACTTGCAAGATGTGGGCTCCTCAACTTTGGACCTTTCACCTTCCAGAACTGTAAGAAATAAACCTCTGTTCTTTATCAATTACTCAGTCTTAGGTATTCTGTTATAGCAGGACAAAATGGACCAAAACAGTGTCCTTAGGCTTAAACTTCACCACACAAATACAGTCAGAACGTGTTTTTCTTTATTTGGTTGGTTGATTTTCAGAAATCTCTGGAGATCTCTGTTCTTATGACCTGCCTTTCTCCCTGGGCAAAATATCTATGTCATTGCTCTGGACAGTAGCCTGCTTATTTCAGAGCAATAACCTGCTTTACAAGCAGAACACTATGTAATAATGGTAAGAATGCTGTTCTTGTGATAGCCTCTAATCTTCTCAGTTTGTTTCTTCCAGCATGGAACCTCCCACCTACAAGCTAAGTGATATGATTTGTGGGTGTCCCCAGCCAAATCTCATCTCAAATTGTAATCCCCACCTGTGTCACCTGTTAAGGGAGGAGCCTAGTGGGAGGTGTTTGAATCGCGGGGGTGGGTTCCCCCATGCTGTTCTTGTGATAGTGAGTGAGTTCTCACGAGAGCTGAGAGTTTTAAAGTATGGCACTTCCTTGCTCTCTCACTCTCTAAGTCTCCTGCTTCACCATAGTAAGATGTGCCTTGCTTCCCCTTTGCCTTCCAGCATGATTGTAAGTTTCCTGAGCCCTCCCCAGCCATACTGAACTGTGAGTCAATTAAACCTCTTTTGTTTATAAATTACCCAATCTCAGGTAGTATCTTTATAGCAGTGTGAAAATGGACTAATACACTAAGCTAGGGTGAGGGCAATCATGGCCCCACTACTCTCAGTCTGCCTCACCTGGGATAGAGCCTCAGTCTCACAAGTAGCAGATGGGTGGGAAAAGACAGGACTCTGCCTCTTGGACTCATTCTCCTGGAATTTAGCCTCAGCAACACAGAGGTATGGGGGAATGAAAAATGTTGATGACGTGTCCTTCCCAGAGAGATATACCATTGTCCCCTGTAAGCTTAGGGAGAAAAGAAAAACTCATCTTGGCCATATCTGTCCAGAGTAGATCTTTCATCACATTGTGCTGGGAAGGGGAGGGGAAAGATAGGCAGTGGCTTAAGTTCTACACATTCTCACTGTTCCTACCTTTTGAAACACTTATCAAAATGTGTGGCCGGGCTGGGTGTGGTGGCTCATGCCTGTAATCCCAGCAGTTTAGGAGGCCGAGGCGGGCGGATCACCTTAGGTCAGGAGTTCAAGACCAGCCTGACCAACATGGTGAAACCCTGTCGACTAAAATACAAAAATTAGCCGGGCATGATGGCGGGTGCCTGTAATCCCAGCTACTCGGAAGGCTGAGATGGGAGAATCACTTGAACCTGGGAGACAGTGGTTGCAGTGAGCCAAAATGGTGCCACTGAACTCCAGCCTGGGCGGTTAAGGGAGACTACATCTCAAAAAAAAAAAAAAGAAAAGAAAAAGTGTGGCTGGATGAGGTGACTCATGCCTTAATCTCAGCACTTTAGGAGGACAAGCCAATGGATCACTTGAGGTCAGATGTTCAAGACTACCCTGGCCAACATGGTCAAACCCCATCTCTACTAAACATACAAAAAATTTAGCCAGGCATGGTGGCACATGCTTATAGTTCCAGCCACTTTGGGGGCTGAGGTGGGAGACTTGCTTGAACCCAGGAGGTGGAGGTTGTAGTGAGCCGAGATCACATCACTGCACTCCAGCCTGGGTAAAAGCAAGACTCTGTCTCAAAAAAAAAAAAAAAAAAAAGTGCGTTCATATTTGGAATGAACCATGATATCTATATATCTTCCACCACTGGTGTGTCCAGGTACCATTCCTGCTACGTAACCAGTGTCTAGCCCAGTTACTGGCATAAGGGCAACACACAGTATGTATTTATTGGATGTGTAAATAAATGGGTGCTGGGAAACCCAGCATAGTAGTTAAGAGCCACATTACAAAGGCTTTTGTGTTTATTACAGCAGAAGTGAGATAAGATTTGCACTAAAAATGAGAACTATTGTAGCAGTGGTACATGGGTGAGAGTAAGTCAAGTTAGAGGCAAAGGGAATGGTTAAGGAGAATATAAAAACATTTTCATGAAATGATGAGAACCTTCACTGAGGAAGTCACTGTTGTGGAAATGTGGAAAACCCACAAATTTACATGATATATGAAGTGTTCTATCAATGGAACTTAGTCACAGGTTATGGGCATACAGTGGAGAAATAGGTTTGAGGAAACAATATGAGGCCATACAACTATGAGAACAAGGAAAGGGTGATTTGCAAGAAAGATGGAGTGGTCCACCTTGGTTGAGTTATGATGTGTTCCCAACAGAGGATGAGACTCAGCCAGAAGGGAACACAGCGGGCTTGCAGGGAGGCTGATGCCAATGACTGATACGTTCAGTAGCAGTGGGGGTGAGGATTGAATGAAAGGTGAGGAAGTGTAGAAGTATACCTAAATTTGTCAACAGATGATTAAATTGGAGAGGGAAGGGGAGGAGAGGGACCAGGCCTATTTGTTTTTTTATGTAAGATATGAGAGTTATGAAAAATAGTTTTCAGCTTGTTACAGAACTCCCCTAAGATGTGAGAGGCTTGAAAAAAATGTTTTAAGTGAGACACAGTACCAATGGAAAGTAAGAGATTGAAGACAAGTAGGAAAGAGTTGCAGAAACCGAATAGAAAAATGACATGTTGAGGCCTTCAGAGATTCCCTACACTTAACTATAAGCACAACTTTTGCTAAAACCCACCATTAACCAGAATAATATCTGAGTCTATTTCCACATAGCCTAATGAGGTTCTTTTTTTGATTTGAGATATGTAAATATACAAACTCTAGAAATGTACATTTCTGAGGTTTAAATACCTTAGGTAGTAACCTGGCATTTTGGAAAGTTCAATGTTCCTGGACTTCGATGGTTTGGATTCGACTCCTAGCTTTGATACTAACAACATTGTGTGAACCCTTTCTCTGGGTTTTAATGTCTACTTTTGTAACATGAGAAATTAGGATTAAATAAAACTGAACAGCACTTCCACTTCCATCTCTAATTTTCTCATGATTCTAGATTTACTGCAGAAAATGTGGGCAGAGCAAGGACACATAACTCACCAATTGCAAAGGCTATCCACATGGAGGTAGCTAGAACAAGGATGGCATCTGAGCAGGTCCCCTTCATGGTGACAGAAGAACTGTGGAAATATACAACTTTTTATGTAGGACAAACACCTATGCGAAGTACAAGTTCTCACAGAGATCCCTCACTGACCAGGAAATGAAGTCTAAATACTTTGTCCCTTCCTCGGGTCATTTGGAATGAATTGTGTCTGATGCAACTCAATTGTTTAATTCATTTCCCTAAAATCGTTGGACATTTGAAAAAAAAATGTTAAAAAAAGAATTTTAGAAGATGCCAGAAAAAGAGTTAGTAAAGAATACTTGCAAGGGAAAGAATAAACACCAAGAGTTTTTCAATAAAATATTTAAAAGTAGCCGGGTGTGCCAGGCGTGGTGACTCATGCCTGTAATCCCAGACCTTTGGGAGGCTTATGGAAATGTCACTTTGCTGCATATAAGATTCTTGGATGATAGCTTTTTCTCCTTTTAGCACTTTGAATATGTTATACCACTGCCTTGTGACCTTCATGTTTCCTTTTTTTTTTTTTTTTGAGACAGAGTTTTGCTCTTGTTGCCCAGGCTGGAGTGCAATGGCATAATATCAGCTCACCGCAACCTCCGCCTCCTGGATTCAAGCGATTCTCCTGCCTCAGCCTCCCGAATACTTGGGATTACAGGCATGCACCACCATGCCCAGCTAATTTTGTATTTTGGATCACGAGGTCAGGAGATCGAGACCATCCTGGCTAACACGGTGAAACTCTGTCTCTACTAAAAATACAAAAAGTTAGCTTGGTGTGGTGGCGGGTGACTGTAGTCCCAGCTACTCAGGAGGCTGAGGCAGAAGAATGGCGTGAACCCAGGAGGCAGAGCTTGCAGTGAGCTGAGATTGCGCCACTGCACTCCAGCCTGGGTGACAGCGAGACTCCGTCTCAAAAAAAAAAAGTAGCTGGGCATGGTGGCTCATGCCTGAAATCCCAGCATTTTGGGAGGCCAAGGCAGGAGGATCACTTGAGCCCAGGAGTTTGAGACCAGCCTGGGCAACACAGTAGGACCCCATCTCTTTTTTTTTTTGAGACGGAGTCTGGCTCTGTCACCCATGCTGGAGTACAGTGGCCGGATCTCAGATCACTACAAGCTCCGCCTCCCGGGTTCCCGCCATTCTCCTGCCTCAGCCTCCCGAGTAGCTGGGACTACAGGCGCCCGCCACGTCGCCCGGCTAGTTTTTTGTTTTTTTTTTTTTTTTAGTAGAGACGGGGTTTCACCGTGTTAGCCAGGATGGTCTCGATCTCCTGACCTCGTGATCCGCCCATCTTGGCCTCCCAAAGTGCTGGGATTACAGGCTTGAGCCACGGCGCCTGGCCTGGACCCTATCTCTGAAGGGCAGTCACTCAACAACATGTGTAAGTCAACAGACAGTAAGAAACAGGAAGGGACAAAACACCAAAACCTCACTCCTATACTTGTAATCTTCCCTAGAGTTGTTACTTTGGTGTAGCTTCTATTCTCTTCATCCTACACATTTTCCAGGCAAACATTTTTCATTCTATATCTAGGTAATTTCTACCCAAGACCTCCCCTGAGAAAAAAACAAGTAATAAATAATACAACCCTTAAAAGTTTGCAAATTTAGAAGTCCACTTTACCTGCTGTGACTCCCGTGGTTGCTCTGAGAAACTGGCTGAAAACAGGATGGTTTTTGTTGATAGTTTGTTCATAATGAACAAGGAAGGGAGGCAAAGCTTATTTGTCTTTTCAAGGTTCCAATGCCTGGCAGTAGAAGAGAGTGAGCTTTGAAATTAGGAAGTATAGATATGATTCAAATCTATTTCTTTCAACTCTAAATTCTATAATGCCTAAATCTTGTGAGTTCATATTTCAAATTTCTGAGGGTGGTATGTACTGTCCAGTACTATGCCAAAATCTAGCTGTTCTTGCCAAAGCTGAACGTACCATTTTAGATATATGTCATACACAATTTTTGAATTCCTACATTTTAATTTGCATTATAATTACTACATTCAAGATGGCTTCAGATATTGACACAATACTATAAATTACCACATCTGCATGTGCAGTTATTTTATCAAGTCAAAAGTATTCACTTTATTGAAACATCTACTTTAGATTATTTCTGTATTGACTCATAGAGGTTCTATTTATTTTTATTTCTTTTTTTTTTTTTTTTGAGGCGGAGTCTCACTCTGTCGCCCGGACTGGAGTGCAGTGGCCGGATCTCAGCTCACTGCAAGCTCCGCCTCCCGGTTTACGCCATTCTCCTGCCTCAGCCTCCCGAGTAGCTGGGACTACAGGCGCCCGCCACCTCGCCCGGCTAGTTTTTGTATTTTTAGTAGAGATGGGGTTTCACCGTGTTAGCCAGGATGGTCTCGATCTCCTGACCTCGTGATCCGCCCGTCTCGGCCTCCCAAAGTGCTGGGATTACAGGCTTGAGCCACCGCGCCCGGCCTATTTTTATTTCTTTCACAGTTCACTGCAGCCTTGAACTCCTAGCCTCAAGTGACCGTCTTGCTTGGCCTCCCAAAGCATTGAGATTACAGGTGTGAGCCACTGATCTGGCCTGACTTACAGGGTTTTAAAGCAGAAAATTACCTTATATGGAATCCTCCAAGTTCAGTCTTACTTAGCAGAGTAGAGAAATCTGGAGATAGAGTGCTCATTCCCTTAAACGATAGCCTGTTCGACCATTTGAATAAAAATTTCTCAAAACGCTAACATTTTTTAAAGTCGAAGTTCAGAAGTTATTGGGTATCATAAATTCCTTAGGTCTAAGTCCTAAATGAATGGCCTTAACTGGGGACATGCCACATAGTTCTGGGAGGTTAAGTGTATTTTCTCAGCACTGCTCTGATCAACCACAGTGTCTACCATGGTGGTCTTCAAAATTTTTGCTTTTAATCCCTCTAAATTTGGTGCGTGCTTTTATATATATATATATATATATATTTTTTTTTTTTTTTTTAAATGACATGTAACATTTTTCATCAGAAATTTTAATAGGCTGAGTACCGTGGCTCAAGCTTGTAATCTCAGCACTTTGGGAGGCTGAGGCAGGCGGATCACTTGAGGCCAGGAGTTCAAGACCAGCTTGGCCAACATGATGAGACCCTGTCTCTACTAAAAATGCAAAAAATAAAAAACTGAGCATGGTTGCATGTGCCTGTAATCCCAGCTACTCATGAGGCTGAGGCACGAGAATGGCTTGAACCTAAGAGGCGGAGGTTGCAGTAAGCTGAGATCGCGTCACTGCACTCTAGCCTGGGTGACACAGCAAAACTGTCTTTTTGTGTGTGTGTGTGTGCAGTTGCAAGATTTAATAGAGTGGAAACAGAGCTCCCATACAAAGGGAGGGGACCCAAAGGGGGTTGCCACTCCCTGCTCGAATGCCTGGGTTTATATCCCAATCATTGTCCCTCCCTCTGTGTTCTCAGGTGATATATGATTAGACTATTTCTTTACCTCCTGCCTTTAGCCTAATTTATATTTTAGTGAGCCCTCTTTACTACCTGATTGGTCGGGCTTGAGCTGAGTTACAAGCCCCGTGTTTAAAGGTGGGTGCAGTCACCTTCCCCAGCTAGGCTTAGGAATTCTTTGCCAACCTAGCAAATCCAGCTAGTCCTGTCTCTCAGTTCCCCCTCTCAACAGGAAAACCCAAGTGCTGTTTGGGAGGTTGGCTGACAACTGCTCTAACTGCTTCCTGCTGAATTCGGGTGTAGCAGGGGTCGTGCAGTTGCGATTTCCTCTGGAGGGGTGGCTTCTGTGTCATCAACATCAGAGCACAGGCTAGCAGGCTGGTCCAGGGGTACGCAGTAGGTCTTAGTCATGGACTGCATCTGGGGCTCCATTTGAAGAACCATTTGTAGTTTTACAGCTTTGATTCTGGAAGAGACAGACTTAACAAGGAGGTTAAAGACACAGGGATTGAAATGTATGGCCTGAAGTGCATATGAGTGTGGGGATGAAAGTGGGGTTTCCTTTAGAAAAACTGCTATACGATGAGGCTTCAATATTTCTGGGAAGCCGCATTCTCCACAGAAGCTCTTGGTAAGGGGAGCTACCGGTAGGACAGCGGCATGGAGGGGATTACCCTATACTAGGGGTCCTTCTATGAGCATTTCTAATGGAGGGTCCCGCCTTGCGGCTCTTTTGGCTTCAATATCTGCTTGGTGGTTCCCTTCTATTTCCCTTCCCTTTCCTTTCTGATGACCCCGGCAGTGTCAGACTGCCGCCTTTTTAGGTTTCTGTACAGCCAATAATAATCTGCTAATGGCTTCCCGATGTTTGATAGGTGTTCCCTCGGAAGTTGGGAATTCCCTTTCTCTCCATATTGCTGCGTGGGCATGGAGGACTAGGTAAGCCTACTTAGAGTCTGTATTTACCCTTTTTCCTTCTCCTAATTCTAGTGTATAATGGCCCCTGCTTTTGCTGGAATGTCTCTCCCTAACAAGGAAGTGGGGCTTTCAGGCATAATTAGAAAGGCATGTGAAAGAGTAAAGTTCCCTAGTCACCACTTAGTGGCTGGGAGAAGCATCTAGTGGCTGCCTGTCCTACGACCCCTCGGATAGTGACAGATCTGGAGGACAGTTATCCGGGACAGGAGAGTAAGACTGAGAAGGTCGTGCCAATGTCCAGGAGACAGTTAACCTCCTGGCCCTCAATGGTCAAGTATACCTGGGGCTCTGTGAGGGTGATGGCATGGGCTGGCGCTTACCCTGGGCACCCTCAGTCCTGCTGCTGGATCATCTGGTTAGTGGCTTCTGACTCAGAGGACCTTCATCTCCTGGGGCAGTGCGCCTTCCAGTGATTCCCTTGACATAGGGGCATGGATGAGGGGGTGGCTTATTTCTATTTGGACAATCTTTTTAAAGTGTCTTTGTAGACCACACTGGAAGCAAGCCCTATTAGGCATTTGATTTGCTCAGCCTTTCCCTTTTCCAGAGCCTCCAAAGTCCGCTTGCCTGAGGGCCATGAATAAAGCGGTGGCCCTCTTTTATCCCATTTGTCCCATTCTATCTGCTCCTCCTGATCTCTGTTTAAAAAAAAACCTAAGTTGCCAAGTTCATTAGGGTTCTAAGTTTTGCTCCAGGCCTAAGGTGGACTTTTGAAGTTTTTTTCTAATGTCTGCAGCTGACTGAGTGATAAACTTATCCTTTAAGATTAGTTGACCTTCAATAAATTCAGGTGACAGAGAGGTATGCTTCCTCAATGCCTCCCTTAGTCTCTCCAGAAAGGCAGTGGGATTTTCTTCCTTTCCCTGTGTTATAGTGGACATCACTGAATAATTTATAGGTTCTTCCTAGTTTTTCTAGCACGCAAGTTAGCAAATGTCTGCGACACCAATCTCCACGTTCTGATTCTGCATCCTAATGAGGGTCTACACTGGGAACTGCCTGCTGGCCCGTGGGGAATTGTTCTCTTTCCTCTGTTGTCATCCTATCATTGACCTGACTGAGATACCAGAGATCGCCAAACTCTCGGGCTGCAGTTATGGCGGCACTTCTCTCATTTGGGGTTAGTGTCTGATTTAGCAGCAACATTATATCTCTCCATGTCAGATCAAAGGATTGTCCTAACCCTTGTAAAACATCAACATAGCCATCAGGGTTATCTGAGAATTTACCTAGGTCTATTTTAATTTGCTTCAAGTCCGAGAGGGAGAAAGGTACATGCACTCTGGCTGGGCCAAATTCTCCTCCTCGCACCACTTGGAGGGAGCATAACTGGGGAATATTGGCACTCTTTGGTTCATTGTTTACCCCTTTCTCTATCTCCTTTCAGACCGTTTGGGTTGAAGGGGGATCCTTATTAGTTGGAGAAGGAGCTGGGGGAACGCCGGGGCAGGGAGGTAGACTCTGAGGGCTTCCTGTAGGGCATAAATTACACTTTTAACATAATCGCAAGTTGTCTCTTAATGAAAAGAAAGTTTGCACATATGGCACTTCATTCCATTTGCCCTATTTTCTACAAAAGAAGTCTAGCTGTAAGATGGTGTTATAGGCCAGGCGCGGTGGCTCACGCCTGTAATCTCAGAACTTTGGGAGGCCGAGGTGGGCGGATCATGAGATCAGGAGATCGAGACCATCTTGGCTAACACGGTGAAATCCCATCTCTACTAAAAATACAAAAAATAAGCCAGGCATGGTGGCGGGCGCCTGTAGTCCCAGCTACTCGGGAGGCTGAGGCAGGAGAATGGCGAACCCGGGAGGCGGAACTTGCAATGAGCCGAGATCGCGCCACTGCACTCCAGCCTGGGCGACAGAGCGAGACTCTGACTCAAAAAAAAAAAAAAGATTGTGTTATAATTTATACTTCCCTTGGAGGGCAGGTTTCTCCCTCTTGAAGAGGATATTGTGGCCAGGGGTACTGCAGAAGAATATCAGTCGTTTGTTTCTTAGCGTCTGAGGGTTACATTGGTCCTAATTCTCCAGAATACATCTTATGGGCGTTTTTGCCTGGCGGGGAATGTTTAAAAAGAACATAGGGATGCCAGCACCCTATGTTCCGATGAGCATTAGTCCTAGAGCATCCTCTATGGTCCTAATGCTTATTCCTTTCCAGGGTGCGTAACCACCCACGGACCTCTGCTTATTGGATTAGTTACACTCACCAATGTAGCAGTCCTGCACCTCTTTTCCCGCCTTTCTGGACCACAAAGAAAGGGGTCCGGGCTGCTGGATTCTAGTGGTCCTTTACCAAGCTGCACAACATTTCTTTTGCACTCGGGTGAGTTCTAGAGCTCAGCTGAGTTTCTGAGTATTTCATAACAACCCAGTTGCCCCATTAAGATGCATTTTTTTGTTGTTGTTGAGATGGAGTCTTGCTCTGTTGCCTAGCCTGGGGTGCAGTAGCACGATCTTGGCTCACTGCAAGCTCTGCCTCCTGGGTTCACACCATTCTCCTGCCTCAGCCTCCCGCGTAGCTGGGACTACAGGCACCTGCCACCATGCCTGGCTAACTTTTTGTATTTTTTAGTAGAGACGGAGTTTCACCATGTTAGCCGGGATGGTCTCGATCTCCTGACCTCATGATCCACCCGCCTCGGCCTCCCAAAGTGTTGGGATTACGATGTAAACCACTGCACCTGGCCAAGATGCATTTTCATAAACAGTTCTTATGCAAATTTGTTTCAGAGAGGGTGTAGGTAACATTTTGAGTCAGGATTGAGATAGAGTTTTAGCCCACTAGGGCCTTTGTCTTTCTTTTCCTTTGTAGGAATATGCCTTAATTATCGATCTTAAGCTTTTTGTTGCCCTGGATTAAGTCCTTTTGGGTATGAAATATGAGAGATGGATCCTGTTTATCCTATGTGCCTTTTTCCTATGAGAAAGAGAGCAAGGAGGAAAAGATGGGCTTGCTGGTTTTGTAAGTACTTTAAGGCTTGGCTGAGTGCAAACAGCTCACATGTTTGAGCAGAACAATTATTAGTCAATTCTAACTCCACTTCCACAAGAGTCTCCTTATCAATTACTGAATACCCACTGTGGTTTTTTTCCTGGGAGGAACCATCTATCGTCCCGTCCTGAAGGGAGTTCCTCCCAGGTCTGGTTGGACGTTTATATGGTGATTAAGATTTAAATCCCCTGTTAGGAAATCTGCTGGGTTAAGGGAATTATCAGTGGTTAGTGTTAAACCACCTTTTTCTAACAGACTAGCCCCATACTTCAAGATTTTTGGGTTACTAAGCTACTTTTTTTTTTTTTTTTTGAGACGGAGTCTCGCTCTCTCGCCCAGGCTGGACTGCAGTGGCTGGATCTCAGCTCACTGCAAGCTCCGCCTCCCGGGTTTACGCCATTCTTCTGCCTCAGCCTCCCAAGTAGCTGGGACTACAGGCGCCCGCCACCTCGCCTGGCTAGATTTTTGTATTTTTTAGTAGAGACAGGGTTTCACCATGTTAGCCAGGATGGTCTTGATCTCCTGACCTCGTGATCCGCCCGTCTCAGCCTCCCAAAGTGCTGGGATTACAGGCGTGAGCCACCGCGCCCGGCCTTTTTTTTTTTTAAACTTAGGATCGTTCTAAACTTAGGCGAGGTGTGTTCACAATGAGGTTTCCTCTAAAGGTTGTTTTTCTACTTTCTTCTGTTAGCAAAGCAGTTGCTGCTACAGATTGAATGCATTTGGGCCATCCACAGGTTACTCGGTTAAGGAGTTTTGATAGGAAGGCTACGGGTTGTCAGTGGTCACAGTGTTTTTGGGCTCCGCCCTTGTTTACACTGACAACAAAGTAGTATTGGAGTGCTATAGGGTCATGAAGGAGATCTTTAATTATCAATTATAGGTTTAAATTTACCTTGGCTTTTAAAGGAATAGGGTACACTGTTTTTTCTTCACTACCTCTCTCTTTCCCTTTTTTCTTTCTCTCTCTCTTTGACTTTCTGTCTCTTCCTCTCTCTTTCTTTCTTTTTTTAGGTGGATTTTGGAAACACAGCAGAAGGATGTTTGCTCATTGCCCCCATTTGCTACTGTAGGAACATGTGCCTCCCTTTAATTTACTCAATTCATCTTCATCCTGATCTATTATGTTGTTGTAGACCCAGTTCCAGTTGTTAAAATACTGGGTTATCAGTTCTAAGGTCCTGGCCAAGGAGCCAAGGCTTGGAGATTGTATTGCAGCGGGGAGTAAGCTGGGTAGAAACTAGGGGAGGAGAGCATCTTACACGATGGGAGAGCAATCCTCCTAGCCATTTACAAACTTGAGGCCCTGGCAAGGGTGGTGGGGAACAGGTCCCACATAACTGCCCATGTCGAGAGCTGTATACCTAAATTGGGAGGGACACCAGGGGCAAGACTCCCTGGGTTCATAGCCTAGGTACCTAAGGCCGCAGCATAGAGCTTCCTTAGATCCCTTTGGAGATACAACTTGCTCTAATACTTGGGAGAGGAAATGAAAGTCTGAAGCATTAGTACCCAGGAGGCAGGGATTGAAGGAAGTAGATTCAGAAGTAAGGAGAATTTTGGGGGCTACACTTTCAAGAAAGTCATGGTCAGGACCCAGGAGGTATGGGTCAGAAGGAAAGGTAGGGGCACACACATGGGCAACTGTTGAGTAGAGACTTCTGGCTGCACTATGATCTTGATCGGCCAATGCTAGGAGTTCAGGGTGACAGCTTTCTGCCTCTAGTCGGCCCTTGGTATCCCCCAGGAAACTGTGAAAGCAGAAGCTGGTTCCAGGCAGACGAACGCTCCCAACCCAGAAGGGTTGGGGGTTGTTAGAAAGCCTTTTCCCTGAAAGCCTCATAGTTGAGTCTTAGGTCCAGTGGCTATGCTAATAGTTTTTAACTGGCTGACAGTTGCCCGGTATTTCCTCTGATTCTAAGGAAGGATAGGACAGGATAGCAAGCAAAAGTGGTCCAATATTACTCACCGCTTTGGAGAATCCTCATACGGGCCACCAGATGTTACCAGGCAGGTCTTTGTTCTTAGAGCTCCCAAGATGGTGGCTGGCCACTCCCAAGATGGTGACAAGCCTTTTGTTCTCTGACCTGGAGTTCTTGGCCTCATGGATTCCAAGGAATGGAACCTTGGGCTATGTGGTGAGTGTTATAGCTCTACTAGAAGCCGTGGGTCACGGAAGAGAACCCTGGAACCCAGCAACTAGTGTTCAGCTCGATTAGGATGAACCCCGGCACTTAAGCTGTGCAGGAACAATGGCAAGCCTCTAGCCTGACTGGGAGCGGCAATGGGCGCCTTGCTGGATCAGAAGCATAGCGGACATCCTGCCCAATCTGGAGGGGTGGAAGTCAATGGCAGGTCTGCTATGGTGGCTTTCAGCAGTGGTGGACAGTGAGTGAAAGCTCAGCTTGAGCTGGAACAAACACAGACCAGAAGAGTGTGCAGTTGCAAGATTTAATAGAGTGAAAACAGAGCTCCTATACAAAGGGAGGGGACTCAAAGCCTGCAAAACTGTCTTTAAAAAAAAAGTTTAAATAGTTACAAATAACTCAATTACTGGCCTAGTTTAAATATTACTATTTTTTTAAAAAATCATTATTTTAGATATATCCCATGGAATTTACATTCTATGGCAATTTGATTTCACATTGTATATTTGAAAACCACATGGATGAACTCAGTCAGAAATTTACGTCATTTCTTTTTTTGCTTGAATGACCATTTCATTCTGCTTTCTCCATATAACTTTTATTTCAATGTTATGCTTGACGGTGCGTTACTGATCATGCTTTTCTACTTTTCATCAGCAGAAATATGCAAATAAATGGATTTTTCAAATTTCCTGGGATGATAGGATATAAAGTTTTAATCTGTTTCTCTTGAACTGAGTTATTATCACAGTTAGTAGTACATGTTGATCAAAACATAGTTATACTATGAAATTCGATATTATTTAACATAGAGGTACATTTCTTTTTTTTTGAGATGGAGTCTCACTCTGTCCTCAAGGCTGGAGTGCAGTGGTGCAATCTTGACTTACTGCAACCTCCACCTCCTGGATTCAAGTGATTCTCCTGCCTCAGCCTCCTGAGTGGCTGGATTACAGGCACATGCCACCGTGCCCAGCTAATTTTTGTATTTTTAGTAGAGACGGGGTTTCACCATGTTGGCCAGGTTGGTCTCGAACTCCTGACCTCGTGATCCACCTGCCTCAGCCTACCAAAGTGCTGGGATTACAGGCATGAGCAACCGTACCCAGCCTAATTATACATTTCTTAATGTGATGGATTAATTTGCTTTGGATCTGTGTCCCCACCAAATCTCATGTCACATTGTAATCCCCAGTGTTGGAGGTGGGGCCTGGTGGGAGATGATTATATCATGGTGGTGGTTTCGCATAGTTTAACACCATCTCCCTTGATGCTGTTCTCGTGATAGCAAGTTCTTGCAATAACTGGTTGTTTGAAGGTGTGTAGCACCTCCCTATTCTCTCTCTTCCTCCTGCTCTGGCCATGTAAGATGCCTTCTTCCTGCTTTGCCTTCTGCCATAATTGTAAGTTTCCTGAGGCCTCCCCAAACGTAGAAGTCTATACAGCCTTCTACGGAGGCTATGTTCTATTGGAACCATGAGCCAATTAAACCTCTTCTCTTCATAAATTACCTAGTTTCACGTATTTCTTTCTTTCTTTCTTTCTTTCTTTCTTTCTTTCTTTCTTTCTTTCTTTTTTTTTTTTGAGACAGAGTCTTGCTCTGTCGCCCAGGCTGGAGTGCAGTGGCTGGATCTCAGCTCACTGCAAGCTCCGCCTCCCAGGTTTACAACATTCTCCTGCCTCAGCCTCCCGAGTAACTGGGACTACAGGTGCCTGCCACCTCACCCAGCTAGTTTTTTGTATTTTTTAGTAGAGACGGGGTTTCACCGTGTTAACCAGGATGGTCTCGATCTCCTGACCTTGTGATCCGCCCGTCTCGGCCTCCCAAAGTGCTGAGATTACAGGCTTGAGTCACCGCGCCCGGCTTCCTTCCCTTCCCTTCCTTCCCTTCCTTCCCTTCCTTCCCTCCCTTCCCTCCCTTCCCTCCTCTCCTTTCCCTTCTTCCGTCCTTCCTTCCTTCCTTCCTTCCTTCCTTCCTCCTTCCTTCCTTCCTTCCTTCCTTCCTTCCTTCCTCTCTCTCTCTCTTTCTTTCTTTCTTTCTTCTTTTCTTGAGACGGAGTCTCACCGTGTCACCCAAGCTGGAGTACAGTGGCACGATCTTGCCTCACTGCAACTGCTACCTCCTAGGTTCAAGTGATTCTCGTGCCTCGGCCTCCCAAGTAGCTGGGATTACAGGCATGCACCACCACACCCAGCAAATTTTTGTATTTTTAGTAGAGACAGCGTTTCACCATGTTGGCCAAGCTGGTCTTGAACTGCTGACCTCAAGGGATCCACCCACTTGGCTTCCCAAAATGCTGGGATTACAGGCATGAGTCATTGTGCCCGGCCGCACATATTTCTTTAAAGCAGTGCCAGAACAGACTAATATATGGTTGATGCTTGCTAATGCTTTTCAGTTAGTTTAAATATCTACCCTTGAGTATTACTTGTTGCTAGAATGACTCAGGATTCAACATCAGTTCTACATTTATTCTTTGTTTTCCAGACACTGAAAAATCATGTTTACAATAAGTAAGTAGATGGGAATTGAAAGGGTTTTATATAGCAGTGTCACTTAAGTCTTGGAAGTTCTTCCAAATTTTATACCAGAAATAACATTGTGATAGGCGAGTGAGGTCAGCAAGATGGCTTACACTAGAGTTGCCTGGCTCTTGTTCCTCCCCTACTTCCCGCCCCAAAAAAGAAAGCAAAACAATAAATAATCAACTATATTTTGTCTAGAGTGGCTGAGAAGTGCGAGGGAGAGCACGAGGAGAAGAGCGAAACTCTCGCAGAGCACAGGAGCCCAGGAGCGTGCCATAGGGTGGGGAGTGAGGCATCTGCCTCTGCATACTGTCTCCCCTGCCAGGATTGGATGGGAGCCAGGGAGGACTTCTTCCAGGAAAAAGGTAAGCTGAAGACCCTTGGCTGTCCCCAACACCACCACAGATGCCAGAAGTCATTGCTACAGGAGCATCCCCCAACTGCCCCTGTCCTCACGGGGCAGAGTTCAATGTGAACAGTTGCCAGGAGTCTGCCTGGCTACATTATCCCAAAGCAGGAACCCCCTTGACATCCCCAATCCCCATGACCTTAACGGCTAGCATGGGGCCATCTTGAAACAGGACCCATATCTGTAGTGAGGCCTACCTGGGGACTGGTAGCGGCAAAACCCCTCCATCCCTGAGGTCCTGCCATAATTCCACTAAATTCACATGGGTACCTACAGCACCAAAACCCTGGATGCCTGGAGTGTAGGTCCAAAGGAATGACTGGGATCCTGAGCCCAAACCCACAAGGCATCCTATCACCCAGGGACACTGGCTGACCTACACTGCAGGGAGGCCCATGCAGCCATTGGGCCCCAAGCACCCACTCCAGGATTGACAGCTGGTCTGGAGGTGGCCCTGAACCACCAGAGAGCGTCTGTCACAGGCACTCACCTAGTCTTCTTGCCCATGGCAGCTAGCCAGCCTACTTCCTCAATCACAACAGTTGAAATATCCAGACAGAAAGTCAACAAAGAAACACTGGGCTGATGGCCGGGCGCGGTGGCTCAAGCCTGTAATCCCAGCACTTTGGGAGGCCAAGACGGGTGGATCAGGAGGTCAGGAGATCGAAACCATCCTGGCTAACACAGTGAAACCCCGTCTCTACTAAAAAATACAAAAAACTAGCCGGGCAAAGTGGCAGGCGCCTGTAGTCCCAGCTACTCGGGAGGCTGAGGCAGGAGAATGGCGGGAACCCGGGAGGCGGAGCTTGCAGTGAGCTGAGATCTGGCCACTGCACTCCAGCCCGAGCGACAGAGCGAGACTCCCTCTCAGAAAAAAAAAAAAGAAACACTGGGCTGAAACTACACCATAGACCAACTGGACCTAACAGACATTTATAGAATATTCCATTCAACAACTGCAGAATACATGTTCCTAACCACACATGGACCATTCTCCAGGACAGATCATCACATTAGGAAGTAAGAAGTGTTCTCTGGGCCCGGCGCGGTGGCTCACGCCTGTAATCCCAGCACTTTGGGAGGCCAAGGCGGGTGGATCACGAGGTCAGGAGATCGAGACCATCCTGGCTAACACGGTGAAACCCCGTCTCTACTAAAAATGCAAAAAAAATTAGCCGGGCGTGGCGGCGGGCGCCTGCAGTCCCAGCTACTTGGGAGGCTGAGGCAGGAGAATGGAGGGAACCCGGGAGGCGGAGCTTGCAGTGAGCCAATATCGCGCCACTGCACTCCAGACTGGGTGACTGAGCAAGTCTCAAAAAAAAAAAAAAAAGAAGAAGTGTTCTCTGCTGAGCTAACCTCTTCAGTGAAACTCTCCCTGACTTAATACATATTTTATTCTATTATTTGATTCCCTTATCTTGCTTTATAGATCTCCATTTCAATGATCTCCATCAAAAATGTTATTTGGAATGCATTCATTCGTTGAGTGATTATTTCCACCTTTAGATGAATGGTAAGCTCTGGAAAGGAGTAAACTCTGTTGTTACTGGGCATCTTCTCTTGAGGTTTGAAATTAGGACACCAAAAGTTTGGTGACCTATAGGTGAACTGTGGCAATGGTAGAGAATTCATGCCCTAATTCTTACCCTTCTGAAACATGTTCAAATTTGTGTGCATCCTTACCCAACTCAGCGCATATTTTACTTGTGCTAGGTTGAATGCTTGTGGATTCCTCAAAACCAGGTAAGGTCCTTTTAAGAAAAGTTCTTCGCACAGTTTCCCTTTTATCTGCATATCCAATGAAACAGGCAAGCAGGTAAAAGCCCAGAAAGACAATGCTTGCCTCAGTTTACAGGCAATTTAGTCAGTGCTGCCTGACTGGTTTTCCAAATGAATGATATAGTCAAGAGCTTACTTAGCTTATTACATTACAAATAATAATAATAATTATAATAACAAAGGCAGTATATAGAGAGTTGAAGAAAACATTTATTCAGTGCCTACTCTGGAATGGGCATGGTATCGTAAATGTTTATATGTATCATATATATTTAAATATTTTTTAAGCCAGGCACAGTGGCTCATGCTTGTAATCCCAGGGCTTTGGGAGGCCAAGACAGGAAGATCACTTGAGGCCAGGAGTTCAAGACCAACCTCGGTAACATAACAATACCCCTGTCTCTACAAAAAAATTAAAAAATTAGCCAGGTGTAGTGGTGTGTGCTTGTAGTCCCAGCTACTCAGGGATGCTGAGGTTGGAGGATTGCTTGAGCCCACAAGTTTGAGGCTACAGTGAGCTGAGCTCACACCACTGCACTCCAGCCTGGGTGTCAGAGAATGACCTTGTCTCAAAAATATATATATATATTCATGTTAAATTTTATTAAAATATATGTATGCATACAAAATGTATGCATGCAAAGTACATATATTTTGTATGCATACATACATTTTAATAAAATTTAACATGATGCATGAAACTATTACTAAAATTTAATATTTTAAACAATCACTTTAAATTCCCCAAGTACTAATCACTGAGAATCGAGAATGTCAGACCCTGAAGGTTGCTGAAATCTAATCCAAACCAGTCATTTGACACATAAAAACAAAGTGAGGCTCTACTGATGGGGCACTAGAAAGAAAATATTAAAACTAATTTTCCCTTACAGGTGGACAGCTTTCAATGAATCATAGAAAAATCTTAATTTATCTTCATTTGGCATGGTAGGCACCTCCAGGTTAGGACTTAAGATAGTGCAGGCCATGCTTCAGAATCTCACGTAAACAGATGTGGTTAAGAATCATCTCTGTGCTAATGCTTAGAATCTCCAGGAAAAACTCTGAATTCATCTCTTAGAAATCGGATGTTAGGCCGGGTGCAGTGGCTTATGCTTATAATCCCAGCACTTTGGGAGGCCAAGTCGGGGACATCACTTGAGGCCAGGAGTTCAATACCAGCTTGGCTAATATGGTGAAACCCCATCTCTACTAAAATTACAAAAATTAGCTGGGCGTGGTGGCATGTGCCTGTAATCTCAGCTACTTGGGAGGCTGAGGCAGGAGAATTGCTTGAACCCAGGAGACGGAGGTTGCAGTGAGCCAAGATGGTGCCACTGCACTCCAGCCTGGGCAACAGTATGAGACTCTCTCAAAAGAAATAGGACGTTGGTAGAGGACTACATGGTCACACATAAATAGAAAATTTTTAATATTGTTCGTAGTATTTGTATGTGAAATAACATTTTATGGAAGATGGCACAGGAACATTTAGAATTCTAAAACACTTTGGCTGGGCGTGGTGGCTCATGCCTGTAATTCCAGCACTTTGGGAGGCCAAGGTGGGCGGAACACTTGAGGTCAGGAGTTCAAGACCAGTCTGGCCAAAATGGTGAAACCCTGCCTGTACTGAAAATATGAAAATTAGCCGGGCATGATGGCGTGGGCCTATAATAAAACTATGCAGGAGTCTGAGGCAGGAGAACTGCTTGAGCACAGGAGGCAGAGTTTGCAGTGAGCCAAGATGGTGCCACTGCACTCTAGCATGGGTGACAGAGCAAGACTCCATCTCCAAATAAAATAAAATAAAACACTTTAAAAATCAACTTTAATTAGAGTCAGTGTTAAACAGCAAATGGGTATTCTTAGATTATCCTAAATGAAATCTAAGTAATTAGGGACAGAAAGGTTCAGAATATCTGAGCCCTTTCCAAATCTAACCCATACTGCAGAATATTCCATTCCAAGTTCTCAGAAAGTGGTAAGATATAGAATGCTAAATGTGTGTGTTTATGAAAAGAAAATTATCCCAGTTTCAAAGTACACATATAATGGAATATTTAATATGACAAGAGAGTCTGAATTAGAAAATCATTTAAGTTTGAGACATAGAACACAAAGACAGGGAATCAAGCAACCTAGATTTTGCCATATTATAGAAAGCCAGTATATTTTTAAGATATTTAAAGACAAGCATGCTGGGCGTGGTGGCTCATGCTTGTAATCTCAGCACTTTGGGAGGCTGAGGAGGGTGGATCACCTGAGGTCAGGAGTTCGAGACCACCCTGACCAACATGGTGAAACCCCGTCTCTATTAAAAATACAAAAATTAGCCAGGCATGGTGGCACATACCTGTAACCCCAGCTACTCCAGAGGCTGGGGCAGGAGAATAGCTTGAACCAGGGAGGCAGAGGTTTCAGTGAGCCGAGATGCACCACTGCACTCCAGCCTCGGTGACAGAGTAAGAAGAAAGAAAGAAAGAAAGAGAGAGAGAGAGAAAAGAAAGAAAGAGAGAAACATAAGCAGATGAGCAGGTGGGGAAAGAAGGGGAGAGAGAGAAAGAAAAGAAGTGAGCAAATGGAGTTAGAGCGTCACAGAATAGTAATAGTCGAGATTAAATATGAAGTTTTGTTTTGTTTTTTGTTTTGTTTTTTTGAGACGGAGTCTCGCTCTGTTGCCCAAGCTGGAGTGCAGTGGCACCATCTCAGCTCACTGCAACCTCTGCCTCCCAGGCGCAAGCAATTCTTCTGCCTCAGCCTCCTGAGTAGTTGGGATTACAGGCATGTGCCACCATGCCCAGCTAATTTTTGTATTTTTAGTAGAGACGGGGTTTCACCAGTTGGTCAGGCTGGTCTCGAACTCCTGACCTCGTGATCCGCCCGCCTCAGCCTCCCAAAGTCCTGGGATTACAGGCGTGAGCCACCGTGCCAGGCCTTGAAGTTTTGGTTTTTTATAAAGGTAAGAGTGATGTTTGATTATAATTTTCTATTGAAGAATTTTTTCCATCAGTGAATCAATGCTTGACTAACATTAAAGACTAAATAATGAAAAATGAAAAATGAAAATAATATTTAAAAAATATTTTTAAAATCTACAGAAGGGTCTATGATAAAGATAGAAGCCAGGATAACAGCACTCAAATAAATAAGAGAAAAGGAGTTAAGAAAAGTAAACAAACAATAAAAGTGGGCAGGAATCTGAAACAGAAAAGCTGAAGACTAATAAAATAGGCAATAATCATTAAGTGAAAGATAACAACTCACTATATAAGCTTAATTTCCAAAGGGATTGATCTGGTATTAGGTGCTTCAAAAAATGATATATATATATATGTGTGTGTGTATATATATGTATCATAATATACATATATGTCAATTATGTACAATGCATACATGTTATATAAAATGTGTACTTCTCTAAAACAGTAGGTCTTTGAACACAGATATGAGCTGAGATTATTAAAAAGAGTAGATTGCTTAAGAGGAAAAGCACAATGCAGTATGAATACAGCTCAGAAGAAGCCTGGATGGATTTATTATCATCTATTGGCCTCTGGACTTGATTAAAAATTGAGGAGACAGTCTCCCTAAAATCCATGTACACTCTCACTCTCCAAACTTTGACAATTTTTTTGCACAAGCAACGCAGCACTGCCACTTTGGCATTACTACTGACATGGCACTTTTCATGTTGCAATATTTTAGAGTCTCTTAGAGCTTACAGAAGATGACAAGGTCACATTTTGGAAGTGTGATGGTATAAAGGTGATCATAAAAGTCAAGTATGAGGGGAAATGTCTCAGCTTTATATTCTATATGAAAATAAATCCAGTAACTCCAATGTTACTGGCAAGTGTTTAGTTTGCTTTCTTCTCTTAAGAACTTCTCTTAAGCCACTGCTTTCTTCTCTTAAGCCAGTGATTTCATGATGTTCAACATACAGTGATAGGCTCAGACTCCACACTGACGGACGCTTTCTCAGGCCCACTAATGCTTAACTGAAGATGATACAAATGGGACTGCAAGCCTGTTCGTAAGCATTCAAGTGAATCATTTTCTCAATAAAAAAATACATCAGGCTCATCCAGCCAGAACCCAGAGAGAAAGTGGTAGATGGACATATATTAAATATAATTCATGTGATAATTGCTTTGATGATCTCATCTAACTATAGTCATGCATCGCTTAATGATGGGGATACATTCTAAGAAATGCGTCATTAGGCGATTTCATCGTTGTGTGAACATCATAGAGTATACTTACACAACCTGAAATGGTATAGCCTACTACGGTATAGTGTATGGCTCTTAGACTACAAACCTGTATAGCACGCTACTGTACTGAGTACTGTAGGCAATTGTGACATGTGGTAAGCATTTCTGTACCCTAAACATATCTAAACATAAAAAAGGTATACCATAAATATGGTATAAAAGACAAAAATGGTACCACTTGTATAGGGCACTTATCATGAATAGAGCTTGCAGGACTGGAAGTTGCTCTGGGTGAGTCAGTGAGTGAGTGGTGGGTGAATGTGAAGGCTGAGGACATTACTGTACACTCTTGTAAATTTAACACTGAACACTGAGGCTACACTAATTTAAAAATTTTTTTCTTCAATGATAAAGTAACGTTAACTTACTTTAACTTTTTACTTTATAAACTTTTAAAAAAGTTTTGTCTACTTTGTAATAACAGAAAGCTTAAAACACAAACATTATATGACTGTACAAAAATATGTTCTTGATATCCTTATATATAAGCTTTTTTCTTTTTTTTCTTTTTTTTTTTTTCACTTTTTAAACTTTTGTTAAAATCTAAGACACCAGACCAGACACAGTGGCCCACGCCTGTAATCCCAGCACTTTGGGAAGCCGAGGTGGGCGGATCACCTGAGGTTAGGAATTTGAGACCAGCCTGACCAACATGGTGAAACCCCATCTCTACTAAAAATACAAAAATTAGCCAGGCATGGTGCAGGAGTACCTGTAATCCCAGCTACTCTGGAGGCTGAGGCAGGAGAATTGTTTGAACCCATGAGGTGGAGGCTGCGAAGAACTGAGATCGCACCACTGCACTCCAGCCTGGGCAACAGAGTTAAACTCTGTCTCAAAAAAAAAAAAAAAAAAACTGAGACACAAGCACATTAGCTTAGGCCTATATGGGGTCAGCATCATTAAGATGTCACTTAGCAAAAGGAGTTTTCAGCTCCATTATAATATTATGGGACCACTGTCATATATGTGGTTCATTGTGGACTGAAACGTTATGCCGTGCATGACAGTATTAAAATATCTTGAGATGTGTGTGCTATAATGTTTATTTTGCAGACTAAGGTGATAAAAGTACTTTTATCAGCAAGAATACGTAGATAAATTCAGACAGCACTTTGGCTGGAAGACTTAGGAAGCGATATAGCTAAGGCTGATCAAGAGGAAGCGCCTTGATCAGAGCTGCAATTCCAGGAAAGAACTCTTTGTCTTCACTGGAGAGCCACGTTGGCATCTCTTACAACATTTCCTCTTGCCTGAAATATATGAATACTCATCTAACTGACCTCTGCTGCTAGGACTGTGGCTCAGGGATGACAGTCTCTCTGTGTGTGATCAGGAGCAGCTAAACTCTGGGTTATAACTTTGGGAACCTCTGACCTCATTTCTTTCCAGAGCTGTGATTATGATGTCATCTGCAGCACTAATGAAAATTCTACAGTAAGTAGAAGTAAGTGATTATTCCCAAAACTGCCTTGATTGATCAAAATATTGTAAAGCAGAGTCATACTTCACTCAGGTAGAATTTGCAGCCATGAAGATAAAGGGGATATAGGACCCATCATAGCCCAAGAATGGCTATGTGGACATCACGCTAATTCTCTAAAAACATTTCATCCAAGGTATTAATTGTTGTAAACTACTAGTGGTTAATGAAAATACCCAAAGAGATTGTCAAAAATAATTAGAAGAGAAACTTTCCAGCAATTTCCAGAGTGATGGGAAGCAGATATCCTCAGATGCAATAAATGAGTGTAGAGAATTGAATTCTACTTTCCAGATAGACTTATGGTTCCTTTGAGGGATAAATTTCCCTGATGTGTGATTCCACATACTTCCTCACAAATATTAAATACCCAGACATTTATGATAGAAATAGTGAAATAGAAACACAAGAAAGAGTGGAACTTCCCAGTGAAGATTCTTACTAACAAAAGAAAATTAGATATATATTTTTAAAAGAGTGGAACTGCCAAGGAGATAGAAATACATAAAGACCATTTTTTTTCTCCCACCAATGCCATCTCAACAAAGAGGAAATGCTGATTTTGTCCAAAACTATTCAGAGAGACTTTAATGTAACACTATAGGAGTAACTCCTGAATTAAGCATGAAGGAAGTTTTTGAGGGATTGATGGTTATAGCAGCCTCATTTAAACTGTGGTTTTGGAGAAGTCTAGGAAGTGGAGGCAAATATTGTTATGTAAGAAACTTATTAAATCTTTTAAAGGTGAAAAGAGGAAGGATTTTTAGCATTTATCATATCCTCTGGTACACATATGTCATACCATGTCACCCAGAGAACCTACTTCCTATCTGTGAGATTCAATTAGCATGATGTTCTCAGTATAGTAAAATGTCAAAATGATCAGGATCCCTTCAGATACATTGTGACATAGTACAGAAAAGTTGCCATCATCTGTGGAAAGAGAGAAACATGAACTGCTTTCTTACCGAGGTAAATGAAAATCGCTTTTGATCATCTTTGCTGATAAAGATGAAAAAGAACACATTCTTCAGATAAATAGGCACATACCACCTGCCAGAGCCTGTTGATCTAGTCCTGTAAGGTTAACACAATATGCACCGCAGCTGCTTATGAAATAACCACAGGGTTAGGGTAGTTGACTCTCATCTGCCCTGATCCATCTTGTTTTTGCAGTAGCCATTCTTGGGCTATGATGGGTCCTATATCCCCTTTATCTTCATGGCTGCAATTCTACCTGAGTGAAGTATGACTCTGCTTTACAATATTTTGATCAATCAAGGCAGTTTTGGGAATAATCACTTACTTCTACTTACTGTAGAATTTTACTTTATGGGTCATAAAACCAGTATGTGTGCTCTGCCAGCTGCCATCATAATTTTATAATTATAGACCAGGGAGCTGACAATAGGGTAAGTTTGCAGAACCACTGCATCCAACAGAAGATGGACTTGGGCGGGGCGCGGTGGCTCACACCTGTAATCCCAGCACTTTGGGAGGCTGAGGCAGGTGAATCACTTGAGGTCAGGAGCTCAAGGCCAGCCTGGCCAGCATGGTGAAACCCATCTCTACTAAAGATACAAAAAAATTGGGCCGCGCGCGGTGGCTCAAGCCTGTAATCCCAGCACTTTGGGAGGCCAAGGCGGGTGGATCACAAGGTCAGGAGATCGAGACCATCCTGGCTAAGACGGTGAAACCCCGTCTCTGCTAAAAATACAAAAAATTAGCCGGGCGCGTTGGCAGGCGCCTGTAGTCCCAGCTACTCGGGAGGCTGAGGCAGGAGAATGGCGTGAACCCGGGAGGCGGAGCTTGCAGTGAGCCGAGATCACGCCACTGCACTCCAGCCTGGGTGATGAGCAAGACTCCATCTCAAAAAACAAAACAAAACAAACAAAAAAAAAATACAAAAAAACTAGCCAGGCGAGGTGGTGGGCGCCTGTAGTCCCAGCTACTCGGGAGGCTGAGGCGGGAGAATGGTGTGAACCCCGGAGGCGGAGTTTGCAGTGAGTTGAGATCCGGCCACTGCACTCCAGCCTGGGCGACAGAGCAAGACTCTGTCTCAAAAAAAAAAAAAAAAAAAAGATAGACTTGGGCCATGTATCCTCTGGTGCCCACATGCCCCAGTTTAACATTTTTATCATCCTAGTATCAGGGTGAGCTCATTATCTATATCCAACAGTCCTCAATAAATCTAGGCATATTCCCTTCCCTAGTGTTTATTACTTGGGTCCATGGCCAGAGGTCCCACTGCAAAGACTAGGTAGATACAAGTTTTCTATATTTGCAGAGGTTCTGTTGCTTGCATTCTCAATGATACCCAGGTCCCCATTCAAGCAATGGGCCCTATGTGCAAGAACTCATTCGGATATCAAAATTGTGGGAAGGGTCATCATTTTCTGCTTGGTGGCTGACATGAATCTTCTGTACGCCTGATCTTTTTCATTTCTGGTCATAGAAGCTGAGCAGTATCATCACTGGCTGCCCATCCAATCTTGTCCCTAGGAACAAAAAGACCTATTTGCCTTTTGCCACAAATCCTTCTGGATCAAGGCCCCCCGTTTGCAAAGCCAGCCTTTACTTGGAAGATGGTCCTGAAAAACAAAAGTGCGGAAGTGGGGAAATGAGACAAGGAAGGTAGAAAAGCCATCCAAGGTGAGGTTTCTGCTCACTCCCACTTGGGGAATCACTGAGAAATGCTGTGAAACAAACTCGGAATCCTCCCGGTTGAGTATGTAAAGCTGCAACATTTGTCCATCAACTCCCATGCCCCAGGGTTTGACTTTTACCCCCACAGTCTTGGTACCTGCCTGTGTTCGAACAAGTAAGCTCACGTGATACCAGAGAAAGCCTCAGGCAGAGAAGAGATGCCCAGATGTGAGATATAATGAAGATGATAGCACACGGGAAGCTGTCCTGCCCTACGGCTGCAGGTGAACTTAGGTGGGCCAAGGGAGCACCAGCAGTGTCTGACACACATCTCAGTGCAATCTAGTGAGTGAATCAGAGCTTCCATCCCCGGACAATCAGTGGAACCACTCTATTCCTCTTCATTGAGGACCTGAGAAACTTGCCAAATTGCTTATAAACGTGTTCAAAGCACAGAGCAAGTTCAGAGAATCGTATTTTCTCTAAATCCTTATTCATTTCGGGAAAAGACATTTTCTCATTAGAAGACATTTAACAGGGGTCTTTAAGATTTCAAGATTATAAATATCAGCCATGGGCACCCTACACTCATGTGGTCTGAGAGTTGCTGATTTACTCTCACTAGGAGGATGTGGCTAACCAAATTGAGAGCCACTGAGACACCTAATTGTGGGGAGAAATTATGAATTTTCCTAAATGAAAGAAAATAATCATGAAGTAGAAATACACTTTTTTTTTTTTGAGACGGAATCTCACTGTGTCACCCAGGCTGGAGTGCAGTGGCACCATTGTGGCTCACTGCAACCTCTGCCTCCTGGGTTCAAGCGATTCTCCTGCCTCAGCCTCCCAAGTAGCTGGGATTGCAGGTGCCCACCACCATGCCCGACTAATTTTTGTATTTTTAGTTGAGATGGGGCTTCACCATGGTGGTCAGGCTGGTCTTGAACTCCTGACCTCAAGTGATCCACCCACCTCGGCCTCCCAAAGTGCTGGGATTACAGGCGTGAGACACCGCGCCCGGCCTGAAATACACTTTTTCAAAGGCTGATATTTTTTTATAATCATGGGTACTTACAAAGAAAAATTGAAACACCAATTTACAATGAATGGGAAGAATTTTCCACGGGAAAAATAGTGAAATTAAACTTAGATGAATAGATGCTATTTGGTGGAATGTGGCAAAAAACATGTTTGTCCTTCACGTAGACGTGTCAATCCTCTTTGCATCTGGATGGGATCTTTTGAGGACCCACTACCCATGGGCTGCCACACTTGCCAGACACCAAGTCCTGTGGGTGACTGCTAGGCCGGGGTGGTTAAGGCATGGTTGTGTCTTCACTGTTTTTCATCCCACTTGCATATAGTGGGCTCTGAGGCCACACAGGATGGTGGAGCCACATCAAACTCCTGTGCCAGGGGCAGATAAACTTCACGTGTTATCTCTGGATTCAGGCAATTTATCTCAATGAAAAATTGTGGTGCTTACTGTTCCAGAAACTGGAATAACCTTCATTGATATGGAAAATATCAACCTTCAACCTAAATAATGGCTCTTGAGATATGACTTTGGCAGAGATTCAGTAAGGTCCTTGTGATCCCCATGTGTAGAAGAGAGCAAGGGAAACATCAGATTTCTTCATATTAGACTGGAATGATTGTGCCTGAGCTATGATGTGATTTTTTTCTGTTATTTTGCAGGTTTATATTTATTGTCGTGATCTAGTCAGCAGAATACATTTTCTCTTTTCTTAAATTATGTATCTGCAAACCTTCAGCAATGTTTAAATTTTCCATGTAAACAGAATGGGTTTTTGAAATACAGCTCTTCCAGCAAAAAAAAAAAAAAAAAGAAAGAAAGAAAGAAATACAGCTCTTTCAAAATCAAGAGGACTTAGCTGGAAAGTAAATTTGAATATGAAGTTTATTCAAGAGGCCTCCTGATGTCAAAAGCATTTGACTATGCATTGTTTTATTAGTTATATTGCTACATACAAACCACCCCTAAAACTTTGCTGCTTTAAATAAACCATTTATTTAGCTCATTCTTTTGTGGGCCCGGCTCAGTCCTTTAGAAGGCTATCCTTCTAAACGGTTTCTGACTTAGCTGCATCTCAGCTGGGCTCATGCACACATCTGCAGCCAAGCAGCAGGTCACTCAGGTGCTGCTTGTCTCGAGTGGCATCACTTACGTGGCTGGAGGATGATGGTGGTCCACTCTATGACAGGAGTAATTAGGCTGTGCATCTCTGCCATCCAACAGGCTAGCCCAGGATTGCTTGGCATGGGCATGGTTCCCAGAGAGAGAGGGGAAGCATGCCTGTCCTCTTGCAGCATAGGCTCTGAGATGACACAGTGACATTTTGGGGGCTCTGTATTGGCCAAAGGAAGTCACAAAGCCAGATCTGATTCAAGAGGTAGAGAAGTAGGACTCATCTTGGGAGGAGCTGCAAAGTCTCATTGTAAAGGACCACACACACCAGGAGGCATGGGAAATTGTACCCATTTTTGCAACTACTCCAAGTCTAGATTTTTCTCTTTCTCTCCCTAGAAAAAACTACCCATGAGCATTCAAATTTGTATCAATCGTCTATAATTAAGCCCTCTCCTAATTTGCATATCTTCCCCCAGAACAAGAAAAATCTATTCTCTTTATCAAGATATTCAGTGTCAATTGTCACTTGAGAAAGCCCCTGGGGGGCCTCATCTGTAACTCCATGGGTCTATCAAACATATATCTGAAAAACGTAACTCTGTTCGGAAAAAGGCAGGTGGCAGTTTGGGATTGTCCAGCAATACCTATTATGTATTTTTTTATATTGTATTTCTTTCTATTGCGAAAACTAATTCTATAATTCTACTATATTTTTCCTCATAAAAGGGTGGGAAAATATAAAATACAACTAACCCTCTTCCAGCTCATGTAGCTAGATCTTTGATTGTGACTTCATCTTCATTTATGTTGGATATGACTCATGTTTATCTAGCCCTTTGGAATATTGCTTTGGGGACAAATGAGCATGTTTAGAATACGTCTGAAATTTATGTAATCTCAAGACAAATATTTTTTTTCTATCTTTGCCAGTGTTGTGGAAATATATAATTAAAAACAAAATATTCTCCCAACTCAGAAAACCTCTTCACAAAGGTAAAAGAAATAAAATAGTTTCATTTTTATTTTTAATTTAATTTTGTGAGATAGGGTCTCACTCTGTCACCCAGGTTGGAATACAATGGCACGATCTTGGCTCACTGCAACATTCACCTCCTGGATTCAGGCAATTCTCGTGCCTCAGACTCCCAAGTAGCTGGGATTACAGGCATGCACCACCAGACCCGGCTAAGTTTTGTGTTCTTTAGTACAGAGAGGGTTTTGCCACATTGGCCAGGCTGGTTTTAAACTCTTGGCCTCAAGCGATCCTCCTACCTCAGCCTCCCAAAGTGCTGGAATTACCACCGTGAGCCCCAACACCCGGCTGAGAAATAAAATAGTTTTAATAAGCACTCAACCAGAATGTAATGTGCATCACAGACGATGCACTAAGAGACTGCAGAGACAGAAAGAAATCTCACCCTTTCATATAGCCAAGCAGATACGATCTGTTACATACATGTTCTCAAAAATAAACAGTAATTAGTCCTTAATTAGTCTTCAAGTAAGATAACTTGATAGTACCATTTATTGCACATAGTTCAGCCTAAATTCACCTGGTAATTGGGGTATCCATCTGTGTTAGTAATGGTTTCATACAAAAGTAAAATAAACTTTGATCTTTATGACAGGAGGTAGTTTTGCAACTGGGAGCAAGGCACCCAGTGGAGTTATACTCCTACCCCTGATGGAAACGGGGAGATAGGGGTGCTCTTATGTTTCAATGAAATGTACACATCAAGGGAGACAGTGCCCCTATGGCTCCCAGGTCTTTGACAAAGACATCCTGGGTCATAAAGTTGGCAAGAAGCATATTTAGCTTCTTAAAAGCTTTTGTTGTTGTTGTTTGTTTTTTTGTTTTGTTTTGTTTCCTTTTTTTTTTTTTTTTGAGGCAGGGTCTCACTGTGTCACCTAGGCTGGAGTGCAGTGGCACGAGCATGGCTTACTGCATCCTTGACCTCCCAAGCTCAATGGATCCTTCTGCCTCAGCCACCTGAGTAGCTGGGACTACAGGTGTGCACCACCACACCCAGCTAATTTTTGCATTTTTTGTAGAGACGGAGTCTCCCTGTTGCCCAGGCTGGTCTCAAACTCCCGGGCTCAAGCGATCCACCTGCCTCAGTCTCCCAAAGTGCTGGGATTATAGGCGTGAGCCACTGTACTCAGCCTACATGCATTTTGAGACAGAAAAAGAATTTACAGTGACAAATTTTCTAAAGTAAATACTCTAAGAAAAGGGAAGGGAGGGAAATTTCTTCCCTTATTTTCAACCAGAAGTAAGCCTCATTTTAAATTTGTGTGCCCTTACATCAAGCAAGGGTTCTTCTGTGTTAACCATGGTTGCTAGTGACCATGTTTAGAGTACTTGTAATTCTCATCAGCTTAGAATTTATTCATCCATCCCATCATTCATCAGGTTATAATTAAATCACACGCACCAGAACAAGCCTGGACTATGTTTATTCAGAAGTGAATCAGAGGGGCAGATTCCTTTCATCAAAGAAATTATATTCCGCAGAAGGAAACAGACAGTAAGCAAATAAATAAATACATTTACTTAATAATTTATTTACAATCTAATTACAGGGGCTGTTGAGGGTAATGACAAATAAAGTAGCATGAAGGACCAAGCTGGATGAGAAGTGTTATTTTAGGAAGAGGTTTATGTGGCGATGGTGTTTGAGCTGAGCCGTGAAGGGGGTGATGAAGGACTACAGAGACGATGAGGGCAGTTAGCTTCATTAGCAAAGAGAAATCCAAAAAAACACTGAGATTTCTGGCCTGAACAAGGTAATAAATCTTAGTGGCCTTTACTGTGAGTGGGAACACAGGGAGAATGTATGTTTATTGAAGCGGAGATAATTCTGTTTCAAACATGCAAACTCTCAGCTGCCTTTTAAACACAAAAGTACAGATGCTAAGAAGACAACTAGTTGTACAGTTTTTAACTCACATATAGTGTGAGAGAGGGAAGGGTATACAGATAATGGGAGTCATCAGTACATAGACCTCATTGAAACCAGGGATCCAGACTTCCTTTTCTGGCTGTTGGAGTGATTTGTGGAAAACTTGTGCTCCCATGAAAAACAGATTAAGAAGGAAATAAGATTTTTAAAAATTAATCTGTATGAAACCTTCAGAGAGCTGCCTAGGCAACATGGATTTGAGTGGGCAGATGGCAAAAGGAAGTGAACTGGTGTGGTAAGCCAGAATTCATTATCTGATTTTTGCCTATGGGCGTTTGGCTGTTAATAGCACGAAGGAGCCTGAAAACCCGGGCACAAGGAGGTCTAGGCGGAGTTGCTGCTAAGAGACCAAGAGGTGGACAAAACAAAGTGACAAAATTGGAATGCACGATGGCAAGCAGTCAGGATGTGGGTGGCCAATATCCCAGGGAAAGGAGGTAGAAGGATGAGACCCTAACACCTGGTTTGGTTTTTCCTTCCATTTCAGGTATGTGTCAGATTCTTGGACTGCATTGAGTAGGGGAATAAGAAGGTGGGTAGAAAGCCCCTAACATATGTCCCAGTCTCTCCTGGCTAAAAAGGAAAACAATGAATTTCAAGGCCCAACCAAGTCAAGGGCCCCCTTAGTAAATATACTACGCTTTGGGCTGGGTGACCTCAAGGTGCACACCTGAGGTAACATCAAGGTGATCCAGAAGTAGATCTTAAATGTAGCGCAATCTTGGCTGGGCATGGTGGTTCATGCCTGTAATCTCAGCTGTCAGCACTTTGGGAGGCCAAGTCAGGTGGATCCCTTGAGGTCAGGAGTTCGAGACCAGCCCGACCAATATGGTGAAACCTCGTCTCTGCTAAAATTACAAAAATTAGCTGGGCATGGTGGCAGGCACCTGTAATCCCAGCTACTCAGGAGGCTGAGGCAGGAGAATTGCTTGAACCCAGGAGGCGGAGGTTGAAGTGAGCAGAGATTGCACTATGGCAATCCAGTCTGGGTGACATAGCAAGACCCTGTCTCAAAAAAAAAAAAAAAACAAATGCAATCTTAAAATGCTGCAAATTGGTCTCCTGTCATCTCAGTGCCTTGTCTGATTAACATAATTTTACCTCAGTCTTGATAAAGAAGTGAATAAATTAATCACTTACATAGATCAGTGGAGCATAATGGAGAATCCAGAAACAGATCAACATATATACAATCACTTGATTTTAAGCAAAGAGGTCAGAGAAATATAACAAAGAACAGTCTTGAGAGTCAGAGGATGAGAAAAGAAAAAAAAAGAATGGTCTTTTCAACACATGGTGCCATGTCCGTTGGCTATCCCTACAGAAAAAGTCATTCACAGTAATCACAGGTTTATATATGAAATGTGAAAAAGAATAAAGATTCAAGTAATAAGTGACTTTGTGGTGGGCAAATGTATCTGAAAAAGGAAACACAGTCCATTAAAGAACAAAATTGACATACTGGATTTCGTAAAATAACTTCAATTTATCAAAAGCCACCACAGAGGAGTACAGGGGAATTTGGGAGGAGAGGCGGGAAATGGAAGTGTTCTATACCTCAATTACGGTGTCATTACACAACCGTAGGGTTAACTAGGTTAATTCACAATATTCTCCACAGAGAAATACTGGCCATATTCAGGGAGGAGAGGAATTATACCACAGAGGAACTACAGGGCCTGTTCAACATGTGCCAGCAAGACTGGAAGTTGAATATTCAGTGTGTCGCAGTTCTCTGGGCCTTAGAGTTTTCTTCTTTTAGGAGGGAAACAGAATAGAAATGTCTTCATTGGTAACTTTGAGGATTTGGTACTTGGAACAATGGCAGTAAGGTAGGAAGTGTCCAAAGTATGGTAAAGTTCCTGGACATCTGGTGGGTGAAGAAAGGAACAAGTCATGAGCAATGAGTTCTCTTTCTTTGTGCAGGTCCAGGGAAAGCCCTGGCCCTGCCATGGGCCCACAGCTCTTTTTTTTTTTTTGAGACAGAGTCTCGCTCTGTTGCTCAGGCTGGAGTACAGTGGCACAACCTCAGCTCCCTGCAACCTCCACCTCCTGGGCCCAAGCAATTCTCCTGCCTCAGCCTCCCAAGTAGCTGGGACTACAGGCATGCGCCACCACACCCAGCTATTTTTTGTATTTTTAGTAGAGGTGGGATTTCACCATATTGGCCAGGCTGGTCTCGAACTCCTGACCTCATGATCCGCCCGCCTCAGCCTCCCAAAGTGCTGGGATTACAGGCATGAGCCACTGTGCCCGGCCTGCAGTTCTGCTGTCAGACTGCCATGGCGCTGGTGCTTCCCTTACCACCTGGGTTTGTATCGAGTGCCCCAGTGTGCATGGCAGATGCCATACGAACCATCTCCCTCCCATGTGCCTGTCACCTCACCCAAGACAATGGCTCTGAATCTGTGAAGACCTGTTCTAGCCATGTACCTTCTGAGTGCACCTGAGGGCGCCGAACACATGGTTATTCAATGAGCACATGAAGTTCCATTTTCACAGCCCTTCAGGCAGCTTCTAAATTCAATGCATGCAAAGCGATGTCCTCCTCTCCCCACAGACTCATGTTTTCTGCTGGGTTCCTGGTCTTCAAGAATGTCTCATCACGTTGCCTTCTATCTGCCCAGCCTAGACACCTCTTTCCATGGACCTCTCTGTGGCCCCCATTTCCTGCATGAAAGCACTGGAACCTATAAATCCCTTTCCCTCTCTGCTGAGACTCTTGGTCCCAACCCCACACTCCATTCCCAATGCTCTTGCCTTGGTCCACAGCAACCCTATGTCCCACAGGATCATTTGAGGGCCCTCCCAAACCCTCTGGCCACATGATTTTATTTACTGCTCAGGACCCTCATGACTCCACTTGGCAGTGCAGCTTTCAAGACCTCCTGACCAGACTTCTCTCCCATTCCACATTTCCAGATGCTCTCATTTCTGCCCATTGGGCCTGCCCTTTACATTGTCTCCTCTGGCTCCTGTGTGGCCTTGGGAGATCCATGCCCATCCTGTAAATTGAAATTCATTATGGGAGAACACTTTCATCCCATGCCCAGGCAGAGAGCAGGGTGGAGGAAGACCGTGGGGTGGCTCAGGACTCATTATGGCAGAGTACAAGGACCAAGTCATGGTCCCTGGGATGGGGTGTGGAGAGAGGGGAGGAGGGAAGTAGTGACACTCATGGCCTGAGTTTGCTGGCTGTGGACGTGCTAAGACCCCTTCTGGCATGAAACAGCCCCAGATTCCTCACATAGATAAGGGGGAGACTCTCAGGTTGTGTGGCCTCCCCAGGACATGACTGGGTAGAGGCAGGGCTCCTTGTTAGCCCTGGGTCTCCAAGCCTTCCTGCTACCCACAAACAGCCCTACAGGCTGGCATGAGTTGTAGGTGGCTGCCCACCTATGCAAATTTCCATTCTACTGTCATTGTCCCCTTCCTCAGCCTTCCCTGAATACTAAGAGTGGTAGTTCATAAGTGCCACCGTGTGGTACAATGAACAGGGGTGGGACTCTCAGCCAGGCCCAGGCAAGTACTTGTGTGGTCCTTCTTCCTGACACTCAGGATGGATAGGTCTCCTCCAAGCATCTTGGGGCAGAGATACTCAGGATTATCTGGTGGCTTCAAAACCAAGCAACTGCACTTTGGTGGAACAGAATTTTCTTCCCACTCTGCCTAGATCCCTACAACTGAGAACAGTGAGCAGAGGAGCCTGGGTCAGGCTCCTGGATCGCTTTGTCTTGCTTCCAAGTTTCTGTCTCTGCCATTATTTTTATCTTTCATGGTCTCTGTTTGTTCTTTTATTTCTTCTTCATCTTTCCAAACTTTTCTCTCTCATATAGATATTCATTCATCCACTCAATCAGTTACACATTCAACAAATATTAACTAAATACCTACTATGTGTCAGGCACTGGGCCAGGTCTGTGGACTGGTCAGAGGAAACTGCAAGAGGCTGGGAACTCAACAGGGATTGGCAGAGCAACTGCCTCGCCTCCCTAGAGCTTGCCAACCTAGCGTTACCTGTGCTCTTTTGCTTCCTTGGAATCTTCTGAGCTAGTCAGACAGAACAGGAAAAGTAAAGCCTGAATTCTTTCTCTGGTGAGCCCCAGGGCTTATATAAGGAAATGCAAAGAGTAGGTACACACTAAATATTTGCTGAATAGATGATAAATTACAGAGCTGAATTTGTGACCAGAGGGATGCAGTTTGGAGGCACAGAAGAGACTGAGGAAATTGAAGGTTTGAGAGAACAGGTGACTTACTTCTGCTTTTGTTTCTCAGGAGCATAGAAAGTGAATGTGTAAATCTCAATGTATACAGCACTCATAGAATTTAATGTTCACCTCTCTAAACATCAACAATTAAAATTAACTGTAGGGACCAGATAGAGAAGAGACACTTAGCCCTATACTCCTGCTGTAACTCTGAACATTGTTTATAAAACAAATATAAGACAACTCTGAAAGGTGGGAAGAAGAAGTCAGGCCAGCTAGTGACCTCAGGACCTGAGGAACAACACAGCTGTGAGTTCCCTGGATTTTCTTTTTGCCTCATATCTTCTGGATTGTGTGCTGGAGAAGCTGGCAACCCCAAAACACCAACAGGCATGCAGAAAAAAAGCTCCCAGAAAAGCCTCCTTCAGCCAAGTAACTAAGAAAGGGGCAGCCTAGTGTTACAGCATCTTTGGGGTGTTGCTTTTCTGGCTGGAAACTTCTGCAGCTGGTGATGCCTTTGCCTGGGTTCTTGTCCTGCATCCAGGAAGAATGAGGTATGCAGAAAGTAGAGGGTGAGCAAGACAAAGAGGAGTTTTATTGAGTGTTGGAACAGCTCAGAGGAGACCCACAGTGGGTACCTCCTCTCTGCAGACAGGTGTCCCATCGAGTGTTCAGCTCTCTGCAGAAAGGAGGCCCTGATATGGCTGGCTCCTCTCTGCCGGCAAGTCGTCCTGTCATCTGTAGCTTTCAGCAGAGAGGAGGTCCTGGAGAGGGTAGCTCCAATCTGCAGCTAGTCATCCTGACGCCCGCCCAGCTCCTAGCCAAGAGGAGGCACTGGAGTGGGTCGCTCCTCTCTGTAGCTGATAGTCCTGATGTCTCTGCAGGTCTCTGAAATTCTCAGCAAAGAGGGTAGCTCAGGCCGGGCGCGGTGGCTCAAGCCTGTAATCCCAGCACTTTGGGAGGCCGAGACGGGCGGATCACGAGGTCAGGAGATCGAGACCATCCTGGCTAACACGGTGAAACCCCGTCTCTACTAAAAAAATACAAAAAACTAGCCGGGCGAGGTGGCGGGCGCCTGTAGTCCCAGCTACTCGGGAGGCTGAGGCGAGAGAATGGCGTAAACCCGGGAGGCGGAGCTTGCAGTGAGCTGAGATCCGGCCACTGCACTCCAGCCTGGGCGACAGAGCGAGACTCCGTCTCAAAAAAAAAAAAAAAAAAAAAAAAGAGGGTAGCTCCTCTCTGCAGCTGGTCATCCTGTCATCTCCTCAGCTCTAGCTGAGCCCAGGGCTTTTATGGGCCTCAGAAGGGAAGAAGTGCCTGCCAGTTGGTCCATGGATGGCCATGGGCAGGCCCAGAAAAGGCACCACAGTTTCCCACTCCGGTTGGTGGGACTGGCAGCTCAGCCTCCACCCTTCAGGCCCTACCTGGGAACCTGCCCCCTTCCACCCAGGAATCTGTCTGCCTCTTGCTACTATTCATGGCACCCAGGCTTGGCCTTGACTTTGCTCCAAGATCAGAGCTGGTGCTGGAAGCGGGAAGAGACCAGGCAGTAGGAGCAGACACTTGTGAGCCTGTGAGGGCAGGGGGGCCTTCCTGGGCCCCAAAGAGTGTTAGAATGCCCGAGTCTACAGCCAGTTTGAACAGCTACAGCTGCACCCAGGAGAGCAGGCCTCCTGCCTACTTCCAGATCTGCAAGACCACGGGGAGGCTTGATCAGCAGCCACGACTTGGGCAGCAACAGCCATGACTTAGACAGCTGCAGCCCCACCTGGGAGGATGGGGCTCCTGCCTGCTCTATGGAGTGAGAGGCCTAGGTCTGCAGTGTGGTTTGGGCTGCTGCAGCTGTTCCTGGAAGGACAGGGCTACTGCCTGCTCCGTGGAACTGGAAGCCCTGTACAGGATGGCGGGGCGGGGGGCGGGGGGCGGGAGGGCAGAGCTCCTGCCTCCTGTGTGAAATTAGAGGCCCTAGCCCACCTCCCTGCTTCAGCCAGTGTCTTGGCAGTAGCCACTCTAGATGGACCACTGCTACCATCTCTACTAAGACAGTAAACATTTACACAATAACAGCTCTACTGCAGTCAAACACTATGGAAAAAAAGCTGTGGCCTCACCCCTCTCCATGCCAGCAAAAATTTAATGGGGAACCTAGACTTCCACCTTCACCAAGGTGAAACAAAGTGCTCTTCCGAAAAGGATGTCACAGAAGACTGAGTGAAGAACCAGAACTCTTTATCCCTGCCCAGCAGTAATGAGATCTTCCCCATGGTATTACTGGAAACCACATGGGGGTTCTGGATTTTCACCCCTACCTGGTGGTAGTGAGACACCTCTCCTCATCCCTATTGGGGTGCTATCAGAAGACACCTAATGGAAAGCAGAATTTTGATCACTGCCAAACAGTAACAAACATGTACTCTGCTCCACATTGTCAGTGGGGAGCAGTAACAACTAACTGCATCCCCAGCCCTGGCATGTGTGTGTCATATGAGGTTGAGTGGAGTGTTGGAAAACTGGATATGTACAGACAGAAGAACAAAATCATACCATCATCTCATACAATATACAAAAATCAACTCAAAATGGATTAAAGATTTAAATGTAAGACTTCAAACTGTAAAACTGTAAGAGAAGAGAATTGGGGGAACCTCCATGACATTGGTCTGGGCAACGATTTTTTTTTTATATGACCCCAAAAGCACAGGCAACAAAAGCAAAAATAGACAAATGGGATTGCATCAAACTAAAAAGTTTCTGCAGAGCAAAGAAATCAATCAATAGAGTGAAGAGACAACCTATGGAGTAGGAGAAAATATTTGCAAATGACACATCTAAATGGTTAATATAAAAAATATATAAGGTACTACTCAAACAGCTCACTAGTGAGAAAACAAATAACCTGATTTAAATATCAACAAAAGACCTGAATAGATATTTTTCCAAAGAAGACATACAAATGGCCATGAGGTATATGGAAAAAATGCTCAATATCAATAACCATTAAGGAAATACAAATTAAACCCACAGTGAAATATCACCGCACACCTGTGAGGAAGGCTATTTGATTATCAAAAGACAAAAAATAGAAAGTATTAATGAGGATATGGAGAAAAATGAACTCTTGTACACTGCTGGTGGGAATGTAAATTGGTACAGCCATTACGGAAAACAGTATAGAAGTTCCTCAATAAATTGAAAACAAGACTACCATAGATTCAGCAGTCTCATTTCTGAGTATATATCCAAAGGAATTGAAATCAGTTATGTCCAAGAGGTATCTGCTCTCCTATATTCACTGCAGCATTATTCACAATAGCCAAGATATGGAAACAACCACAGGGTCCATCAGCAGCTGAATGGATAAAGAAAAGGGAATGCTATTCAGCCTTTAAAAAGAAGGAAATTCTGTCATTTGCAACAACATGGATGCACCTACAGAACAGTATTAAAGGAAATAAGCCAGGCACAAAGACAAATACAGCATGATCCTACTTCATGTGGAATCTTGGAACATCAGGAAGGAAGAAATAATAACAGAAAGAGAAAAATTATAGGTAAATATATTTTTCTTCTCTTTGAACAGATGAAGCAAAACTTATAACATTGATATTGTTCTAGATGGATACACAGGAAATATTTAAGACAATTATATTATAAATAGAAGAGAGTAAATAGACTTAAAGGGACATACGGTCTCTAAACATCACTCAAACTTATAAAATGTGGGCCTCAGTAGATTGTGATAAGTTATATACATATAATGTAATACATAGTACTATCATTTTAAAAATCTATGTAAAAAAATACACTCAAAAAATACATAGTACTATCATTTTAAAAATCTATGTAAAAAAATACACTCAAAAACATCATAGAAAAATCAAAGTAGAATTCTAAAAAATATTCATGTAACCCACAGGAAGGCAAGGAAAAGAGGGCAAAGAAATGAAAAAGAACACAGAAAACTTAAAAATAAATAAAATGACAGTGTTAAGACCTAAAATATCAATAATTCCACTAAATGTAAATGGTACAAATACATCAATTGAAAGACCTGGCACAGTGTATTTTTAAAATGACCCAACTATGTGCTGTATACATGAAACTCACCTCAAATATAATTGTACAGGTAGATTGGAAGTAAAAGGATGGAAAACAATATACTATGCAAGCAATAATAAAAAGAAAACAGTAGTAGTTATATTGACATCAGGTAAATTAGATTTCAGAGCAAGAAAATTACCAGGGACAAAGAGAAACATTACCTAATAGTAAAAGGGTCATTAACCAAGACATAATTCTAAATGTATATATACCAAATAACAGGGCTGGAAAATACATGAAGGAAAAATGGATAGAGCTGCAAGGAAAAATAGACAAATCTACAATTATAGTTGAAATTTCAACACTGTTTTCTCAACAATTGACAGAATAACTAGACAGAATATCAACAAGTGTGCCTTTGACCAGGTGATAACTGCCCTGTGTCACTGCCCCCTCAGAGTTGTTATAGGGAGTACACTGGTGGACCTGAAGGACTGGTGACCAGACTTTCTGGGAAAGTGTTCCCCAAATTCCACCTGGCTCGGAGATACAGATTTCACAGACTTTAGCATCTACCATAAGGCCAGAACCATGCTAGACATTTCTTTTTAAAGTTACGCCTTTCAGCAAACCCACCTGAGTTCCATTCTTCAGATAAAGAGCCAAGATACATTGAAATTACGTGATCTTCTCAGAGACTCCCACCCAGAGAGAGGCACAGCTGGGCTGAACTCCCACCTTCCTCTGATGGGCAAGCCTAGCTCCTTCCCCCTGCAGGGACCCCTTAGAGCAGGGCCTCCTCACCATGACTGAGCAAACCTGCATAAGTGGCAGTGAACAAAACTCACACCTGAATCATGCACCTCAACTACAACACCCACATTTGAAAGGAAACCTTCCTTGCCCCGCTTGGAGGAAGTGAGCTCACTTTTGGGAGAGGCTGGGGTGTGTTTTAAGCCCCAGTCTCAGTAAAGCTACTGAGAGTGGTAGCCATGGTAGGAGTGATTTTTAATATTTCACATACAAAAAAAAAAAAACCTGCTTAAGAATTGAGAATCGGGAAAAACTGTTCTCTCACATGAATGGCTGTGCTTCCTTCTCTTGGGGACCGTGGGTGGCTTACCCATGGACTCCCTTGAACTGGAAGCCAGTGTCATCCCTGTAAACATGTTAGTCTCCTGTGAGACCATTTGCACAACCTTTTAAAATTATGATTTTTATTTCCATTATAACAAGTTATCAGTTGCATGAATCTTAATCAAAGGTGCCTCTATTTCTTTACATTAGGCCCAGCAACCACAGAAGGAAAGAAAAAACCCTCTTAGCCTAGCATTCTGGAGACAGAATTATATATGTTTATTTGTATCAAGTTTTGTCTGTTATCCTTTCCAGTTCAAAAATAAAATATTAAAAGGAAGTTTTAGATAAACAGAATCATGAACCCATAGCAGGAATATATTCATTTTAATATATTCTCCTCCATCATTATCCATGTGCATGAATATTTACTTAAGTAATTGTGAGCAAATTTAAAATACCAATTTAGGATCTACTTGATACCGTTTAACTGTAAATTTTACATTTTAAATTTCACATGGATTCCCAATCATGATTTTTAAAAGTTTCCTCATATTTCACAAAGTTCGATGTCTCACATTTACATAGGCTCTGATAGGCTCTGCAGAGTCACTATACAGCTTACAGCACTCAGTCCCCATCCCTGGCTTCTTACATCCTTGAGGTTCCCATGAACACAAAACGTGCCTCTGGAAGAGTCAGGGTACCAAGTCTATCATTTTGCTTCTCTGTATAAATGGAACCATAAATTTGTCCCAAAGCTACTTTGTAGTGGAAGCATAATTTGTTACCCTTTTGCACTCTCTCCAGTGACTCCCACCAGGGAATGTATCAGGGCCAGTGGATGTGACGCAATAATTGTACCCCAATGTGGGCTGAGATTGCCCACCTGAGCCCCATACCTCTGGAGCCAGACAGAAGTCAGTCACGCCCTGTTTGCACTGGGGACAGTTGAGTCCCCCAGGCTGAGCCAGGGACAACAGGCTGACTTCTGTGGTCCTTCCTTATTTCTCTTAAAAATCTCTTTCATGTTTCCTCTCTTTGATGTTTCCCTTTGTCACCATTTTTAAAAAATGTATCTTCTGTGTTCTTTCCTATTTAGTCAGCATTGTCTTTACTTCATCTCTTTGAACACATTTTGTATCTTTTTTTTTTTTGAAACAGGGTCTAATTGTGTTGCCAGGCTGGAGTGCAGTGGCCTGATCATGGCTCACAGCAGCCTCCACCTCCTGGGCTCAAGCAGTTCTCATGCTTCAGCCTCATGAGTGGCTGGGACTACCGGACCACGTTTTGTTCAGTTTTTTAGCATTTTAAACTCAAGGCTAAAAATATATCCACTTTCATTCTTCTCCTAATCATTCCAAGTTTTCCCAATTCCCTCTTCTCTTTGAGCCATTAGAGCATAACAGCTAAGAGCACTGGCTCTGGGGCTGACTGCTGGGGTTCAAACCCGGTGCCACTTCCCAGGGGTGTCACTGTGGGCAAGTCACCTAACTTCTGTATGTGTTGGCTCCCACCTATGTGTTCTAAAACTGGTGCCTGGGATTGGTTTTAATCAGGTGTGGCGAAGCGTGTAGACACAGCAATGATTGTCACGAAGGAAGGAGTTTATACTCACGGATCCCTATAAACAAGAGGCCTGGTTCCCCATGCAGGGCCACATGGAGAGCACCAAGGGCAGTCAGGAGGCAGAAGGGGCGGGGCAGCATAGGCCTGAGCCTTTATTGTGTTTTCTGTAAGAAAGGCAGAGGGCAGAATAGGGTAAGCCTTTTAGAATGGGCAGTTTAAATGGTTCTGGCTGGCTTTGAGGCATAGGGGCTGTCCCTAGTTGTCTGGTACCTGGCCCTGGGTTGATTTAGGGCGGGAGGAATATTAACTTGCTGTGTGAGAGTTTGGTAAAGGAGATGATTGGGGGTGTGGGCTCTAGCTTGGTTCGTTTGCTTAAAAGGCACTCCCCTTTGCTATCTGGCTAGGCCTGGGAGGGGGAGTCTCTCCCCAGTTAGCAAGATCACAAATGCCAGAGCATCAAGAATACAGAAAATTAAAAATATAGAGAGAATACAACTGGCCCTGTGATGAATGGATGCCAGACAAATTCAGAATCTAAGAGAACACGGAGCACCTTGCAAGGTGGCCAGTAATAGGACTTACCTCATCTAGTCATTGTGAGGATTAAATAGATGAGCCCATGTAAATTGTTTAGACAGGTGCCTCGCCTGCAGAAGGCACCATGAAATGTTTGCTGTTACTTCTCCCCTTGCTATGCCCCCTTTACTTCCCGTGCTGTGCCGTCCCTCCCTCCCTGTCCTACTCTCAAGCTGCCCGACTCCTTATCGATCCCTCTTCTCAGGTTTCCCCAGCTGCCTGCTTTAATCTACATTCTCCTAGACAATGTCCAGGCCATTCTCTCACCTGCATCTTATCTTGTGCTTAGACTATTACGGAGTTACCATTTCACTTCTCTCAAATTTTACATCTCTTGACTCCTGTGACATTTAGATGTGTCTTTATTGTTGCAATATGTCTTTCTCTGCCCTTTTCTGGTAGCATCCCACCCCACCACCCCCCAACACACCTTCCCGTTTCTCTCTCTCTCTATATCTTTTTTTTTGAGATGGAGTCTCGCACTGTCGCCCAGGCTGGAGTGTAGTGGCGCGATCTCAGCTCACTGCAACCTTCACCTCCCAGCTTCAAGCAATTCTCCTGCCTCAGCCTCCCAAGTAGCTGGGATTATAGGCACCCGCCACCATGCTCAGCTAATTTTTTGTATTTTTAGTAGAGACAAGGTTTCACTATGTTGGCCAAGCTCCTGACCTGGTGATCCACCCGCCTCGGCCTCCCAAAGTGCTGGGATTACAGGCGTGAGCCACCACACCTGGCCCCCGTTCCTCTATTTCAAATTCATTCATTCACCATTTGGCAATTTGTTTCAGTTTCCTTATGTTTGCCTTCTTTCTCCTCTGTCTTGTCTCACAGTTCACTTACACTTATATTTCCTATCTGTATGTTTTATAATATTTGTGTTTTAATACTTTAAAAATATCCTTTATTTTACTGTTTCTTCTCTTCCCTTGTCATATTTTAAAGTGTTTTATTTCTCAGACCTCTATATCTTTGCATTAATTCTGTTCCTCTACAGTAGAGTCTGTTCCAAGCTTTCTTCCTGTGTCCTTCCACGGCCCTGGCTCTCTGCATTATTTCCTTTTAATGAAATACAAATCTTTTCCCCTCGTCTTTCTCTCACTTCTCTCCACACACCCCTTGTCTCGCCTTTCCCCATGCCCCTTTAGGTGCTTCTTGATCTTTGCTTTTCCTTTTTAATTCCTCACCATTTCAATTTGTAATTTTCCTCTCTCTTACTACTGTGTAATAAATGGGACTCCCGACAACCACTCCTGTGTGTCTGCCTGGAGGCAGCAGTTTTAAGAAGGGTTGGCTGCTGAGCCTCACAGAGGGACCCCCATTTTAAGCTGCGGCGAAATACCATAGACTGGGTGGCTTACAAACAACAAATTTATTTCTCAAAATTTTAGAGGTGAGAAGTCCAAGATTCACCTGTTGGCACGGTCAGGTTTGGTGTGGGCCTTCTTCCAGGTTGCAGCTGACACCTTCTCATGTCCTCATATGACATAAACAGGGCTAGAGAGTGTTCTGGGGTCCCTTTTATTAGGGCACTGGTCCCATCATAAGGACTCACTACCTGTGACCCACTTACCTCCCAAAGGCCCCCCACCTCCAATCACACTGAGGGTAAGAATTTCAACATAGGAATTTTGAGAGGACACAAACACTCAGGCTATGACACGGTCTTTAGAAAATCCCAGAATGAGTTGTCAGGTTCTTGGGAGATCTGTAACTGTGGGAAAGCGTCACATCCCAGGGAAAGCCACCAGCTGGGAGAGCCATCCCCAGCAAGGCCTGTCCCCTTTGCGTGGACCTCTGTGGAGAAGCTGGCTTGGCACGTTCTTTCTCCTCCACTGCAAAGTTAAATGTGAGAAGGTAGAAACCCAGAAGCCATGCTGGCGCTGAGAGATGAGCCCCACTCACCAGATTCAAGATCCCAAGGTAGGCACAGACATGGGGCAAACTGACTCCAATTCCAGGAGTTGAGACACTGGGATCTGATCAAAGTGAGTGCATTCGGTGACATTTCCTAGAGGGTCCTGACAACTTCATCTGCAGCTGGGGCTGCCCCAGGTTCTGCACCTCCAGCTCACAGTGCACAGGTGTTGCTGAGCTCCTGTAAACAATGAACAGCACTAACAAGTGGGTTTAGGTAGGGATGCCGCCAGCTGTGTGGATGAGGCCCCGGAGACAGGCCGGGATGGAGGTCAGCCCGGGAGTCTGCACACCTGCAGCTTGTTTCTACCGCACACGGATGGGCACAGGTGAAAATCTTTACAAGTGCTGCAGACTTTGGCAAAGCCTTTAAATTCAGAGCAGCCCGGAGAGGAGAAAGGAAAGTGGATGTGGGTTCAGGCTGTGTGAAATGGAGATCCAACTGCCTGACTTAGCTTTGAAGCGAATCTTCTCTTTCCTGGACCTGTTTGGCTTACTGCAGGCTTCCCAGGTGAACAAGGTAAAGGTGTTCCACCTCCCTCTGCCCCCACTCCAGCTGCTTCTCTCGACCAGTTTGAGCACCACTTTGCAGAATAGCAGAGGGCTACATTGAGGCTTTGGGGGTTAGCATCCTTCACTCTGAAGGCCTCATATTCTGTTAAACGGAAAGGACAAGCTGACATCCAGGAGTTGTACTGACTAAACAGTCCTTGAGGCTCCCATTTCAAGCCCTAGGAAATCAGAATGTCTTTGTGTGAACTCATGAGAATACCCAGTGCTTGTATGAGCAGTGACAGGTCTCTGTTGTTACCATTTCCTTATCTCCCCACACTGGGGAATGCTTCGAGAGCTGGAATCCCAGCTGATTAGCCTGTGCGGGCCCAGCTCCCAGAACAAATAATAGCAGAACATTGCCCCTACTCTCTGATGTAACTGATTGCCTGCTTGTCTCTTCCCTTCTCTCCCATAGCATTGGAATAGGATTGCAGAGAGCGATTTCCTGTGGAGGTAAGGAAAGGGAAAGAGTAAGGAGGGAAGGGGAGAGATCATCTGACTGCGCACCCGTGCTGTGTGCCGAGGCCTGTGTGTGGCTGTGTTGTGAGATATACACAGGAAAGTTAGTGTGAGTAGGGGGTTGTGATATAACCGGGGCTCTGAGGAGGTGAACTGACTGAGAACAGCCTGATGGGACTGTGATTCTGTTTCCAGGTCGCTATCTCTGCAGAGATGGGACTGCAGCAACTTCACCGATCAACACCTGGGCACACACACATGGAAGCAATTTTTCCTGCATCAAAGAAGGAAGGAGCTTCAGTTGGCATTGGCACAGCCGCATAACTTTATCTACAAAGTAACTAAGAACATCGGTATGGGGACAGGTGCCCTAGAGGAACATGAGCAACTTGTTTTCAGAGGTCCACTCGATTTGATTTTTGCTGTGCGCAGTTGTGTGTTCTCACTCAGTGAAAGGAAAAGGAATTAAAATTGAACCAGACTGGTTTGTCGTGATAGCCATGCGATGTCTCCCTGCTTCCTCTCTTGTCCCCACCATCTGTGCTGAATGAAGAAACTAGAGTGATTTTTTTCACAACATAAAATCAGGTCCTGTTACTCCCTTTTTCCTAAGGCTTCTCATCCCTCCCAGGATAAAAATTAAAAAAAATTAATGGGAAACTTTAAAAAACAGGAGGATCTCTTGAGCCCAGGAGGTTGAGGCTGTAGCAGTAGAGCCTACGTATGCATTTATTTAGAGACAGGGTCTGGCCCTGTCACCCAGGCTAATTTTTAAAAAATTTTATAGAGATAAAGCCTCAACCTCCTGGGCTCAAGAGATCCTCCTGCTTCAGCCTCCTGTGTAACTGGGACTACAGGGGTGTCCCACCACAACCAGCTAACTTTTTTTTTTTTTTTGAGGTTAAGTCTTGCTCTGTCATCTAGGCTGGAGGGCAATGGCACAATCTCAGCTCACTGCAGCCTCTGTCTCCTGGGTTCGAGTGATTCTCCTGCCTTAGCCTCCTGAGTAGCTGGGATTACAGGCATTTACCACTATGCCTAGCTAATTTTTGTATTTTTAGTACAGATGGAGTTTCACCATATTTGCCAGGCTGGTCTTGAACTCCTGACCTCAAGTGATCCACCTGCCTTGGCATCCCAAATTGCTGGGATTCCAGGCATAAGCCACCATGCCCAGCCATAGTTTTTTAATTTTTTGTACAGATTAGGTATTACTTTGTTACCCAGGCTGGTCTTGAACTCCTGAGCTCAAGCGATCCTCCAACCTTAGCCTCCCAGGCATGAGCCATTGTACCTGACCTAACCCTGGTAACATTTTTTTTTTTTTTTTTTAGACAGTCTCATTTTGTCACCCAGGCTGGAGTGCAGTGGCATGATCTTGGCTTACTGCAACCTCCGCCTCCTGGGTTCAGGCAATTCTCATGCCTCAGCCTCCCAAGTAGCTGGGATTACAGGCACCTGCCACCATGCTAATTTTTGTATTTTTAGTAGAGACAGGGTTTCAACATGTTGGCCAGACCAGTCTCGAACTCCTGGCCTCAAGTGATCAGCCCACCTCAGCTTCCCAAAATGCTCTGATTACAGGCGTGAACCACTGTGCCTGGACTTGATAACTCTTTTAAAACTCAGAAAAGTTCTCTGATGGAGATATTTTAATATGCCTTTTATATCTTTGGAAACTGAGGATGAAAAGGAAAAGCAAGTTGGCCAACATCTCCCAAATGGCCAGTCTGCCATGGGAACCTGTGTTTGGATGACTCTGGACCCCAATTTCTATCTTCTCCATATTGTTACCCAAACCTTCCTAAGAGGGTACAGAAATATTTGAAATTATCTTCTTTTGGTTTGGATCATCCCTTAACTATCTGGTGGCCAAGTCTCCTGTGTTTCCTTCTAGCATATGAGATGGAGTTGGCTTATCTCTCAGGAAATAGCCTGACAATGAAAGAACAGGAGAAATCAATCATTTGTAGTGTATCTCCAAAGCAAGAGCTTTGTGCCTGGGATGTGCAAGAGGTGAGTCTGGCCAATATGTAGCAAAAGTACTGCATTGCATCCATCCTGTTCTGTATGTGAAACGGAAGTGCTGAGAGAAAAATACTCGGAAGTGGTAACAAAAACAAAGTGTCAAATCAGGTTTTCTATCATGTAATTTGTGACCTTTTCATTTGGACCATAGACACACATAGAACTCATGTTTGTTGTTGTTTTTGTTTGTTGTTTGTTTTTTGAGATGGAGTCTCACTCTGTTGCCCAGGCTGGAGTGCAATGGTGCAATCTCGGCTCACTGCAAGCTCCGCCTCCCGGGTTCACGCCATTCTCCTGCCTCAGCCTCCCAAGTAGCTGGGACTACAGGTGCCCATCACCACGCCCAGCTAATTCTTTTGTATTTTTGTAAAGATGGGGTTTCACCGTGTTAGCCAGGATGGTCTCAATCTCCTGACCTCGTGATCCGCCTACCTCGGCCTCCCAAAGTGCTTTGATTACAAGCGTGAGCCACTGCGCTTGGCTGAGAATTTACTTTTTAATTTGTGTTTCTATCTATAAATGTGTATAAGGTCTTATTTTCTATCAATAACAGGGAGTGCCTTTGTGAGACAATTTTTGGGTTTTGTGCATGTTTGTTACCTGTTCTATTGCCTCTTTGTCAATGAGTGGCATTTGTTATACTGGCTTTTTCAGAAAGTGGTCTCTAGCTCAGATGATCTCCAAGGTGCACAGAGGATTTATCTCAAAATTGAGTGTGGCTTTTGTCTAATTGTATAAACTGCAGTGAGGTTCTTAGACCCACAAAGTTTTTGTTAAAGAGAATTACATTGGCAGAAACACTGCCAACTTGGATTTAAAGGGGCCAAAACACACAAAAGGAAAAGAGGCTTTTTGGATTTCAGAACTTTGGCAGGAAGCAGACTACCAAAACAATTTAGCTAAAAAATTGGGCCACCATATATAGAAAGTAAAGGATGACTCAGACAGAATCAAGAACCTAGAGAGTAGAACCAAGAGTCATCAAAAATCTTTCTTGGGCCTTGAGTCCTAATCAACAAATTGCCAGCATGTTTTCTATTGGATTTCAAAATTTCCTGTAGCAGTGATTCCTCTTTTTCCATTTTCACCTTTTCTGAATGACAGCGACCATTATCCTGTGCTTACCCCACACTTGTACTTTGGGGATGGTGAGGGACAGATAACTTGTATATTTAGTTCAAAGATTTTCACATCAAGATAAACTGAATCTACAGAGCTTCATCTATACCTGGACCTAGAAACAATGAGATCCTAGATTCTGCAATGATACTATCATGGTATGAGACATTTGAGAGCTTTGGGAGATGGTGGATATATTTTCACGTAGGGGAAAGTGAATCACTGGAGGCTATGGGGCAGGCTATGGCTGCCAGTCTCTTGAGATGGCCCAAATATCTTTGCCCAACAATAACAATCAATCTTGTGTAGTCCACTGCCGCAGTGAATAGGGCTGACCTGTGGAACCAATAGAGTATTGTGGAAATTATGATGTGTAATTTCTGAAGCTATGTCACAGAAGACAATTCTTTACTCATGGGTCATTAGCTCTTGGAAATCCAGTCACAGTGTTATGAGAGCTCTCAAGCAGCCCTCCAGAGAAGAGCTGTGGGGTGAGGGACTGAGGACCCCTGCCAGTAGCCAACATCAACTTACACAGCTATATGAGAAGCCATCTTGGAAGTGAAACTTGACTTCATCCTCATGAGAGACCTACAGCCAGAACTACCCAGTCAAGCTGCCCCTGAATTTCTGATCAAAAGAAACTGAGTTAGCAATAAGCCTGTTTCAAGCCACTAAATTTTGGGGTGCTTGGTTATGTGGCCATAGATATTACTGCATAGGCAACTTGTTATAGTGTGAGGAATCAAAATAGTGATTACATTTGAGTGTGGGGAGCCATGGGGGAGTTGTTAAATAGAGCACATGCAAAGAGGACTTTGGGAGGGCTTACAAGTGGCACATTGGCATTCACTTGTGATAATTCATTAAACTTCGTGCTCTTTTCTTGTATGATATACTTCACAATTTTTTTTTTTTTTTTGAGATGGAGTCTCACTCTGTCGCCCAGGCTGGAGTGCAGTGGCCGGATCTCAGCTCACTGCAAGCTCCACCTCCTGGGTTCACGCCATTCTCCTGCCTCAGCCTCCCGAGTAGCCGGGACTACAGGCGCCCGCCACCTTGCCCGGCTAGTTTTTTGTATTTTTTAGTAGAGACGGGGTTTCACCGTGTTAGCCAGGATGGTCTCGATCTGCTGACCTCGTGATCCGCCCATCTCAGCCTCCCAAAGTGCTGGGATTACAGGCTTGAGCCACTGCACCCAGCCTACTTCACAATTTTTTTAAAGGCTAAAGAATCATCTAGAAAGAACTATTCTATCTTGTATGTAATGTACAAGCTTGATGAATGAATAACAATTTTAACGATAGTTAATACGTTCTGGGTTCCTACTGTGTCCTAGGCAGAATTCTAAGTATGTTTCATGAGTTGTGAAAGGTAATGACAGCCTCATTAGAAGGCATGATAGAAAGCAACTTGCTGAAGCTGTACTGTTAGTAGGAGGCAGAGGTGATTTGAACTCAGGAAGTCTGATCATTCTTTGCACCTATTATGTACCAAGTTCTTGTCTCTGAGCATAGTGCGTAGTGCCTGTTTTCATGTTCACTCCTCCAAAATATTGAGATGTGGGGAATTTTTATATCTTTTGCCAGAAGCAAGAAGATCTGATTTGGAAGAGACTTCCAAATAAACATGGACAGAATGAAAGTACAGTAGATGTAAGAGTTCCTTGAACACAGATTGCGTTACTCTTGTTCTCTAGGGTACCATGATCTGGTCAAGCCCAGTCCAGGAGTTCTATTTCTCAAATCTGGTAACCCTCCCTCAGATGCATCTTGCCATCACTATGGATCGGAAAAAAACTATCAAAGTGTGGAATTGTCAGGACAGGGATGCTCTGGCCATTCTCCCCATGCCAGAGTCCTGTTACTGCATGGAAGCCTATCTCACAAAGGATGGCCCATTCCTGACGGTAAGTGAGCCCTGAATTTACAGGGGACCAAAAAATCAAATGCCTGCTGTTTTGTCAGGCATCTGTGTCACATTACTGTCCTATGCCTTTTTTTCTTTTTTTTTTTTTGAGATGGAGTCTCACTCTGTTGCCCAGGCTCAAGTGCAGTGGTGCAATCTTGGCTCACTGCAACCTCTGCCTGCTGGGTTCAAGCAATTCTCCTGCCTCAGCCTCCTGAGTAGCTGGGACTACAGGCACACGCCACCATGCCCGGCTAATTTTTTGTATTTTTAGTAGAAACAGGGTTTCACCATGCTGACCAGGCTGGTCTTGAACTCCTGACCTCGTGATCTGCCCACCGCAGCCTCCCAAGTGCTGGGATTACAGGTATAAGCCACCGCACCCAGCCTATTTCTCTTGTAGTCATCCCTTCTACATACCCTATGAGTCAATCACAATATATCAATGAATGTTATACAAGCCTCCATGCTATCTTGGCCCTTGACTTGCCTCAAGTACATTTCCCCAGCCATTCTTCTAAAAACAAAAAGCCAAAAACTTTTCTGAATTACTTTATATGTGCCTCTTCTTTCAAGTGTGTGTTATTGTCCAGTCCATGAACTTGGTTGGGGACAGTCGAGGGAGAGAGATGGCTTTGGGTGACATTGAGAAAAAGCATAGTGTTGATGTGCTAATGAATAACTGTCCTTGAGAAGAATGCTTTGGGTCTTGGAAAGTTGTATTCCACGGGATTATCCCAACAGTGTCTCAAGCTAGACTGGTCAGAGGTTTTGATCTCCATTATATGATTGAAGAAACGGTGGCATATCTTGTAGCTGACAGTGCTGCCTACTCTGTACTTTAGGATTTCACATATCTTCCTATTGATGTGGTGGGGATGTTTTGGTTTCAGGTTGGCGATGTTGCAGGTGACATCTACACATTTACACTGCCTGGATTAAGGGATGTTTCTAAAGTTACTGCATTTCAATATGGTATTGCACTTCTACACTGCTCTCCTGACAAGAAATGGGTATTTGCATGTGGGACATATAGTCGTACCTTGCCACAGGTAGGTGCTGTTCTGTGTATTTGAACTTCAGGATGGGAATGTCAAGTTAGGAAGCATGCAGAGAAACTGTAGAGCTCAGTGAGGACCAGGCACACTGCTCCCTCTCTCAGACCACATCACAAGGGGAATCCATTGTGATGGTCAGGAAACAATGTTCTTTGAGGCAACAACATCCAGTTGCTGTGGCAAATGTTAATGAAAACTCATTCATGAAGCCCGAATTTGCCAAAGAGATGGAGGAGGGTGAGACAGGTATCAAGAAATAGGGATTGCTGGGCATGGTGGCATGCACCTATAGTCCTACCTACTCAGAAGGCTGAAGCGGGAGGATCGCTTGAGCCCAGGAGTTCCAGGCCATAGAGTGCTATGCTGATAGGGTGTCCACACTAAATCTGGCATCAATACGTTCACCTCCTGGGAGCAGGGGACCACCAAGTTGCCTAAGGAGGGGTCAACTGACCCAGGTCAGAAACAGAACAGGTCAAAATTCCCATGCTGATCAGTAGTGGGATTGCTCCTGTGAATAGCCACTGCACTCCCGCCTGCGCAACATGGCGAGACCCTACCTCTTAAAAAAAAAAATTTTTTTTTTTTTTACAAAAATATCTTTGACCTTGTTCTCTTTTGCCTTCTTTACTTTTATCTATGTTGGCTGGAAAGTATAGAGAAGTCCAAAAGTAACTGAATATGCAACAGCCTCTGAATATCACTCTGAGGAAGGCTTTGGCCTTTGAGCAGACCTTTTGTAGAGGGGCACTGGTGGACTGGGCACCAAAGAGGGAGGAGTTCAGAAGGCAGGTAGTAAAAGCCACACAGTCCTTGACTTGTTCTCCAAGAAGGGAAAATCTGCTTAGCCAACCTCAACTTGACCAAGGGTTCAACATGGTGAGATGGTTTTGTAACCCCTTGGCATGCTTCAGGGACACTGTTCTGTGAATGGGACAGGAAGGATAGGAAGACAGTGAGTTCCTTGTATGCTGGAGTGATAAGCAGTGACCTCTCATCACTCCTGAGATGTTGAACAAAGCTTTAGCCACAAGATGAGAATTTCTAAGAAGGCTCTTCTGGAGTCACTCCTGTACTGAGAGGCTATAAGTTCCCTTCCCCTGACCGCGCACGCGATGCTCTCTTTAGGTATTCCTCACAGAGTCCTTAGTGAGACCATCAGAAGGCAGTGCTCCTCTGTCTACCTCTCTCCCACATAAATTATGTGTCAGCGCCTGCTGGACCCCAGAGGTGAAAAACAGAATAACACTGATGTCCCAAAGTAACACCGGAAAAAAGACAGAATTTATCACCTTTGATCTAACAACCAAGAGGACTGGAGGCCAAACAGTCATCCAAGGTAGGCTGTGCCATATTAGAAATGCTTGTTTCTCTTCCTCATTACACAGTCATTCATGTTAGCTATAATAAATGGGTCAGTCTGTAAAAAGGGAGCAGGGGATTTCTTTTTTTTTTTTTTTTTTTTTTTTTTTTTTTTTTTGAGACGGAGTCTCACTCTGTCGCCCAGGCTGGAGTGCAGTGGCGCGATCTCAGCTCACGGCAAGCTCCGCCTCCCGGGTTCACACCATTCTCCTGCCTCAGCCTCCCAAGTAGCTGGGACTACAGGCGCCCGCCAGCACGCCAGGCTAATTTTTTGTATTTTTAGTAGAGACAAGGTTTCACCACGTTAGCCAGGATGGTCTCGATCTCCTGACCTCATGATCAGCCTGCCTCGGCCTCCCAAAGTGCTGGGATTACAGGCGTGAGCCACCGTGCCCAGCCAGGAGCAGGGGATTTCTTTAGCTAGGGGTGAACCCTCCCTAGTTTGGCTCTAATACCCATGCTGATCTCTACCCCGACCCTGCCCTCTTGGGTGAACACATATAGATTTCCATCATGTTTTAGGTCCTGCATTCCAATGTTCCTTCCCACTACAGGTTTTGCCTCAATGCCCAGGGGATTGTTTACTGTCCACAAACTTCTGTTCACGTGTCCTAGCGCCTGTTAACCACAGTCAGTGATATGTATTTGTCAGGCCACTGGGCTACCCTTCATTTTCCTCCCTGGAATGAAGTCTGTGGAAGTGGGGACTATGCTTTTTTATTCAGTATGAGGATATTGTTCTTATTCAATGATCTGATATTTACTTCCTTATGTGTGTGTATATATGTGTGTTTTACATGAAAACAGCATATGAGATTGCAAGTTTCCAGTTGGCAGCTCATCTGGAGTCCCCTATTTGGATGGGAGCCAACGATGGATATACGATTGTCTTTACCAATGGGCCATACTTGTTACTCTTCAGCATCACTGGCTTTCTGCTGCAACGATTCGAGGACCACCAGGCAGCCATCAACAACTTCTGGGTGGTATGTATGATTCTCCTCCACTGCTTTTTGATCTGACTTTGACTCCTTGGCCACTCACTCTGGCTATCCTTGGAAGGATCCTCGCTATGTGCTCACCACATCCAAGAACTCTGTGCACGTGTACATGTGGGAAGAAGGAGGCCGCCATCCATACCTCAGGAGCTGCTGTCACCTGGAAAACATATGGCATGATCCCACAACACACGGGTAAGCTCTGTTTTGTGACCTAAACATTCCCTGAACACTTTTTTTTTTTTTTTTTGAGATGGAATCTCCCTTTGTCACCAGGCTGGAGTGCAGTGGCGTGATCTCAGCTCACTGCAACCTCCGACTCCCGGGTTCTAGCAATTCTCCTGCCTCAGCCTCCCAACTAGCTGGGATTAAAGGCATGGTGCCACCACACCTGGCTAATTTTTGTATTTTCAGTAGAGAAGGGATTTCACCATGTTGCCCAGGATGATCTCGATCTCCCGACCTCTCGATCTCCTGACCTCGTGATCCGCCTGCCTCGGCCTCCCAAAGTGCTGGGATTACGGCGTGAGCCACCGTACCTGGCCAAAAACTTCTAATTTCTACATCAAGAGGAATGAAGGGAGAACAGGGATTTTTTTTTTTTTTTTTTTAAGATTCTTTGAGGATAGATATCAATAAACTCATGCCTGAAAAGAGAATCGCTAGTTCTTGAAGTCATGGCACTTGCAATAGATGTTAAAAGTCTTCCCGTGGCTCAAGCCTGTAATCCCAGCACTTTGGGAGGCCGAGACGGGCGGATCACGAGGTCAGGAGATCGAGACCATCCTGGCTAACACAGTGAAACCCCGTCTCTACTAAAAATACAAAAACTAGCCGGGCGAGGTGGCGGGCGCCTGTAGTCCCAGCTACTTGGGAGGCTGAGGCAGGAGAATGGCGTAAACCCGGGAGGCGGAGCTTGCAGTGAGCTGAGATCCGGCCACTGCACTCCAGTCCGGGCGACAGAGCGAGACTCCGCCTCAAAAAAAAAAAAAAAAAAAAAAAAAAGTCTTCCCAAAGTGGCTCTCAATTTATATTCCCATGAGCAGTGGATAGATTATGTCCTCAATGCCCTGTGTTTTCTTGCTAAGTTGTACCTTTTGTGAATTCATTAGCCACTTGGTTGCTGCTTCAGTGAGCTGCCTTTCCCTCCATTTTGTTGATTTTTGCCCCTGGTTTGCTTGCCTTTAAATTGTTTGTCTTGAGCTTTACGTAGTATACATAGAAGTCTTGACTCTCAAGGCTTTGCAGGCATTTTCTTCCAGATTATTGCTAGTCATTATACTGCTTATAGTGCTTTTTTGGCGACATCTAAGAAAATACATATATCCTTTGCACTGCCAACACCACTAAAAAGAATTTACTGTGAAGCTATACCTCTAATCATTCAAGTACGCTGGCTGTTCATTACAGCAGTTGTGATAGTCAAGAGCTGGAAACTCCCTAAGTGCCCAAACATAAGAGATTGTTTAAATTACCATCTTATGGGCCGGGCGCGGAGCATAGTGGCTCATGCATGTATTCCCAGCAATTTGGGAGGCTGAGGCAAGATGATCACTTGAGCCCTGGAGTTCAAGACAAGCCCTGGCAACATACAGAGACCCTGTCTCTACAAAAAAAAAAAAAAAAATTAGCCAAGCATGATGGTGTGCACTGGTGGTCCCAGCTACACAAGAAGCTGAGGTGTGAAGATCACTTGAGCCCAGAAGTTGAGGCTGCAATGGGCCATGACTGTGCCACTGCACTCCAGACCGAGTGACACAACAAGACCCTCTCTGGGCCGGGCGCGGTGGCTCAAGCCTGTAATCCCAGCACTTTGGGAGGCCGAGATGAGCGGATCACGAGGTCGGCAGATCGAGACCATCCTGGCTAACACGGTGAAACCCCGTCTCTACTAAAAAATATAAGAAACTAGCCGGGCGAGGTGGCGGGCGCCTGTAGTCCCAGCTACTCGGGGGGCTGAGGCAGGAGAATGGCGGGAACCCGGAAGGCGGAGCTTGCAGTGAGCTGAGATCCGGCCACTGTACTCCAGCCCTGGCAAGAGAGCGAGACTCCACCTCAAAAAAAAAAAAACGTATTATATATATCTATACACACAGACAGACAGACAGACAGACACACACACACACACACACACAAAATCATATTGTCATATTGTCCACAACGAGATAGTTTTACTTCCTCTTTTTCTATTTGGATGCCCTTTATTTCTTTCTCTTGGCTGACTGCTCTGGCTGGGGCTTCCTAGCTAGAGCTATCACTGCTGTCACTACTAGTCACTACTAGTCACTACTATGTTTACTAGCAGTGGTAGGAGTAGGCATCCTTGTCTTGTTCCAGTTCTCAAAGGGAATGTTTCCAGTTTTTGCCCATTCATTATGACATTGCCTGTGGATTTGTCATTGATGGCTCTTATTTCAAGGTATGCTCCTTCAATGCCTAGTTTCTTGAGGGTTTTTGTCACAAAGGGATACTGCATTTTATTGAAAGCTTTTTCTGTGTCTATTGAGATGATCATATGGTTTTTTGTTTTTAATTCTGTTTATGTGGGGAATCATGTTTATTGACTTGCATGTGTTGAACCAACCTTGCTCCCGGGAATGAAGCCTACTTGATCATGGTGAATTAGCTTTTTGATTTGCTGTTGGATTCAGTTTGCTACTATTTTCTAGAGGATTTTTGCATCTGTGTTCATCAGGGATATCAGTCTGTAGTTTTCCTTTTTCATTGCCAATACCATTTATTGAAGAGACTGTCCTTTCTCCATTGACTGTTCTTGGTACTTTTGTTTAAAACAAAAATCAATTGACCTTAAATGTGAGGGTTTATTTCTGGGCCTTCTATCCCATTCCACTGAACAATGTAACTGTATGTATGTCAGTACCATGCTGGATTTTTTGTTTGTTTACGGTTTGTCTCTGGGGATAAAAACACAAGAACTGGCCAGGTGTGGTGGCTCACGCCTGTAATCCCAGCACTTTGGGAGGCCGAGGCAGGTGGATCACAAGGTCAGGAGATCAAGACCAACCTGGCTAACATGGTGAAACCCTGTCTCTACTAAAAATACAAAAAAAATTAGCTGGGCATGGTGGCGGACACCGTAGTCCCAGCTTCTTGAGAGGCTGAGGCGGGAGAATGGCGTGAACCCAGGAGGCAGAGCTTGCAGTGAGCCGAGATCACGCCACTGCACTCCTGCCTGGGCGACAGAGTGAGACTCCATCTCAAAAAAAAAAAAAAAAAAAAAAAAAAACACACACACACACAACCAGGATGTTTTGATTACTATAGTTTTGTGATGTATTTTAAAATCTGGTAATGTGATGCCTCCAGCAAATGTGGTAATGAGGTTTGCTCAAGATGGCTTTGGCTATTTGGGGTCCTTCTACACTCTGTGTGCTTTATTTGTTGTTTGTTTATAACATTCTGCTGCTGACCAGGGATACTCTGTTTTAATCGGTGTATTAACTTCTTTTAGTATTTGAAAAATGTTTTGCCTCTTCCTTCTGGCTTCCATGATGTCTGATGAGAAATCCATTGTCATTCAAATCTTTGTATCTCTAGATAATGTGTCATTTTGCTCTGGTTGAGTACAGGTTATTTCCTTTGTTTTTCATTCTCAGAAATTTGATTAGGATATGTCTGGTATGAAATTCTTTGAGTTTAACCTGTTTGGGTTTGATTAACTTTTTGAATCTATAGGTCTATGAATTTGGGGACATTTTCAGCTATTATCTCTGCAGTGCTTTGTGGGCAGAGGAAGGGGTACCATTTCTTTTTTTTTTTTTTTGAGACGGTCTCACTCTTTTGCCCAGGCTGGAGTGCCAGTGGCACGATCTCGGCTCACCACAACCTCCACCTCCCAGTTTCAAGCAATTCTTCTGCCTCAGCCTCCCAAGTAGCTGGGACTACAGGCATGCACCACTGTGCTCAGCTAATTTTTGTATTTTTAGTAGAGATGGGGTTTTGCCATGTAGGTCAGGCTGGTCTAGAACTCCTGACCTCAGGTAATCCACCCACCTTGGCCTCCCAAAGTGCTGGGATTATAGAAGTCAGTCACCACACCTGCTCTGGGGTACCATTTCTACTCACGTCAGTGCACTCGGGGAGATAGTTGACAGGATTCCATCTCAGTGTCTTCAGGGCCTGGTGGGGAGGGGGAGAAGTATCACCTTTACTTGAGTTAGTGCAAGGCAGGAGTGGTCAACAGGGTACTAACCCTACAGTTTCTGGGCTTCTGGTGGAGAGGGTAAAACTGCCACTTCATTAATGCAGAGTAAGGATTGACAACAGAGCTATGATCCCACCATCTCCTCATCACACAGTGGGGAGGGAAGCGTGGCATCTCTTATGATATTCTATTGCAGTAGAACAGGTATACTCAAAAGGGAGCAGAATTCTATTTTAAAATAAAAATCCAGGGCTGGGCACAATGGCTCATGCCTATAATCCCAGCACTTTGGAAGGCTAAGGCAGGCAGATCACTTGAGTGCAGGAGTTTGAGACCAGCCTGGGCAACATGCTGAGACCCCATCTCTACAAGAAAAAATATATATACATATATATCTAATATATATATATTATATATATAGTTTTTGAGATGGAATCTCACTGTGTCGCCCAGGCCGGAGTGCAGTAGCACGATCTCGGCTGACTACAACCTCCACCTCCCAGGTTCAAGCAATCCTCCTGCCTTAGCCTCCCAAGTAGCTGGGACTACAGGCGTGCACCACCATGCTGGCTAATTTTTTGTAGTTTTAGTAGAGATGGGGTTTCACCGTGTTAACCAGGATGGTCTTGATCTCCTGACCTCGTGATCCACCCACCTCGGCCTCCCAAAGTGCTGGGATTACAGGCGTAAGCCACCATGCCTGGCCTACAAGATAATATTTTTAAAAATTAGCTGGGCGTGGTGGTGTGTGCCTGTAGTCACAACTACTTGGGAGGCTGAGTTGGAAGGATCATTTGAAACCAGAAGATGGAGGTTGCAGTGAACTGACATGGTGCCACTGCACTCCAGCCTGGGCAGCACAGCGAGGCCCTGTATTAAAAAACAAAAAACCTCTCCAATCATCATTAAACTAGATAATCTGTCAAATCAGATGCTGACAATTCTGGCAATAATATTTGAAAGCAGGTTGAGATTGCTATTCCTGCAAATAATAATCAGTGTAACTTTCCCTGGAAAGAATATTGATATCTTAGTCAAGTTCTAATTCAGTATTAACAATGGATATACCTACTTTCTCTTTTGTTCACTGATGATCTTATTTTTCCATTAACAGCTGCATCTCCAGTGTGATGTGTGATAATGCAAGCATAGTACTTAAGGTGACAGTAAGTGAATCCAGCACTCTGGTGATGTATTCTTTGAATATGTAATATGGAAACTAACAAAATTGACCTTGCATCATCTTCTGCAATGTAGTAAAGAGAATTCCATTTGCAAGCCCAGAATGATTATTTTAGTGAAATTTAGATGTTGTGGCCTGAAGTGGTGTCACATGGCTGTAGTCCCTGCTACTCGGGAGGCTGAGGTGGGAGGATCCTTTGAGCCCAGGAGTTTGCGGCTGCAATGAGCTGTGATTGTGCCGTTGCACTCCAGGTTGGGCAACAGAGTAAGACCCTTAGAAGAAAATGAAAATTAAAGAACAATGGAAGTGGTCATATGACATGGCTGAAGAAATCTGGTTAAACCGTTTTCTTGATTGTAAGAGATAACAGATTCTATAAGGTAATACACGGGCAATGGAGACCAAGGTAGAAGACAGAGGGAGAGAAATGTATAGAATCATGTACAAAGAATGTCATTTGCCAAAGGGAACAAGAATAAGTAGGATCCCACAAGGATCTGCAATTCCCAGATAACTTAGGTTAAAAGGTGGGTAAAATTGAATGGCTGTTGGGCTTTCATTTTCCAGAAACATGGTGGCCCAGAGCAAAGCATGTATAGCACCTCAGCATTGTTCAAAACTACAAACAAGGCCAGGCGCGGTGGCTCACTCCTGTAATCCCAGCACTTTGGGAGGCCGAGGTGGGTGGATCATGAGGTCAGGAGACCCAGACCATCTTGGCTAACATGGTGAAACCCCATCTCTACTAAAAATACAAAAAATTAGCCGGGCATGGTGGCGGGCACCTGTAGTCCCAGCTAGTTGGGAGGCTGAGGCAGGAGAATGGCGTGAACCTGGGAGGCAGAGCTTGTAGTAAGCCCAGATCGCATCACTGCACTCCAGCCTGGGCAACACAGCAAGACTCTGTCTCAAAAAAAAAAAAAAAAAAAAAAAAAACTACAAACACAAAACAAAACTAAAAAATCCATGGTTAGATGGCTGGAATAGAATACAAACTTCCAAAATTGGAGAATGAAAAAAATCCAGAAAATTCAACAAATGCTGAAGTTAATGTCTTATTTCATAGAATTCCAAAGGCTACATGATGAAATACAGGCCTCCACCAAATTGGTGGTGAGATCAGAAATCTACAAGATCCGGGACCCTCAGAAAAGTAACACTCCTTGTAGGTAAACTGAAGGAAAATCTATTCATTAGAGAAGGGTGAACAGCTACCTCCCTCAGCTTCAGAGATGGGTGAAACCAGGTCAGAAAAACAATTATCTTCAGAGAATTCCTAACCATAACAAAAAAAATCACATTTGGGATTTATATCAGTCAAGGTCCCAGGATGATAAAGATGTCACATACAAATTAAGGTAATTTGAGGAAGGTTTCATAAAGGGACTATTATAATTTGGGGCACAGTTTTGTTTTGTTTTGTTTGAGTAGATGAATTGGCTGTCTCCAGTCTGTGCCTCCAAGATGACGAAGAAAAGGAACAACAGTCATGCCAAAAAGGGCCATGACCACATGCAGCCTATTCGCTGCATGGACTGTGCCTGATGCGTGCCCAGTGACAAGGCCATTAAGAAATTCATCATTCGGGCCGGGCGCGGTGGCTCAAGCCTGTAATCCCAGCACTTTGGGAGGCCGAGACGGGCGGATCACGAGGTCAGGAGATCGAGACCATCCTGGCTAACACGGTGAAACCCCGTCTCTACTAAAAAATACAAAAAAACTAGCCGGGCGAGGTGGCGGGCGCCTGTAGTCCCAGCTACTCCGGAGGCTGAGGCAGGAGAATGGCGTAAACCCGGGAGACGGAGCTTGTAGTGAGCTGAGATCCGGCCGCTGCACTCCAGCCTGGGCAACAGAGCGAGACTCCGTCTCAAAAAAAAAAAAAAAAAAAGAAATTCATCATTCGAAACATGGTGGAGGCCGCAGCAGTCAGGGACGTTACTGAAGCAAGCGTCTTTGATGCCTATGTGCTTCCCAAGCTGTATGTGAAGCTATAATACTGTGTGAGTTGTGCAATTCACAGCAAAGTAGTCAGGAATCAACCTCATGAAGGCCACAAGGACCAAAAGCCCCCACCCAGATTTAGACCTGCGGGTGCTGCCCCGTGACTCCCACCAAAGCCCACGTAAACAGCTGAGTCCTTCAAGACTGAAGACTATTCTCTGGAGAAAAATAAAATGGAAATTGTACTTAATATTGGATGTTGAGTGTGTCGGTGTCAGATAGGGTGGGGATTTTGTGTGTGTGTTAGACCAAGTGTGAAGCAACACATAGTATTTTCATGGGGAAGAAAGCTTATTCATGTAAATTAAACTTTAATTGTTTGCAGTCATATCCTTGGCCTCACAATTTGCATAGCTGTGTGAAATAAAGAGGGTTTAGGCATCTGTAAAAAAAAAAAAAAAAAAAAAAAAAAAAGCCAGGCACAGTGGCTCATGCCTGTAATCCCAGCACTTTGGGAGGCCAAGGCAGGCGGATCACAAGGTCAGGAGATCGAGACCATCCTGGCTAACACGGTGAAACCCCGTCTCTACTAAAAATACAAAAAAAAAAAAAAAAAGCCGGGCGTGGTGGCAGGCACCTGTAGTCCCAGCTATTCGGGAGGCTGACGCAGGAGAATGGCATGAACCTGGGAGGCAGAACTTGCAGTGAGCCGAGATCACGCCACTGCACTCCAGCCTGGGCGACAGAGCAAGACTCCCTCTCAAAAAAGATGAATTGGGAATGAAAAAGTTAAGCCACAGAAATAATAAATCTAGTGTTATTCTAACACCTCTTTAGTGGCCATCCCTCTGGTCTTAGGTGGCTATGGCCACCCACTTCTGACTTGGACTCAGTAATCCAGGTTTGATTTTCTTTCTTCCTCAGACACGGGAAGCACTACTTGGTAGGCACCATCCAGTGGGAACTAGCTAACCATCCCCTACCAGTGAGGGTGATAAATAGGTCACTAGGGCACAGCAAGGCACTGAAGGATAATGGCTGGCTGTAGCTGGCATAAAGAAGGGGTGTTCAATTTTACCATCTCGCCTCTTCCGTTTTCCAGTATGGCCTGAGCTTAGTCACTACTGCTGAGTGGAGGTTAGCTAACTCTAGACTCCAGGGAATTACACAAGGCCATTCCCCTACCAGATGGCATCACTTTAATGGATGACATTCAAGATAACATGGGAATGGTATACAGATTTGACTGACATGTTCTATTCAATAAAAATTTCACAGGAGATGGAAGCATCCCTATCACCACCCACATATGTGTTCCATGGAAAGCACTTGGGACAAACCTAGACCTGCTTCTGATGCCCAGGAGATAAAATTCTAATTGCCCCTGGACCAGGTAGCACCGTTGGGTGACACTTGGGAGAAAAATGGATCCTCTGCTGCTGGTTCCAGATGGCCTATGATTTTAATCCCTCCTCTGCTGCTGTGCCTCTTCCTTACCTGAGAAGTTCTTACCCTCACTGGTGTCGACTGTACCTAGTCCGACATTACCTTCTGGCTGCTAAAAGAGGGGTCTATGTGCTTGTAAGCACATTTCACTGTATGTGGATGTCTACAGCAAGCTTTATAGATAGCCAGGGACATACACCCAAGGGCCAGAATATATCATTCTGCTAAACAGATATATCAAAATCTTCTCCTTTTCTCATCTGTTCTCCTGGCTCTTCCCACTAAATACATAGACTGGCTGTGAATAGGCTTTGAAATTGTAGTTTGTACCCTTGCAGTATTCTGGGTCCTAAAGATGCTTTCACTGACTCCAAGCCCAGGCATTACAAAATAACATACAATGTAGATTATGATTATGATTATTAAAGAGATCAAGACAAGATCTCACTATGCCACCCAGGCTGGCCTCAAACTCCTGGGCTCAAGCCATCCTGTCTCAGCCTTCCAAAGTGCTAGGATTACAGGCGTGAGCCACAGTGCTGGCCACAATTTTGAAAGAATCTCAGACCATGGGATCAATTGTTATAAATGAGCCAAAGACAGCCTCCAAGTATTGACTCCAGGACTGTTTATTATTTATTTATTTTTTAGATGGAGTCTTGCTCTGTCACCAGGCTGGAGTGCGTGGCACAATCTCAGCTCACTGCAACCTCCGCCTCCCAGGTTCAAGCAATTCTCCTGCCTCAGCCTCCTGAGTAGCTGGGACTACAGGCGTGCGCCACCAAGCCCAGCTCATTTTTGTATTTTTAGAAGAGATGGGGTTTCACCATATTGGGCAGGATGGTCTCGATCTCGTGACCTCGTGATCCGCCTGCCTCAGCCTCCCAAAGTGCTGGGATTACAGACACGAGACACCACGCCCGGCCCTGGACTGTTTGATGCAGGCTGAGACCCATTAGCCTAAGATTCTGGGGACAAACTCAAATTTTTACCTACCTAATTATTTTTAAAATGGCCCAAACAAGCAGATTTTTAGTCCTTTAGAGCCTGCCTGCTTTGCATGCTATCTCCCATGCCATCCATCCCCACAGACCTCATCTGACAGCTATTGCCCTTTGGTAAGATAGTGCCTTCTAGTTATAACACCCTAGGCTGCTACAGCCATTCAGAGCTCTATGACCCAGAGATTCTCATCTGCTCCCACGCCCCTGCTGCTGAGCAACATCACCTAGACACAAAAGTCCCCACTCCCATCTCCTCTCCGTGTTCCCTTGCTCTCCTCCCCTTCTGGATGGTGGCTCCTGCACCTCAAGCCCTAGACGGTCTCATGCTCTTACACAACCCTACCCAAGCCCCACTCAGTAAAGTTTGCTGCCTCCCATGGTCACATATTTTTCTTTGATCAGCTCCCAGGTCCCTCAAACCCCTACAGATCTGTATCCCAAATATATAAAGGCTCTCGAAACTCAATAAGAGGCCAGGTGTGGTAATCCCAGAACTTTGAGAGGCCAAGGAGAGTGGATCACCTGAGGTCAGGAGTTCAAGGCCAGCCTGGCCAACATGGTGAAACCCCATCTCTACTAAAAATATCAAAATTAGCTGGGCATGGTGGCAGGCGCCTGTAATCCCAGCTGCTTGGAAGGTTGAGGCAGGAGAATTGCTTGAACCAAGGAGGCGGAGACTGTAGTGACCCGAGATTGCGCCATTGCACTCCAGCCTGGGCCACAAGAGCGAAACTTCGTCTAAATAAAAAGGGGAAATAAAATAATTCAAATAAATTCATATAATATGATTACCAAAATGCTGCTTTCAGGAGAATTAATACTTTCCTTTATGATTGTTGGAAATCTCACATTTGAAAGATTAGCAATACCTCAAATTATTTTGGCATAAACTTGAAAAAAATGAAATATTTAGAAACCATAATTTGAAAAGCAGCAAAATATGTTAATCTGGAAACTAATATATTTTCCTGGGTTACAAGTAAATACTTTATCCCCTCATAAAAGCACACACACACACACTCAATCAGAAGCACATGGTTTTACTGCAACTCAGTAGCTTCTCCTTTTTTTCTTTTTTTGAGACAGGGTCTAGCTCTGTCACCCAAGCTGGAGTGCAGTGGTGCAAACACGTCTCATCGTAGCCTCAACCTCCTGAGCTCAAGCAATCCTCCTGCCTCAGCCTCCCAAAGTGCTGGGATTACAGGCGTGTGCCACCACGCCTGCCCTCAATAATTTTTTTTTTTTTCAAGACAGGGTCTCACTCTGTCACCCAAGCTGGAGTGCAGCGGTGCAATCTTGGCTCGCTGCAGCCTCAACCTCCCAGACTCATGTGATCCTTCCACCTCAGTCTCCTGAGTGACTGGGTAACTGAGATTACAGGCATGCACCACCACCCCTGGCTAATTTTTGTATTTTTTGTAAAGTCAGGGTTTCGCCATGCTTCCCAGGCTGGTCTCGAACTCCTGGGCTCAAGAAATTCTCCCGCCACAGCCTCTCAAAGTGCTGGGATTACAGGCATGTGCCACTGTGCCTGGCCCCTCAATAATTTCTTAAAGGAAATTATCACGTGAGAATTTACACAATGGATATTGAACAGCATTCAAGCAGGAAATGTAGACTTTAAAGCAGGAAGTATTATTAGCAATAAAAATGAAATTTTTATAATGACAGATCAAAACAGAGATAGTAAAATTTTAAATATATATGCATGTGATAGCCTTGCTTCAAGTACAGGATCCAAAAGTTGACAGAGTTAAAAGGAGAAATGGGCATAGCCGTGGGAGGTGTGAGAAGGGAGCCAGTGAGAAAGCAAAAGACTGAAGAACAAGGAGACTGGGGTGGGGAGTAAGAAGCAAAGAAGGACCTGGGCTTGGCTGGTCCTCCAAGGGACCCAGGGACCCAGTCCAATCATGGACTGAGGACACAGAGGGGCTCAGGAAGTGGCCTGAGGGCCCCCGGCAACAGCGGCAGGGTGGGAGGTGGAACCTGCACAGCATGGAGCAGTGGGAGCCTGGGGTTCCATCTGGAGACATGGGTTCTAGTCCCACTTGCTGTGTTTTGGGGGCATGTCACTCCATCTCCCTGGGTTCAGCCTTCCCAGGGAAGGACACTGTCTCCACCCTTCCCCAGCCTAGCCCTCACAAATGATGATGCCAAAACAGTATCCTTCATGTGTGGGGTTAGCAATAGGGGTGCTGGTCAGACAAAGGATAGAGGCAGGGCCTCTGGCATTGTGGGGAGCCTGGATCTTGCTCTGCAGTCTGGGAGAACCCAGGGAGAACCCTGGGCATGGGAGGAAGAGGCAAGAAACCTCTCAGGCTAGATGATGGCCTCTGTGGGCTCACACTGTCCTCTACCCTAGGAGAGGCCAGGGCCAGGTGTGTACCCTGCTGCTTCCTCCTTGTCCTCCTCCGAGGCCTCAGGCAGTCGCCTAGTTGGGTCACTCTTCACCAGGGTCAGACCTGGCACCTCGGCATTGAGGGCCAGCTCTTGCCCACAGGCTCTAGAGGCTCTGAGGGTGACCAGGGTCCTTCCCTGTCCTGTGACAGCTTGCATGGGATGCTCCCTTTGGCAAGATGGTTAGGGACTCGCACCTTACAGAAGAGGAACCAGAGGCTTGGAAGAGATGACTGTTCCTAGGTGGTCAGTGCCACGGCCTGGCCAAAGCCCACTTCTCAAGCTCTAAGTCCATGGGGTGTTCCACCAGAACATCATTCCTCAGTGAGCACAGCCTCTGCCTGTCCCCAATGCCACACACATGCATCAAACACATACATCAAATATACATGCACACATACACACACACACACACAGTTCTGCTGCCCCCACTCCAGTCAGCAACCTAGGCTGGGCACAGGCACGAGGGGTTGTCTCTGCATGGGGGCTTGGGAGTGCCCCATACACATTTCATTGGGTGTGGGTAACCAGGCGCCCTGGCCCCCCTCAACTCTGGATGGGTCTGTGCCTGGCTCTGCTGACTTCTGCCCTGAGATGAAGCTGTAGACACAGACTATAGCGTGGAGTCTTCCTTGGGTCTCTATTTGCACACCCAGCATCCCACCCAACCTGGAGTGAAAGTGAAGAGGCCCAGTCAGCCCCCAAAATTTGATGTTTCCAAGATCCTTCAGGTGGACAGCGCAGCACCGCCCAAGGAGCACTAGGGCATGGAGTGTGGTGGAAAATTCTGCAAGCCAGGGGGCTGGAAACCAAGTCCTGTTATGGCCATGACCTTGTGGCGTTGAATGACAAAGCATCTGCTAGGTGCCTCTCAGGGCAGCAAGTCCTCGGGCCAGAGGCGGTTTTCTGCCCACTTCTTCACCACTCAGCAGTCCAGAGGCTGCCCTACCATTCGGGCTCCCCTGCCCTCTCTGGCTTTCAGGTGGCTTGGCCAACGGGACAGGCTGACAGGAGTCTGGACAGTGGGGAGGAGCAAGAAGCCAGGGTAATTATTCCCCCAGCATCCTCCCTCCAAAGCTTCCACTTTCAGCCATAGCCCCACTGGTCCTGATTACTACTCTGTCCCTACCCCTGGAGCCCAGGACTGATAACAGCTGTGCCTCACTGCCCCTTATCAGCTTCCCAGAGCCTGCAGCTCTGTAAGTAGTCCCCTCATTAAACTCTCTTCCAGCTGCATCTTTCCTGGTACATGCTGTCAGTTTCCTGCCGGGAGCTGGACTGATCCAGCAGTTGACAAATGTTTCTTCATTAAATCCTGCCAGGTGCCAGCTTGGGATCCAACTCCATGACACAGGGTGGCTCCTGCCACATGCCAGAATGTCCCTGCCCTTCTCTCCAGAGGCCCAGTCAGTGAGAGGAGGAGGAACTAGAATCCAGGTTTCCTGCCTCCCAGAGCAAGGCTCCTGTCACTCCACTCCCTGGGGCTTCTTGGGCCTGAGATCTTGAGACAAGTCTGGTGGTGGAGGAGGTCTTGAGCAAGAGAGGCTTGAATCCTCTTCCTGGTGACACCCATTCACTAGGGCAGCAGGTGCCCCAGCAGCACCGACTCACCAGTGTGGGTGGAGGGGCCAGGATATCAGGTTCCCAGGCACCTGCAGCGTCAGTGAGCATGCAGCTCCTGGCTTCCCACGGGTGCCACTGAGTCAACAGTCAGGGGCTGTGGGTAACACTGCTGTCCCCTTTGCCAGCTTATAGGTGACAGAGGCTTCTATAGTCACTCACCGCTGGATAACTACTACCCTTTTTGTCCTTCACACACTTTCATAATCAATCCCTTATATTTAAATTCCTTCCATTGGAAACACGTACAGTGGTTTCTGGTTTTTTTTTTTTTTTTTTTTTTTTCTTTTTGAGACAGAGTCTCGTTCTGGTGCTCAGGCTGGAGTGAGGTGGCGTGATCTCGGCTCACTGAAACCTTTGCCTCCCAGGTTCAAGTGATTCTCCTGCCTCAGCTTCCCCAGTAGCTGGGATTACAGGTGCACACCATCACACCCGGCTTAATTTTTGCATTTTTAGTAGAGAGGAGGTTTCACCATGTTGGCCAGAGTGGTCTCGAACTCCTGACCTCAGGTGATCCACCTGCCTCGGCGACCCAAAGTGCTGGGATTACAGGCATGAGCCACTGCGCCCGGCTATTTTCTTAACTAGTCACTCACTGATAGCTGTTAGCCCAGGACTAATAATAGCTGTGCTTCACTGCCCCCTTATCAGCTTCTATCTCAACTACGTCCTAAAACATAGCTCACTCTAAAACCAGAATTCACGTTAAAGACAAGGTAAGATTACTCACTACACTCCAGCACTACTGAATTCCACTGTTGTGATTTCTCTCTTTTTTTTTTTTTTTTGAAGAGACAGAATCTCACTGTCACCCAGTCTGGAGTGGAGTGGCATAATCTTTCACGGCAGCCTCAAACTCCTGGGGTCCAGCAATCCTCCCACCTCAACCTCCTAAATAGCTGAGATGGCAAGTGTGTGCTACCATGCCCAGCTAATTTTTAAAGATTTTTTTGTAAAGATGGGGTCTGGCTATCTTGCCCAGGCTTGCAATTTATAGAGCTCCAGACACCCTCATTGGGAGCTGCTTCTGATAAATTCCACACTATGGCCAGAAGATGGCAGCAACCCACCAGCTTCAGCCACTCACCTGTGGCCCAGGACACCAGACCAGGTTTCCAAAATCTGAGCTTCACATTCCTAGACCTGCAGAGGTTCTCTTCATGGCCACCTGGACAACTGGCAAACCATTCTGTTTCCTTACACGTGCACATATCATCCAGATAACTGAAACTCTTATCAATAAAACCCCAACATCACAACCAGGGCATACATTCTCTTTCAAACATCATGGTGATATCCTTATCTTAGATTTTTGGCAAACATTTGGAATTGGATAAACCATCATCCTTAATTAAGACAGAACACTTTTTTTTTTTTGAGATGGAGTTTCACTTTTGTTGCCCAGGCTGGAGTGCAGTGGCACGACCTCGACTCACTGCAACCTCTGCCTCCCGGGTTCAAGCAATTCTCCTGCCTCAGCCTCCGGAGTAGCTGGGATTAGAGGCGCCCGCCACCACACCCGGCTAATTTTTTTTTTTTTTTTTTTTTTTTTTTGAGACGGAGTCTCGCTCTGTCGCCCGGGCTGGAGTGCAGTGGCCGGATCTCAGCTCACTGCAAGCTCCACCTCCCGGGTTCACGCCATTCTCCTGCCTCAGCCTCCCGAGTAGCCGGGACTACAGGCGCCCGCCACCTTGCCCAGCTAGTTTTTTGTATTTTTTAGTAGAGACGGGGCTTCACCGTGTTAGCCAGGATGGTCTCGATCTGCTGACCTCGTGATCCGCCCATCTCAGCCTCCCAAAGTGCTGGGATTACAGGCTTGAGCCACTGCGCCCGGCCCCGGCTAATTTTTTGTATTTTTAGTAGAGACGGGGTTTTGCCACGTTGGGCAGGCTGGTCTCGAACTCCTGACCTCAGATGATCCAGCTGCCTTGGCCTCCCAAAGTGTTGGGATTACAGGCGTGAGCCACTGCGCCTGGCCGACAGAACACTTTTAAAGAGAGATCCATAAAACATTACCAGTCAGCTGACCTAGGTGGTTTGGGTGTATTTGTTGTTCAATGTGCCATCCTTAGGGAACCTGGTGGAGGAAACACATGCATCGGCAGCCATTGGTGCCCAGCAGAACACAGCTAGGTTCCCTGTATCCCCCAGCACAGCCCAGAGCCACCTGTTGGCACTGGCCAATGGCATCCAGAGTCCTGACCATTGAGAAGGTTTCAGGTGGCTTCTAAGAATTCCAACATTCATGAGCATAAATTCAGTTGTTATCTTAATTAGCACACGACTCAGTATCAGAAAATTAGTAAAAATATAGAACTCCCGAGTCATGTAACCATTTGGACAATTATTCCAATTTTTAAGTTGGTGAAAGCTCTTTTTAATAAAGCAAATCACTCCATAAAATGCCTTAAGGAGCCCCGGGTGGTAATGAGAAACAAAGGCCCTTTATATGCTAACAGGTTTGTGAAAAATGTAATAATGAGGGCACACTTTCGCTGCAGTCTTAAGAAAAAATTAGGAAAAAATTGATCAAACTGAATTATAAATGTTCTATGCTGAAATTGTGGCCACGACCCAAGTTAAGTGATCACAAATTCTTGCTGGTGTTGGAATCTCCATTCTTGGTCATGGTTTGGAGTGAAGACAGAATTTCCTATCTTCTTGTGCCAGGTTTTTCTTCTCTATGTCTATATAACAATGTTCTGTGGCGGCCGAGCCATGACTCAGTGAGTGACTCAGAGCACGTTCAGTACTCACCCCTCCCGCGGGCATGCACCCAGGCGTGCAGGCACATGGCCCCCCTCTCCTGGGAGCCTTCACCTGCCCCTAAAACCTGCATGGGCCTGAACCTGGAACAGAGAGGCCTCTGGAACAGAAGCACGGCTCTGTCGAGGTCTGTGGTGCTGACCAAGGCTGTTTCCCTCTGTGCCTGCTTGAAGTCCACCCCCAAGTGGATTTCCCATCCACCCTGCTCCCGGAGATGGTCAAGATGGAGACCCATTCCACGGTTTGGCCAGAGCAGCCAATGGGGGAAGAGTCAGGACCATTCTAGGTGGCTACAAAAACCTGGCCAGAGCATCCAAGCTCACATGCTCCCAAATGATGGCACCTGGCTGCTGACCTGACTGTGCTCCCCACATTCGGCAGAAATGGGAAAGAAGGGACGATGAAGCCACTGCAAATAGCAGCTATGACTACCCCTGGCACAGACAAGACCAACATGGTTCCTTAGGGACAAGGACTTTGTGGATGGTTTTATTTAGGGCCAAAAAGAGGCAGGGGATAGGAGTCCTCCTGGAGTTCTATCAGTCTCTATCTCTCCAAACACTCAATGAAGACCCTGAGAGGAGAATGGGTCTCTGTGCCGAACGAGAGGAAATGCTAAGGGTCACTGGGTTATGGAGGGTAAGCAGAGGGCCAAAGGGATGAGCCCTCTGAAGGCCTCAGGGCGGAAGGGCCTCCTCTCATCTGCCAGGCATAGCTGCCACCCTATCTCTTCTGTTCCATGGGGGGCTGGCCTTCTGCTAAGGCCGAGGGTGGTCTCAGTCAAGAGGGGCATCAACCCCCTGCCCTACAGACCCAACTAGCAACATGAGAGCAGGTAAGACAGTCTCCAAGCTCACCCCCAGCTACAAATGAGGAAGAACCATATAAGGCGGCCTTCATGGAGGCAGACAGTTTGGGAGCCGGCCCCAGGATGCCCTGATTTGGAAGGCAACACAGAAACCCTAAGTCCAGGAACAGGACCATGGAAAACGGCCCTCGAGACCCCTCTGTCTAGAGTTGCCTGTAATTATGTCATCCTTTCCTAGTCCCTTTCAAGATAAATAAAACATGAGTGGAGAAGTGAGAATACGCAAACTGCAGATAAAGCAGGCCCCCCGAAGAGACCGCAGACCCCTCTATCTCGGTCACCAGCCCTGCCCCAGATGGGGTTCTTACCTCCTTCATGGAAGCTTTGACCCCACCAGGCCCTGCCCAGGAGTCAAGGAGAGCCTCAGCCAGCCCTGCAGTCTGGGATACGATGGGGGCCATGAGACCCCCCCAGGGCACAGATACGACATCCCCCTGGTGTGTCAGGCATAGCGGCCGTCCTCCTAGTAGCCGGGGGCTGGGCCAGGCTCACACATCAGACTCAGCGCAGTGTGTTATCCTTTAATGAAGAGCTGGGTCAATTGAGCCACCACTCTCCCCAAGATCCCCCTGCAGCAGATGGCCCTCACCATGGCTACCGGTGAGGCAGGGCAGCCCTGTGACAGCCAGCCCTGCTGAAGGGTCAGTCTGCAGTGGCCTAGGAGAGGCATTCAACTCTTAGACCTAGGATGTGGCAGCAGCAGCGAGGCCAGAGGCAGCTCAACTGAGGTCAGGGATGGTGGAGGAGGCAGACAGGAAGTGGGGGGCTCTCCTCCTTCCTCTCCGAATCCCAGTGTTCAGGAACAGTACAGTCTCCCCAGGGGCCTGGAAGCTCTTCCGGCCACTCTCTGGAAGCCCTCAGTCCCCAACTCCCTGCAGACCAGTGTCATAGGGTCCCTGGACTCGGGAAGCAGGCTGGGTACTACCCCATGAGCCTTGAGGCCCCTGGCCTAGGAGGTGGGTCCAGCAGGGCTGAGGCCAGAGCCACCAGGAGACTGTGAGTCACCTTCCACTAACTGCTTGTCAGTCACTACAGGCACCTAACAAGGTGGCCTCTCCCCCCGAGCTTCCAGGGCTGCCCAGGCTGGGCTGAAGCAATAGCAGGCCGTGGCTCCTGGGTCCCTATAGATCTGTGACCTTGTTTTCCACAGCAGCTGCAATCTGCTGGAGCCGATAGCCCAGCTGCATCTTCTGGGCCGTGCCATCCTCCTCCAGGGCAGTGATGATCTGAAACAGAGACGGATGGCATCAGGGGAGACTTCTTTGGCCAACGTGTTTGCTGCAAAATTCAACAGCCCTCCTAAGACGCTGGGGCACAGGTGGGATAGGAGGCCAAGAAACCCAGCCAGTCACGTCACGTACTTTCTGTGACCTCAGGGCCTCGCCAGCAGGAGGGGTAATAACATCAAAGCCACCATTTCAGGACGAATAAGGTAGGAAATGAAGGACCTGACTCAGTACCAAGCCCCTCAGAAGCCCTGAGGCAGCCATCCTGGCTCACTCACCCGCCCGGCAACAGCATTTCCCAAGTTCCTGTCTGCCTGGTGCCAGACAAGGGGCAGAGACCCAAGAATGACCAGACACATGTGCTGGGAAAACAGACACTGATCAAACACCAACCACAAATTGGGGGCTGCCACCAAGGGAACCAGTAGGAACCGGAGGGCAGCAGCACTTCAGAAGACAGCCACTGCCCACTATGTCTCCACGAGGGGACATGCCTGCATTATACTCTGCCTCCCCCACGCCCCATGCCATGGCCCATACCATGCCCAGGAAGACTGTGGGCCATGAGGCAAGTTCCTCATCTCTGAGCAGCAACAGCCACTTCACTGGTGCCACACAAACATCTAAGTGGACTATTCCATCAGACACCCAGCAGGTTGACTGGCAGGTGCTCAGCTCTTCAGGCCCAGCCCAGGGATCCTCCAAAAAGATTCACCAGCTCCAGTGTACCCTCACACCCCAGCCCATGTGCCTGGACTCTCCTCTTCTCAGCTCATGCAGCCAAGCCAGGCCTACCCTTGCATGTTGGCCGTGCCCAACATGCTGCCAACTCAGCAAATGCACAACATCTCCAGGCCCTGGTAGACCCCTTGGCCCCCCACAACCACCAGCACTGTGCCTTGCCATCCTGCTGGGGAGCTGGAATGGGGAGGGGTGGGACAGGTGAGAGCACAGTCAATGCCAGGAAACCCGCCTGGAGAACACTTCCCAAGCCGCCCAGGGGCCCAGTCCCCCACTACGCTGTCGCTGGGGAAGACCAAAGCCCCCACCATGAGTCACAGGGTCAGAGGCCCTTAAGTCTCCTGGGAGGCCTTGGGTCAGCCTCCCAGTTAGGGCCCAGGGCCTGCCCACCTGGTCATAGTACTTGTTGATGTACTTGTAGAGTTCATGTAGGGCCACTCGCGCCCCGAGGTCTCCAGAGTAGTTCTAGGGAAGAGGCCAAATGAAAGGTGAGAGAGATGAGGGATGCAGACAGCCACAGGAGGTGGCCCAGGACCCTAGGGAAGGGTTGGGGGAGAAGGGGACCTGAGAGGTAGGGAATGGGATGGGCACTACAGTGGGAAGCAGAGTCCCCTCCATGGCCCGGGGACCCCAGGCCAGGCGTGCCAGATGGTGACAGAACAGGGCAGCGCCAAGGGGGCCTCCTTGGTAGGAAGACAGCTCAGGTCTACCTGCTTCAGCAAGGTCTGGGGTTTCCACTGGAGCCCTGCCTCTCTCAACCCCTTGAGGTTCTAGCCCAGACCCTCCGCCACCCAGGTGACTCCAGAGCCAAGTGGCACTGATGTCACTTGCAGGCTGAAAGCCCAGCGTGATTCTGCTCTGCCCTAACTCAAGCATTTCCTGAGGTCACTCTCAGGCCCCTCCATGGGGACATCTCTGAGCCTCAACTTCCTCACCTGGGTGATGGAGTCAGTGTCACCTAACTTGTGGAGTTCTTGTGAGGATCAAGTAAGACAATCAAAGCACCCCATGAAGGGCTTCACACACAACACCCCAAAATTACAGCTGCTATTATTGTTGTGGTTGTGGCTGTCATCACCATCAACATTTCAGAAACATTGTTCATAACTCCCTGGAGTGACATTTTAGGGCTGTTTTAGGAATGGGGGAGGTGGAGGGGACACCTGTGCCACCAAGGGAGGCACAGCAGTGGGAAGACGCACACAGGCAGACCCAGGCAGGCCTGAGGCTGAATCCCAGCTACCTTGCAAGTGCCTGGCTGAATCAGGGTATATGGCAGCTGCCAGGACAAGACCCCTGCTTGCTCTGTGATGAGATGGTGGGAGCCCTGGTCTTTCAGTGGCAGTTGGAACATTCTGAATTTATGTTTCCTGCCCCAACCAGCTCACAGGGCTGCTGAGGTTCCCAAGGGCTTCCTTGCAAAGGGGCAGTGTGAAGCGGGCAGGACTGTTGTGGTAGCAGGCCTATGCCCAACCCAAGAAGCAGAGGGAGGCCTTACCCAAGACAGCTCAGCCAGGACAGAGTTCATCTCTTGGTCGCTGGCTGGGACAGCCTGTCTGATGTCTGCATAGTACCTGCCAGAGAGACAGGGCACAGCAGCTGCTGGGTAAACAAGCCCACTCCCCCGCTCCCCACCAGAGCCCACCCCCCGAGTCTCAGCTGCACACACCCTCCAACCTCTACCCACCGCACCCTCCAATACCTTTCCACCATCTGCTTGTACCGGGGGATGTCCCGTGCATACAGAAGTTTGTTGATCGGGGAGTCCTGGACATAGCAGGAGGACAGAAAAGAGGAAGGAAAGAAGGATGATCACCCTGTTCGAGTGATCAAGTGTCCTGGGTTTCCCAGCACTGCTTCAGTTTTGAAAAGGAAAAGTATCACATCCCAGGAAGCCCCTGAGTCCCGGAAAACCAGATCAGGTGGTCACCCTAGCCTACTTCCTTCCGCAGAAGCCTCCACTGCTCCCTCCCCTCCACCAGCGTCCAGCCTCTGATGTCATCAGAAATAATCTCTCAGCTCCACATGCCTCCATCTAGATCCAGCAAGAGCCCGGTACGCAGGGCAGGAAGCTGCTGTTCACTCCCAGGGTCATCATTTTAGAAGTGAGTGAACTGAGACCCAGAACATTACCTAAGCGGCCACAGACCACCTCACTCCCCAGTGGCTGAGCTAGGATTTGAAGCAGGTCTGTCCAGTCAGTTTCCACCACTTTAACACACCTAGACACAGCCTCTACCACTGAACTGGGTTCAAGTCCCAGCAGCCATGGGCTCTGGGCAGCATACTTCTGTTCTCAAGACCTCTCCTCATCCTAGAGCTGCTGGGAAGGTGAGAAATATCTCAAGGTGGCACTGCCCACCGTGAGCAGGGACCCAAGGCCAGCTCCTCTTGTCAACCTGAGTCAGGATTCGCACCTTCTCGACAACTCCCCATGGGGAAACCCTTGGCATTCCTGGTTGGGACTGCTCCTGAGCTACCCAGGAACCATCTGCTGTTCTGCTGGGAAGGGGAGGTACTGGGAAGATCTGGCAAAAATCCCAGCCACCACATAGGGTCTACCCTGGAGGTGGCCCTGCGGGTCCTGGTGTGGCCCTTTGATTCTTAGCTCATTATAGGCATGATGACAGCATCTGGATCAAAAATGGCTCCCAAAAGACAGTGCTACAATTTTGGACAGAACTTTCTGTTTTTGTTTTTGTTTTCAGACGGTCTCGCTCTGTTACCCAGGCTGAAGTACAGCGAACAGGGCAGTCATGGCTCACTGCAGCTTCAACCTCCCAGGCTCAAGTGATCCTCCCACCTCACCCTCCCTAGTAGCTGGGACCACAGGCGCACACCACCACTCCTGGCTAATTTTTGTATTTTTTGTAGAGACGGGGTTTTGCCATGTTGCCCAGGCTGGTCTCAAACTCCTGAGCTCCTTGGGCGATCTGCCCACCGCAGCTTCCCAAAGTGCTGGGATTCTAGGTGTGAGCCACCGTGCCCAGCTAATTTTGATTTTTCCCAGAGGTGTAGGGAAGTATCTCTCAAGAGGTCCCTCGCCAACTGAGACCTGGGGGTCAAGGCTAAGCAGAGCCCCACTCATGGACCTGCAGAATTACACGAGGGCCCTGCCCACTGGATGCCTGAGCAGACACCTTAGGGACCTCATATGTCAGGGGACTCCCGGCTTTGACTGCCGTGACAACAGACTCCCAACTTCTGTGCTCCCGGACAGCTCCGACTACTCAGTCTCCTGTGCTTCCCAGCTCTCCTCCTCACACATCCCTCAAACCGTGACACCCCCTGGACTCTCTTCCCTACTGCCCTACTGGCAGGCAGACACCTCCACCACCCTAAGGAACCAAACCCACCCAGCAGCCCAGAGCTGCTCTGGGATTGAACAATCCATGTCTCTACCTGGAAACCCCGCGAACACCAGACTCACCTCCTCCAAGTCTGAGCTTACCATAGCCAGAGGCCCAGGGATCATGTGTGACCCCCCCCCTTCTTCCTCATCCCCCACATCCAACTTTCAGCTTCTGCCTGCCCTGCACCCTCCCGCCCAGCTTGAACCAAGCCACTGCTTGTCAGAAGGACAGCACAGTGCCCTCGTGGGACTCCCTCACTCAGCTCATCCATGCACAGCAGCCACAATGTTCCACAAACTCTCAGGCCTGGTCACACCACTTCCCTGTTCCCGGGCTTTCTGTGGCTCCCACTGCCCCAGGAGTGAGCCCTGACCAACTGGCCCTGGCCTACTTCCACGCCTGGCCAGCACTCTATGCCCCAGCCACACCAGGCTGCACTTGCTGCCCACAACTTCAGCTGTGAATTGGCACACAATGCCCCAACCTCTTGCTCATCCCTTAAAACTGAGGCGGCCCCGGGATAAAGCCTTGGCTTGGAAGGTCAGAGGTCTCCCCTAAGTCCTCCTTGAAGTTCTCAGAAAAACCTAGAATCTGAGTGCACACACAGCACTGTCCACCCTCACCCATCCCCCTCCGCGTCCATCCCAGACTTGCTCACCCGGCCCAGCTTGTGGTCGGCCAGGGTGCAGGCGTCCATGAAGGTCTGTGCAATGACAAGGAGCACCGCATCCATGTTATCAGATGTCTGCACGTCGAACACAAACTGCGGGTTTTTTATTATATTGATCCAGAACCTCAGAGGCAAGCTGCGGGTGGGGCAGGCATGGCCAATGAATGTGCCGGGGAGGCAGAAGAGAAGACTCCCCACACACACCTAGAGCCCACCCAGCACCACCCTACCTGTTGGTCTTCCAGATGTGGATGGTGTCCTGGTCGGAGATGCCATGCTGCTGGGCCTGCTCATCCAGCAGGTCAAAGAAGTACTTCACAGCGAGTGGCACAGGGCGGCTGGTGCTGAGAATCACCTGGAACAGGTCGTCCACGAACTTCTGCAGGGTGCCCTGTGGGAAGGGGGAAGCAGAGAGGTGTGGTCAGCAAAGGGCCCTCAGCAGCAGCCCAGCCTCAGACACCCCCCGGCACTGTGCCTGCACGAGCCCCACAGCACCCCCAAATCCCACGAGTGGCCATGCTCCCCCTCAGCCCAGGCCCCACCACCTCGGCAGGCCCCACCCCACCTTCATGGACAGCAGGCGGGTCAGGTAGATCTCAGGGATGGCCTTGGCACGCTCACGCTCCCCGCCCCGAAGGCTGCCCCTCCGAGGCCTGGGCGGCTCCGGCTCATCACTTGGTTTCACCAGGTGCCAGGGCCGGATGCCCCCCTCATCTACGTCCTCCAGCATTGGGGTCCCTGTGCCAAGAGCCCACAGCTGTCACCCCTTCCCAGGTGCCACCTCTCCAGGCCCCCTGGTTCTTGCCAGCTCTCCCAGGGGTGGGGGCACCTGGTTGAGAGCTTCCCTGGGCAGAAAGGAAACAGGCACAAGCCTGCCCTGAGGCCCAGAGGACCTTCCTCATGACTCTGGGCTGAGCACAGCAGGGACAGAGGGCCGTGATGGGGGCAGTACTCACGCTCTCCAGGGACATAATCCTGGTTTTCCCGGAGCACATGCTTGGTGAGGCAGGGGACGAGGGCCACAGTTGCTCCATCTGGGACCTGCTGAGCACAGCTGGTAATCCCTCCACCAGCCCCAGCTCACCATGCCGTCCTCCAGCTCCCACCCCTCCTACCTTGTAATGCTGCAGTGTGTTCAGGCGCCTCCACAGGCCCTGGACCTCAGAAGTGACATCCTCATCAGAAAGAATGAGGTGTCCAGCCACCCCAGACCGCCACTCTGCAAGGGCAAGGCAGAACTGGTGCAGGGCTGGAGGATACCTTCCCACAGTGGAGCCCATCTCCTCCTCCATGGGGACACCAGCCCCTCCATCATGGGGCAGCCATACTCAACCTCAACCTCTCCAAAGACCAAGAGCAGGGGCCCCTCCCCAGATGAGAGGCTGTCCAACAAAGATGTTCCAAAGCCGGCTTCTGCCCACCTCCCAGCATCCTCCCCACCCTGAGTGATGAGCTGTCCCTGCAGAGCTGGTCCAGGGCCAGCCCAGGCCCAACACTGGCTCAGGTCCCCAGGGGCTCTCCACGCCCTTACCAACATCAAGGGTGCGAGGGTCTGGCCGCTGGGTGAGAGACACTCCTTTATAAAGCTGGTCCAGCATCTTCTCCTTGGCCTGGGAGATGGTGTCACAGTCCAGAACCTTCACGGGCACACCCTGGGCCTCTCCTGCCCCAGGCCCCACAGCCAACAGTGCATTCAAGGTCTATGCAGGACACACAGGAGTCGTCAGGGTTCATGTACACTCAGGATGACCAAGACACAGACCAAGGGCAGGGATGACTCATGAGGGGCCGCTGCCTCCGACCCCCATGCACCACACATTCCCTAACTCTGGTCTCTTCACCTGCCTGCCTTCCCTAGGGACAGCAGCTTCCTCCCCATTGTGACCCCAGCACCTAGCGCAGAGCACTTGTAAATGACTAGGGTGTAAATGGCAGAAAAAAAGGAGTGAGCACAAGTCCCTCATTACTTAGATCCCCAGGTTCCCGGCTGAATGGGCCAGGCTGAAGGAGCTTCGGGAAGCCTGCATGAGCAAATATTCCCACCCATCCAACAGGGGAGGGGTTCAGCAGGCCTGAATGGGGGTTTCCCGCAGGAACTCTCATGCATAACTAAGGGAAAGCAAACCCAGAGACAAGACCTGCCAGAGTGGGGCTGGCTTGGTGGGCAAGGCCGCATCCCTGGTAGGAGGGCCAGGCCGACAGGGTCAGGCCCTGGCACAGCTCAAGCCCATGGTCCAAGGTAGGGCTGGCTCCTCCTAAACCCTGGTTGTGGCTACCCTGGTTCCATCCCTACTCTGGGGCACCTGGAGGCCTTATCATCAAGGTCTGCCCTAAACTGCCATCCTGCTAAACTAGTCTGACGGCCTTAGCCAGCAGCCAGCCAGGTCACCCCGCTCTACATCCAGGCACCCACATCAGAAGCTGGTGTCCAGACCCCACACACCCACACACTCTCCACCCTCGCCCTCACCGCACTCAGACTGCAGGCCACACACTTGCACATCCTCACCAGGGGACGGTACTCCACGTCCTCTCTAAGCAGGCGGTTGTCATTCAAGGTGTATTTGGCCTTGCCTGTCACACTGTCCACTGGCCCCTTATCCACTTGATGCTTAATCCCTCGAAAGAGCATGTACAGAGGCTCCCCTACAGAGTCCTAGGAGAGCACAGGCAGTTAGGGCCCTCCCGGCAGGTGGCAGAAGTGTACGGGACATGACGCACACTGGGAAAGGGGACAGGACACGGACTTAAGCGGACTGCGGACAGGCTGAGCAGGAATCTCTGCTCTGGCACAAGTGTCCGAGGTGCATGGTGGCTGAGGGCTTAGCAGTTTAGAGGGCCTGACCCTCCCTGGACAGGAGCCCTGTCCAGCTCTGCCCCCTCACCCTCACGAAGGTGTACAGACAGATGGACATCCAGTTGGTGAGCAGCTTCTCCACCACAGTCTCTGTCCTGAGATGATGGGAAAGGGGAATGCCAGGGTCAGCAGGCAGGGCTGCAGGCCTCTCTATCCTGCAGACCCCCCAGCCTGAGGCCCCACCCCAGCTCCAGCTATCCAGGGCCCACCCAGCCCCAACAGCCACACAGACCTCCGCAGCATCAGCTTGGGGTTCTTGGCCACATACTGGGCAACCAGGTCACTGAGCAGAGTGCGGAGGATGTCAGTGAAATACTCAAGCTTCCCATGCAGGGCCACGGTGAGCAGAGATGCCACGTAGGCACGGTCCCGAGCTGAGAAGGTGCGCTGGCTCTCCAGCGTGTGGATGAACTGCGGCCAAAGAGAGGGGATGGGAGAAGGGGGTTGGGGGACAGGAGGGCGGGCTCAGAAACCATGCCCTGGAGAAGGGGCAGGGCCAGAGGCAGGCCAGGAAGATGCAGGTGGGGGCACCTTGGTGAGGAAGAGCTTGCTGTTGAGCAGGTTAGAGAGCTGCCCCAGCCCTTGCTCCACAGTGGGCCGTCTGCTCTCAGGCACACCCAGGTCCCGGTGCAAGGGCGACTCGCGGTGCCCGGGGAAGAAGATCCTCTCCGCATACACCTTATAGTCGAGGAAGGGGATGCCGCTGCCCAGGAGGTCACTGGTGAGATCGGTCATCTCGGTCATGAGGTCTATTAAGCAGAAGAGGCCAGGTTTGGGCACCAATCCCATGTGATGGGAGCGGGTTTGGGCAGAGCCCTGGAGGGCGGGGCCCATTCTCCTGGTCACACCTGTGAATTCCTTCTTGCAGCGGTCCCGCACGCTGCTCTCCAGATTCTCCAGCTGGATCTGAACCTTCTTATAGTCCCTCAGGGCCTGCTTGCTCTTCCTCCTGTTCAGCACCAGGGTCAGGAGGGGACGGCCGGATGAGTCCTACTGGCCCAGGCCTACCTGACCTATCCCCAGGCACACCCGGGCCTCATCCAGCACAGTCCAACCCAGCCATGCCAGCCAAGCTCAAGCCTAGCCCGGTACAATTCAGCCCTTCCCCTCCTAAGCAAGTCACACACACCCGTGCCCCGTCTAGCCCAGCACAGTTTAGCCTAGAGATCAGTCAACCACAACCAGGCCAAATCCATCCCACAACCTATTTTTATAAATAAAGATTTGTTAGAACACAGCCACATTCATGTGTTTCCATGTCGTCCCTGGCTGCTTTTGTGCCACAGTGGCAAAGTTGAGTTGTTGAGCAGAGACCACTTGGCCTGCAAAGCCTAAAACATTTACTCTCTGGCCATTTACAGAGAATGTTTCCTGACTCCTGGCCCAGTCTGTCCCTTCCCAGTCCAGCCAGATCCCACGACCTGCCCCAGCCCAGCCACATCTGGCTGCACCCACCTGTACATGAGGACAATGATGATGACACCCAGAGCCAGAAGAGAGGTGCCCACCCCCAAGCCCACCTGGGCTGCCACAGGAAAAGCCCCAGGGCTCTCGCCGTCATACTGCACGTGACCCAGGGAGAAGCGCAAGTTTCCCATCTGCACCTGTGTCGGGAGCCGCCTATAAGCAAGGGTTCAGCCCAGGTCAATGCCCAGCCCGGCCAGGGACCTGCCCACTGACCGTGAACTCAGGCAAAGAGTCAAGTGCCTCTCGGAGGGCATGGTGCCGTGGCAGGGGCTGCTCCACGGGGGGCTCGCAGTATAGGTGGTGCCGGGTCAGCGTCTTCACTACACAGGGGCCGTCCCCTATCATAGCCACCACCTCCTCCTTGGACATTGCAAGGTCCAGGTTCTCTCCCTGGAACAGAGGGTCACCAATCAGTCACTCAGGACCCTTCCCTCAGATCCTGTCCTCCCCAAATGTGGGAAGGACCCTGGGACCCACTCCCAGCAGCAGGGCTGACAGTCTCTCAGCACCCTTCCCCTGCGTGCAGGCCAGTCACAAGCTGCTCCTCATCACCCTTCGCTGCCCTTTCCTATCTTTCTTCTCCAGAACGAAAAATCTGGAGAACATAAAGCTGTCTCCCAAACCCTGCCCAGTTACCTAACAAAGCCGGAGCCCCAACTCTGTGTCTGATGACTCACCAGGTGGGTGATGATGGCGTATCGACCTGTGGTCTGCCCGCATGCCCGTCAGCTGCCCACTGTGTATGTCCAAGACACATGCCTAGTGCATGTCTATGTGAGCCAGGCTGCCAACTCGGGGATTAGCCTGATGGCTAATCACCCAGCTACTGCACACCACCCAGCTACTGCACACCACCCAGCTACTGCACAGGCCAAACATACAAATGCAGTCATTCCAGAGCCTGCCATGGAGTGCATCAGGACCCAGGCCACCAGCCAAGTAGTCAAGCCCATGCCAGATCCTAGGCTAGGCACCCTCCACCAGCCCCCTCTGCCCCCAACACAGCAAAGATGAGGAGCCACATCCATCCACCGGCCCTTGCTCTACTGTCTCGGCCTCTCTGCCACACACAGTAGAGATGTCCAGACAAGGAAAGGGTCTCGGGGCCCTGCCAGGTCCAAGTAGGAGCTGTACCTCCACAGAGAACACACTCCCAGGCTTGTGCCGGAATGGCATGGTGGGGTCCTCAGGGTTGAGTGGCTGCAGGGTGGGGTCGGCCTCGTAGGAGAAAGGTGTGGGGTTCAGTGTTGCAAAGTCAAAGACCAGGTTGTCAAGGATAAATTCCACCCGGACCCAGGGGTCCTCGGGCAGGCCTGGGAGGGCAGGTGTGCGGCATGTGATGAGCTGGGAGGAGTTGACATGGCATGGTTCCTCAAACTGGAAGGAAGACAGGCAGGTTGACGGGGGGCCAAGCAAAAATGGGAAGAGCCTCCTCTGGCACCTGCTCTGGCTATCCCCAGGGTGTGGTATGGGGCGAGGGGAGAGTGTGGGGTACCCAAGGGTGTCCTACATGCTGGCCACTGCAGGAGGGTCCAAGAGAACACGCTGTCTCCGGGACCACGCGACGCCTCCGTCCAAGCCCCTGGCTGGGCTGCAGCATTCTCGAGACCACGGTCACCCGGATTCTTGGCGTCTGTACCACGTCCAGATTCTGGCCACGGACCAATATCTCACGTCCTCCACTGAAACAGAGCATGAGCTTACATAACGTAAGATGGCTTGTTACCTGGACCTAAAGCACAGCCCAGCCCCAGCCCCAAACCACATGACCCCTTGCGCCTACCAGCAGCGTGGGATTCTCAGTGCCCCAACATAAAGCCCTACAAACCCCCACATAGTGGAGCTGCAAAGATCTCCCTGCCACCTGCCATGCAGCCACACCCTTGGCCCAGCACCTAAGGAAGCTCTTGGTGGGGCCAGCAGAGGTGATGTTGGGGTCGAAGGTGTACTTGAACTGTCCACGTTGAAGCCTCCGCTCTGTGGCCCCAAACCACACAGCCACAGGGAGCGTGGCAGGCGTGGGGCATGGGCTGGTCTCACACCGCAGCTGTTCTGACTGCTGCTCCGGCAGCCTGGGAGGGGAGGTGGGAATGAATGGAGCGGCGCAGGCAGGGGAAACTTGGACCACTCAGGCCCCAGCTGGCTTCCCTCTAGTGCTGACTGCAGTCTCCACCAGGTGTCCCTGGAGGTGCACTCCCAACACAGCCGGCTAGGGAGGGTCCAGCCACTCTCTGAAGAAGCAGACTGGCCCTCTTCCCCTTTCCGCTCTCCCCAGGATCCCAGACCCCTCCATCTTTCCCCTGGAGCACATAGATTTTTGCAGGATGAGGAAGTGCCCCTCACAAGTGACAAGGCTGGTCTCCAACCACCACTCGGATGTCCTCCAGCCGCCCAGTCAGGAGCTTGGAGCCATTCAGGGTGAGATGGGTGCCCCCAGCTCTGGGGCCACGGGCCGGGAAGATGGAATGGACCTTCGGGTCCTGTGGGAAGGAGGACAGGGAGAGAGATGAGCATCAGACCAGACACAGGGAGGCAGGGACAGCCTGAGAAACAAGATGGCTCAGGACTGGGAGCCCCACCAAGGCAAAACCAGATGGGCTGAGAGGAGTCACCAGAGGGGGTGGCCCGCTGGGAGCTGGGGGTGGCTCAGCAGTCAGGTACCTGGTAGGCAAAGTCGTGCTCTGAGACGCCACGTCCTCTTCCCAGCACCTCCACCGCTGCGGCGCCGGCCACCTCCTCCCCACTGGCCCCGGTGATGCACACGAGGCTGTAGACACACAGCAGGCTAGGGGGTGCCAGGCTGCATCGAGGGCCCCTCAAGCTTACCTGGCAGCCCCTCTCCCTGCCCCACTGTCAGGTGGTCTTCCCCTTCCCATCCTCCACAAGATTGACAGAGACCCTCTCTCACTTTGGAGGGAATTCTTTGTGACACATCAGAAGGCCTTGGTATCTGAGAATTAATATTTGTGGTTTCAATCATTTAAGTTCAACCCCAGAGGCCCCCAACAAGGAAGAATTTATCTGTGGCATAAATTTACAAAGGGGCCCTGTCAGCCTGGTTGTGGGGTGAGCTGCTGAGCAAGAGAGTGGGCACAGCTAGCCGCCCACGTCCTCTGCCATGTCACATGCACAGTACCCACTCAAAGCATGGTAGAAACTTGATTTATTCGGTAAAAAGAGTCCCTGAAAGCCTCTAGTCAGATAGGGGAATACATGTGAAGGGAAAGTGAACCGTCTAAGAAAATGCTGGTTCTTAGCCAGAAAACAGAAGCTTGGGCAAATTAACTTCCAGAGTGTTAAGTCTGCAGTGGCTCAACTCAGTGACATTGTCACAGCTGTTGCAAACACTCTAGGAAGACGCAAGTGATATGTGAGCCACGCAGGGGAGGCTCCAGACAGAATATATACTAATTGCTTCATAAATCACAAAGTCTTATGGTCTGGAACACTAACAGTCTAGATAGTCACTGTAAGTTCTCGGTCATAACACATACAGGGGACACTCCGTGCTCTAGCAGAGTGGTTCTTTATTTCAAATACAGATTTTGGGGCCCCACCGTGGGCCTCCTGAACCCAGATGTCTGAGGGGGAGTTGAGGATCTGCTCTGTGTTGGTTTGAGACAGGGTCTGCAGGTTACCCTGATATTCAGCCAGGCTTGGGCCCTGCTGCTTGTGGACATCTCCTTAGGAAAGTCCTGCACATGTACCTTTGGGGCCTGCAACCGCTGGCCAGGTTACCATAACCCAGCAGCCCCAGGAAGGCAGCAGGGGTTCCGAGAGACGACAGTGGAGCCTGGCCCTTGGCAGGTGTGCCTTTCTGAGGTGTGCCTTCCAAGTCTACCTTCCTGAGGAGCCTGGCAGCCCAGGACAATGCCTGGAGAAGAATGAGCTGGTGAGAAGGCCAGCCCCTGAGTTTATCTGTCTGATCTGAGGGTCCTGCTGCCACAGCTATTAATATATCCACAGTCCCTCAGAAGACCAGGTGAGCAGAGCAGGAAGCAGAGCCACCAGTCAGTTCTGGGCAGTGACAGGCCCAGGAAGGATTCCTCAGCAGCCCATGCCAGGAACTTACAGGTCTGGTGGGCGCCCAGGGTCTTCAGTGGCAACCCTGGCACTCGGGCATTGTGGCCAGAATCAAGGAACAGGGAGAGAGGGGGGCAGATGAGCGGGGGATGGGAGGCCCCAAGCAGAAAAGCCAACCATGGAGGCCCCAGGCTGTGCCACGCTCCTGCTGGGTGCAGCCAGCTCACCTGCTGGAGACCTCGTACTCCTGGGCAACCACAGCACAGGGCACTCCAGCCACCGTGACCATGCCCAGCACATCCTGCACATGCTGGCCCAGGTTGGAGCCCCTGATGGTGACACGGGTGCCTCCGTCTACAGGCCCAGTCAGTGGCTCCACCTGTTCCAGGACAAGGACTGCTCACCTCTACTCAACTGGAAAGGCAGCCCCAACCTCCCACCTTTGGGCCCCCACACCCTCCCTCTAAGGGCAGCACTGAGGAAGGGATGGCCAGCCTTTCAACAAACCGAGTGGATGAGGGGCGCTGGGCACTGGGTAGCCACAGCCTCAGCCTCACCACAGGCCTCCCGGGTCACACAACGTGGACGCTCCCCCTCACACCACACACAGCCATACTGGGGCATGGCGGTTTGGCAGCGGCTGCAGTCTCCATGTCCCACGGAACAGTCATACAGTACCACTGGGGGTGGCAGAGACGCACGTGAGAGGCAGGCCTGGGAGAGCCCTGCTACCACCGCCAGCCCAGCAGCCCACAGGTGGCTCACCATGCAGCCCCTCAGCACTGTCCACACGCAGATGGCCAGCCCGACGCAGAAACAGCCCCACACGGAGCTCCGGCTGCAGAGCCTCATAGCTGAGCTGGAGAAATTGGAGTGGATTCAGAGTCAAGCACTGGGGGAAGCGTCAGGCCTGGGGAGGGGGTAGTCAGAGAAAGGACTAAAATGACGAGTTAGGAGCATAGGGTCAGAGGGACCCCATGGGGCCACAGGTTGGAGGGCAGAGCCAGAACTGGAGTATGGGGACCCCATGGGGTCTCAAGTTACAGGTCAGAGCTGGGATGCAAGGACTCTATAGGGCACATGGTCAGAGGTCAGAAATGGGTGTGCAGACTCCCTCAGGGCGACAGGGTCAGAGCGTGGGCCTGGAAAAGGTGGTGCAGCCAGCTACAGTTGGCAGCCAGCCTGTGGCCAGTGTAGTACACCCGTGCCCACCCAGGCGCTCATGGTGTGCACCTGGTGCTGCTGGCAGGTGACATGGCACTGGGTATCTGGAGGTGGCTCACACTGGACCCGGGCCTCAACCACCACCTCGAGGCCCTCCAGCTCCATCACACACTCATTTTCTCCTGGGCCGTCCTGAGGGCAGAGAACACAGCTGTTTGGGCAGTTTCAGGAGCTGGTTCCAGGGAGTCCTGTAGGTCGCCCAACAGATCCCCCAGCACAGCCTCTGGGTTGGAGTTGAGCCCTCGGACTCTGCCCTCTTCCTGCTCCCCAAGGCTTATGCAGAGTTTGTCAACAGCTAAAGATGCTGCAAGGACAGTGGCAGGCAGGACACACTGACCTGGAAAAGGTGAAGGTTCCTGCCTAGCAGCCGGATTTCCCGCTCCACATGGACCGGCATCAACGTGGAGCCCTGAATGCTCTCCACACAGGGGCAGGAGCTTGCCCCCGAGGTCACCTCTTCCTGCAGGCACCAAGGGCAAGGCAGTCTATGGAGCCCACCCTGCCCAGCTTAGCCCTCTGCCTTGCCAGATTCCAGGGGCAAGGCCCGTGTGGGGCTGCAGACTCCACCCTGCCCCTCGCCCCCTCCCAGTGCAGAATCACAAGGCAAGCTAGGGGTAGCATCTTCCCCACATCCCCTCCCCTGAGGCCTCCTTCTTGGGCTGGGCCTCACCAGCTCCCAGAGCCCGGGGGTGTCATACGGGTAGTCGAGGCTGGACGGGAGGATGAGGGGGGCGGGAGGGCCCTCAAGCTCTGCTGAGTCTCCATCACCTGAGAGGAGGGTGGAAGTGGAGAAGGCGGGTGCGTCACCCCCCGTCCACTCGTCCGCCTCGGGCAGCTCGCCGCCTTCTCTCGTGAGCCAGTCCAGGGCGGGCTTCACGGAGCCCATGGCCCCTGGGAAAGTGGTGGCAGGAACAGTGGCAGGGGGCAGGTCCAGGGGCACTGTGGGAGGAAGGGCCTCGGGGCCAGGGTCTGCAGGGGGTACTGCTGCTACCTCTGAGGGTGACAGCGGGGAGGCCAAGAGGTCCTCAGGTGTGGCTGTGGGTCTGAAGTCAGTGGGGGCAAGGACAGTGGTTCCAGGTCCATATGGGGGGTTGGGAGGGGAGGGCTCCTCATGGAGAGGCGACTCTGTGGAGCTGGGGGAAGATATGGGGCCAGAACCTGCCCACGGCCCCCAGGGGCTGAGCAGGGAAGGACTGGCCCCAGGTGAGATGTCCAAAGTTGTGGCTGTGGAGGGAGCCCCAGGCTCCACAGGAAGGGTGTTAGGAGCAGAGGTGACCAGGGCTTTGGGGGCTGTGGGTGGGGAGGGGGTGGGTCCGTCTCTTGCAGGATGGGCTGGGGAGACAAGCGGGCTCTGAAGGGGGAGGCAGAGGAAGACAGGAAGGGCCACTCAGCAGGCAGGCGCAGGACAGGAGGCAGGCAGGCACAGTGTATGTTAAGAGGAAAGGAGACCAAGGAAAAGAGAAATAAAAACAGCCCATTAATTCTCCACAGGAGAAAACTGTGGGGGAAGGCTCCAGGGGTGTCTGTGCCGAGGTGGGGTATGAAGGCCAGACCGCCCCTGCCTCTCAGCTACAAACGCCCTCTCCCAAAACAGGCGGGATGTATCGGCGGCTGTTCTCCAGGGAGTCCGTCACACACAGCGGCTCTGGTGCTCAGGACAGAGCCTCACATAGGCAGACAGACCCCGGGCCATAAGAAAAACTCTCACACTGGGACCCCCAACCCCCCGTATGGCCCAGCCCAAGGTCACACTCACCTGATGGCTTGCAACCATGGGCCCGGTATCACACGAGGCCTTGTGTGTGCACAGGTGCTGCCAGACACACCAGTTACACCCCCAGCGGCTGCTCACACAGGCCTGGCACCTGCACAGAGCACAGCCATGGAGCAGGGGTCGCCACGGGGAAGCCCAGGCCTGGGGACAGGGCGAGGAACTCACTGCGCAGATGGGCGGAGTTCAGCGACCGCCACACAGTCATAGAAGGAGAGGGAAGTTTTGGCGATCACAACAGCGCCAAACCTGAGCTCCACACTCACGGAGACATGGTCTGCAGAAGGGGAGAGGGCCAGGGTTAAGCAGCAAGGAGGTGCACTCAGACCCAGAGTCGATATCCTGAGCCCTTGAATGGGGAAGAGGACCCAGGGTGACGGAACACAGTCCAAGGGCACAGAATGGAAGATTCAGGTGGTTGGGGAGTGGGAGGACTCAGAGAAAGGCATCCATTCATGGCTCTTTGCCTGGATTCACATCTTAACCCCACCACATCCCCTGGAGCAGGGGCTGGCCTCCCCCCAGGCTAGCCCATTCTCTCACCCACCGGCTCCTCTTGGTAGCACTGGGGCCTCATTAGGGTCTGGGGAGGGGCACATCACACCAGAACCAGTCAGCAGGGCAGGACTCTGATGTTCCCCAAAGTGGCAGGAATATGACTCCCCTGGCCACAGGGGTGGAAGGTCTGGCACTGATAGGAAAACCTGCCAAGAGAGCCAAGGACAGACACACTGTTGGGGCTAGTGGGCAGCAGACCAGGGCATTTTTTGTCCACATTTATGGGGCACCCAATGTGGACAGGCACCAGCAGTTAACAGACCTCAGGCCTCCCCAAACACCCTCTGGCCTGACTTAGAAATACATGGGGAAACTGAGCTTCTAAAAGAAGTGACTTGTGTGAGGCCATGTGGTCTCTGGCATGTCTGACACCAGGATCTAAGATCTCTACCCAGACCTTGATGCCCAGAGCCCTCCCCACCAGGGCCCTCCCTATCTGATCATTCACCTCCCTCGTTTCCTCTCGGCTGATGTTGGCAGGACTCATGGCTGCCACTCGCAGACAGCCCAGCTCAGGCTGGAAGCTCCATAGCCACTGCTCTGGGCCCTGGCCCCTTGAGCACTCAGAACTGCGACTGCACCTGAGCAAGAATGACCAGTGTCTATCTGTGACCCTCACGGGCCACTGGGAGTTCATAGGGTAGGGACTCCTACAATCTGGAGGACCTGGGCAGGGCCCTAGAGTGGGCATGATACAGGTTCTGTGTCTGCTCTGGCAGGGCACTGATGCCCAGTGCAGAGGATGGGGGTGGGGAATCAAGGTGTCTGGGGATCAGGGTTTGAGAGTCAAGGGCTAAGGTTCAGGAATTCTGGACAGGACAATTATGCAGGAGCATTGTGGGCTTGAGGCTGGGACTGGGATGGGGTCAGGAATCTGACCTGCCAAGGAGCACACACCACCCACAGTATGGGTCCCTGTGAGCAAGGCAAGATGCACAGTCCAGGTGCTGAGCACAGGAGGCCACAGGAACCTTCAGAAGCTATGACAGCAAAGAGGACCTGAGGCCAGCAATCCAAACACGAGTGGCTCACCCACAAATGGGTCCCTGGCCCCACCCAGAGGCCCCTCCCAGCAGCCATGCCCTGGTTTGTGCCTGGCACTCACTGTGCTCTGGGTCATGACATACAGGTGCTCAAAGTTCCCATCGAAGGTGAGGTCTTTGCTAACTGCAGACCCCTGATGGATGCTCTGTGTGGAGTACGAGTGGCCATCGCTCCCTGGGCCCAAGTAGACCTGGGATCAGAGACCACAGGGTCTGGGATCCAAGTCCATGGCCAGAGGCCCAAAGCCGTCCCCTCCTCCACCCAATCAAAGTAATTTACAGACAGAATTTCCTCCTGGGCAGTCACAGGTCATACTAACCAGCCTAGCGGGGATGGAGGAAAATCACGGGTAAACACCACCCAGTCCTGGGAGAGCAGCTCAGGTCATCTCTCCTGGCCCAGGGATCACAGGGATAGCTTAAACCAGGCTGGGTCCCCAGCAAACTGTTCCCTCCAGACTCTAGGACAGGGGCCAGTACTTCCTGTGGGCTCACCCTGTGCAGCTGCCCTTGACTATCACCCAGGAAAGCAATGGTGTGTCCATCTTCCACGGTGACTGCCACAGCTGTTAGCTGAATCCCTGGCCACTCCAGAATTGGTGTGGCTTCCAGTGGGAGCCGGCTGGCCATGGGGCTGGGTGTATGGTCTGAGCCACAGGGATAAGCATCCAGAGTGTCCTATAGGCAGCAAGAAGCATCAGGAACGCCCTCCCTGGATAACCTCCTCGGCCGCATCCTCCCTGGCCAACCTCATTCCCTCCCGCAGCCACTCTGGTAGCTCTCCCTATACAACAGTGTCTTCTCTGCTGGCCCTCCTGGGACAACCTCATCCCTGCCCCCAGTCTCTCTGGGCCCTCCCTAACAACCCTTCTCTGGACAATATCCCCCCAGGTACATCCTTAGCCTTATGGCAGTGGACTGATCTCCAGTTCTGCTCCAGTCCTTGGGCAGTTTCCAGTGGCTCCTTCCCCCTCTTTTGATCCCCACCGCTGCCTGTGGCCCCACCTTCTCCCATCCCTGGCCTGGGAGTGCTTCCTCCAGTTTCTGTGGTCACCTTGCTCCTGGACCACTTCTCCAAAACCTCTCACAGCCTGCTTTTCTGCTCCAAGTCCACTCACCGGGGCCCTCTCCTGCCTCTCACTGACTCAACCCCCTGTGCAGCTTCTTCCCTTTTTTATCCATCCTGAGGCTACAGCTCATCAATCCCGACCTCACCTTCCTCTCCTGCTCAAGAGCCAAAGGTCTCATTCCATTATAGGTCCCTGTCCCTACCCAAGAACCCCCAAACATCCTCCCAATCCACCTACACTAGGGCCACCCCTCCAGCATCCTAGTCCAAGCCCATCCAGACACTACTGCCACCCGCATGCCAGGTTTGTGGTAAGGTACCACTGGCCAGGAAACACAGGAAGCACTTAATATCTGCTGATCTGATCATCCTCGTGCTACCACCAGCTGTCCTCGGACACTCTGGGCAGCTCCTTGGCTGCAAATACTTGGCCAGTGGCCTCAGAGGGGGGAAAAACAGGGCAACACTGGAACTCACCACTGGCAGCTGTGCGCAGTCAGAATTGACATCGTACTCGATGTAGGCCACCTCGGTCCCATCCTCAGCACGGCCCTCCCGGGTGTAGCAGGCATCTCGCGTGCGATTAGCAAGCCGGTCCACCTCATCCAGGGGGAAGGCACAGAGGGCAGAGGCTCCAGATGCCCCAGCAGCCGCCAATGGGGGCCGGCCCACAGTAGGGGGTGCAGCCGAGGAGAAGGCTGCAAAGAGCACCTCCCCATGCGCCACCTCCCTGGACGTGGCCACAGCTGCAGCCTGGATCAGCCCGTAGCGGCCACCTTGGCAGGCCAGAGGCAACTCCACATAGGAATAGTAGTGCTGGTCCCGGAGGCACACTCGAGACACATAGGCACGAAAGGCTCTAGACTGAGCCTGCAGGTCCCGCCGCAGGAACAGGAAGTAGGCGCTGGCCCCACGTGCAAAGGCACTCACGAAGTGGTGGCTGTACTCAGAGAGGCGGCCCACTGCCAGCTTGGCTGTCTCCTCATAGGAGAAGGCAGCTTGGGGGTCCGGCGGCCACAGGGCCCGGGTTGTGATGGGTGGAATGCCACCCCCCACACCCCTGCTGGTGTATCCTCGCCCCACAAACAGGAGGGGCTCCCCTGCCAAGCCCTGGGCTACCAGCCCCACCGTGCTGACCGCAGGATCATTGGCAGCCACATACTGGGTGTCCCCAGGCCGCTCTGGCCGCAGCAGCAGCTGCTCAAGCTGCCCCAGGCGCCGCTGCTCACAGACCCCCTGGTGCACGCTCCCGCACACCACCAGGGCCCCTGGGCTCACCAGGAGCAGCTGGTTCGGGTTGTTGGTAGGCTGTGCCTGGGGGCACTCATCAGGCATCACAGGTGGCAGGCAGTCCCTGCTGTCTAGCACAGGGCCGGTGGACACTGAGGCCTCCAGCTGCAGCCCAGGGCTCAGCTGGAACAGGAAGTTGGTGGCCCCCAGGTAGAGGGTGCCTGAGGTGGGGTCTCTTGCCAGGTGCTGCAGATACGTGCCATTGGGAGTGAAAGCAGCTGGTGGAAGGGGCTGGAGGGTGAGGACCCACCCAGCCCAGAGAGCCTGGAGAAGAGCTGGGCCCAGGGCAGGCATGGTCACCTGGCAGGGAGACAGGTCGAGAGAGTGGGGCTCATGTGGCCGCCAGAGCACCCTGGGACCACTGGTAAGGGATAGGACTGTGGCATTGCCAAGATGCCCCTCCTAACCTAGGGGGTGAGCAGAGGAGGACCAGGCTTCTTAAACAGGCACTATGTCCAGGATGACCTCAGGACCACACACTAGAGCGAGGTCAGAAATAGGAGATACTTCCTAGACAACACTGCCCATTCTTTGCAGGCACTGTTCTCTAAGGAGACCTGCACCCCACTCACCATCCCCCCAGATCAGAGGGTGAGGGGCTGGAGAGGCCATGCCCAGGAAGCAAGGTCTGGATGAGGCAGGAGAGCAGGTGATGGGAAGGAGGGGCCCAGACCCCAAGAAGGAGAGGCTCTACATAGATGAGGGTTTCCCAGGCAGAAGGAGGAAGGAGAGGGAGGTCTCCTGAGCCAGCAGAATGTTAGAGCAAGACAAGAGTTTGGGGCAGGGCCTTTCAGGCCAGGAATCCAGAAGGGTAATAACCACAGAACCAAGAGGACTGAGAGATGTGAGGAGGCTCCAGCTCGGAGGGGTGGGGCCCGAAGGGCTGCTAGTTGTGATATCTAGTGTGAGGTCAGGCTCACCTGGCAGGGCCGGCTGGATCAGGAGACAACAGCATGACCCGTGTGGGAGTCACCTAGAAGCGGGGAAAGCCGAGTGTGAAGCTGGGGCCTGGGCTGCAGGCACGTGGAAGCCCTGGGCTCCCCACTGGGGAGGCAGCACAGAAGCACCCCCTCCCCACCGCCCAGCTTGCTGGTGGAGCTGGGCCCAGCCTGGCCCCTGGCCACCAAACACATTCCACAGAGGACGCCTCCTCGGAGCCCACACGAGGAGGGGGAGGGCGGCAGAGCCAGGCACCCGAGGGGCCTGGGAAAGGTCAGCTAGGAAGGAGCCCCACGGCTGGCAGGGTCCAGCCAGGCCCCCAGCATGGCCCTCTCCCTGTGAGGTCCCGCTCTCTGCTCAAACTCCACCTTGTAAAGGAACCCAGGTACACACCCTCTACACGGCCAGGGGCTGTCCCAGCCCAAAGGGCCACCAGCGCTTCAGCAAACAGGCACTCGCACAGCAAGATGCATACATACCACCCACCCTGCATGTATACGCCTACAACACACGCACACACACACACAGAGATGCAGATGCCATCTATACACACAGCACAGTGACACACACAGACACAGCCACCCATGTTCAAACACCACATGAAGACACATCCATATCAAGACACAGAAACACACACACATCACACTCACCTGAGACATTCAGACCACCACTCACATTTAGACACACACACGCACACTCCCCTCGTTCGAGAGTACTTAGTTGGAGCCCTACGTACTAGAGAGCTGTAGAAGCTAGGCCATCTCTTGCTATTTCCTCTCCTGCACTGCAGAGTAGTGCCAGGACCCAAGATGTGGGCTAAGTGGAGTGTGTCCTGGAGGAAGGTGCCATGACTGGCTGTTCCCAGGCCCATCACCAGGACCTCCCCAGACTTTGGGTGCCTGCTCTCTACACAGACCCCTTCTTGGGCCCCAGCTGAGGCTCCTGAGTCCCTGAACCAAGAAACTATGGCAACACCACCTTCCCCAGTGGTCCCCAGCCAAAAGCACCAAGGTTGGTGAAGTGCTGGGACCGACAATGCATCTCAGACTGGGAGACACTTCCCCTACTTGCCTGTGCCCAGGCCACGTTGCCCAGCCCCTCCCATCACCCAGCTGCCAAGCTGCCTGTGCAAAATATCAAGCGCTTGCTTCTCTCAGGTCGGCTCATCCCAGCAGCGGCCTGAGCAGCGTACTCCTAAGGCTGCTGCCCCAAAGTGAACAGGGCTGGGCACAAGGCTCAGGGGAGGGTCCAGCAGCCTGGTGGAAGCTGGGACACTGTGGCCACAGCCCGGTGGGAGCAGGGGGGCCGTGGTCACAGCCTGGCTGGGCACCACTCCCGAAATAGCTTGGGGGTTTCCATTTTTAGTGTGCAGAAAACAGGGCAGCTCTATGGGAGCAGGAACAAGGCTGCCTCTGTTTGCCACCCAAGGGGGCGGGGGGGAAGGGGGCAGCAGGGAAAGTCTTGAACCCGGCCAGGATCCCAGGACTGTGGCAAGACCAGTCTGCCCAGGAGCCCCCCACCTAGTTTCCAAGGGATGAGGAAAGGAAGTTTCTTCCCATGGGAAGACAGAGTCCACCTGAGGATGGGCAGAGGTTATCTCTTGCACGGGGCTACTGTTCAATTCTCCTGCCACCGCATGCCAGTGATGGGCCTTGGGCACAGGGTCCCATAGTTAGACCAATACTCACTCCTACATGTTTACAAATATTTGCTCAGAGCCTACTGCGTGCCAAAGTTCTCCAGCCCTCAAGGGGCAGCAACAAAACCACTCCCCATATGTGATATCAAAACTGGATTGATGGATGATAGAGCCTTGGGAGATGAAAAAATAGTAATAATAATAATGAATAAAAATAAAAATAAAAAAAAACACTGGATGAGGAGACAACAGGAAGAAATGGGTGGGATCACAACAGCTCCTGTCCAGGCCACCGAGGAGATCAGCCGCTGACCCACTCCGGGGAAAGTGGTCAGGCTTCTGCAATCAGTCTCCCTGTGAATCAGGACCTAGCACCCCTTGCCCCTCCACATATATCATGGGTAGCTGAAGGAGGAGAGAAAGAAGAGCAGTGCGTTTTTCTCCTCCATTTCAGGCACATGGATTTCACTTTATCTCTGCCACAGGCCACTGAGCAGCTCCCAGCCTCTCCAATCTAGCCTCCTAACTCCCAACTTCTCAGGGCTTTCCTTGAGTAGAACTGGAGTACACCCCTCCCCCAAGAGCCTCTGGGGCACCCCAGAGCAGGAGGGATAAAGGCCCACCCCTCCAGTCCACATCTCTCCCACCCGATCCATGCCAGTGCTCCCCCACACATGCCCTTCGTTCCTGCCAGCCTGAACTGCAGGCTGCCTCGCTCCTCCAGCTGCCGCACAGGCTCTTGCCGCTGCCTGGAATGCCCACTCCCTCGCTATCCCATTAACTCCTACACCAACCATCTTCTAACTGGGGAGCCTCCCCTGTCCTCCCAGGCTTCTGAGGAGGCCGCTGCATGCAGTGGACAGAATGGACACACCTAGCCAACACCCTGACAGGCACGGCCGCTCGGCCTCAGGCTCTCCGAGCCTGATTTCCTAGTTGTACAATGGGAAGAAAGATGGCTCTGACCAGTAAACATGATACAGCATGTGCCTGGCATTAGTGATGCCAGCCAGGGTCACTTTCCTCCCAGTTTCACCCTCCTACTCTGGACTTGAAGCTCCTTGAAGGCAGGGAGTATGCTTCTGATTCAGAGGCCCCGGCAACTTGCACAGACTTCAGCACAGACCAGATGCTCCCTGCATGGTGAACGCACCCCCATTTCACAGCCAAGAAAACCCAACAAATAGGGGAGATAGAGGGCCCACAATCCCTCCAAGCCACTTGGTCTCTCAAAGGGAAGACGTTGGCCCCAATTTTGTTAATGACCAGGCCAGGGCAGACTGAAAAGGCTGATCTAGAACCAGACCTCACATCCCCAACTTACACAGCCTGGATCTCCTGCCCATTCCCAACATCTGAGGCCCTGTTCAGGCTCACAGCCAAAGCCTAATTCTGCCTGTGCCCAGGCCTGCCTGGAGTCTCTTCTGGGCCCACCCTACTCTGAACCTTTTCAGGGGGCCCAAGACTGCCCAACTTCTGTCTGCAGAGCAAGCACCTCCCGGACCCCCGTGGAGCTGTCCTCGACAACAAAAGGGGCTCACAAACCCCGCCATTCCGCACCTGCAGAGAGGCCATAGGACAGCCCACATTTGCCTTGCTTTCCAATTAGTGGGAAGCCGGCCTTCCCGTTTCACCCTCCTGCTCAGCTTCCAGGGTCCACTACAGAGGTGAGTTATTCATTGACAGTGCAGCAGTGCCCCCTGCTCGCCCTGTTTTCTGTGTGTTGAGGAGGGGTGGGGAGAGCCACCATTTACCAGGCACCTGCGATGACCCAAGGTGCTGATCGATCACCCACTGAATATGTCTGTGTGTGGAGAGGAGGGCCCCCCTCTGGGGGTCGGGAGGCTCGAGGTCCGCCTTTGTCAGTCCCACCGGGAGCAGCCAGAAAGGGCTGTTACTACTGAGGAGAAGCCCCGACCTCCCCACTCGGCTCGTCCTTGACCCTCCCCAACCCCCGGACCCCGAGGCGAGGACCCCATCAGTGGCCCTGGGAGGGCGGGGAAGGGGCCGGCCGGTCCCCGGTGGCGGCGGCGAGGAGGGGGCGCGGAGGAGCAGCTCCACCTCCTCAGTCTCCCAATCGCGTTCCAGGCGGAGCCGCCAGAGTTTCCCTTCGCGCGGAGAAGTGTGGTCCCAACTCTCAAAACCAAAGCCGCCCACCACTCACCCAGGCCGCCCCTGCCCGGCAGGATCGAGGCCCCGACCCGTTCCACCTCTGGAGCCCCGGTCCTCGCCGCCCCGGCCCCGAGCCCCGCACTCACCACCCGGCCAGGCCCCACGGGATGTGCGCGCCGAGGCGGGCGCCGGCCGCTCCGGGCTCGGGCTCCGCGCGCAGCGGCCTCCCCCCGGGTCTGGCGGAGCCGCAGCTGTTACCCGGAGACCGAGGGGCGGAAAACTGCGCCCGCTGCCCGCCCCTCCCGCGCGGTGCTGCCACCGCCGGGAACAAAGGAGACAAAGCCGCGTCGGCCGGGCCCGGCTCCGCTCCTTCCCCCTCGCCTGCCGGGCTGCCCTCCCCCCGCCCGCCGCCCGAGCCAGGCCGGAAGCAGCCCGGAGAGCCGGGCGCGCGGCCCCGAGCCGCCCGGGACCCCGCATTCCAACCCCGCGGGCTCCGCGTCGGCTGAGGGCTGGGGATCCGACCCCTCCCGCACGCGGGAGGGCGGGGGCGGGTTGCACAGCGGCGGTCGCCATGGCAACGCGGGTAGCCCAGAGGGGTGAGGAGTGAACCCCGGGAGCCAAAGCCGCCCCGCCCCATCGGCCTCACCTGCGCGCAGCCTTGGAACCGGAACCGGGAACTTTCCCGGTTGCGAGGGGCCGAGGCGGAGGGTCGCGCTCCGCACCCGCAGGTGCTGGTGGAAGAGCGCCCCGGCCTCTGGTCGCACCCGGGTCCTTCACCTGCCCGACCCGTTCTCCTGCCAGCGCCCGGCCTCGCCCCGCGCCCGGAGCTCCTTACCCGGCCCCGGTGGTCATCCTCCCCAACTTTCTTTACCTGAACTCCGGAGCGCCTTGTTTCTCCCCTGCGCACCTGGCCCTGCCCACCGCCCCTGCTCCCAGTACTCCCCAACAGCCAATCCCTCCTTCCGGCCCCACCTCTGGCTGTTTGAGAACATGGGCTTTGGACCTGGGCTTGCGCCATCAACTAAGCCATGTAACCTGACACCAACCCCCCCCCCCAGCCTATTTGCTCACCAGCAAGTGGGGGTGATACCACCTCTAGCGGGGCTGTGAAGGCAGGGCACCTGGGCTGCAGAGGCGCACAAGCAAGGGCTCACTTCCTTCCTTTCTTCCCAGCCCAGGACCCAGACCTGGACCCACCCCAAGCTGAGAAGCGTTGGGCAAGTCTGGGCTCTCTCACTGGCAAACACCTGGGCCTTCTGCGGGAGGAAACACTGGCAGAAGGGTTCTCTCCTGGGGCCCATTTGTCCCCTGTGCAGGGCCCTTCACACCCTGGCATGCCCACGGCTAACTCAGGAGCCAGAACCTGGCCCATCCAATTAGGACTTTTGGAGGACTTTGGCTAAAAGCCATTGGCACAGCTTCCTGGGAGGCAAAAATGTCATACGCATCATCTGAAAGCCTCCAAGGCCTCCACAGGCTAGGGGAACCTCAATCAAGAGATTCAGGTCATCCACACTGGCTACTGCCCTAGAGGTACAGACACCCTCTTCCCACCTCCCGCCGGCTATCAAGGGTCTCCCGTCAGGTCACCCCTTTTCCTCCACTCCCACTTCCAGCACCTGAGTCCAGGTGCTTAGCACCTTGTCTGCAGCAGCATAGCAATCCTTCCCTGGATCCCTCACCCTTAGCCTCTGACCTCAGACTGCCAACGTGGTAACCTGGGCCTCTGACTTTATTCTGCGCAACTCCCCCACACTCATCACCACCCCAGCCAGGACAGTCTGCCCCAGTCCCTCACCCACTTTGGCTTTCCTGCCTGTGTAGCTTGTAGGAGCCCCCTTCACATGCACAGAATCCCTCCCTCCCCAACTCCATTCATCCAAGCACACACCCTTCAGGACCTATCTCACCCCAGAGGAAACTGGGTCTTCCAGACCCCACAACCCCCTTCATCTGTACACAGATACGATACCTACTGCCCTAGGAGGAATGTGAACACTGTAAGCGCAGGGGTCTTTCCATCCCATGCCATTCTGGGGAGCCATTACTCACCAAGGATAGAGTGACTGAGGGACCAGGTGCTGAAAACCTGAGGTGGGGGGCATTTGGGTCATACTCACTGCCCAAGACTGAACACAGGCTCCAAGAAGAAAGTAGCCTTATGGGAAGCACTCCTGGCCCCACAGGTTCTGACAGCTCTGCACAGACACCAGTGAACAAGCCCCCACCTGCAGCCCCTGCATACAGCTACCCTGCGCTCTCAAAGGGGAGTGGGTTCTCTGGAATGTGCCTGACTTCCAATACTCCAACACCAGGACTGAATACCAGCCCAAAGCTCCTGTTTATTCAGGGCACACAAGGCCACCCATGGCCATTTAGTCCAGGAGGTGATGGGTCACTGTTCCCCTCTGAAAAGAGATCATACACATGCCCCCACTGCACCTCCCACCCGTGGGAGACCCCCTCTTCCCTATCACTGCCTCTCCATGCACACTCCTGGTGTCCTGAGCTCTGCCTATGCCTGTGGAAGATTTCCCCGGGCTGTGTGGAGGTGCACCCAGCCCCAGTGGCACACCAGTCCTGCCCAAAGCACTCTCTGTACCAGGGATCCAGATTGGCCACCAATTCCTATACTTATGTCCCCAGCAACATTTATCAACCATTCCCCCAATCTCTCTTCCCTACTTTCCTCTGATCACTCCTCCAGTACTAGAACCAGGAAGTTCTCCCGACATGGTAGAGAAAGTGATCCAGGAGATGGGAAGTAACCATGGTCACCAATGAGTAGGCAGCTGGCTAGGTTCCACTCGCTGGAACTCCCAGGCCATCTGACATCGGACAGTCAGGTAAGTGGAGGGCAGGCCAGGAAATCCAAAATGAAAATGTAGGCCTCAGGAGTACATCCATAACAGTTCAGAAAAGAGGACAGAGAGATGAGAGAGGAACTAAAGGGGGTGACTACCCCAACTCCACGCCCAACCTTCAAGTCTTGGATCTTGATTCTCAATGAAAAAAACTCAGTCTGATTGTTTTAAATAATAAAACTCAGGATATTTTAATTGGACATTAGCACAAAGTTTTGATAATTAATGCAAATGAACCTTGTCTGCAAAGTGAAGTGTGCCTGCTGGTGAGTCACACAGATGCTGCTCCTTCAGATTGAGGTTATACACGTCCCCAAAGGCTCACTTCATTGCTACAATTCTCTAACTAAATCCACATTTACAGCTATTGCCTCAGACCCTCTGGAGGAGGGGCCAGGGGTTAGCTGGCTCTGAATAGCATGTAGAGCACAGGTAGTGTGGCCACAAATGTCACACAGGTGACCAGGGTGCTGTAGATGGTGTTCCTGTTGACTTGGGCTTCTAGTCTCTGCTCCGTGTCCGACAGTGCCAAGATCATACTCCCCTGCTCTAGCAAGGAGCTGGGCATAGCCCCGTCTGCTTGTTCCGCCAGGCCTGGGTGTGCTGCAGCCTTTACAAGCTGAACCACCCCAGCCATTTGGCTACAAGTCTTTTCTAGGCCATCAAGCTGCTCTCGTAAGCCTTCTAGACATGAATGGACTTGCCTGGAATGACTGAGTTGCTCTTTCAAAGCAGCTGAAAGGACGTCTACATCTCTGTCTCTGGTAGGGGGAGTACCTGCCTGTGGCCCAGAGCCCTGCCCTGGCCCAGCAGCATGTACCAGGCCTCTCAAGTCCACCATGAGATTGTGGAGGTCCCTCTGCTGGAGGGAGTAGCTAGACGCCTGTTCTCGAATGGCCTCCTGGAGACTCACAGGCCCCTTCTGTGCCTCCAGGAGTAAGGCCTTCAGCTCCTGTAGCCGGACGCGGTTCACATAGGTGGAGCCAGCCACACCAATCAGGGCCCCCAGGACTGAGCCAATGAGGGACCAGTTCTTGGTCCTCTCGGCCCTTGTGCGCTCCTTCTCATGACTTTCCCGCACAGCCGCAGAGAAGAGGGAGAATTTCTCGCGCTCAGAGTCTTCTGCACGCAGATAGGCTGTGCGAAGTCTCTTCTCCTCCTGCAGAAGCAAAGCCATGTTACTGGGTTACATGGGGACAAGGTGGCCCTGCAGCTATAGCCACCAGCAGATGGCTCACTACCTTGTGCCTGGCAGAGCACATGTTCCATAGACCCCTGCTGAATGAATGAAGGTAGCACAAACCCGGCTGGGTCAGAGGGGCAAAGGAATTGGGAGTGAGCAAAGTGAGTTGCATGACCGTCCCACCTGAGCAGTCCTGGGTTTGACCAGAGGTGTACTTATGTCTACACGAAGGGAGGTGTCCAGCACTTCCTGGGCCAGCCCCTCCATGGTTCTCCTTCCTCAGCATTCTGGGTCCCAGGCTATACTGCTCTGAACAGTTGGCCCCTGTACTCCAGAAGAAAGTAGATGGATAGGCTCTGGAAGCTTGGGGTTCTGTCCCTCCATAGGAGCTTCTGGTTCACTACTGTACCAGGCCTCTGGTTAAAGACCAGTCAGGGTTCCCACCTGGCCCCTCCATGATCTGCCAGGCTAGGGTCACTGTCCAGGTGTGAAAGCATTGCCTCCTGAGGTGCCTACCTGCAGCATCCTGTGCTCGAGAGTAGCCAGTTCCAAGTACTGACTGTCCTCCCTGGAGACACGGTCCAAGCGGTCCCTCACCTCCTTCAGCTTGGCCTGGTGAACTTCCAAGTCCTCTCGAGCCTCTCGGACAAGCCCTCGAGCCACCATGAACACTTTCTCAGCCTGCAAAGAGAAAACCGGAGGCCATCTGCACCTTCTCTCCACACCCACACAGGCTCAGCTGCATTCCCAGCGAGGCTGTGGCTAAGAAGAGGTCACTGGGGTGTGAGCTGCAAAGGGTGGAAACAGAATTCCTTAGACACTAATCCTGGCTCACCCAGTGGTGTTCAAAGTGCAGCCTTGGGCGACACCCATCAGAATCACGAGATTTAGCCATTCAAGCAGAAATAACATGCCCCTGAAAAAACTTGAAAACAGCTAACAATGCACACAATTTGTGTCCATCAAACCTGTGTTGGTAGGCTTGTGTTGGTAGGCTGTTTCCCGTGTGTTGCCTTATTTATGCCTCATAACAATACCATGAAAGGCACTGCTGCAGCCTCCAGTTTATAGACCTGGAAACACCAGCTCAGCCAAGCTCAACATCTCCAAGGGAAGAAATGGCACTGTTTGTCTCAAATCCCCCGCTGAACCCCCCGGTTCTTCCCACCTTGTTACACTACTCCATGCCTAAGCAGGAGGGAACAGAGATGACAGAATGCTTTTCTCTCACCACAAAGGACTTGACAACCACAACCCGCTCTTTCCACCTCACAGTGTGACATTTCCCAGTGCCCTCTACCTTCGCAAAAGATGTTGTAATTACACACAGTAACAGTACTGCAGCAAGCCCCAGGTAACTTTCACCATCAATCCCCAAACAGTCCACAAAGGAAGTATTTGCTGGCCTCACAGAGTGGATGTTAGTGGCCAGGGACTTATTAGTACACAGTAACTGTTTTTTTTTTGTTTTTTTTGTTTTTTTTTTTTTTTGAGACGGAGTCTCGCTCTGTCGCCCGGCCTGGAGTGCAGTGGCCGGATCTCAGCTCACTGCAAACTCCGCCTCCCGGGTTTACGCCATTCTCCTGCCTCAGCCTCCCAAGTAGCTGGGACTACAGGCGTCAGCCACCTCGCCCGGCTAGCTTTTTGTATTTTTTTTAGTAGAGACGGGGTTTCACCGTGTTAGCCAGGATGGTCTCGAACTCCTGACCTCGTGATTCGCCCGTCTCGGCCTCCCAAAGTGCTGGGATTACAGGCTTGAGCCACCGCGCCCGGCCACAGTAACTGTTTTTAGAGAAAGTAGGTGGCACAGTTACATGGAGACCTTCACCCCAGAAGCATCAAGCCCAGGTTTCCACATGAGAAATGAGGCCAAACACAAGTCTGGATGTGGCTACCTAGCACCACGTGACTGGTGTGGCACATTTCCCACGTCAGAGGGCAGGGCCAGCCACCCCAGCTCCCCTCCTCACCTCTGTCACCTTTCCCTGGGCCTCTTGAACCTCACTGAGTCCAACAAACTCTTCATATCTGTCCCACCAAGTCTTGGCTGTGGAGGTCGCTCGTTGCTGAATGCTGTGCCCCAGGGCTCTTCCCAGTGCTGGGAGGCGGTGATGCAGCCCAAGGGCCACTTCCTCAGGTCTTTTCTCTCCGGGTTGGCTTGGGCCTGGGCTGCAGAGAGTCCTGGTCATAAAGAGGTCCCTTCCAAGGAGGCCCCTCCGGACCAGTATGCGGGGCACACCCACGATGTGCTGCATGGCAAACCCAGGGCTGCGCCCCGCCATCAGGAGATCTGTGAGGGGGACGCCAGACAGGTCAACTCACAGCTGAGAAAGGCTGGACATAAGTCCGTTCTGAGGCCTAGGGACAGTTCTGAACAGACTAATCCTCACTAAAATCATCTAAACTGAGCACCACCCTGTTGGGCCCAGAGACTGCAGCCCCTGTGGCAAGAGGATGGTCAGGCTCTCCCTGGGTGCTCTTGGGCAATGGAACGCAGTTGGGGAAGAGCCTCTAGGATACCATTCCTTCCAGTGCCTGCCACCATGCCACACAAAGCGGACCTTTCCCTGCTACCCACTTCCCTACATCCCCCAAGTCTCTCTGCTATGACTTGAATGAGAATCCTGATGTCCAGGTTTCTGATATCAAAGACAGTTTTGAAACCAGAGTTGTATACATGCGACAAAGCCCCACAAAGATGCATAAATACTCCCTGCAATGTTGTAGAACTCAGGGAAATTCAGGAAGACTAAGATCCAGGATCATTTCTGTCAAATAGCCTCAAAACCAACTTCCCAGACTCTCTAAGGACTGCCTCAGCACAAGGGAAGCAGAGTTTCAATTCTGTGCAAGGGCCTAAGGACACAGGCCATTTGTGACCCAAGACAGAAAACTCTCAGCTCTCCTCTAAGACAATTCCAAGGGCAAAACAAAACAAAACTGTTTTTGCCACAGAGGACTTTTCTTAGGTTCACGCCATCCGTCTTCGCCCCCAGACTTTCCAGGCCACCAACTCTCAGTCTCACACTTCTTGACTTCCATAAGCTTTCTCTTTCCTCTCCAACCTGCCATTGCTCAACGGGTTAGGTTTCTCTCATCTTTCCCTCTTCCATCTTGCTTTGGTATTTGGGCCTGCTTCTCATTACCTGAACAGCAAGGAGTCTCCCGTTATCCACAATCAGGCCTCACCTGAGCCCAAGAGTGCCAGTGATTCTGAGGACCGCAAAGAGGTGGCCAGGTGACCCATTTTCTCAGAAAAAGCTGAGTCAACAGCACCCTCCTCTGGCCAAACCACACCTCGAAGTCCCTAAGCACTGATCCTGGCTGTGAGAGCGACACCTGGTGGCCAACAGACCAAGCCAGAGAGAGAAAAGCAGAGGGAGCTGCAGACAGGAAGAAATTGAAGGAGCTCCAGATACAGAATAGAAAGGGGATTCCTGATGGAAGGTAATGTGAGACAGGGGCCCCCCACAGCACTCTACCCTCCTCTCCATCATGCTGTGCTAAGAGCTGTCTTTGGAGAAGCTCAGGGGCTTTGAAAACACAGCTGGTAGGGTAGAAACATGTCTTCTGGGCAAAGTGGGCCTGAGCTGAGAGCCGCAGAAGGGAACATCACTGTGACAGTGGTCCCAAGCTCGTGCCACATCCAAACCCCTGGGCCCCCTTCATAAGGCTGGGTTCCATGGCCATAAGGGTGCATACCATCCAAGCCCCAGAGCCCAGTCAGACTCCCAGGCCTCAAGGCCAGCACCCACGACACACAGGCTGGGACTCTATAACACCCCTGCAGGTGTATTCTTCATCAAACAAAGCATGCAGTGTCCACCAGGGCTGGCACCACTTTTCAACACCCTCTCTTCCCAACATCACTGCCCCTCTTGGCTTCCTCCAACCTTCTCAGCCTCCTTTCCCAGCACCGCCTCTATTAGCTGCCCACTTTTAGACCCCAGGAAGGTCACCCATTCCTGGCAGAGATGACAACTACTCTACTGTCTCTTGTGCAATCTTCGCTTTCTTCCCTCCCCTCCCCCACCCCCACGTTCTGCACATGGCAGCCCAAGGCTCTGTAACACAAAAATCAGATTACATTCCTCTGATCAAAATCCCCCAAAAGCTCCCATTTCACCTGGTGGTGGCCAAGAAGCCCTGAGACCTCTCAGCCCTCATCCTCTTCCTTCTACTGCCATACTCTGCTCCAGCCACTGTGCTGCTCTGTGCCCTGCCACCTCCTCCAGCTAGATGACTCTTTCTACACAAGTCTACTCAGCTCACCCTGACATCTTCATCTTTGCCCAAATATCACCTCTCAGTAAGGCTTCCTTGACCACTCCCTCCCCAGCTACCTTCTCTGCTTTATTTTTCTCCTGATGGACACATTTCCTTATGTGTTGCCTATTCTCTCACTAGAACCTAAGCTGGGTGACAACAGAAACTTCATAAGGGAATGTGGCAATAATTCCCAAGTTGTTTCTCCACTCCAGTCCTTCCCCTCAGCCTCTCCACCACCCCACCAGCCCCCAACCCCAGGCCCCATTTCTCAGCCCCCAGGATGTCACCACTTAGATGTTTCACAGGCCCCCCAACCAGCAAGGGGAAGAATGTTCCTGGCAAAGAGAAAAGGTGGAAAGTGTTTGAGGTTGCTCAAAACCTGAAAGGCAGTCAGTGCAACTGGAAAGCAAAAGCAGAGATGAATGGATGGAGAAGCTGGACAGGTGAAGGAGGGCCCTGAGAGTCAAGTTCGGAATCCTGCCCCTTCAGATCCATTCTCCCACTCTATGTAGATGGCTGTCTCCTACCAACTGCTCCTTCCTCAAGCCTCTATCATGTTCCTCATCTTCACTTCCAGCCTGATAGTCTGCTTGCTTCACTTTCCACCAAGAAAATAATAAAAAGTTGGAAGAGAACTTCTACAAACTCCCAATCACCAGTAACTGCCCCATTTCCACCTCCTCTCTTGATCCTCAGGATAAAAAAACCCATGCTTCTAGGGAAGACCAACCTGTGCCCCAGGGCCCAAATCCTCTCTCTTCCTGAGACACTGCTCAGTAATTGATCTGACACCCCCACCAGCAACTGCCCCATTTCTCTGGTTCCCTTTATAACCAAACTCCTTGACAGACTGCCTGAATTCACTGTTTCTCTTCTCTGATTCCATCCACCTCCCTCTGATCTGGCCTTCACCCCCTCCTCCTTGACATGCCATTTCACTTGGTTTCCAGTCCCCACACATCTGCCTAACTTCTGGAATATGCAGCACCCCAGCGCTCAGCACTCAGACTCCTCTCTTATCCAGTTCTGTGGTTTTAAAAATCATCTATGAAAATGGCCTATGCCGGGCGCGGTGGCTCAAGCCTGTAATCCCAGCACTTTGGGAGGCCGAGACGGGCGGATCACGAGGTCAGGAGATCGAGACCATCCTGGCTAATACGGTGAAACCCTGTCTCTACTTAAAAATACAAAAAACTAGCCGGGCGACAAGGCGGGCGCCTGTAGTCCCAGCTACTCGGGAGGCTGAGGCAGGAGAATGGCGTGAACCCGGGAGGCGGAGCTTGCAGTGAGCTGAGATCCGGCCACTGCACTCCAGCCTGGGTGGCAGAGCAAGACTCCGTCTCAAAAAAAAAAAAAAAAAAGAAAATGGTCTAAAAAATTTATTTTGGTGAAGGCCATACAACTCTGTGAATATAATAAAACCACTGAATTGCACACATTGCATGAATTGTATGGTATGCAAGTCATACATCAATAAAGTTGTTTACTCTTGACTCCTCCAGCCCATACCTCTCTCCACAGGGTTCTTGGCTCATTTATCAAACTTCCCAACCTGTATCTCTGCCAGAAAATTTTTTTTTTTTTTTTGAGACGGAGTCTCGCTCTGTCGCCCAGGCTGGAGTGCAGTGGCACAATCTCGGCTCACTGCAACCTCCGCCTCCTGGGTTCAAGCAATTCTCCTGCCTCAGCCTCCTGAGTAGCTGGGATTACAGGCACCCGCCACCATGCCCAGCTAATTTTTGTATTTTTAGTAGAGACGGGGTTTCACCATGTTGGTCAGGCTGGTCTCGAATCCCTGACCTCGTGATCCACCCACCTCAGCCTCCCAAAGTGCTGGGATTACAGGCATGAGCCACCATGCCCGGCCCGTCTGCCTGAAAATCTAATGGAGATCTCATCTTCCCCTCCCAAACCTGTTTTTCCCATATCCTTCTCCAACATGGATGACAGCAATACCAAGTTCAAGTATTCAGACCAACAACCTCGCATCACCCCCGATTCCTCATTTCTCTCCCACCTCACATCCATCTATCAGCAAATGCCACTGGCTTTCCAAATCCAGGATCCCTCCTCTTCTCACCTCTGCCACTGGTACCAAATGGGCCCAATGACCCACATCACATCTCTAGCCTGGATTATCCCAAGAGCCTCCTGACAGACATCACCCTGCTTCTATTCCAGTCACTGCAATTTATTGTCAGCAGAGTCAATGTTCCTTTCCAAACACAGGTGGGACCATGTCTCTCTGCTCAACCCCTACAATGGTTCCCCACTTCTCTCAAGGTAAAAGCCTGTCTTTTCCATGGCCTACAGGGAACCTACCGACTGGCTCTCATTCCTCTGACCTCATCTCCCACTAGTCTCCCTTTCCTCACTCCACTCCAAGCACATGGATCTTCTTGAAGTTGCTGGAGTGCACCAGGTTGTCCCCAGCTCAGGGCCTTCATGACAGCTGCTATCAGTGCTGCTTGCTCCCTCACCTTCTTCAAGTCCTGCTCAACTAGTAGCCCCTTGGAAGGTCTACACACACCCTATCAGATATGGCGATCCTACTCCCACCCTAGCACTCCTGACCCACTTTCTACGCTTTATTTTTTTCCATGCACCTATCACATGACCTGCAATATGTATCTCATTTATTTGCTTTGGTTATAGTCTGTCTCACTCACTAGAATTTCAGCTTGGTACCTACATATAGTACATACCCAGCAAAAAATGTATATTCATCTGCCTAATCTTTGGACACTGTAGCATCCCAGCACTCAGCACTGTTATTTTAAAAATTAAGAGCTTTGGCTGGGCGCCAAAGCTTTGGCTCACGCCTGTAATCCCAACACTTTGTGAGGCCGAGGCGGGAGGATCATGAGGTCAGGAGTTCGAGACCAGCCTGGCCAACATGGCGAAACCCCATCTCTACTACAAATACAAAAATTTTCCAGGCATGGTGGCGGGCACCTGTAATCCCAGCTACTGGGGAGGCGAAACCCAGTCTCTACTAAAAACACAAAAATTTTCCAGGCATGGTGGCAGGCACCTGTAATCCCAGCTACTGGGGAGGCTGAGACAGGAGAATCGCTTGAACCCAGGAAGCAGAGGTTGAAGGGAGCCAAGATCGTGCCATTGCACTCCAGCCTGGGCGACAAGAGCAAGGCTCCATCTCGGGGGAAAAAAAAGGCTTTATTGATATATAACTTGCATACCATATAATTCACACAATAACTTGCATACTATATAATTCACTCAATGTGTACAATTCAGTGGTTTTAGCATATTCACAGAGTTGTATGGCCATCACCAAAATAAATTTTTTAGACCATTTTCATAGACGAATAAACAGAATTCGCAAACTGTTGCACCCCTGACTATATTATAAAACAAACTCCTTACGGGGGTTTTCAAAGCTATAGGACCATCTGATATAACTCCCGCCCACTTCTGCCATCTCCCAGCCTAATCTACCTCCACCCAAGCTGTGCTTTCCTCGGTTCCAGGAACGCGCCGAGCTTCAAGGCCTTTGCACAAGCACATGCCCTGCTGTGTACCTGAAGTGCTCTTCCCGCGCACGGCCACAGGCCTGGGGGGGGCCTTCCGATTAAGTACCCCTCCTACGGTTCCGGATTCTACCCTGGCAGGACGACCCTAGCTCCTCGTACCTGGCGCGGCCCGACCTAGCGTCTGCCACTCAGTTGACCTCTGACCTGTTAGTCCCCGCCCCTGGAGTGCCGCATCCGGTAGCGAGAGTTCAACTTCCTGACTAGGAGCCAATCAGGGGGGCCGCCTCGTTGTCTACGACAGAGGGTGGGGGAAGATGCGCCGTTTCCGGTGGCAGGGTCTGGGGAAGGGGCGGCAGGCGCCATGTCCGGCCGCGAAGGTAAGTGTTGCGGGACGGTGAGGACTGTGAGGACTGCGAGGACTGCGGGGACGGTGGGGCAGGGACCGGGCGGCAGGGGCAGGCCGAACGTGCTCGTGTCGCCCACAGGTGGCAAGAAGAAGCCACTGAAACAGCCTAAGAAGCAGGCCAAGGAGATGGACGAGGTGAGGGCGGGCGCGGAGGCACGGGCGGGTGCGGAGGGCCTGGGAGACAGGCCTGAGTTGAACCCGCTCTGCCTCTCCCCAGGAAGATAAGGCTTTCAAGCAGAAACAAAAAGAGGAGCAGAAGAAACTCGAGGAGCTAAAAGCGAAGGCCGCAGGGAAGGGGCCCTTGGGTAAGTGGGGGCTGAATGTAGCTCAAGCTGGCCAAACGCTATGAGCGTCCGTTGGGATGAGGGCGCGGACATGCCTTTTTCCTGCCTCCTGAACTGCGAGGTCTCGTTTTCCGACGTCCGCTGTAGCGGATGGTCTTTAGCCATTCTCGGATTTGCAGCAGCAGTAAGGGCCGGGAGCTGGAAACGAAGTCTCCTGCCTCCCAGGCAGTCTGGGCTTCCATTCCTTAGGGAAGAGCTGCAGAAACGGAAACATTGAAATGTATTTACCTCAGACGCAGATTCATACAGTTAAATTTCTCAGTGTCTTCCGCAATCTCTCGCCCCAGATTCGTATTTCACTGCCTTCTTAGTGTTTGAACGTTACTTGACTTCGAAGTTTTTCTGTGTGTTTTTGGTTTTGTTTTTTTGAGACAGAGGCTCACTCTGTCTCCCAGGTTGGAATGCAGCGGCGCCATCCCGGCTCACTGCAGCCTCCGCCTTCCGGATTCTAAGCGATTCTCCTACCTCATCCTCCCAAGTAGCTGGGAGTACAGGCGGCTGCCACCACGTCTGCCTAATTTTTCTTTTTCTTTTTTTTTTTTTTTTTTTTTGAGACCGAGTTCGGCTAATTTTTGCATTTTTAGTAGAGAGAGGGTTTCACCATCTTGGCCAGGCTGGTCTTGAACTCCTGACCTCGTGATCCACCCGCCTCGGCCTCCCAAATGCTGGGATTGCAGGCGTGAGCCACCACGCCTAATTTTTTTCGTATTTATTGTAGAGACGGAGTTTCACTATGTTGGCCAGGCTGGTCTCAACTCCTGACCTCAGGTGATCCACCCGCCTCGGCCTCCCAAAGTGCTCAGGTTACAAGCCTGAGCCAAAGCCCCCGGCCACCTTTTTTTTTTTTTTTTTTGTACTCATATTATCTCTATGCTTTTGCTTCCTTTTTTTTTTTTTTTTTTTTTTTGAGACAGAGTCTTGCTCTGCCACCCAGGCTGGAGTGCAGTGGCCGGATCTCAGCTCACTACAAGCACCGCCTCCCGGGTTTACGCCATTCTCCTGCCTCAGCCTCCCGAGTAGCTGGGACTACAGGCGCCCGCCTCGTCGCCCGGCTAGTTTTTTGTATTTTTAAGTAGAGACAGGGTTTCACCGTATTAGCCAGGATGGTCTCGATCTCCTGACCTCGTGATCTGCCCGTCTCGGCCTCCCAAAGTGCTGGGATTACAGGCGTGAGCCACCGCGCCCGGCTGCTTTTGCTTTCTGAGTCTACTTCTGGGTGTGCCTAGACTGAAAGATAAAGTCCAGGCTCTTCAGTGTGCTGTTGCTCCATATGCTTTTCTAACTGAATCCCCCACCTTTTTACATCTTTTATGTAGGAGGAATTAATTACATTTCAAAAGATTTTTGAGGCCCAGCAGTTCTAGTACTTTGTGCATCTTAAGCATTATTTTACATTCATCCAACTAGTGATTATTTCCTCCACAGTTGTTTATGCCCTATTTGAGCACTGTGAGCCACACTAGGCATGATGGAGACAAGGATGGTGGGAGTGTCATCTGGGGCTTCTCAAGACCTGTCTCCCAGTGGGTTTGATCCATTATTCTTTACCTACTCAGCACTGAGATTCTAGTTCTTGAGATTCCTTTTCAGAATAGTGTAAGGGGCCAGGCACAGTGGCTGACGACCATAATCCTAGTGCTTTGGGAGGCCTAAGCAGGAGGATTGTTTAAGGCTAGGAGTTCACAGCATCAAAGGGAGACCCTGTCTACAGAAAAATTTTAAAATTAGCTGAGCGTGGTGGTGGTGGCTCATTTCCTGTAATCCCAGCTATTTAAAAGGCTGAGGCAGCCTCACTTAAGCACAGGAGTTAAAGGTAAGAGGATTATTTGAGAACAGGAGTTCAGGCTGCAGTGAGCTGGGATCACGCCACTGTATTCCCGCCTGGGAGATAGAGTGAGACCCTATCTCAAAAAAAAAAAGGTATCTTGCACCCTCTTTTAATCTGTGATTGTGTATAGGGAAAAGATCAGTCCTTAGTGTAACTCTATGCTAGTTGTTTCTCATTGAGCATCATCTAATTTTTTTTAAGGTTTATTTTGTCAGGCCTCTTTGGATCTTCTTTCCTGTATTATGCATACATAACCCTACACTGTTTCTTTTTTTTTAGATGGAGTCTCACTTTGTTGCCCAGGCTGGAGTGCAGTGGCGCGATCTCAGCTCACTGCAACTTCCGCCTCCTGGGTTCAAGTGATTCTCCTGCCTCAGCCTCCTGAGTAGCTGGGATTACAGGTGCACATGGCCATTCCTGGCTAATTTTTGTATTTTTAGTAGAGACAGGGTTTCACCATGTTGGCCAGGATGGTCTCGATCTCCTGACCTTGTGATCTGCCCGCCTCAGCCTTCTAAAGTGCTGGGATTACAGGCGTGAACCACCGCGCCTGGCCCAATCCTACACTGTTTCTTAAATCGCCTACTGGGTTCCACATATATGATGATTTGTAAATTAGTAGAGTATACCAGGTGCCAGGATCATAATATGGAAGGCAGTGTAAGTGTAACATGGCAGTTAAGAATGTGGACTTTGCCGGGCGCGGTGGCTCAAGCCTGTAATCCCAGCACTTTGGGAGGCCGAGACGGGCGGATCACAAGGTCAGGAGATCGAGACCATCCTGGCTAACACTGTGAAACCCCGTCTCTATTAAAAATACAAAAAACGAGCCGGGCGAGGTGGCGGGCGCCTGTAGTCCCAGCTACTCCGGAGGCTGAGGCAGGAGAATGGCGTAAACCCGGGAGGCGGAGCTTGCAGTGAGCTGAGATCCGGCCACTGCACTCCAGCCCCAGCGACAGAGCAAGACTCCGTCTCAAAAAAAAAAAAAAAGAATGTGGACTTTGAAGTCAGACAACTCAGGTTGGAATCCTGGCTTGTCACATACCTTGAACAACACCTAACAATAATACTTCTTTTTTGGCTGGGCACAGTGGCTCACGTTTGTAATCCCACACTTTGGGAGGCTGAGGTGGGTGGACCACTTGAGGTCAGGAGTTTGAGACCTGCCTGGCCAACATGGTGAAACCCCATCTCTACTAAAAATACCAAAATTAGCCGGATGTGGTGGCATGTGTCTGTAGTCCCAGCTACTCGGGAGGCTGATGCATTAACAATCGCTTGAACCCGGGAGGCGGAGGCTGCAGTGAGCCAAAATTGCACCACCGTAGTCCAGCTTAGGTGACAAAACAAGACCCCGTCTCAAAAAAAAAAAAGGCTGGGCTCGGTGGCTCACACTTGTAATCCCTGCATTCTGGGAGGCCAAGGCAGGCAGATCACCTGAGGTCAGGAGTTCGAGACCAGCCTGACCAATATGGTGAAGCCCCATCTCTACTAAAAATACAAAAATTAGCTGGGGCTTGTAGTCCCAGCTGCTCGGGAGGCTGAGACGGGAAAATTGCTTGAACCCAGGAGGCGGGGTTTGCAGTGAGCCGAGATCGTGCCACTGCACTCCAGCCTGGGCAACACAGCAAGACTCTGTCTCAAAAAAAAAAAAAAGAACTTCTTTTTCTGTAAAATGGTTTGATATGGCATGAGGATTAAATAAGCCAATCCATGAAGTATACAGGAGTGTAGATCTAGACCAGTGCGCAGCCAGCCACTGCTTGTAAACTCCATCTTATCCTCATTTTACCTTTACCTAGAACAGACAGTATCAGTGAAGCTGCTATCCATGCTTGTGTTAAAGTGAATGCCCAGTACAAAAGCCAGGCTTTACTAAGGTCCACAGCAGGTCCATGGGGCTTCTACCGTAAGAACTATATTTTTCCCTAATTGTGACTATTTTTCTTTTGCAGCCACAGGTGGAATTAAGAAATCTGGCAAAAAGTAAGCTGTTCCTTGTACCTGAGGAGATGGTGACCCTTTATTTCATCCTTATTTAAACGTCTATATTCCCTGCCATAACATCTTTTGCCACCTAAAGCTGGAATTGTGTTGTCTTGGAGCTGTTGTACATTTAAGAATAAACTTTTGTAAAAAAACAAAAAACAAAAAAAAAAATTCTTACAGTGGCTCATTATCTCTTAGTTGTTTTCACTAAGTCATTCCTACCATAACTGTGAATTTAAAGTAAAACCAGCTCAGAACCTTGCCAGAGTCTGCTCTTTGTTCCTAGTTCTACCCTAAACTTTGTATCACCTGAAATTAAACCAACTCGTTTGAAAGGATGTCCTTCTCGTGTGGTTGTATGCCTGGCAATACCTTACATGAGGTTAGTGGAAGAATTTGCACGTTTTTTTCTTGGTGGGGGAGGGGGTGGAGTCTCTCTCACCCAGGGTGGAGTGCAGTGGCATGATCTCTGCTCAGTGCAACCTCCACCTCCCAGGTTCAAGGTATTCTCCTGCTTCGGCCTCGCAAGTAGCTGTGGTTACAGGCACCTGCCACCATGCCTGGCTAATTTTTTGTATTTTTAGTAGACGGGTTTCACCATGTTGGCCAGGCTGGTCTCAAACTCCTGACCTCAAGTGATCTGTCTGCTTCAGCCTCCCAAAGTGCTGGGATTACAGGCATGAGCCACTGTGCCTGACTAGAATTTGTGCTTTTAAAACCCATCTTTGGCCGGGCGCGGTGGCTCAAGCCTGTAATCCCAGCACTTTGGGAGGCCGAGACGGGCGGATCACGAGGTTAGGAGATCGAGACCATCCTGGCTAACACGGTGAAACCCCGTCTCCACTAAAAACTACAAAAAAAAAAACTAGCCGGGCGAGGTGGCGGCGCCTGTAGTCCCAGCTACCCGGGAGGCTGAGGCAGGAGAATGGCGTGAACCCGGGAGGCGGAGCTTGCAGTGAGCTGAGATCCAGCCACAGCACTCCAGCCTGGGTGACAGAGCGAGACTCCGTCTCAAAAAAAAAAAAAAAAAAAAAATCCATCTTTAAGTTGTGACATCCAGATTGCCAAATGTTTTGGTGAGACTTGTTCATCTCTTCATGTAAGGCGTGTGCTATATGCAGGCACTGGGGTACGTACCAGGGAACAGTTCCTGTTGTCAAGGAACTTCTCTACTGTGGAAGAGGTAGGGCAGGGCAAATGATATGATCCTCCAAGTTGCTGGCAGTGAAGTCCTCATGCACACCAAACAGGTCCAGGGCAGCAGCTGCGGGAAGCCCCAGCCCACTTGCTGGTGGATGGAGGGGGTGCCAGTGCCAGGCAAGGGGTTGGGGGTGAGGCAAAACAGGGGCTCACTACTTCCTGCTGCCCAGGACTGGAGTCCCAGGCATACCTACCCCTTGCCCCTCACTAAATGCAAAGACAGAGACCATAATGTATGCTAAATATGTATTAAAACGCTTAGCTGGGTGTGCTGGTGCACTTCTGTAGTCCCAGCTATTTGGGAGGCTGAGGTGGGAGGATCACTTGAGCCCAGGAGTTTGAGACTGCAGTGAGCCAAGATCACACCACCGCACTCCATCCTGGGAGACAGAACAAGACCCTGTATTAAAAAAAAAAAAAAATTAATTCAGAAGCACAAGTATTTGGATTTCCCTCCCAGGCCCTTAATACAACTATGTTAATAATACTGAGCTTTCTCTGAATGTATTTTCAAAGAGAGCTCTGGAACCATTATGGGACTTTGCTAAATCAAAACTAGGTTTTAGAATATTTAAAACTTTCATGATTAATGTACTAGATATTAACGCAGGATGGGGGGTGGGGGGAAGCCTGTGTTGGTCCTCTCCAGAAAGTTGCACAGCCAGGAGCACCCTTCTGTAGGCTTCAGGCATTCCCTATGGGGCCTTGCCAGCTGGCACCCAGCCGTAGGCTGCTAAAACAAACCTGAGCACCAGTGATTGACACTGTTTGTGAGAGCAAGTTACTTGGTGGAACCTATCCCCCTTTAACAAATGAACAATCCTGTCTCTTTCCAGAACCAGAGTCCCGCAGCAATTAAGCATGCAACATTCGGGCAGCTATCTGAGGGAGACTACCAGTTACTCCAAAAAACTTTCAACTCCTTAGACATTGTAGGCCCTGATAGCACTCTCTTTTTCATTTAATCTTTTTATTTAATGCCTTCACAAACATTCCTAGGACACTCACAGGTGAGGTTTGGCACTGAGCAGATAAGGCTGAAAGGGTCTTGCTCCTGTTACTCTCCATTGCCAGTTCTCTATTGCGGCTGTTCTGCATACCACAGCTGCCCAATAAAATTTGTCAGGCACGCAAGTCCACCTCAAATTGCTGCTCCTTTGTGAAGCTTTACCTCTGTCTTCGCCACAGGTAACTGACCTGGCCTTTCTGTGGCCTCCCTTTCAATGTAGAATTCTCGTGTTAGTCTTATGGCCAGCCTCCTACCCCTCTATCCTGCTAACTTGACTCAACCTGTAGGACAGCCCAGGTGCCATTTACAGAGGGACTTCCTTGACCTCCTCAGCCCTATTCTATATAACCAGGGCTTAGAAAAAAAAACACTCCAGCACTCAGAGGAATGAATGTTAACAGCCTGGGCAGCTCCCACCCCCTCCCACACAGGAACAGCTCCAAACATCACTCCTCCTTGGACTTTCCTCCTCCCTGGGCCTACCTCAAATGTACATATGTGAAACATTCACTATATCCGAAGATGTCTGCACACGACAGCTCTATTCATACTCCTCATCCAACAAATTCCACTCTGAAGAAAGCCTCGGGGTTTGTAGGAAGTGGGTCTGGCGGGAGAACGAAAGCGAGGTCACGGAGACCACATCCCTGAATGCTGCCTGGCTCGACTCAAACGCAACACGCGTTAAATGCTAGGGCAAGCTGCTCCTGCGCAGCCCTCCTCCACAGAGTGCCAGGGAGAGAGCGTAAAGCCACCTGCGCGGCGGAGCTGGTGCGCCTCCGACCCGCCTCTCCGGTAAAGGGGTCGGGCTGCATTGAGTCCTTGCAGCAAACCTGCCGAATTCCAGACGTGGACTTCTGAACACCCGGCACGGCCGGGTTTGGCGGCGCGCTAGGACTTTCGTCATTCTTCCGCGCCCTCCGCCTGCCAGGTGATTGGCCCCTGGGCCAGGGGCGGGGCACTCGCTGTGTAGGCAAGCCGCGGCGCGCGGGCGGTTGGTCCAGTTCTCGGGCCTGGAGGTAGGCGAGTCTGGCTTGTCGCTGTCGGATACTTGGGGTGAGCGGAAAGCATGGCGGGGACCTCTGCGCCAGGCAGCAAGAGGCGGAGCGAGACCCCGGCGCCTCGCCCCGGCCCGCCGCCGGGCACCGGGCACCCCCCGAGCAAGCGGGCCCGGGGCTTCTCCGCGGTCGCTGCCCCGGACCCTGACGACCCGTTTGGCGCGCATGGGGACTTCACTGCCGACGACCTGGAGGAGCTTGACACCCTCGCGTCACAGGCCCTGAGCCAGTGTCCGGCCGCGGCTCAGCAAGTGTCCAGTGAGTGCTCCTCGCGGCCTTTTTCTCGGAGGGAGTTGCAGACCGCGCCAGATCGCCTTGATGGCTGTGGCTTCGGAACCTCGCGGCCAGCACTGCCCTTTCGCCTTTTTAAAATGTGGGAACACTCTGATTTAAGCAGTGGTTGTCTTCCAGAAGGTCCTTTGATTTTAGGGGGAAATGCATTAGCCAGGTCATACAGCAGATTTGAAACACAGAACGCTAAGTAGACATTTTACTTTATTTTCTAAAGTTTAGGCCACTTGGTTCTTGGTTCTAAGCAGAGATCCTTGGAACACACCTACCACCACCATCAGAACCAACACTACCCATGCATGAGGACCCATTCTTGTGACAAGTTTGAGCGGCTTTAGATTTTATGAAGCCCACTGTCTCCCTTGGGCAGTGTTAGCATGGGAGGAGTCTGACACAGGCAAGAGATGAAATAAATTTATTCTTTTATACAACCAGTAAACTGTGCTAGGTGCCCATACGTGAGGAACTGCAACTGAGCTAACAATGAACAAAATACAAAAACTGTCCTTCATGGAGCTTACATGCTAGTTGAGGAATGAGTGAAGTCTTGAGGACTCCCAGAAAGAGAAAGGTTTTGAGTGCACCTTGCACCTGTACTTGGGTGTCTCAAGGCACCTTAAACTCAACACGATCATTTCCTGGAAACCCAGTTCTCCTCCAGCATTTCTAGCATGGTGCCGGCAAAGCAGACATTCAGAGAATGATGACCACAAGGAAGTAACTAGCACCACTCTCCATCCAGTGGCACAAGGCGACTTTTCGCCTTTCCTTGACTCTACATCTAATTTCTTTGCAAAGCCTGTCAAGCTTACCTTCTTAATCCTTCTCTGGACTCTTATCACTTCTACCAACTGCCTGATCTATGCTGCCATGAGTCCTCCCTTGAACAATAGTCTGCTAAATTGGTTTCCCATTTCCAGTCTTCACTCCCTACAAGTGAGGCTTCACATTACATTCTGAGTGATCTTTTCAAAATTCAAATCTGGCTGTGTCTTACACATATACATAAACAACCCTATTTTTTTTTTTTCTTTTTTTTTTTTTTTTTGAGACGGAGTCTCGCTCTGTCGCCCAGGCTGGAGTGCAGTGGCCGGTTCTCAGCTCACTGCAAGCTCCGCCTCCCGGGTTCGCGGCATTCTGCCTCAGCCTCCCGAGTAGCTGGGACTACAGGCGCCCGCCAGGTCGCCCGGCTAGTTTTTTGTATTTTTAGTAGAGACGGGGTTTCACCATGTTAGCCAGGATGGTCTCGATCTCCTGACCTCATGATCCGCCCGTCTCGGCCTCCCAAAGTGCTGGGATTACAGGCTTGAGCCACCGCGCCCGGCCTTTTTCTTTTTTTTTTGAGACGGAGTCTCACTCTGTCACCCAGGCTGAAGTGCAGTGGTGCCATCTTGGCTCACTGCAGCCTCCACCTCCCAGGTTCAAGCGATTCTGCCTCAACCTCCCTAGTAGCCTCAGCCTCCCGAGTAGCTGGGATTACTTGTGCCCGCCACCACGCCCAGGTAATTTTTGTATTTTTGGTAGAGATGGGATTTTGCAGTGTTGGCCAGGCTGGTCTCAAACTCCTGAGCTCAGGTGATCCGCCCGCCTCGGCCTCCGAAAGTGCTGGGGTTACAGGCGTGAGCCACCATACCCAGCCATGAACACCCCTAATGAAAGCCCTTTAATAATTTCCCACTTCTGGCCGGGCGCGATGGCTCAAGCCCGTAATCCCAGCACTTTGGGAGGCCGAGATGAGCGGATCACGAGGTCAGCAGATCGAGACCATCCTGGCTAACACGGTGAAACCCCGTCTCTACTAAAAATACAAAAACTAGCCGGGCGAGGTGGCGGGCCCCTGTAGGCAGGAGAATGGCATAAACCCGGGAGGCAGAGCTTGCAGTGAGCTGAGATCCGGCCACTGCACTCCAGCCGGGGCGACAAAGCGAGACTCCGCCTCAAAAAAATAATAATAATAATTTCCCACTTCTAGTGTAAAGACCAAAATCCTTAACATGGCCTGCAAGGCCCAGCCTGGTTTGGCCCTTTCTCACTCTCTGGGTTCTGGCTACACTAACTTTCTTTGAATTCTCTCTGCTTCTTTACAATACAGGAACTTTATACATTGTTCTTTCTTTGTACATTGAGTATACTTTCCATTCATTCATCTCCACTCATCTGGTTAATTCCTACTTGTCCTTCAGCTCTCAGCTCCTTCAAGTCTTCCCTAGGGAAATGTTCCAGTCATCCCATATAAGTCAGATTGCTGTCATATTACAGGCTTTCCTGTATTTGTTCTGTTCTGCAGTTCTTAATCACAGTTATAATTTTACATTTATCTGTGTGATTATTTGTCGAATGTCTTTTAAGCTCTGTGAATGTAAGGACAGTATTAATTTTGCTCGCCATTTTATCTGTAGAGCCTAACATGCCTGGCATATTGTATGTGGTTAGTAACTATTATTGAATAATAAATAGATCATTGAGTTCTGGCCAATGAGATCTCCTCAGGCTTTAGATGACACTCTTGGAATTGGATGAAGGATAGGGAAAGAGTAATAGGATCTGTTCTTTTAGAAGGACCATTTATGAGTTTCAGCCGGTGTGGTGACTCATGCCTGTAATCCCAGCACTTTGGGAGGCTGACGCGGGCTGATCACTTGAGGCCAGGAGTTTGAGACCAGGTTGGCCAATATGGTGAAACCCCATCTCTACTAAAAATATAAAAATTACTTGGGCCTGGTAGCACATCCCTATAATCCCAGCTACTCAGGAGGTTAAGGCACGAGAATCGCTTGAACCTGGGAGGTGGAGGTTGCAGTGAGCTGAGATCACACCACTGCACTCCAACCTGGGCAACAGAGCAAGACTCAGTCTCAAAAAAAAAAAAAGATCATTTATGAGTTTGAACCATGTTCTTAGGTTGAAAAACACCTGTATTGCTTACTAGGTCTTTCTCTGCTTTGCTTTCAAGAGTAATTCTTCCCAGCACTTCGGGAGGCAAAGGCAGGAGGGTTGCTTAAGCCCAGGAATTCAAGACCAACCTGGGCAACATAAGGAAAAAAACCCCATCTCTACAAAGAATTTTAAAATTAGGCCGGGCGCGGTGGCTCAAGCCTGTAATCCCAGCACTTTGGGAGGCCGAAGCGGGCGGATCATGAGGTCAGGAGATCGAGACCATCCTGGCTAACACGGTGAAACCCCGTCTCTACTAAAAAAATACAAAAAACTAGCCGGGCGAGGTGGCGGGCACCTGTAGTCCCAGCTACTCCGGAGGCTGAGGCAGGAGAATGGCATGAACCCGGGAGGCGGAGCTTGCAGTGAGCTGAGATCCCGTCATTGCACTCCAGCCTGGGCGGCAGAGCGAGACTCCATCTCAAAAAAAAAAAAAGAATTTTAAAATTAGCCAGGCGGCCGGGCGCAGTGGCTCACACCTGTAATCCCAGCACTTTGGGAGGCTGAGGCGGGCAGATCACGAGGACAGGAAATCAAGACCAGCCTGGCCAACATGGTGAAACGCCATCTCTACTAAAATACAAAAAAAAAAAAAAAATTAGCCAGGCATGGTGGCATATACCTGTACAGCTACATAGGAGGCTAAGGCAGGAGGATCACTTGAACCCAGGAGGTCAGGGTGGCAGTGAGCAGTGATCACACCACTGCACTCCAGCCTGGGTGACAGAGCAAGACCCTATTTCAAAAAAAAAAAAAAGTGGGTATTTTCAGCATTTTCTGGTGAAAGTGGGAAAATGTTGGGTCCTGAAATGTATATGGAACTGTTTTTTACAGGTGATCATAAGGTCTACAGATTATTAGATGGCTTGTCAAAAAATCCAGCAGGGAAAAACAGAGAAAGTGTTCCAATTAAAGATAATTTTGAATTAGAGGTACTTCAAGCACAATACAAAGAACTGAAAGAAAAGGTAAGTGACTTAACTTGCTGTTTTTGTAGCTAATTCATTCACTTATGTGTTTAAGAGCATGTACAGTAAAATATACGAAAGTTGTAAAACAAGTGTCTAGATTCATCCCTATGACACGGGAGAAGACTAGGGAAAGACAGCCAGAAAGTTTAGGCTGAAAGAAACTAAATCGGCTGGGCGCGGTGGCTCAAGCCTGTAATCCCAGCACTTTGGGAGGCCGAGACGGGTGGATCACGAGGTCAGGAGATCGAGACCATCCTGGCTAACACGGTGAAACCCCATCTCTACTAAAAAAATACAAAAAGCTAGCCAGGCGAGGTGGCGGGCGTCTGTAGTCCCAGCTACTCGGGAGGCTGAGACAGGAGAATGGCGTAAACCCGGGAGGCGGAGCGTGCAGTGAGCTGAGATCCGGCCACTGCACTCCAGCCCGGGCAACAGAGCGAGACTCCGTCTCAAAAAAAAAAAAAAAAAGAAACTAAATCGTGAGATTCCTAATGGCAAAGGCAAGAAGAAAAACACTGTATACCAGATCCAAAAAGAGATACAAACTTAGGGTACTGAGATGAATTTATAGCATATATCTTCATGTGAAGAACACAACTTCATATTGGTTGCTATTTTCACTAGCAGCTTTGCAAGAAAGCAGACACCCTTCATATCACCATCTGTAGGTCCCTAAGAAAACCAGGAATATAATGTGGAATTTTAGTTGGGCAAAGTATGTGACCCAGATTTTTTTTTTTTTGAGATGGAGTCTGTCATCCAGGCTGGAGTGCGGTGACACAATCTCGGCTCACTGCAACCTCTGCTTTCTGGTTTTAAGCGATTTTCATGCCTTAGCTTCCAGAGTAGCTGGGACTACAGGTGTGCACCACCATGCCCACCTAATTCTTGTACTTTTAGTAGAGACGGAGTTTCACCATTCTGGCCAGGCTGGTCTCAAACTCCTGGCGTCAACCTCCCAAAGTGTTGAGATTACAGACATGAGTTACCACACCCAGCTGACCCAGATTGTTAATGCCTCTTAGAGCCTAAAGAATCCAGCTAGGCATGGTGGCTCACACCTGTAATCCCAGCACATTGGTAGGCCGAGGCCAGTGGATCACCTGAGGTCAGGAGTTCGAGACCAGCCTGGCCAACATGGTGAAAACCTGTCTCTACTAAAAATACAAAAATTAGGCTGGGCGCGGTGGCTCAAGCCTGTAATCCCAGCATTTTGGGAGGCCGAGACGGGCGGATCACAAGGTCAGGAGATCGAGACCATCCTGGCTAACACGGTGAAACCCCGTCTCTACTAAAAAAATACAAAAAACTAGCCGGGCGAGGTGGTGGGCGCCTGTAGTCCCAGCTACTTGGGAGGCTGAGGCAGGAGAATGGCGTGAACCCGGGAGGTGGAGCTTGCAGTGCGCTGAGATCCGGCCACTGCACTCTAGCCTGGGTGACAGAGCGAGACTCCGTCTCAAAAAAAAAAAAAAAAAAATACAAAAATTAGCTGGGCGTGGTGGCAGGCGCCTGTAATAGGTCAGCTACTCAGGAGGCTGAGGCAGGCTGGAACCCAGGAGGTGAAGGTTGCAGTGAGCCGAGATTGTGCCATCACACTCCAGCCTAGGTGACAACAGAGAGACTCCGTCTCAAGAAAAAACAAAAAGTCGGGCGCGGTGGCTCACGCCTGTAATCCCAGCACTTTGGGAGGCCGAGACAGGCGGATCACGAGGTCAGGAGATGGAGACCATCCAGGCCAACATGGTGAAACCCCGTCTCTACTAAAAATACAAAAATTAGCTGGGCGTGGTGGCAGGCGTCTGTAATAGGTCAGCTACTCAGGAGGCTGAGGCAGGCTGGAACCCAGGAGGTGAAGGTTGCAGTGAGCCGAGATTGTGCCATCACACTCCAGCCTAGGTGACAACAGAGAGACTCCGTCTCAAGAAAAAACAAAAAGTCGGGCGCGGTGGCTCACGCCTGTAATCCCAGCACTTTGGGAGGCCGAGACAGGCGGATCACGAGGTCAGGAGATGGAGACCATCCAGGCCAACATGGTGAAACCCCGTCTCTACTAAAAATACAAAAAAATTAGCCGGGCGTAGTGATGGGCATCTGTAGTTCCAGCTACTCGGGAGGCTGAGGCAGGAGAATGGCGTGAACCCAGGAGGTGGAGCTTGTAGTGAGCCGAGATCACGCCACTGCACTCCAGCCTAGGCGACTGAGCAAGACTCTGTCTCAAAAAAAAGAAAAGGAATCTGACCAGGCAAGGTGGCTCATGCCTGTAATGCTAGCACTTTGGGAGGCCAAGGTGAGAGAATCGCTTGAACCCAGGAGTTCAAGACCAGCCTGGGCAATACAATGAGACCCTATCTCTACAAATAAAAGTGAGAACTAGCCAGGTTAGTGGCACATGCTTTATAGTCCTAGCTCCTCAGTAGGTTGAGGTGAGAGGATCACTTGAGCCCAGGAGTTCGAGGTTACATTGAGCTATGATTGTGCCACAGCATTCCAGCCTAAGCAACCCAATCCCCCTCCCTGGCAAAAAGAACCTGCATGCATGAGTGACAAGTGTATCCTTAAGCTGTCTTGATGAGTATCAGCTGTCCCATGAACAGGCCTAGCAGACCATGGTGACATCTGGTTGCTGTGGATATATTTTGAGTACTCATTTGTCTGTAGGATATGTTTTTCCTGTGCTTTCTCCATCTCCCCAACTACATGTTAAAACAAAGTACATAAGCCGGGCGCGGTGGCTCACGCCTGTAATCCCAGCACTTTGGAAGGCGGAGGCGGGCGGATCACGAGGTCAGGAGATCGAGACCACGATGAAACCCCGTCTCTACTAAAAATATAAAACAAAAAATGAGCTGGGCGTGGTGGCGGGTGCCTGTAGTCCAGCTACTCAGGAGGCTGAGGCAGGAGAATGGCGTGAACCCAGGAGGCGGAGCTTGCAGTGAGCCAAGATGGCGCCACTGCACTCCAGCCTGGGCGACAGAGCAAGACTCTGTCTCAAAAAAAAAAACAAACAAAAACAAAGTACATGGCCGGGCGCGGTGGCTCACGCCTGTAATCCCAGCACTTTAGGAGGCCGAGGCGGGCGGATCACGAGGTCAGGAGATCAAGACCATCCTGGCTAACACAGTGAAACCCCGTCTCTACTAAAAATATAAAACAAAAAATGAGCTGGGCGTGGTGGCGGGTGCCTGTAGTCCAGCTACTCGGAGGCTGAGGCAGGAGAATGGCGTGAACCCAGGAGGCGGAGCTTGTAGTGAGCCGAGATCACGCCACTGCACTCCAGCCTAGGCGACTGAGCAAGACTCTGTCTCAAAAAAAAGAAAAGGAATCTGACCAGGCAAGGTGGCTCATGCCTGTAATGCTAGCACTTTGGGAGGCCAAGGTGAGAGAATCGCTTGAACCCAGGAGTTCAAGACCAGCCTGGGCAATACAATGAGACCCTATCTCTACAAATAAAAGTGAGAATTAGCCAGGTTAGTGGCACATGCTTTATAGTCCTAGCTACTCAGTAGGTTGAGGTGAGAGGATCACTTGAGCCCAGGAGTTCGAGGTTACATTGAGCTATGATTGTGCCACAGCATTCCAGCCTAAGCAACCCAATCCCCCTCCCTGGCAAAAAGAACCTGCATGCATGAGTGACAAGTGTATCCTTAAGCTGTCTTGATGAGTATCAGCTGTCCCATGAACAGGCCTAGCAGACCATGGTGACATCTGGTTGCTGTGGATATATTTTGAGTACTCATTTGTCTGTAGGATATGTTTTTCCTGTGCTTTCTCCATCTCCCCAACTACATGTTAAAACAAAGTACATAAGCCGGGCGCGGTGGCTCACGCCTGTAATCCCAGCACTTTGGAAGGCGGAGGCGGGCGGATCACGAGGTCAGGAGATCGAGACCACGATGAAACCCCGTCTCTACTAAAAAAATACAAAAAAGTTAGCCGGGCGCGGTGGCGGGGTGCCTGTAGTCCCAGCTACTCAGGAGGCTGAGGCAGGAGAATGGCGTGAACCCAGGAGGCGGAGCTTGCAGTGAGCCAAGATGGCGCCACTGCACTCCAGCCTGGGCGACAGAGCAAGACTCTGTCTCAAAAAAAAAACAAACAAAAACAAAGTACATGGCCGGGCGCGGTGGCTCACGCCTGTAATCCCAGCACTTTAGGAGGCCGAGGCGGGCGGATCACGAGGTCAGGAGATCAAGACCATCCTGGCTAACACAGTGAAACCCCGTCTCTACTAAAAATATAAAACAAAAAATGAGCTGGGCGTGGTGGCGGGTGCCTGTAGTCCAGCTACTCGGGAGGCTGAGGCAGGAGAATGGCGTGAACCCGGGAGGCGGAGCTTGCAGTGAGCCAAAATCGTGCCATTGCACTCTAGCCTGGGTGACAGAGCGAGACTCCGTCTCAAAAAAAAAAAAAAAAAAACAAAGTACATAAGTAGTTTTCTTTTACAAAGTTTTCACGAGATTAATTTGGGATTTACAGATGAAAGTAATGGAAGAAGAAGTTCTCATTAAGAATGGAGAAATTAAAATTTTGCGAGACTCACTACATCAGACGGAATCTGTTCTAGAGGAACAGAGAAGATCACATTTTCTTCTTGAGCAAGAGAAAACCCAAGCACTCAGTGACAAAGAAAAGGAATTCTCCAAAAAGGTGACCCAGAGCATTTGTTTTGCACCAGCTTTGCCTGCCCACTGATTTCCTTTGACCAGGGTTGCCTGTAAATCTTCCAGGGAGATTTCAACATTTGTTTATCTTAAATACTTTCTGCTATCATCTAATTGCCATGCACTCTTCTTCCAGTGTCTGGATATGTTTTGGAAAGGGATTTAGGTGCAACTCTATTTTGCTGTGGTAGTTGGTCTTGGCAGGAACGAATAACTAGCTTAGCATTTCTAGAAACAGGCTTACATTAGGGCTCTTTTGCTAGATCAGAAACTCAACTGACCTAGCTTAGGCTAAAAGGAAATGTATTGGCTTCCATATCCAAGTCTTGGAAGAACAGGGGTGTGCTGGGGCCTTAAATGACTTAAATCTTGCCAGAACATTTTTATTCTCTATGCTATAAAAAGGCTCTATCATTATGGTAGAGGGTGTATTCTCCAGAAACTACTGGGCTCATATTTTGTAAATACAGAGCAGAATTAAGACTTAGGGCCACGTGCAGTGGCCCACACCTGCAATCCCGCACTTTGGGAGGCTGAGGCGAGAGGATCACTTGAGCCAGAAGTTCGAGACCAGCCTGGGCAACTGGTGAGACCTCATCTCTACAAAAAAAAAAAAAAAAAGAAAAAATTAACAAAATTATCCAGGCATGGTGGTGTGTACCTGTAGTCCCAGCTACTCAGGAGGCTGAGGTGGGAGAATTGCTTGAGCCCAGGAAGTTGAGGCTGCAGTAAGCCACGATCATGCCATTGTCCTCTAGCCTGAGCAACAGAACGAGACCCTGTCTCAAAAAAAGACTTAGGCTTCCTCATTGCAAGTTTTAAAATTCTGAGAAAGGCTCTGATTGGTCTAACTTGAGTTGTGTCTGTCCCTGGCCAATTGCTATAACCAAAAGCAAAAAAATGACAGCTCTCATTCTAATAAAATAGTCAGAGGTAGGGAAATTACTGAATTTTTTTTTTTTTTTTCTTTTTTGAGAAAAGGTCCAGGGTTTCACTCTGTTGCCCAGGCTACAGTGCAGTGGTGCAATCACAGCTTGCTGCAGCCTTGACCTCTCAGGCTCAAGCAGTCCTCCCCCATCAACCTCCCAGGTAGCTGGAACTACAGGCACACACCACCAGGCACAGCTAATTTTTAAATTTTGGTACAGACAGGGTTTCACTATATTCCCCAAGCTGTTCTCAAACTCCTGGGCTCACACAGTCCTCCCACCTTGGCCTCCCAAAGTGCTGAGATTACAGGCATGAGCCACCATGCCCAGCCTGTTTCTCAGGGAGAGGAAAATGCTATTCTGGAAAGAAAAACAATAGGTATCCAGTACCCACCACAACTTTCCCTCAGCACTTCCCCATGCTTCAATCTCAAGGACATGGGATCTTATTCTCTCATTGTTTAATTCAGCAAACTTAGCAAACTTTAAGCACTTACCTGTGCCCAACACTAGCTGCAATAGTTAACTTTCTGTATAAGTGATGAAGAGCAAGGAATTTGCAGTCAGACAAACCTGAATTTGAATCCAGGCTTCATGACACATTAGCGGTGATCTCAAGGTAATAACTTAAGCTCCATGGCTCATTTCCCTTATCTGTTCCAAAACATAACCAGAAAGGTTGTTGGGAGACTCACACATTCTTGCACTTACTGTGTCTGGTGCTGGGCCTGGCACAGAGTGTGCTTGGGGAATGATGGCAGTTACTATTGGCTGTGGTACCTGCAGGCCAGAGCAGCAGTTGTCTCTATACTGCACAGTGTCTTGGTAAACTATTCCAAATACTCTGCCCAAACTTTGAAGAAGACCTGGAATTGTGCACCATTGCATTTGGTTAATAAAGGTCAGTATGTTACTGCTGACATAGAGCACCTTACCAAGCTCTGTGCTGGGTGTTTTACACTCATCATTCTGCTTAATCCTCCCAACCATGATAAGACAGGCATGTTATGTTTCAAATAAGCTAGAATTCAAAGACATTTAGTAAATGGTGGGCTGGTATTTAATTCTTTTTTTTATTTTTTAAATTTTTCGTAGAGGCAATGTCTTGCTATTTTGCCCAGGCTGGTCTCGAACTCCTGGGCTCAAACGATCCTCCTGCCTCAACCTCCCAAAATGCTTAGGATTACAGGCCTGAGCCACCACACCCAGCCAGGGCTGGTATTTGAACCCTCACAAACTACCATTATAATAGTTAGAGTCCAGTATCTTTTTAGAGCACCATATTGTCTTTCAGAAAGAAAACTAATGTTTGATATTTTAGAACATTTATGTCACAGCAGATTTTCATATGTATTTTTTCATTGTTTGTCTTTTACTGGCTTGTGATTTTGAAGCCCAGAGATGTTTTTGTGTATATGATGGGGCCACTACAAGCATATTTCTTTTGCCTTCCAGCTCCAATCATTGCAGTCTGAACTCCAGTTTAAAGATGCAGAGATGAATGAATTAAGGACAAAGCTCCAGACCAGTGAACGTGCAAATAAACTGGCTGCTCCCTCTGTTTCCCACGTCAGGTAATGATGGTGCTGGAGGGATAGTTCAGTTTTGCATTATTTAGTAAAAATCTGCATAACAATGTCAGGCCGGTCCTAAATGAAGGTCATTTAGACCCTGCCACGGGGACAGAGATCCTCTTTTCCTGAAGGATTCAGAGGTGGTTTAGATGAAGCTTGCATGGTTTGAGACATCACAGCATAAAGGCCCATACTCTAGAAATGCTGCTGCTGTATGGCACTTTATAAACATAATTCCTTCGGACCAGAAAGACCTGGAAAAATGGGCCGGGCACAGTGGCTCACGCCTGTAATCCCAGCACTTTGGGAGGCCAAGGCGGGCGGATCACGAGGTCAGGAGATTGAGACCACGGTGAAACCCTGTCTCTACTAAAAATACAAAAAAATTAGCCGGGCGAGGTGGCGGGTACCTGTAGTCCCAGCTATTCAGGAGACTGATGCAGGAGAATGGCATGAACCTGGGAGGCGGAGCTTGCAGTGAGCTGAGATCCAGTCTGGGTGACAGAGCGAGACTCCGTCTCAAAAAAAAAAAAAAAAAGAAAGACAGACCTGGAGAAATGATCTCCAAATTTTGGGGGTGAGCCAGTCTTTACTTTTATGTAATTTGTTTAACTGATTTTGTTGCAAGCATGAATGTATTTTAGTTCCAGCTACTTGGAATATGTTTTCTTATTTGCTGTCTGGGGACCCTTGTCCAACAGCCCCATCCTTTGTGGTCAGATGTGCTCAACTTTTTTGTTTTTCTTTTTCTTTTTTTTTGAGACAGAGTCTCACTTTGTCATCCAAGCTGGAGTACAGTGGTACAATCTCAAGCTCACTGCAACCTCCACCTCCTGGGTTCAAAAAATTCTCCTCGGCCGGGCGCGGTGGCTCAAGCCTGTAATCCTAGCACTTTGGGAGGCCGAGACGGGCAGATCACGAGGTCAGGAGATCGAGACCATCCTGGCTAACACGGTGAAACCCCGTCTCTACTAAAAAATACAAAAAACTAGCCGGGCGAGGTGGCGGGCGCCTGTAGTCCCAGCTACTCGGGAGGCTGAGGCAGGAGAATGGCGTGAACCCAGGAGGCGGAGCTTGCAGTGAGCTGAGATCCGGCCACTGCACTCCAGCCTGGGCGACAGAGCGAGACTCGTCTCAAAAAAAAAAAAAAAAAAAAATTCTCCTCTCAGCCTCCTGAGGAGCTGGGACTACAGGCACACACCACCACGCCCAGCTAATTTTTGTATTTTTAGTAGAGATGAGGTTTCACCATGTTGGCCAGGCTCATCTCAAACTCCTGACCTCGTGATCCACCCGCCTCGGCCTCCCAAGGTGCTGGGATTACAGGCGTAAGCCACCGAGCCCGGCCTTGTTTTGTTTTTATACAGAGACGGGGTCTCACTACGTTGCTCAAGTTGATCTTGAACTCCTGGGCTCAAGCAATCCTCCCACTTCGGCCTCCTAAAGTGCTGAGTTACAGACATGAGCCACCGTGCCTGGCCTCAACTTGTTAATGATCTGTCCTGTCCTCTGCCTTACAGAGATGTCTGGCACTATCAGTATCAGCCTTGAAATTTGCTGTGGTTTTTTGTTGTTGTGGTTGTTGTTTTGAGATGGAGTCTCACTCTGTCAGATGGGAGTGCAGTAGTGTGATCTCAGCTTACTACAGTCTTCACCTTCCGAGTTCAAGTGATTCTCCTGCCTCAGCCTCCTGAGTAGCTGGGATTACAGGCATGCACCACCACACCTGGCTACTTTTTGTGTTTTTAGAGATGGGGTTTCATCATGGCCAGGCTGGTCTCGAACTCCTGGACTCAAATGATCTGCCAGCCTAGGCCTCCCAAACTACTGGGATTACAAGCATGAGCCACTGTGCCTGGCCCGGCCTTGAGATTTGAACAGTGTCAGGGCATCTTCTGGTTTTGAACACTCTGCTGCCTTTGCTCATAATGGGCAGTGTGTGAAACTGAACTCTCCATGCCTTGCATTGTCCACTTAAGACAAGAGAGCTGAAGGGATCCTCTTCACACATCAGTAACAGAAAGACCTCAGCATTATATGATCAGATCAGAGGATTAACACTGCTTCTCTAACATAAAGACATTAGCACTGAGAAGTTGCTCAGTTTTCAACATACTTAATAGGTTTATCAAAATTTTGATACTTATTTTGATAACCCTTTTTCTATTTAAATTCTTTGCATTCTATTGGAAGTTTTTTTTTGAAACAGAGTCTCACTCTGTTGCCCAGGTTGGAGTGCAGTGGCATGATCTCAGCTCACTGCAACCTCCACTTCCCAGGTTCAAGTGATTCTCCTGTCTCAGCCTCCCAAGTAGCTGGGATTACAGGCACACACCACCATGCCAGTCTAGTTTTTTTTGTATTTTTTTTTAAGTAGAGATGGGATTTCACCATGTTGGCCAAGCTGCCCTCGAACTCCTGACATCAGGTGATCCATCTGCCTCAGCCTCCCAAATTATTGGGATTACAGCCTGGAAGTCTTGTGACTATTAAAAAATCATTTGTTCCACATTGGCTGGGCGCAGTGGCTCACACCTGTAATCCCAACACTTTGAGAGGCTGAGGCGGGCAGATCACTTGAGGTCAGGAGTTCGAGACCAACCTGGCCAACATGGTGAAACCTTGTGTCTACTGAAAATATAAAAATTAGCTGGGCATGGTGGCATGCGCCTGTAATCCCAGCTACTTGGGAGGCTAAGGCAGGAGAATCACTTGAACCTGGAGGCAGAGGTTGCAGTGAGCCAAGAGATCACACCACTGTACTCCAGCCTGGGCAACAGAACGAGACTCTGTCCCCGAAAAAAAAAAAATAAGTTTGTTCCACATTGAAAAGATGTTTTGCACCAGGCATGGTAGCTACACAGGCAATCCCAGCTACAGAGGAGGCTAAGGCAGGAAGATTGCTTAAGGCTAGGAGTTCGAGACCAGCCTGGGTAACATAGCAAAACCCCATTGCTACTAAAAAATAAAATAAAATAAAATTACCGGCCCTGGTGGCTCACGCCTGTAATCCCAGCATTTTAGGAAGCTGAGGTGGACTGATCATTTGAGCCCATGAGTTCAAGACTAGCCTAGGCAACATGGTGAAACTCTATCTCTAGAAATAACTATCTCTAGAAAGAATAAAAAGTTAGCCAGATGTGGTGGTTGCATACCTGTAGTTCCTGTGCTACTCAGAAGAATGAGGTGGGAGGATCACTGAGCCCAAGAGGTCGAGGCCGCAGTGAGCCATAATTGTGCCACTGGGCTCCAGCACGGGCAACAGAGTGAGACCCTGTCTCACCAAAAAAAAAAAAAAAAAAATTATCTGGTCATGTTGGTGTGTGCCTATAATCCCAGCTACTCAGGAGCCTGGGCAACGGAGCAAGACTCTGTCTCAAAAAAAAAAAAAAAAGTTTTGGTGGAATTGGAAATAGTGATAATAAAGAATAGTAAAGGAATTTTGGCTAATATTATATTTTTGGATGATTAGAAAAATATGAAAATGAGTAAAAGACTTTTTCAACGATTTGGATCAAAATGCCTGGAATTGGCCAGTAACGGTGGATCACGCCTGTAATCCCAGCACTTTGGGAGGCCAAAGTGGGTGGATCACTCGAGCTCAGGAGTTCCAGACCAGCCTGGGTAACTTAGCGAAACCCCATCTCTATAGAGAAATTAAAATTTAAAAATATTTTTAAAAAAGAAAACCAAATGCCTGGAATTTTGCACTGCTCCCCTGACAAAGAATGGTAGACATAATAGATAAAACCTTTGGTTAAAACACCTAGATATGAAAAGTTTAAAGTTTGTTAGAAATTTTGTAACCAGGTATTTTGAATTGTTTTAGTAGAATCATTACTTTGCTTTCATAGTTAACTTTTTCCAGTCCTAGGAAAAACCCTTCTGTGGTTATAAAGCCAGAAGCATGTTCTCCACAATTTGGAAAAACATCTTTTCCTACAAAGGAGTCTTTTAGTGCTAACATGTCCCTTCCCCACCCCTGCCAGACAGAGTCAGGATACAAGCCTCTGGTGGGCAGAGAGGGTAAGTCCATAAGTCATCTATTGCTGTATAACAAACTACCCAAATTTGTGGCTTAAAACAATTATTATTTATTTTCTCCCAATTTCTGTGATCAGCAATTCTGACAGGGCACAGTGGGGACAATCTCTGCAGGGACTGGAATCACTGAAAGCTTGTCTTAAGCTGGAGGATCTATTTCAAGATGGCTCACTCACATGACTGGCAGTGTAATTCCTTGCCACATGGGCCTCTGCACATGGATACAGGGTATCCTCATAACCTGGTGGGTGGCTTCCTCTAAAGCCAGCAAATCCAGAGAGAGAGAGAGCCAGGCAGAAGCTATCCTTTTGTGGCCTAGCCTCAGAAGTCACACAGCATCACCTCTGCCACATTCTGTTTGTTAGAAGCAAATCACTGAGTCTGGGCTTCATTCAAGGAGGGGAAACTAAGCTATACCTTTTGAAGGGAGGTGTATCAAAGCATTTGTGGGCTTTGTTTGTTTGTTTGTTTGTTTGGAGACAGAGTCTCACTCTGTTACCCACTCAAGCTGGAGTGCAATGGCACGATCTCGACTCACTGCAGCTTCCGCCTCCCGGGTTCAAGCAATTCTCCAGCCTCAGCCTCCCGAGTAGCTGGGATTACAGGCACCTGCCATCATGGTTGTGGGCATATTTTTAAACCATCAGTAGTATGCAGGAACCTGTTTTTCTTTTCTTTTTTTTTTTTTTTCTTTGAGGTGGAGTCTCACTCTGTCACCAGGCTGGAGTGCAGTGACGTGATCTCGGCTCACTGCAACCTCTGCCTCCCGTGTTCAAGTGATTCTTCTGCCTCAGCCTCCCAAGTAGCTGGGACTACAGGTGCGCACCACCATGCCCAGCTAATTTCTGTATTTTTAGTAGAGATGGGTTTCACCATGTTGGCGTGGATGGGCTCAATTTCATGACCTCGTGATCCACCTACCTCAGCCGCCCAAAGTGCTGGGATTACAGGCATGAGCCACCATGCCCAGCCTCTGTTTTCCTTTTGCAGTCCAGCTTTTGAGTTTTTATAACTCAGTCCAGGTTGAGGGGATGCTGCTGTTTTTTAGAGAGAGACAATCTAACATCAGTAGGTTTTCAGACTGCTATGTCAGTGTATCTTATAAATCAGATACATTGACCCTCTTTTTACCATCAACCTTTCTTTTTTTTTTTTTTGAGGCGGAGTCTCGCTCTGTCGCCCAGACTGGAGTGCAGTGGCGCAATCTCGGCTCACTGCAAGCTCCGCCTCCCGGGTTCACGCCATTCTCCTGCCTCAGCCTCCCCAGTAGCTGGGACTACAGGCGCCCGCCACCTCGCCCGGCTAGTTTTTTGTATTTTTAGTAGAGACGGGGTTTCACCGTGTTAGCCAGGATGGTCTCGATCTCCTGACCTTGTGATCCGCCCGTCTCGGCCTCCCAAAGTGCTGGGATTACAGGCTTGAGCCACCGTGTCCGGCCTACCATCAACCTTTCAAATCCTTGGCCATCACACACTTCTAAGAAACTGCAGCCCACTTACATTTTTGGAATCTAGCAGCTAAAGTGGCAGTGTACAGTAGTGTTGTAAGCAGGCAGTAGAGCCCAGTAGCCTGGATGTGAGTCCCAGTAATGCTACTTACTGGCTTATGTAATTTGGGCAAGTCCTTTAATCTCTGTACCTCAGTTTCCCTATATGTAAAACAGAGCTAATGATAACTACTTGTAGGGTCACTGAGGAACAAATGGGCTGATGTGTGCAAAGCTCTTAGAACAGTATCTAGCACATAACAAGCACCATGTCAATGTTAGTGGTTACTGTTTTATCTAACGGCCTCATTTTGAGTGTGGCAAACAGCTTGATTTTCTTTTCCTGTCCTTGTATGAGTTCCTGTTTTACATAAGAAAGGTTAAAAAATGCAGAGCTTTTGAGCTGCTTTGGCTCTTGTTTGATCCAAGATCGAGGAAGTAGAACAGCCTGTGTTTTAAACTCATTGCATGTAAAAGTTTCTAATATGCCCATGCTTTTGTGCTCAAATTTTGATTTACATTTTATCACATTTCAGATAGTAAGACCCACAGTCTGAGAGGTGACTCCATAAAACAAGAAGAGGCCCAGAAAAGCTTTGTTGACAGCTGGAGACAGAGATCAAACACTCAAGGTACCAGAATCCCTGCTTCTCCTACAGGGGCCTGCATGGCTCTGAGTGATATGCAGAAGAATTGCCCAGGCCTCTGAGAACCGGCGCCCTGGGCAGTCCTTCAGGGAGTCCAGGGAAGTCAAAGTATGTGGCTTAAGCAGAAGACTTTATAAAGTGGAAAGGGCCAAAGGCAGGTATGTCCCAGAGCCTTCCACACCCACAGGCATCTTCCTGGGGCTTAGTGGCAACTTAGAGGACAGTTGGCATCCAAAGAGTCCTTACTGTTTCCTTCTGAGGCCACAGAAAAGATCTCCCATGTCAGAACCTTCTAGAGTCACCTTGTCTTCTACAGGTTCCATTTTGATAAACCTGCTCCTGAAGCAGCCTTTGATCCCAGGGTCATCCCTAAGCCTGTGCCACCTCCTGAGTAGTAGTTCTGAGTCTCCTGCTGGCACCCCTCCGCAGCCACCAGGGTTTGGCAGGTAAGCATAAGACTCCTGGAAAGCTTGTTTGGGAAGGAGCTTCCTGGAAGCAAATTCCTTTCTGGCCCTGGCCAGCCTGGGAAGTCTGTGGGAAGGGCAGGGAGCCTGGAGAATTTGGCAGGCAAGCTGTTTGGGGCCCTTGACCTTATCTCCATCCCACACTTACCTATTTTTCTTTGTGTTTGTTGCCAGTACCTTGGCTGGAATGTCAGGCCTCAGGACCACAGGTTCTCAGGATGGGTCATTTTCCCTCTCAGCCCTGAGAGAAGCACAGAACCTGGCATTCACTGGACTGAATCTGGTTGCTAGGAATGAGTGCTCACATGATGGAGACCCAGCAGAGGGAGGCAGAAGGGCCTTCCCACTCTGCCAGCTTCCTGGAGCCGTGCATTTCCTCCCCCTTGTACAGTTCTTCATCGGCTTACACTGCCAGGCCCTGCAGGACTTGGCAGCTGCTAAGAGAAGCGGAGCACCTGGGGACTTACCGACACATTCCTCCCGTGTGAGCTCTGGGGTAGAGACCAACCCTGAGGACTCAGTGTGCATCCTGGAAGGCTTCTCTGTGACTGCACTTAGCATTCTTCAGCACCTGGTGTGCCACAGCGGAGCAGTGGTCTCCCTATTACTGTCACCAGTTGGGGCAGATTCTGCTGCTGGGGAAGGAAATGGGAGCCTGGTTCACAGGTTTAGTGATGGAGATATGACCTCAGCCCCAAGGGGGGTTGCTGACGACCAAGGACAGCACCCACTGTTGAAGATGCTTCTTCACCTGTTGGCTTTCTCTTCTGCAGCAATAGGTCACCTTCAAGCCAGTGTCCTGACCCAGTGCCTTAAGGTTTTGGTGAAATTAGCCGAAAACACTTCCTCTGATTTCTTGCCCAGGTATAAAGCAGCATAGGAGTCATGATTTTTTGTGGGTCTCACTTGACCTGTTAAGGTCTAACCTGTGTCTCTTGTACTTTGCTCACATCTTGACTTACCTACACTAGTTAGTTCTAAGGCCTGGTTCAGGGAGTTCTGAAGTGATGGGAAGTGGGACCAAATGGAAGAACCAAGGAAGTGGTTTATTTGGTTTAATTCTGCCTCTGAACAACAGGTAAGCAGAAGGCACACATGATTAAAGGAGGCTGCTAACCTCTGTGGAGGAGGGCCCTGTCCCAGAACAAGGGCTAAGACAAGGGGCCTCTGAACCTGAGATGTGGGTAAGGTGAAGACCATATATCACAAGCACGTTGAAGTTCAGTGGGTTCCCTAAGGAAGCAGAGGATGTGGGGAGGATCTGCGGCCCACAGGCTGACCTTGCTGGAGTCTCTGCCTGTCATTGTGCCCATCTTTAGCATGCATCTGGGGTGGCCTGTTCCTCTTCCGGTTTGTGGGTAGTAGTATTACAGTGAACCTAGCGAATGAACACTGATCATAAATTCCTCCCTTGGGATTCCAGAGCCACAAGATTGGGGAGAACTGTGAACACAGCCAGCCCACCCCCTCATCCAGTAATCCAGTCTCCCTCTCAGCACTCTACCAAAGGGCCAGTTTCTATGTTGGAATGATTCCACTGGCTGAATATATCTGAAACCATCTCATCTCTGAGCTCAGCACTGCTGTTTCCTGATCTGTTTCCATCTGAATATTTTTGGTTGGTCTGGCCCATGCTAAAGGTGGTACTCAGAGCTGGACACAGCACCGCAGTATGGTGTGGACAATGGGATCAGGCAGACCCAGCACTCAAGTGCCCAGCAGGGGCCCAGCTCATAGTGGCTGTTTTGTTTGTTTTTGGTTTTGTTTTGAGACGAAGTTTCACTCTTGTTGCCCAGGTTGGAGTGCAATGGTGTGATCTCGGCTCACTGCAACCTCCATCTCCCAGGTTCAAGCAGTTCTCCTGCCTCAGCCTCCTGAGAAGCTGGGATTACAGGTGCCTGCCACCACGCCTGGCTAATTTTTGTATTTTTAGTAGAGACAGAGTTTCACCATGCTGGCCAGGCTGGTCTCAAATGCCTGACCTCAAGTGATCCACCCGCCTTGGCCTCCCAAAGTGCTGGGATTATAGGTGTGAGCCACCAGGCCCAGCCTTGGTTATTTGTTTAATAATTGTTAAATGAATGAATCCCAGGCTGGGCACAGTGGCCCCTGCCTGTAATCTCAGCACTTTTGGAGGCCAAGGTGGGAGGATTACTTAAGCCCAGGAGTTTGAGACCAGCATGGGCAACAAAGCGAGACTCCATCTCTACAATTTTTTTTTTTTTTAATTAGCTAGGCATGGTGGCAGTGAGCTATGACCATGCTACTGCACTCCAGCCTAGGTGATAGAGTGAGACCCTATCTCAAAAAAAAGAATCCCAGAAACCATGTTTTTGCTGGTGGTAGACACACTATTATTCCATTCCTGTTGAGCTTGTCCACAGGGACATTCAAAACACAGCCATGGCTGGGCGCTTATCTATTTCACGTACTGGGACTCTTCATAAAATTTCATTTAAAAAGGTTCTTATGGGCCAGGCGTGATAGCTCACGCCTGTAATTCCAGCACTTTGGGAAGCTGAGGCGGGTAGATCATGAGGTCGGGAGATTGAGACCATCCTGGCTAACACGGTGAAACCCCATCTCTACTAAAAATACAAAAAATTAGTTGGGCGTAGTGGCAGGCACCTGTAGTCCCAGCTACTCGGGAGGCTGAGGCAGGAGAATCGCTTGAACCCTGGAGACAGAGGTTTCAGTGAGCTGAGATCACGCCACTGTACTCCAGCCTGGGCAGCAGAGCGAGACTCCGTTTCAAAAAAAAAAGTTATTACGCTATCAAAAAATAACTTGGAAACCACTGTGTTGTATATAAAGGTGGATTTTCCTTGCAATACCTTCTGCAAGTGGCAGATATTGGGCCTCTTACAGCCCAGTAATGAAACCAGGTAACAGTGTTCAATTGCAGCTTCCCGCAAAGGTCTGCATACCCTGGCAGCTAAAAAGCATTGAACTTTTTGTCTGCTGTGCAGGATTTGTCCTAAAGTGAGTTCACCCCACATAGTGAGACCTTGCTTCCTAAGGACATACTGAGGGATATCTTGACCTTCTGTGCTCAGAAACTGCAGATGTCTGAAGGGGTACACACCTGGCCAGTCCCCACAGGGTGTTTCAGAATTGCTCTTCTCTCCACCCACTAGGCCAGTCCACCATGCTCCTCCAGGCTATGTGCGTTTAGCAAACAGCAGCAGTTGCCTTGGGGCTTGGTTTCTTGGTAATAGCTTTCCTTTTGCCCCTGAGACCTGTGGCAGTGTGCCCAGAACCCCTCCCTCCTGCACACCCCACAGTAGGCACATTCTCCTACTGGCAGCAGATACGTTTTCTAACAAGTAGAGAAAATGGTTTTTCTTGCCCTGCAAGAGGTCTCGTAAGATCCAACTATAGCCAAGTCCATGTTTGTCACTTCTGGAGCCCTGGCCGGTCCTTCTGTGGGCACAGAACATTTCTCTCCCACCTAAGTTAGGACCTGCATCCCTGTTTGGGAGCATGTGGAAGCCAGGCATCCCAGGTCCAGGAGGTCATCCCACTTCCTGGGCGATGCTATGCCAGACGAGGGCCTGTCCTGTCAGCTGCAGCAGTCTTGCAGTGGAAGTGCCCGCTTGTTCACATGAAACAAGTTTCATAGCAAGTACGTGGAGGTCAGGCCAGCACTGACGCCCAGGTCTGGCTGAACCAGCTCGCCTGTTCATACTGTCTTGCTCAATTTTCTGTTACCTCTAGTGGAATGTGAGGGTAGGTTATGAAGCTGTGGTTGGGGAGTGTCACGTCTCTCTGGGTCCTTGTCTTTTAGGTTCCAGTGTGTGTTCCAAGTGCTGCCAAAGTGCCTCAGCCCAGAGACACCCCTGCCTGGCGTGCTGCTGGCTGTTGAGCTCCTCTCCCTCCTGGCGGACCACGACCAGTTGGCACCTCAGCTCTGTTCCCACTCAGGTAAAGCAGGGTGGGGTGGGCATCTGGACTGCTCCTGCAGATCAAGGGAATTGTTGGGGTGGGGACAGGGTCAAGGGCCTCGGAGGGCTTTTGCAGCATGTAGCCCAAGCTCTTCATGAGAAAGGGCACCCTGAGTGAGAGGTGCACTGTCCTTTTCAGAAGACTGCCTCCTGCTGCTGCTGTACATGTACATCACATCACGGCCTGACAGAGTGGCCTCAGAGACACAATGGCTCCAGCTGGAACAAGAGGTAAAAACTCCAGAGCCCCTTCTGGACACTGTCCCCACCCCATCCTAAGAACCAACAGAATCTCCTCTTTCCACTGGGGAGAAAAGGAGCTTTAGTTCATTTTAGTAATGACTGTATCAAGCAGCTAAAGAGGTAAACTCAGTTTGGGGGCTGTGCAGTACACAGATGCAATGCAGACAGGACTTGGCAGAGTTGCCTGATGACTGAACCTGTCCTGGCTTTGGGGCTTGGGGACAGGATGGGGGGCTGGAGGCAGGTGGGTTGCTGGTGGGACATGGGTGCTCGTCCTGGGTCTGCCCTGGGAAGGTCCCACACCACTTCTTGGACCCCATTTGTGCAGACAAGCAGTTGCTGAAGCAAGTGAACTCTTACAGAAACTTGAGAAAGCCCTCACAGGGACTGGTCTCCTTCTGCCCAGGATGGAGCTGATCTGTTCTTGTTCTAGGTGGTGTGGCTCCTGGCTAAGCTTGGTGTGCAGAGCCCCTTGCCCCTAGTCACTGGCTCCAACTGCCAGTGTAATGTAGAGGTGAGTGGGCAGGGGCCAACAGCTGGCAGTTCTGTGGGTGGTAAGGGGGCTCTGTGCAAGGACTGTAGACCCCACTGCAAACCCCCTCACCTGAGGTGGCTAGGCTGAATGGATTGTTAGGGTGCAGGCCATGGTGGCAGCAGACCTCAGCCTGTGCCCCCTCTCTCCCAGGTGGTCAGAGCGCTCACGGTGATGTTGCACAGACAGTGGCTGACAGTGCGGAGGGCAAGTGGGCCCCCAAGGACTGACCAGCAGAGGCGGACAGTGCGCTGTCTGCGGGACACGGTGCTGCTGCTGCATGGCCTGTCCCAGAAGGACAAGCTCTTCATAATGCACTGCGTGGAGGTCCTGCATCAGTATGACCAGGTGATGCCAGGGGTCAGCATGCTCATCCGCGGGCTTCCTGATGTGACCGACTGTGAAGGTGAGCCTGCCAGAGGCCCTCCCGCCCAGCCCCCAGGGCTTCTTCCTGAGGTTCCCCAACAACTCATATTCCTGGGCATCCCCTCAGCAGGCCCTTGCCCACTACAGCCTGTTCCAGCACTGGGGCCATTTTCTTTATCTTCTGCCCCAGTTCTCCAAGCATATTGGGCTGCCTTTTGCTCCTATCTGTTGAATGTGCCTGGCAGAGTCAGAGTTTTTCCAGAAATATCCATGTCTGAATTGCTTTTGTATCACTTTGTTTGCAGTAGCTGAGGGAGCAAGGCCTGGGTCTGGAAGGGACTGGTTAGTTCATGCGGGCGTTGGGGGAGGAGAGGTGGGACCTGCCCTAGGCCCTGGCACCTTTGGGCCCTCACCAGGAATCTCTCCCTTTTATCTCAGAGGCAGCCCTGGATGACCTCTGTGCCACAGAAACCGATGTGGACGACCCCGAGTTGGAGTGTGGCTGAGGCCCTGAGTTGGAGTGTGGCTGAGGCCCTGAGCGTCCAGCCACATGGTGGCACCAGCACCGTTCCTTTCCTTACCACATCAACTGATTAAAGCAGTGACCAGCAGGAACTGCCCAGAGAACCGGCTGGCCTTGTTTCCTGAGTCTGATCTGTTTGGCAGAGTGGAAGGGGTGGAGCGGGACCGGGACCTTGGGTGGCTGGCATCCTTCTTCCTGTCCTTGGCTGCTGCTGAGCCCCAGTCTCCATGGTAACCGATCTGCCTTGAGGAAGGAGCCCTGCCCTGCCTGTGGAATTGCCCTGAGTCATTGCTTTGGGCTGGGGCCATGGGAAGAAACCATTGTGTGGCAGGGAAGGAGGTGGCTGTTGGCCCAGGCCTAAACCAGGAAAGCCTGGAAAAGTAGGACCCACAGGTGGGCACGAAAGGGCTGCAGCAGGAGCTCCCAGCAGTGTGTAACACCGGGAGCTGGTCTGGCGCCACTGCCCTGGTCCTTCCAGCTGCCTGTCACTGGTGTGATGGCCCGGTGCATTGTGCCACCAGCAGGCCACAGCTGTGGATCTTAGAAGGCTTCTGGGGTCCCCTGGGGGCGGGGAAGTGGGGGTTGGGGGGACGGATGTTGGCGAGAGGGACAGACCAGACAGGCTGACGAGCAGGGCAGGCCTGGCTCACGTGGGCCTGTAGGCGGGCCCACACGAAGTTTCACTTCCCGCCACTGCTGCCAGCGAGAGCCGCGGGGAGAGTGTGCAGCCAAGTCACTACTGCCTGCCTGCCTGCTACGGTAAGTGTGGCTCCCCAAGGGGATGGCGCAGGGCAGGAGGGCCATGGGTTCCCCGACCCCAGACTAAGGGGGCACTAGAGGAGGGGCCAAGTCATGTGAAGAGGGAGCCCTCTCAAACAGTCGAATATGCTGGTCCCACTAAGGAAACCACCCCACCCTCTCCAACTTCCTGCCTGAAAATGGGCCCTGGAGCTCACAGACAGGGCAGGATTGTGCAGGGAAGGCCTGAGATGTGCTTCTGCCCACCCCCTACCCCACTCCCTCCCCTTCGGATCTTAACACTGGGCACTCACACACCCACCCCATGCTCCTCCCCAGGCTCAGCGACAGGTCCTACCCAACCATGGGCTCGAAGGCCCTGCCCCCGGGGCCCATGCAGACCCTCATCTTTTTCGACATGGAGGCCACTGGCTTGCCCTTCTCCCAGCCCAAGGTTACGGAGCTGTGCCTGCTGGCTGTCCACAGATGTGTCCTGGAGAGCCCCCCCACCTCTCAGGGACCACCTCCCACAGTTCCTCCACCACCGCGTGTGGTGGACAAGCTCTCCCTGTGCGTGGCTCCGGGAAAAGCCTGTAGCCCTGCAGCCAGCGAGATCACAGGTCTGAGCACAGCTGTGCTGGCAGCGCATGGGCGTCAATGCTTCGATGACAACCTGGCCAACCTGCTCCTAGCCTTCCTGCGGCGCCAGCCACAGCCCTGGTGCCTGGTGGCACACAATGGTGACCGCTATGACTTCCCCCTGCTCCAAGCAGAGCTGGCTATGCTGGGCCTCACCAGTGCTCTGGATGGTGCCTTCTGTGTGGATAGCATCACTGCGCTGAAGGCCGTGGAGCGAGCAGGCAGCCCCTCAGAACATGGCCCAAGGAAGAGCTACAGCCTAGGCAGCATCTACACACGCCTGTATGGGCAGTCCCCTCCGGACTCGCACACGGCTGAGGGTGATGTCCTGGCCCTGCTCAGCATCTGTCAGTGGAGACCACAGGCCCTGCTGCGGTGGGTGGATGCTCACGCCAGGCCCTTCAGCACCATCAGGCCCATGTATGGGGTCACAGCCTCTGCTGGGACCAAGCCAAGACCATCTGCTGTTACAGCCACTGCACACCTGGCCACAACCAGGAACACTAGTCCCAGCCTTGGAGAGAGAAGGCGACCCAAGGATCTTCCTCCAGTGAAGGACCCTGGAGCCCTACCCAGGGAGGGGATACTGGCACCACTGGGTCTACTGGCCGTCCTGACCTTGGCAGTGGCCACACTGTATGGACTATCCCTGGCTGCACCTGGGGAGTAGGCCAAGAAGGAAAATCTGATGAATAAAGACCCCCCCCTCCTCCAGCACTGAGTAGTCACTTGGCTCCTACCCTTCTTGGCAACCCAGACCTCTGCCCACACTCAGGGACCTGGGGAGGAGGGCATAGTGTTTGTCCCTCACTTTCCCTAGCAGGATGATCAACTATCTGAGCTCAATAAAAGTAGGGAAAACACGAGAAGCCCAAATGGTTGATGGAAACAGTACAGCCTGATTCCAATCTCAGCAGCCGAGGCCAGGAAGAAAGGGGGCAGCAGCTCCAAACGATTGCATTTATTATAAACAAGAGTACAGACCCCAGACTCAGAAACACAACAGATTCGACACTAAGACAGCTCTGGTGAAACAGTAATAGAGGGAGGAGGAACACCGAGGTATTCATGTCTGGGCCGGAGCTGCCATCCAGGGCCCCACACCCCACCTTTGGTCCAGATGGCCCCTTGGCCCAGGTGTCCCTGCTGCCAGAACACCCTGGACTGGGGTACCGGAGTTGCATATTCCATGAGGTTGGTGTCAGGGGAAGTAGGGACTCACAGTTGCCAGGTTGTCCATCTCCTCTGAGCCAATTTCCCTCCACCACCCTGGGGTTTCAGTCTCATATCAACTATCATGTTTTAAAACAGAAAACAGGCAAAATGTTTGGCTAAAATAAAATGAAAACACTGCAGGGAAGAGACCTGAGTGTGCTGGTGGACAGGAGCCCTGCTCACCTGTGGGAAGGGCAGGGCCAGCAAGGGCAGCAGAGCTCCCTGTGGGCAGCTAGGCTGTGTGTGGATGTGGCCCTCCAGGTAGTCCCAGGGAAGATGCAGGGACAGGGGACAGTCCAGGCAGACAACTGTCAGGTGAGTAGGGCTCTGCCTGAGGTGTTCTGGCATCAGGAGGCTGCCTGACCCCCAACAGGCATGACACAGGCTCCAGGGAGCAATGGAACATCTGCCTAAAGAATCAAAGCCCAACTTGGTCAGATCCCAAGCTTCGCCTGCATCACCTCAAGCAGCAGCTGGCTACGCTGCCAAAACCAGGACACATCTGCATCATACAGAAAGCTGCACCACCCTGGTGTGACAGGCCATACTTGGTCACCCTAGGGTAAGCTGGAGAAGAACTCCAGATGTTCCAGATGTGCCCTGGAGAACCCCCACCTCTCAGGGGCCACCTCACAGGGTGCCCCCACCACCCCATTCTTTGAGTTTGGCTTGAGATTTTAGGAAGCATAATTTCAGGTGAGGAAGAGAACAAAGTCTGGTCCCAGCCCACTCTGGCAAGGATCGTTCCCCACCTCGTCAGCATCAGAGGAAGCCACATATACAGGCAGGACACACACAGCACGCCTGGGACATAAGGAACCGTGCCTGCACACCACTCACACACAACATAACCAAGTGGCAGCCAGAGAGGCCAGGGGACGCTCAGAGGGCCGCCTTCGGGGCATCCATGTAGGCTGGGTTGTAAGGAGGCTGGCTGGCAGGGTAGGGCGCGGCTGCTCCTCCTGAAAGCAGAGAGGATCCTGGTTGGCTGTGAGCATGGTGGGCTGCCGTATGAGTGGCAGGCAAGCAGAAAGGGGCAGAGGCGTATTCAGTGATGTACTCTGGGATGGGTGCCCGAGGGATGCTGGCAGATAGGGAGTCAGGCAGGGCTAGAGTCAGCAGGGGCACTCACCAGCCAGGGTCTCGTGGTAGGCCGGCGGGCCCATGGGCTGGGCCGGGTAAGGTGGTGGGTACTGCATTGGGTAGGGTGCTGCTGGCATCCCTGGCTGAGGCGGCATGGTGTGATAGCCCTGGTAGCTTGGTCCAGGGTAGCTGGGCGGCACACTTGGAGGCTGAGGATAAGGGGCATGCACCACAGTGGTGGATGTGGTGGTGGTGACAACCGCTGCAAAGAGAATTCAGTGAGGACCCTCCTTCACCTCCCCAGGTCTTAGGGCCAGGCTTGCCACCCATCCCTCCAGCTTAGCCAAAGCAGGGCCTGGTCAGCTCCCCTTGCCATCCCAGGGGGTCATAGTGGAGCAGGGTAGGCACGCTTACGACGTGGTCGGCGGCACGTCTTGTACAGGCAGCAGCAGGAGCAGGTGAAGCAGATGATGATAGTGACGACAGACAGCACAAAGATGGTCAGGCCAACGGCCAAGGTTGCTCCGAACCTGCCAAAGAGCTGGATGTGACCTGGGGCCCCTCGACCCTCCCACCAGACCAGCATCCACACTCCACCCCTTCCCAGGGCACGCCCCTCTTGCCAGAAGGGGCCTGGGCAATACAGATACAGCTACTTCCTTGTCGGTGGCCTGCACCTGTTTCAATCTGTTTCCTCATGTGTAAACTGGGGTATATGTGAGTCTCTGTAACTGTCTCGCCCTGGGTCTGCCCCGCTTGTCCCACCCTCAGAGGCATGGGAGGAAGCTCAAGTCCCACCCCATACACATACATCTATCTTGTCCACCTCACAACCAAGTGATCAGGAGATGGGTATAGGGCACATGCCATAGTCAGGCACTGTGATTTGAGTCAAAAAACTTAACAGTGGGCAAGACAGCCAACCCTGGCCTCTGGGAGCCCACAGTCCAGTGTAGGAGGCAGAGAGTGAAGGTAAAATGGCTCAGGAAGCACGGGGTGAAGAGAGAGAGAAGCCCCAGGAGGGTAAGGCCAGTGTGGCCAGAACAGGAGGTCCCTAGTGTTCCCCTGCACTCCACGACAGCGCCAGGGCAGGGAGGCTGGCCCCTGAGTGATAAGGACAGTTGCCTCTGCCTGCAAGCTTGCTGTGTGCCAAGCACTGTGCCAGGGGTCACACACACCCCTAAGACCTCCCCTCTGACCTGCACAGCCACTTCTACAGGTGAAAGGGCCAAGAGCCAAGGGGAGGACACAGAGGCCTGGAGGCAGGAGGTCAGAGGGCCTGCCCTTTGAGAAAGCAAGCCGTGGGCTGGGAAGTTCACCAAAATTGACTTCTAGGTGGGGGCGGTGGCTCATGCCTATAATCCCAGCACTTTGGGAGGCTGAGGAGGGCGGATTACCTGAGGTCTGGAGTTCGAGACCAGCCTAGCCAACATGGTGAAACCCTCTCTCTACTAAAAACACAAAAATTAGCCAGGCACAGTGACGGGTGCCTGTAATCCCAGCTACTTGGGAGGCTGAGGCAGGAGAATTGCTTGAACCTGAGAGGCAGAGGTTGCAGTAAGCTGAGATCACGCCACTGCATACCAGCCTGGAGACAGGAGCAAAACTCTGTCTCAAAAAAAAAAACCTGACTTCCAAGCACAGACAGAGCCCCTTGCTAGCCACCCTGCCGTGTTTGCAGAGGCCAAGCTTCATTCTTCTCTTTTTCTATTTATTTTTTGAGACAGGGTCTCGCTCTGCCGCCCAGGTTGGAGTGTGGTGTGATCACAGTTCACTGCAGCCTCTACCTCCCAGGCTGAAGTGATTCTCCCACCTCAGCCTCCCCAGTAGCTGGAACCACAGGCATGCACTACCACATTTATTTTTGTAGAGACAGGGGTCTCACTATGTTACCTAACTGGTTTCCAACTCCTGGCGTCAAGATATCTTCCCTCCTCGGCCTCTCAAAGTGCTGGGATTAAAACTGTCATCGTGGCCGGCCAGGCACTGTGACTCATGCCTATAATCCCAGCACTTTGGGAGGCCGAGGTGGGTGGATCACGAGCTTAGGAGTTTGAGACCAGCCTGGCCAACATGGCGAAACCCCGTCTCTACTAAAAATACAAAAATTAGCCGGTCATGGTGGTGCACGCCTGTAATTCCAGCTACTCAGGAGGCTGAGGCAGGAGAATCGCTTAAATCTGGAAGGTGGAGGTTGTAGTGAACCAAGATCGCACCACTGCATTCCAGCCTGGGAGACAGAGTGAGACTCTGTCTCAAAAAAAAAAGAAAAAAGAAAAACAAAAAACAAAAAAAAAACTGTTAGCCTGACATTTTGTGCTGGATGATAAAATATTTTAAAAAATAAAAAACAGGGGCCGGGCACGGTGGCTCAAGCCTGTAATCCCAGCACTTTGGGAGGCTGAGATGGGCAGATCACGAGGTCAGGAGATCGAGACCATCCTGGCTAACCCGGTGAAACCCTGTCTCTACTAAAAAATACAAAAAACTAGCCAGGCGAGGTGGCAGGCGCCTGTAGTCCCAGCTACTCAGAATGACATAAACGCCGGGAGACGGAGCTTGCAGTGAGCTGAGATCCAGCCACTGCACTCCAGCCTGGGCAACAGAGCGAGATTCCGTCTCAAAAAATAAATAAATAAATAAATAACAGCTGGGCACGGTGGCTCACACCTATAATCCCAGCACTTTGGGAGGCCGAGGCAGGCGGATCACCTGAGAGCTGGAGTTCGAGGAAGTACAAAAAAATTTAGCCGGGGCCGGGCGCGGTGGCTCAAGCCTGTAATCCCAGCACTTTGGGAGGCCGAGACGGGCGGATCACGAGGTCAGGAGATCGAGACCATCCTGGCTAATACGGTGAAACCCTGTCTCTACTTAAAAAAAAATACCAAAAACTAGCCGGGCGACGAGGCGGGCGCCTGTAGTCCCAGCTACTCGGGAGGCTGAGGCAGGAGAATGGCGTAAACCCGGGAGGCGGAGCTTGCAGTGAGCTGAGATCCGGCCACTGCACTCCAGCCTGGGTGGCAGAGCAAGACTCCGTCTCAAAAAAAAAAAAAAAAAAATTTAGCCGGGCATGATGGCGGGTGCTTACAATCCCAGCTACTTGGGAGGCTTATGCAGGAGAATCTCTTGAACCTGGGGAGGCAGAAATTCCAGTAGGCCGAGATCACACCATTGCACTCCAGCCTAGTCAACAAAAGCGAAACTCTGTCTCAAAAAAGTAAATAAATAAAAAATAAAAATAAAAAACTAGCCAGGTGCGGTGGTTCACACCCTTGATCCCAACACTTTGAGAGGCTGAGGTGGGCATATCGCTCGAGGTCAGGAGTTCTAGACTACCCTGGCCAAATGGTGAAACTCTGACTCTACTAAAAATACAAAAATTAGCCGGGCGTAGTGGCACAAGACTGTAGTCCCAGCTACTCAGGAGGCTGAGGCAGGAGAATCGCTTGAACCCAGGAGGCAGAGGTTGCAGTGAGCTGAGATGGTGCCACTGCACTCCAGCGTGAGCAACAGAAGGAGACTCCATCTCAAAAAATTAAAAAATAAAATAAATAGCCCAGGAGCAGTGGTTCATGCCTGTAATCCTAACACTTTGGGAGGCCAAGGCAGTCGCCTGGGGTCAGGAATTTTGAGACCAGCCTGGGCAACATAGTGAAACCCCGTCTGTACTAAAATACAAAAAAAAAAAGAATTAGCCGGGGTGGTGGTACGTGCCTGTAGTTCCAGCTACTCTGGAGGCTGAGGCAGGAGAATCACATGAACCCACGAGGCAGAGGTTGCAGTGATCCGAGATTGCGCCACTGCACTCCAGCCTGGGTAACAGAGCGAGACTCCATCTCCAAAAAAATAAAAAATAGTAAGTTTTTAAAAAGGTGTCAGCCACCATGCCCAACCCAAGCTTTATTCTAACAAAAGGCAAATGCTTGGTAACTGCATCAAACGCATTCAAAAACTCCAGAGCTGTAGGGCATCCCCTCAGCCTCTGCCCCACAGAGGCCCAAGGAGGGTGTGGGTCCCCCCCTTCCCCCCCCTGGGGCTGCACAACTTCAGCAGGGCCCCACAACACAGCCCAGGGACAGAGCTAAAGACTCCAGGCTCAAAAGCACCCCTCAGGACTCTCAAAGCAGGAGCCATCAGCCCCAAGCCGTCCAGGACAAGGTCCTAAGACAGGACCAGCAAACTATAGGTGTCTTCCTGCCCAACCAGAGGCAGGAATGGAGAAACGCACAAACATTCACAGGCCATCAATGACACGCGACCGCAAGGCCGTTATCATCCCTCCAGAGCTCTCTCAGTGTCTGTCTCTCACACACACACACGCAGCATGGGGCCCAAGCTCACCCCATATTAGCCTCTGCCTTCACCCAGAGGCCTCCTGTACCCCTGGGCTTCCCCTCTTCCCATCGTGGGCCACTCAGTTTCAACTTCCTCCCCTTTTGGAGAAAAGGAAAGCAAATCTCCTCCAGATGACGTCGGCCACAGGAAGCCCAGACGCAAGGCCCCGTTCCACCCTCTTAAAGACACAGGATGGCCCCACCCAGTAGCGGGCTAGCAGCCAAGGAGCCAAGGGGTGGGGGCCGGAGAGGAGGGGAAGCAGAGGTGCCCCAGCTGCCTCCCAGAGCTGCCTCTCTGAGCGGAGCCTGCGGGGCCTGGCCTCAGAATGCAGCCTGGCCACTAGGGAGTCCAAGAGCCACCCCAGCCTCTGTGGGCCCCAACCACACTCTAGCTCAGCAGCACCCCCACCCCCACTTCCACCTAACCCACCGGCCCTGTTCCACCAGCCTCCAGGAGGAGCTTCTGCATCCATCTAGGCCTAGAGGACGACCCTGGGGCCCTGACTGACACACCACAGCGAGCAAAGTCCAGCCTATCCCTTCAGCTCCTCCTCTCCCACCACCACTCTCTCCAGTCTGTCTCCTCTGTTCTCCGGCCACCCTGCAGGGTCCATCATGTCACCCCCTACTCCAACGCCAGCTATGGCTCCTGTAGCTCTTGGGATTACAAAGGAATTTGCTTTATAATTACAAGTTAAACTAAGTGTGTGTATCTGTGCTTTCCTGCATATGTATTATAGTTGACGATAAAAGAAGAAAAGAGGCCATGTGCTGTGGCTCACACCTGTAATCCCAGTACTTTGGGAGGCCGAGGCCTTTGGGAAGCTTGAGCCCAGGAGTTCGAGACCAGCCTGAGCAACATGGCAAAACTCCGTCTTTACCTATCAAAAAAATCAAAAATTAGCCAGGCATGGTGGCACACACCTGTCATCCCAGCTACTCAGGAGGCTTGCCCCTGCCTGGGAGACTGAGTGAGAATCTGTCAAAAAAAAAAGAAGAAGAAGAAGAAGAAGAAGAAAAAGAAGGAGAAGGAGAAGAAAGAAGGAAGAAGAAGAAGGAGGAGAAGGAGAAGGAGAAGAAGAAGAGGAGGAGGAGGAAGAGGAAGAGGAAGAAGGAGAAGGAGAAGGAGAAGAAGAGAAAAATCTGGGATTTATCTCACCAGACACTGAAACTTATAATAAAGGAAATTTTATTTATTTTTTTTTTGAGGCGGGATCTCACTTTGTTGCCCAGGCTGGAGTGCAGTGGCACAATCACAGCTCACTGCAGCCTCAAACTCCCAGGCTCAAGTGATCCTTCCACCTCAGTCCCCCAAGTAGCTGGAACCACAGGCACGCACCACCACACTCGGCTATTTTTTTTATTTTTTGTAGAGACAGGGTCTCACTGTGTTGCCCAGGCTAGATTTTAATATTTAATTAAAAATTTATTTTATTTTTTTGAGACAGAGTCTTTCTCTGTCATCCAGGCTGGAGTGCAGTGGTGTGATCTCAGCTCACTGCAACCTCCGCCTCCCAGGTTTCAAATGATTCTCGTGCCTCAGCCTCCAGAGAAACTGGAACTACAGGCATGCGCCACCACACCTGGCTAATTTGTGTATTTTTAGTAGAGATGGGGCTTTACCATGTTGGCCAGGCTGGTCTCCAACTCCTGACCTCAGGTGATCTGCCCACCTTGGCCTCCCAAAGTGCTGGGATTATAGGCATGAGTCACCGTGCCCGACCTTTAATTAACATTTTAAATAAAATAAAACTCCCTATTAGGCCCACAAAGCCATGTGTGGTCTGGAACTGCCCCCTCTCCTTCAACCTCTGTGCTCATCCCCCTCCTTTCAGCTTTGAAAGCACCATGCTGTGTCGTACTCAAGGCCTTTGCACATGCAGATCCTCCTGCCAGCTCAGCCCTTTCCTCCTTTCATCTCAGCCACACCTAACTCATTTCTGCCTATCCCTCAGGCCTCAGCTCAAAGTGTCACTGGAGCACCTTCCTCACCACGCAGAAGAGGCCAGGCCCCTCAGCACATGCCCACATGGAATTAAATTCCTTTCCACCTCAGTTCATGAACAGACACTCTTTTGTATGTGAGCATTTAATCAACTACATCTTGTCCCTGCTTTGTACCATTATCATCCAATACAGCTTTCGGCCACCACTGTATTTCCAGTGCCTACCATATGGTGAGTGCTCAATAAAAAATTTATTTTAAACAATCTTGTGAATGAATCAATAAATATCGGACGGGTAAATGAATAAATTCACTCAGGGACCCCATTGGTAGCTCCTGGCAGGACACCCAGGCATGGTAACCTTAGAAAACCAAGCAAATTCAAGGGGTGGTTGCAGAGTGGGCCTAGGGTCCAAGGCCACACGTGGCTACAGTACCAAAGGAACCACGCCTCTGAGAGAAAGGAAAGGGGTCTCCAAAGGCCTCAAGGCTAGGGCCAAGCTCAAAAGGCAGAGTCAGCCCAAGCAGGAGAGAACAGAAGGCAGAGGAGCAGCCACCCTGGCAGGGAGTTCAAGCAGGATTGTAGGGTCTGGGGAGAATTGGGTGGCCTGCAAGAAATGGAAGGCTCCAAACCTTAGACTGTGAATGTCATGCGTGTCCGTGTGAAGAGACCATCAAACAGGCTTTGTGTGAGCAACATGGCTGTTTATTTCACCTGGGTACAGGTGGGCTGAGTCCGAAAAGAGAGTCAGCAAAGGGAGATAAGTGTGGGGCTGTTTTATAGGATTTGGGTAGGTAAAGGAAAATTACAGTCAAAGGGGGGTTGTTCTCTGGCGGGCAGGAGTAGGGGTTACAAGGTGCTCAGTGGGGGAGCTTTTTGAGCCAAGATGAGCCAGGAAAAGGAATTTCACAAGATAATATCATCGCTTAAGGCAAGGACCGGCCATTTTCACTTCTTTTGTGGTGGAATGTTATCAGTTAAGGCGAGGTAGGGCATTTGCACTTCTTTTGTGATTCTTCAGTTACTTCAGGCCATCTGGGCGTATACGTGCAAGTCACAGGGGATGCGATGGCTTGGCGTGGGCTCAGAGGCCTGACAGTGAACAGGCTGGCTCTGGACCTGGGATACCTACACTACCCCCATGGTGTCAGCAAGGCCCCAGACAGGCTGTACCACAGAGGGCCTGAGAACCACAAAAAGGACACTTTGAGGGCTGGGAGGTAGCACAGGGGCTGTGGCCACACCTTGCCTAATGGGCCTCTCTCCCTTTCCCCTGCACTGTGGCAGTGGAGTCATGGCAGAGGGTCAATGGTGGCCTCCTTGGGGTATGCAGCCAGAGCTTCTGCCACTCGGTGCTTAGAAACCCAACAGTCTTGCCCGACAGTCCCGTGAGTGCAAGGAGCTGGGAAGAGGACATGAGGGCAGGACCCAAAACAACCAGGAGACTAAGGAAGCTCTAGGGAGTGAACAAGCCATGAATGGCTGGAGCCACTCACCATTAAACAGAGATTCACTTGCCAAAGTCTAGGGGGCAGAAGACCTGGGCCAACCCTGAGCCCACAAACAGGGCCACACTATAACCCCTGCCATGGATGGCATCCTCCTGCGGCAGGGGTTCTGGGCCAGGCATATGTGGACCCATCTGAATCCAGGCTCCAGCCTGCTGCCTCATGCCTAGGAAAGTCAAAAAGTAGCCCAGGTCAGGCATGGTGGCTCATGCCTGTAATCCCAGCATTTTGGGAGGCTGAGGCGGGCAAATCACGAAGTCAGGAGCTCGAGACCAGTCTGGCCAACATGGTGAAACCCCATCTCTACTCAAAATACAAAAATTAGCCGGGCATGGTGGCCGGCACCTGTAATCCCAGCTACTCAGGAAGCTGAGGCAGGAGAATCGCTTGAACCCAGGAGGCGGAGGTTGCAGTGAGCAGAGATTGTGCCACTGCACTCCAGCCTGGGCAACAGGAGAGACGCTCCATCTCAAAAAACAAAGTAGCCCAGAAGGAGACAGCCAGAGGTAAGGGTCCCAAAATAAGAAGAGGAGGAGGGGTCAGTGGCAGGGAGTGGGGCAGAGCTGGGGTGGGGCCCCTGGCCTGGGGTCTTTCCCCTGCCTGGCTTCTCTTGAGCTCCTGGCCATAGCCTTGACAGCAGTGGCCAGACCTTCACCAAGGAGCCAACTCTCCAGTGGACAAACAGTGCTCTTGGCCAAGTAGGCAGCACACGTATGCCCAGCAGAAGATGTCTCCTTGGGAGCCAGACAGGCAGCCACCTGAGAGTGTTCAACAGTGAGGAGTCATTCTCCCCCCAGCACCCACTTATTTTGCTCCTGCACCTTTATAAAGCAGGTCCTAGGCATGAGCTGGGACTCAGAACAAAGCAGAGGACAAGGGATGACATGAGGTGTGGGATGGGGAGCATCACTACAGTCACCTGCTCTTCTCAGTGCATGGGCAAAATAGCCTGGGGCAGGAGGCAGCAGGGCGCACCAAGCACACAGCACACGAGGCCCAGTGCCGTGCACACCACGGCAGCGGCTGGGCTAACAGAACAGGTCCCACACGCATACCCTGGGGAGTAAGAAGTGCAGCTGAGCTGGCCCCAGTCACCTCCCTGCGGCCACAACCCCAGGAAGCCACTCCTCTTCCTATGCCCCTCTGGGAACTTGTTCTGCACTGTCTCCTCCTTGCTGTCCCAGCTCAAATCGCTACCATTAGAAGAAAAAACACACACACACCACAGAAAACCCTTCACATGGATTCTCCAGCAACCTTTTTTCTTGTTTTTTTTTTTTTTTTTTTTGAGACGGAGTCTTGCTCTGTCGCCCAGGCTGGAGTGCAGTGGCCGGATCTCAGCTCATTGCAAGCTCCGCCTCCCGGGTTCACGCTATTCTCCTGCCTCAGCCTCCGGAGTAGCTGGGACTACAGGCACCCGCCACCTCGCCCGGCTAGTTTTTTTGTATTTTTTAGTAGAGATGGGGTTTCACCGTGTTAGCCAGGATGGTCTCGATCTCCTGACCTCGTGATCCGCCCGTCTCGGCCTCCCAAAGTGCTGGGATTACAGGCTTGAGCCACCGCGCCCGGCCTTTTTGTTGTTGTTTTTGAGATGGACTCTTACTCTGTCGCCCAGGCCGGAGTGCAGTGGCGTGATCTCGGCTCACCGCAACCTTTGCCTCCTGGGTTCAAGTGATTCTCCTGCCTCAGCCTACAGAGTAGTTGGAATTACAGGCACCTGCCAACATGCCCGGCTAATTTTTGTATTTTTAGTAGAGACAGGGTTTCACCATGTTGGCCAGGCTGGTCTTGAACACCTGGCCTCAGGTGATTTGTCCGTGTCAGCCTCCTAAAGTGCTGGGATTATAGGCATTAGCCACCACGCCCGGCCTCCTTTAAAAAAACAAAACAAACAAACAAAAAAAAAACCACGGAGTCTCTCTATGTCGCCCAGGCTGGACTGCAGGGATTACTCCCAGGCAGGATCATAGCTCACTGTACCCCTGAACTCCTGGCCTCCAGTGATCCTCCTGCCTCAGCCTCCCAAGTAGCTGGGACTACAGGAGTATGGCACTGTGCCCAGCTTCAATGCCTGTCTTACTCCTCATCCATTCACAGCCAAAACTCTCCAAGGAGTTGCCTGCGACCAGCATACAATTTTCAACCGCTCTTCAGTCTGCTCCACTGCCTGGCTCTTGCCCAGGGTGCCATGGACTCCATGGTATGAAATCTCCATTCCACAGTGCACTTCACCGCAAGCCTGCCCTTGTCCAGCGTCCAGCCCCAGGTCCTTCCCACTCCCTCCACACCCTCCCTTGAGGGAGCTGCTGAATATATGTCTCCATCCTCACCTCTCCCCTCCAAGCTCTGGCTCTCTCTGGCCTCCAGTGCCTATGGCCAGGATGCCGCCTAAGGCCATCTCCTACAGAAACGACTTCCCACCTCCCACACCCGCCCCATCTGCTCTTTCCATCTTCCACAGAGCAGCCAGTGTGGTCTTCCTAAAACACCATTCAGTCCCCAGCGCTCCCAGGACCCTCCGTGATGCCCACTGTCCTCAGGACGAGGCCCACTCCTGGACTGCCTCCAGGCCCACACAGGCTGGGCGTAGGCATCTCCCATGGGGCCATCTGAAAGCCCACGATCCTGGGCCTCAGGGCAGGACAGCCAGCCGCTTCTGGGCTCCTGGACACGGAGGGGAAGGCCTGTAGAGATCTCAGGCTCCAACCAGCCCTGAGGTGTTGAGGAGGGGCACACCTGCACTTCTTCCCCTCCTCCACGCACAGGAACCCTGCCCTGATTCTGCTGTAGCCAGTGAGGCCCCCACCTGCCTGGGCCTACAGGATGGGATGGGGCAAAACAAGAACCCAAGCCCCCCACCCAGGCCCAGAGCCCAAGGTCTCTTCCTCCAAAGGGGCAACCCTGCCCTCCTGGGCAGACCTTTTCTTTAAATGGCTTCTAGATCCACCAGGGCAGGGGGGAGACACCAAGTGGAACAGACCCAGCCAGCAAAGCCCACCCTAGTGGCTGCACACCCATTCCACCTCCAGGAAGATGTCACAACTCCTGTTACCGTGGCAATAACACAGGCCGGAGCCCAGCAAGGGGATTGGGGCTTGGGGGCTGGGGTTGCTCCTTGGTTCCCTGAGAGAAGAGTCCTGACACAGTAACCACGACCCACAAAGCTTGACACAAACTGTGGCGTCATTGGTTGTCCCAGGACCTCTCCCCACCGTTATCACCCCACTACCATACGCTTGCCAGCACCATCACCCCATCACCATCATCCTTGTCACCAATGCCCAACCGCAATATACCCACCCCCATCTACCATCATCGCATGCCCAGCACAGCCCCTTCTCTGTCACTTCTGCCCCCATTGGGACCCATCAGTCATCCGCTGACTCAACCCAGCATCTAGGTCAATGTGACCCCGATTCCTGGCCCTTCAACTGTCAACCTGTGACCGCAGTCACCCCCGTCCCCACCACCCCAGCACGCTAATGAAGACACCTTCACAACATAAGGAGCAAGTGTCCTTGCAGTCAGATATGGTGATAGCTTCTTGGGCTCCATCCCAATGACCGAATCATCCCAGTCCCCCAGATGCACGCTGGCCCCCACTTAGTCCTTTTGTCACCTTTGCCAGGAAGATGCACCCAGCCTGCAGGCTTTACTTACCCTAACATGGGGTCGCTGTAGCCAGGGCGAAACCTCAGCGATGAGCCCAGCTGCTCCACCGGCTCTACACTGGCGGGCACACTGCCAACAGGAAACCTCATGATCAGCACAATGAAACCCCACTGAGCACGCCAGCACAAACACTACCTTAGGGCACCATAAAACGTGCGCAGAAGCTACTATGAACCGGTGGCTTCAATGGCGTTCCAGAGATGGACTCTGCCCACACTGGGATCTCACAGCACAAAGCCACACGTCCTCTCAGGTGTCCACCGGACTGTCTCCAGGAGAGAACATATGTTAGGCCACAAAACAAATCTCAGCAGATTTTAGAAGACAGATGCCATACAAAGGATCTTCTCTGACACAACAGGATGAAGTTACAAATCAGTAACTACATTGCCACAAAGTTTATTATTATTATTATTTTTTTTTTTTTTGAGAAGGAGCCTTGTTCTGTCGCCTAGGCTGGAATGCAGTGGCATGATCTTGGCTCACTGCAACCTCCGCCTCCCGGGTTCAAGTGATTCTCCTGCCTCACCCTCCTGAGTAGCTGGGATTACAGGCACCCACCACCTTGCCCAGCTAATTTGTGTATTTTTAGTAGAGACAGTGTTTCACCATACTGGCCAGGCTGGTCTCGAACTCCTGACCTCGTGATCTGCCCGCCTTGGCCTCCCAAAGTGCTGGGATTACAGGCGTGAGTCACTGCACCTGGCCTACATTGCCACAAAGTTTTTTTTAAAAAGCACTAAAAAAAAAAAAAAAAAAAAAAAAACCTTGGGAAACTAAGAAAGTACAAAAAAAAAAAAGCAAAATAAAACCAAAACTCTTGAGTTGTATTGTGTTAAATAAGAACTCATACAGGATACTGACCTAGAAGGGGAGATACCATGATCACAAAGAAGTAAAAAGGAGGCCGGGCGCGGTGGCTCAAGCCTGTAATCCCAGCACTTTGGGAGGCCAAGACGGGTGGATCACGAGGTCAGGAGATCGAGACCATCTTGGCTAACCCGGTGAAACCCCGTCTCTACCAAAAAATACAAAAAACTAGCCGGGCGAGGTGGCGGGCGCCTGTAGTCCCAACTACTCAGGAGGCTGAGGCAGGAGAATGGCATAAACCCGGGAGGCAGAGCTTGCTGTGAGCTGAGATCCGGCCACTGCACCCCAGCCTGGGCGACAGAGTGAGACTCCATCTCAAAAAAAAAAAAAAAAAAAAAAAGAAGTAAGAAAGGAAATTAACAAGTATGTAGAACTGAGTGATGAAAATACATCAAAATTTGTGAAACACAGATAAAATAGTTCTTAGTGGGAGATTTATATCTTTAATAGAACTTACCAGGAAATGGGGAGGCCGAGGAGGGTGGATCACAAGGTCAGGAGTTCAAGACTAGCCTGTCCAGGAGGGTGAAACCCCATCTCTACTAAAAATACAAAAATTAGCCAGGCACAGTGGCATGCACCTGTAATCCCAGCTACTCAGGAGGCTGAGGCAGGAGAATCGCTTGAACCCAGGACATTGCAGTAAGCCGAGATCACGTCACTGTACTCTAGCCTGGGAGACACAGCAAGACTCCATCTCAAAAATAATAATAATAATCTATCAGGAAATAGGAATGGTTAAAAATAAATGATATGGGCCGGTGAAGTGACTCACGCCTGTAATCCCAGTGCTTTGGGAGACCGAGGCAGGCAGATCACCTGAGGTCAGGAGTTCGAGACTAGCCTGGCCAACATGGTAAAACCCCATCTCAACTAAAAATACAAAAATTAGCCAGGCGTGGTGGCGGGCACCTGTAATTCCAGCTACTCTGGAGGATGAGGCAGGAGAATCGCTTGGACCCAGATGGTGGAGGCTGCAGTGAGCCGAGATCATGCCATTGCAGTCCAGCCTGGGCAACAAGAGGGAGATTCCATCTCAAAAATAATAAATAGGCCTGGCGCGGTGGCTCAAGCCTGTAGTCCCAGCACTTTGGGAGGCCAAGACGGGTGGATCACGAGGTCAGGAGATCGAGACCATCTTGGCTAACCCGGTGAAACCCCGTCTCTACCAAAAAATACAAAAAACTAGCCGGGCGAGGTGGCGGGCGCCTGTAGTCCCAACTACTCAGGAGGCTGAGGCAGGAGAATGGCGTAAACCGGGAGGCAGAGCTTGCTGTGAGCTGAGATCCGGCCACTGCACCCCAGCCTGGGCGACAGAGTGAGACTCCATCTCAAAAAAAAAAAAAAAAAAAAAGAAGTAAGAAAGGAAATTAACAAGTATGTAGAACTGAGTGATGAAAATACATCAAAATTTGTGAAACACAGATAAAATAGTTCTTAGTGGGAGATTTATATCTTTAATAGAACTTACCAGGAAATGGGGAGCCGAGGAGGGTGGATCACAAGGTCAGGAGTTCAAGACTAGCCTGTCCAGGAGGGTGAAACCCCATCTCTACTAAAAATACAAAAATTAGCCAGGCACAGTGGCATGCACCTGTAATCCCAGCTACTCAGGAGGCTGAGGCAGGAGAATCGCTTGAACCCAGGACATTGCAGTAAGCCGAGATCACGTCACTGTACTCTAGCCTGGGAGACACAGCAAGACTCCATCTCAAAAATAATAATAATAATAATCTATCAGGAAATAGGAATGGTTAAAAATAAATGATATGGGCCGGGTGAAGTGACTCACGCCTGTAATCCCAGTGCTTTGGGAGACCGAGGCAGGCAGATCACCTGAGGTCAGGAGTTCGAGACTAGCCTGGCCAACATGGTAAAACCCCATCTCAACTAAAAATACAAAAATTAGCCAGGCGTGGTGGCGGGCACCTGTAATTCCAGCTACTCTGGAGGATGAGGCAGGAGAATCGCTTGGACCCAGATGGTGGAGGCTGCAGTGAGCCGAGATCATGCCATTGCAGTCCAGCCTGGGCAACAAGAGGGAGATTCCATCTCAAAAAATAATAAATAGGCCTGGCGCGGTGGCTCAAGCCTGTAGTCCCAGCACTTTGGGAGGCCAAGACGGGTGGATCACGAGGTCAGGAGATCGAGACCATCCTGGCTAACACGGTGAAACCCCATCTCTACTAAAAAATACAAAAAACTAGCCGGGCGAGGTGGCGGGCGCCTGTAGTCCCAGCTACTCGGAGGCTGAGGCAGGAGAATGGCGTAAACCCGGGAGGCAGAGCTTGCAGTGAGCTGAGATCCGGCCACTGCACTCCAGCCCGGGTGACAGAGCGAGACTCCGTCTCAAAAAATAAATAAATAAATAAATAAATAAATAAGATGATATTAAATTCAAGATGAGCCAGGTGCGGTGGCTCACACCTGTAATCCCAGCACTTTGGGAGGCCGAGATGGGTGGATCAGGAGGTCAGGAGTTCAAGACCGGCCTAGCCAAGATGGTGAAACCCCGTCTCTACTAAAAATACAAAAAATTAGCCGGTGTGGTGGCAGGCGCCTGTAATCCCAGCTACTCGGGTGGCTGAGGCAGAGAATTGCTTGAAACCAGAAGATGCAGGTTGCAGTGAGCCAAGATTGCGCCACTGAACTCCAGCCTTGGCGACAGACCGAGACTCCGTCTCAAAAAAAAAAAAAAAAAACCTCAAGATGATTTATTTAAAAGTAATGGGGCCGGGCGCGGTGGCTCAAGCCTGTAATCCCAGCACTTTGGGAGGCCGAGACGGGCGGATCACGAGGTCAGGAGATCGAGACCATCCTGGCTAACACGGTGAAACCCCGTCTCTACTAAAAACTACAAAAAACTAGCCGGGTGACGTGGCGGCGCCTGTAGTCCCAGCTACCCGGGAGGCTGAGGCAGAAGAATGGCGTGAACCCGGGAGATGGAGCTTGCAGTGAGCTGAGATCCGGCCACAGCACTCCAGCCTGGGTGACAGAGCGAGACTCCGTCTCAAAAAAAATAAATAAATAAAAATAAAAGTAATGGAAAACCCAGGCAGGGTGGTGGCTCACGCCTGTAATAACAGCAGTTTGGGAGGCCGAGGAGGGCGGATCACAAAGTTAGGAGTTCAAGACCAGCCTTGCCAACACGGCAAAACCCTGTCTCTACTAAAAATACAAAAATTAGCCTGGCGTGGTGGTGGCCATCTGTAATCCCAGCTACTCGGGAGGCTGAAGCAGGAGAATTGCTTGAACCTGGGAGGCAGAGGTTGCAGTGAGCCAAGATCATGCCATTGCACTCCAGCCTGGGCGAAAAGAGCAAGACTCTGTCTCTGCCGGGTGCAGTGGCTCACGCCTGTAATCTCAGCACTTTGGGAGGCCGAGGCAGGCAGATCACCAGGTCAGGAGATCGAGACCATCCTGGCTAACACAGTGAAATGCTGTCTTTATTAAAAATATAAACAATTAGCCGGGCATGGTGGCAGGTGCCTGTAGGCCCAGCTACTCCGGAGGCTGAGGCAGGAGAATGGTGTGAACCCGGGAGGCGGAGGTTGCAGTGAGCTGAGATCACGCCACTGCACTCCAGCCTAGGGGACAGAGCGAGACTCTATAGAGAATAATAGAGAATAGAGAAGATTAGCAAACCAAAGCTGATAGACCTCTGACAAGACTAACCACAGAAAAGGAGGCACTCAAGTGCAGTAGCACATGCCGGTGGTCCCAGCTACTTAGGAGGATGAGGTGGGAGGATCACTTGAGCCCAGGAGTTCCAGGCTGCAGTGAGCTATGATCATGCCACTGCACTCCAACCTGGGCGACAGAGTGAGACTCTGTCTCGAAATCAATCAATAAATAAAATAACATAATAACCTTATTTGGATTCTGATTTGGACAAACCATCTGTGAAAAGGCATTTTGGAAACTAGTGGAGGCAACTGAACACAGTATTGAAAGCTATCAGTGAATTACTGCTAATTGTGCCAAATATAATAGTGGTTATATTTCCCTTATATTGGAAGGGAAATAGTTATATTTCCCTTCAAAGACCTCATTTTTAGCAATGAAAACTCACTTTTTTTTTGAGACAGAGTCTCGTCTCTGTTCACCCAGGCTGGAGTGCAGTGGTGCAATCTTGGCTCACTGCAACCTTCACCTCCAGGTTCAAGCGATTCTCCTGCCTCAGTCTCCTGAGTAGCTGAGATTACAGGCGCATGCCACCACGCCCGGCTGATTTTTGTATTTTTAGTAGAGACAGGGTTTTACCATGTTAGTCAGGCTGTCTCGAACTCCTGACCTCATGATCCGCCCATCTCGGCCTCCCAAAGTTCTGGGATTACAGGTGTGAGCCACTGTGCCCGGCTTTTTTTTTTTTTTTTTTTTTTGAGACGGTCTCATCTGTCACCCAGGCTGCAATGTAGTAATGTGATCACAGCTCACTGCAGCCATGACCTCCCGGGCTCAAGTGATCCACACACCTTGGCCTCCAAAGTAGCTGGGACTACAGGCACATGCCACCACACCTAGCTAATTTTTTGAATTTTTTGTAGACACAAGGTCTCACTATGTTGCCCAGGTTGGTCTGAAACTCCAGGACTCAAGTGATCCTCCCACCAAAGCCTCCCAAAGTGCTGGGATTACAGGTGCGAGCCACTGCACCCAGCCATATACTAATATTTAAGGAGAACTTTTTATGATGTCTGGGATTTGCTTTAAAATAATTCAGAAAAAGAAAAGTGGCTGGAGGTATATAGCATAATGGTGTCAGAGTACTGGTAACTGGTAGTGGGTGATGGATGCATGGAGTTATATTGTTCTCTCTGCTTTTGTACTTATTTGAAACTTTCCAAAATTAGATGTAAAACAAAATAAAATGTAAAAGCGTTATAAACAATTATACCCTAATACACTTGGAGGAAAACCAGTAAAGCTAAGGAGAAAATATTTTTTAAGAAATCTAGGCCGGGCGCGGTGGCTCAAGCCTGTAATCCTAGCACTTTGGGAGGCCGAGACGGGCGGATCACGAGGTCAGGAGATCGAGACCATCCTGACTAACACGGTGAAACCCCGTCTCTACTAAAAACTACAAAAAACTAGCCGGGCGAGGTGGCGGCGCCTGTAGTCCCAGCTACTCGGGAGGCTGAGGCAGGAGAATGGCGTGAACCCGGAGGCGGAGCTTGCAGTGAGCTGAGATCCGGCCACAGCACTCCAGCCTGGGTAACAGCGCGAGACTCCGTCTCAAAAAAAAAAAAAAAAAAAAAAAAAAAAAAAAAAGAAATCTGTGGGCTGGGTGCACATATATATATAGAGAGAACAGATATATATTTATATATAAAACATATATATTTATAAATTATATATATTTATATATATACATATAAAAGAAATCAGTGTGAAAGCTTCAGAGAGCAATGGAAAGAATGTGAAGCTGATATGAGGGGTGGTGAGGCTGGGGACAAAGATCCAGAGATGAGCCTGACAGTTGAGGTCCTTTTTCTCCTTGGAGCATTAGCCAGTTTCAGAAGGGCAGCTGAGAGGCTAAGCAGCACTTCTGGAAGCTTCAGGAGACCAAGGTGACAGGGCTTAGATCCAGAGCCCAGCAGTTGAGGCGGCCCTGATGACCCCCATTCACTTAGGCTGGGACCCAAAAAGCTGTACCTTAAGAGGAAGGGAGAGACTGAGCAGACGGCTCAGCCTCTAATCATTTCAGTCTCTGCAGCTAAACCAGGTGATCCGAGAACGCTAGAGTTACTGCCAGAAGCAACCTAAATCCTCCCTGGAGAAAGTCCTGAGCTCCAAATTTCTATAATCAATTTTGCAAATGCAATGTTAGGCACACAATAAAAAATTTTCAGGAACACGAGGAGACTAGACAGTATGAATAGAAAACAGCAGAAACAACTGACAATAGAAAAACCCACAGGCAGCCAGGTGTGGTGGCTCACGCCTATAATCCCAGCAGTTTGGGAGGCAGAGGTGGGTGGATCACCTGAGGTCAGGAGTTTGAGACCAGCTTGTCCAACATGGTGAAACCTTGTCTCTACTAAAAATACAAAACAAAAAATTAGCCAGGTATGGTGGCATGATCACGCCACTGCACTCCAGCCGGGCAACAAGAGCAAAACTCCATTTCAAAAAAAAAAAAAAAAAAAAAAAGGTGAAAAAAGAGAAATGAATTGTTAAGCAAAAAAAGAACTAGAACTTAAAAATTTGGACAATTCTCAGCCTATTAAGAGTGTAGTTCAAAAACTGCGAGGTAAGGAGATTAGAATGGGTATGAACCACAGACCTAATCAGTCACCCTAGCACCTGCCAGAGGGAGAAAGGGGATGAAGTGAAGGAAGGCTATCGGACGTCTAAGATCCTACAGGACTAGGCCATAGAGCAAGCTTGTCCAACCTGTGGCCAGCGGCCCACATTCAGGTCAGGATGGCTTTGAATGTAGCCCAACACAAATTCTTTTTTTTTTTTTTTTTGTCTTTTTTTTTTTTTTTTTCCTTTTTGTGGAGAACGGGGTCTCACTGTATTACCTAGGCAGGTCTCGAACTCCTGGGCTCAAGCTATCCTCCCGCCTCTGCCTCCCTGAGAGCTGGGATTACAGGCGTGAGCCACCGCGCCCGGCCCAACACAAATTCTTAAACTTTCTTAAAACATGAGATTATTTTTTTGAAATTTCTTTTTTTTTTTAGCTCATCGGCTATCATTAGTGTGTTTTATGTGTGGCCCAAGACAATTTTCTTCTTCCAAGGTGGCCCAGAGAAGGCAAAAGATTGGACACCCCTACTACAGCTATTTTTTTTTTTTTTTTTTGAGACGGAGTCTTGCTCAGTCACCTAGGCTGGAGTGCAGTGACATGATCTTTGCTCAGTGCAAGCTCCACCTCCCGGGTTCACGCCATTCTCCTGCCTCAGCCTCCCGAGTAGCTGGGACTACAGGTGCCCGCCACCACGCCCGGCTAATTTTTTTTGTATTTTCAGTAGAGACAGAGTTTCACCATGTTAGCCAGGATGGTCTCGATCTCCTGACCTCGTGATCCACCTGCCTCAGCCTCCCAAAGTGCTGGGATTACAAGTGAAAGCCACCACATCTGGTCTTTTTTTTTTTTTTTTTTTTCTGAGACAAGAGTCTCACTCTGCCACCCAAGCTGGGGTACAGTAGTGTGATCACATCTCACTGCAACCTTGATCATCCAGGCTCAAGCAATCCTCCCACCTCAGCCTCCTGAGTAGCTGGGGCTACAAGTGCATGCTACCATCCATGCCCAGCTAATTTAAAAAAAAAAAAAAATTACAGAGATGAGGTCTCACTATGTTGCCCAGCCTGGTCTCGAACTCCTGGGCTCAAGCAATCCTCCCACCTTGGCCTCTCAAAGTATTGGGATTACAGGCGTCAGCCATCATGCCTGGAAGAGCTATTTTCAAGATGCAGTGTTCTTAAAGACAAGAAAAGGATCCCAAAGACAATTCAATCATCAAGGCTGCCACTCCCACCAAAGGCCCAGGGTGCACAGGCCAAAACAGGGTTGCCGCCGCCTCAGTTTTTTTTTTTTTTTTTTTTCTGAGACGGAGTTTTGCTCTTATAGCCCAGGCTGGCTGGAGTGCAATGGCACAATCTCGGCTCACCACAACCACCACCTCCTGGATTCAAGCGATTCACCTGCCTCAGCCTCCCAAGTAGCTGGGATCACAGGCATGCACCATCATGCCCGGCTATTCTTGCATAATTTTTTTTTTTTTGAGATAGTGTCTTGCTCTGCCGCCCAGGCTGGAGTGCAGTAGCTTGATCTTGGCTCACTGCAAGCTCCGCCTCCCGGGTTCACGTCATTCTCCTGCTTCAGCCTCCCAAGTAGCTGGGACCACAGGCACCTGCCACCACGCCCGGAAAATTTTTTGTATTTTTAGTAGAGACAGGGTCTCACTGTGTTAGCCAGGATGGTCTCCATCTCCTGACCTTGTGATCTGCCCGCCTCGGCCTCCCAAAGTGTTGGGATTACAGGCGTGAGCCACCACGTGCAGGTATTTTTGCATTATTAATAGAGATGGGGTTTCTCTATGTTGGTCAGGCTGGTCTCGAACTCCTGACCTCAGGTGATCCGCCCACCTCGGCCTCCCAAAGTGCTAGGATTACAGGCATGAGCCACTGCGCCGGGCCAGCCACCTCAGTTTTGAAGGCTAGGACCACCACCCAGCAGAGCCATGGGGGTGCAGCCCCCACCCCAGTGGGTCCAGAGGGCAGAGTGTCCAGCCAAAGAGGATTATTCCCAAGCCTTAAAGTCTACTGGAGTTTGTCTTGCTAGAATTTAGAATTGCTTGGCACTAAGAACTAAACTCTGACTTTTTATCTTGCCCAAATTCCTATCTAAGGGGCCTGGAGAGTCATGCCCTACAAATCATACATTCTCATCAAATGGGTTTTATTTAACCCTATATATCGTGATTTACTTTGCAACCTGACTCTAGCAAAACATTACGAGACAAGGAAAAAAAATCAAAATATTTTACTTCAAAACATGTTTCTTTGCCGTATTTTGAAATGGCCCTGCAAAGCTGTTTTCTATGGGGAAAAATGTGCATCTGTAAGAATCTCTATTAACATAGCTAGATCTTTTTCTTCCAGACCCTCCAATCCTAAAGAGATTAAGTAAAATCTGAATAGGAAACATATGTCATCTATTGTCACTAAGGGTAGCCACTAGAAGACTTCTAGGAACTTTGGTCTCCACAGTCTTCATCTTAATCTGAACATTCCCTTTCTATCAATCAATTTTGTCTTTAGACAAACTCAACCAATTGCCAAACCAGAAAATGTTTAAATTCACCTATAGAATGGAAGCCTCCCACCCCCCACCCCCTGCCCTTTGAGTTGTCCCACCTTTCTGGACCAAATGAATGTATTTATTTTTTTTTTTTTTGAGACGGAGTCTCGCTCTGTCACCCAGGCTGGAGTGCAGTGGCCGGATCTCAGCTCACTGCAAGCTCTGCCTCCCGGGTTCACGCCATTCTCTTGCCTCAGCCTCCGAGCAGCTGGGACTACAGGCGCCCGCCACCTCGCCCGGCTAGTTTTTTGTATTTTTAGTAGAGACGGGGTTTCACAGTGTTAGCCAGGATGGTCTCGATCTCCTGACCTCGTGATCCGCCCGCCTCGGCCTCCCAAAGTGCTGGGATTACAGGCTTGAGCCACCGCGCCCGGCCTTTTTTTTTTTTTTGAGACAGAGTCTCACTGTCACCCAGGCTGGAGTGCAGTGGCATGTTCTCGGCTCACTGCAAGCTCCGCCTCCCAGATTCATGCCATTCTCCTGCCTGAGCCTCACAAGTAGCTGGGACAACAGGCACCTGCCACCACGCCCAGATAATTTTTTGTATTTTGAGTAGAGACGGGGTTTCACCATGTTAGCCAGGATGGTCTCCATCTCCTGACCTCAAGATCCGCCCGCCTCGGCCTCCCAAAGTGCTGGGATTACAGTCATGAGCCATCGTGCCCGGCCTAACCAATGTATTTCTTAAATGTATTTGACTGATGTCTTTTTTTTTTTTTTTTTGAGAAGGAGTCTCGCTCTGTCACCCAGGCTGGAGTGCAGTGGCCGGATCTCAGCTCACTGCAAGCTCTGCCTCCCGGGTTCACGCCATTCTCCTGCCTCAGCCTCCCTAGTAGCTGGGACTACAGGCGCCGCCACCTCGCCCGGCTAGTTTTTTTTATTTTTAGTAGAGACGGGGTTTCACCGTGTTAGCCAGGATGGTCTCGATCTCCTGACCTCGTGATCCACCCGTCTCGGCCTCCCAAAGTGCTGGGATTACAGGCTTGAGCCACCGTGCCCGGCCGACTGATGTCTTATGCCTCTCTAAAATGTATAAAACCAAGCTGTGCCCGGACCACCTTGGGCACATGTTCTCAGGACCTGAGGGCTGTGTCACGGGCCATGGTCACTCATATTTGGCTCAGAATAAATCTCTTCAAATATTTCACGGAGTTTGGCTCTTCATTGACAGCACCTATCACTTCCTACTGTTTTTGTTTGTTTTTGTTTTGTTTTGTTTGAGACAAGGTCTCACTCTGTCCCAGGCTGGAATAGAGTAGCACAATCTCAGCTCACTGCAACCTCTGCCCCCACTGACCTCAAGCAATTCTCCCACTTCAGCCTCCCAATAGCTGGGGCCACATACACGCACCATCATGCCTGGTGATTTTTTTAGTGGAGATGGGGTCTCACCATCTTGCCTGGCTACACTTCCTACTGATTTTTCTCCCTTTTGTAATAGGAGTGGCTCTCCTTTGCCTGTCCCACAAATGCGCTTCTGGCTTCACAAGTTTCACAGCTGGAGATAAATTTTGCCTCAGGATTAAATGTACCTATGGTCTCATTCATATCTGATTTAGATAATATTTGAATAAGGCTTTGCACTGTAGAGTTAAGAGCTGATTCTGGAATGAGATAAGACTGCTCAGGGGGTGGAGGTCGCAGTGAGCTGAGACCGCACCACTCCACTCCAGCCGGGGACAGAGCAAGACTCCATCTCAAAAAAAAAAAAGGCCGGGCGCGGTGGCTCAAGCCTGTAATCCTAGCACTTTGGGAGGCCGAGACGGGCGGATCACGAGGTCAGGAGATCGAGACCATCCTGACTAACACGGTGAAACCCCGTCTCTACTAAAAACTACAAAAAACTAGCCGGGCGAGGTGGCGGCGCCTGTAGTCCCAGCTACTCGGGAGGCTGAGGCAGGAGAATGGCGTGAACCCGGGAGGCGGAGCTTGCAGTGAGCTGAGATCCGGCCACAGCACTCCAGCCTGGGTAACAGCGCGAGACTCCGTAAAAAAAAAAAAAAAAAAAAAAAAAGAGGTAATGTCAGGCCTCTGAGCCCGAGCTAAGCCGTCATATCCCCAGTGACCTGCACGTGTACATCCAGATGGCCTGAAGCAACTGAAGATCCACAGAAGTGAAAATAGCCTTAACTGATGACATTCCACTATTGTGATTTGTTCCTGCCCCACCCTAACTGATCAATGTAGTTTGTAATCTCCCCCACCCTTAAGGAGTTTCTTTATGGCCGGGCGCGGTGGCTCAAGCCTGTAATCCCAGCACTTTGGGAGGCCGAGACGGGTGGATCATGAGGTCAGGAGATCGAGACTATCCTGGCTAATACGGTGAAACCCCGTCTCTACTAAAAAATACAAAAAACTAGCCGGGCGATGAGGCGGGCGCCTGTAGTCCCAGCTACTCGGGAGGCTGAGACAGGAGAATGGCATGAACCCGGAGGCGGAGCTTGCAGTGAGCTGAGAGCCGGCCACTGCACTCCAGCCTGGGCGGCAGAGCAAGACTCCGTCTCAAAAAAAAAAAAAAAAAAGAAGTTTCTTTATAATTCTCCCCACCCTTGAGAATATACTTTGTGAGATCCACCCCCTGCCCCTAAAACATTGCTCTTAACTCCACCGCCTATCCCAAAACCTATAAGAACTAATGATAATCCCACCACCCTTTGCTGACTCCTTTCTCGGACTCAGCTTGCCTGCACCCAGTGAAATAAACAGCCATGTTGCTCACACAAAGCCTGTTTGGTGATCTCTTCACAGGGATGCGTGACACAGTAATTAGGCTTAGATGAGATCATGAGGGCGAAGCTGCCAGGATGGGATTAGTGTCCTTATAAAAAGAGGAAGAGAAATTCGATTTATCTCTGCATGCATGCCCCGAAGTTTGGAGGTGAGCAGGTCTGTACAAACGTTTGCCCGAGGCCCGAGGAAGCAGAGAAGCTGAAGAAAGAGGCTGACAAATCCAGTTTCTTTGTTTTTGTTTTTGTTTTTTTTTTTGAGACAGAGTCTCGCTCTGTCGCCCAGGCTGGAGTGCAGTGGCGCAATATCTGCTCGTTGCAAGCTCCATCTCCCAGGTTCAAGCCATTCTCCTGCCTCAGCCTCCCGAGTAGCTGGGACTACAGACAAATCCAGTTTCTCAGAAACATTTAATAGGGACTTCTTAACCTCAGATCCTGGGCTTATAAACCATGGGGAATTGGTCTAAGGGCAGGATTTATGGTAAGTACGTGAAAGGCATTAGAGGCATTCCCAGAACTGGGGTTAATCAGAAGTCAACATGGGCAGATTAGCACCCAAGATGGAGTTGTTTTAGCCTCCACAAGCAGGGAAAGGCCGTGTGAGGACGTAACCAGGAAGCAGGCCCTCACCAGGATCACGCTAGCATTCTGACCTTAAAGCTCCTGCCTCTAGGACTGTGAGAAACGTTGTTTAAGCCACACAATCTATAGTATTTCCTAAAAGCAGTCTGAATGCACTAAAACACACATAAAACTTTCATCATGTTTCACTAAGGATATGCCAGGCCATAAAATGTGCTGAAATCTTGAAAACAGCACAATGAGGTATTACAACACAACCACCAAAATTGCTAAAATTAAAACTTTTGGCTGGGTGCAGTGGTTTACACCTGTAATCCTAGCACTTTGGGAGGCCAAGGTGGGCTCATCACTTGAGCACAGGAGATCAGGACCAGCCTGGGCAACACAGTAAGACCCCTTCTCTACAAAAAATAAACAAAAATTTGCCAGGCACCATGGCACATGCCCGTAGTCCCAGCTGCTCAGGAGGCTGAGGTCAGAGGATCACCTGAGCCCAGGAGGTGGAGGCTGCAGTGAGCTGAGACTGTGCTACTGCACTACAGCCTGGGTGACAGAGTGAGACCCTATCTCAGAAATAAACAAATAAATAAATACCTTCCTTTGAAACGGCCATGATCTACTTCTTTTTTTTTTTTTTTTTTTTTGAGGCGGAGTCTCGCTCTGTCGCCCAGCTGGAGTGCAGTGGCGCAATCTCGGCTCACTGCAAGCTCCGCCTCCCGGGTTTACGCCATTCTCCTGCCTCAGCCTCCCGAGTAGCTGGGACTACAGGTGTCTGCCACCTCGCCCGGCTAGTTTTTTGTATTTTTTAGTAGAGACGGGGTTTCACCGTGTTAGCCAGGATGGTCTCGATCTCCTGACCTCGTGATCTGCCCGTCTCGGCCGCCCAAAGTGTCGGGATTACAGGCTTGAGCCACTGCGCCTGGCTTACAATAGATCTCTTGAACTTACTCTTCCTAAGTGAAATTTTGTGTCCTTTGACCAACGTCTCCCTAATCCTGCCACCTCTTAGTCTCCAGTTAACCACCATTTTATTCTGTTATAGTCTATGAGTTTGACTTTGACACTCCACATATAAGTGAGATGGTGCTGTATTTGTCTTTCTGTGCCTGGATTATTTCACTTAACATAATGTTCTCCAGGTACATCCATATCATCATAAATGACAGGATTTCCAGATTTCCTTTTTTTTTATTTGAGACGGAGTTTCACTCTGTTGCTAGGCTAGAGTGCAGTGACGTGATCTCAGCTCACTGCAACCTCTGCCTCCCAAGTTTAAGGGATTCTCCTGCCTCAGCCTCCCAAGTAGCTGGGATTACAGGTGCGCACCACCACGCCCAGCTAATTTTTGTATTTTTGGCAGAAACAGGGTTTCACCATGTCGGCCCGGATGGTCTCGATCTCCTGACCTCATGATCTACCTCTGTCAGCCTCCCAAAGTGCTGCAATTACAGGCGTGAGTTACTGCACCCGGCCAATTTCCTTCTTTTTAAGGTTGAATAGTATTTCACTGTGTACATATACCACATTTTCTTTATCCATTTATCCACTGATGACAGGTAGATTGATTGCATACTTTGGCTATTGTGATAATGCTACAATGAACAAGGGAGAGCAGATTATCTCTGAGGTATGAATTTCATATCCTTTGGATATATAGCCAGTGATGTGATGGCTAGATCATATGCACACGGTAGCTCTACTTTTAATTTTTGAGGGAACTTCCTACTTTTTACCATGACAATGATTTATATGTGGTCTAGCATGTTGTATACATGAAATGTATACATCTGTTAAAACTCATCAAACTGAAACATGAAAGATCTGTGCATTTTACTGTATGTAATTATGTATCAATTTTTTTTTTCTTTTTAGAGACTGAGTCTTGCTATGTTGCCCAGGCTAGCCTCCAACTCCTGGGCTCAAGTGATCCTCCTACCTCAGCCTCCCAAAGTGCTGGGATTACAGGGGTGAGCCACTCCACCCAGCCTATATCTCAATATTTTGAAAAAGATTTACAATCCAAGTTTTGAAGAGGATATAGAGCAAACTGGAACCCTCATATATGGCTGGTGGGAGTATAAATGGCACATTTATAACATGTTGGAAAGCTGTTTGGAAGTTATCTGCCTAAACTGAACACATGCACATAATAACTTAGTAATTCCACTCCTAGATATATACCCAGAAAAAATATGTTCCTTTTACATTTTTTTTTTTTTTTTTTGAGACGGAGTCTTGCTTTGTCGCCCAGGCTGGAGTGCAGTGGCGTGATCTCCACTGACTGCAAGCTCCGCCTCCCGGGTTCACACCATTCTCCTGCCTCAGCCTCCCGAGTAGCTGGGACTACAGGTGCCCGCCACCTCACCCGGCCAGTTTTTTGTATTTTTTAGTAGAGACGGGGTTTCACCGTGTTAGCCAGGATGGTCTCGATCTCCTGATCTCGTGATCCGCCCGTCTCGGCCTCCCAAAGTGCTGGGATTACAGGCTTGAGCCACCGTGCCCAGCCCTTTTTTTTTTTTTTTAAATTGAGAGGGAGTCTCGCTGTGTCACCCAGGCTGGAGTGAACTGGCTCAAAACAAAAAACAAAAAAAATTGATTGCTTGCTCAGTGGGTGGGAAGAAACTCCCACACATTTGGTCACAGAAATCTTATGTTGATTGTTGTGGTGTGAGAGAATAGAAAGAGCACTCTGAGTTTGTTTTTCCACTTTTTTGGGGGGCGCAGGGAGGCAGTCTCTCTCTGTTGCCTAGGCTGGAGCGCAGTGACACGATGTCAGCTCACTGCAACCTCCGCCTCCCGGGTCCAAGCCATTCTCATGCGTCACCCTCCCAAGTGGCTAAGTCTACAACCATGCCTGGCTAATTTTTGTATTTTTTAGTAGAGACAGGGTTTCACCGTGTTGGCCAGCCTGGTCTCGAACTCCAGACCTCGTGATCTGCCCACCTCAGCCTCCCAAAGTGTTGGGATTACAGGCATGAGCCACCACAACCAGACAGTTTTCCACATTTATGTATCAATAAACAATTGGAAAATAAAAATCGTGGCCGGGGGCAGTGGCTCACACCTGTAATCCTAGCACTATTGGGAGGCCAAGGAGGGCAGATCACTTGAGGTCAGGAGTTCGAGACCAGACTAACCAACATGGTAAAACCCTGTCTCAACTAAAAATACAAAAATTAGGCCGGGTGCGGTCGCTCACGCCTGTAATCCCAGCACTTTGGGCGGCCGAGGCAGGCGGATCACGAGGTCAGGAGATCAAGATCATCCTGGCTAACACGGTGAAACCCTGTCTCTACTAAAAAAACACAAAAAATTAGCCGGCTCTGATGGTGGGCGCCTGTAGTACCAGCTGCTTGGGAGGCTGAGGCAGGAGAATGGCGTGAACCTGGGAGGCGGAGCTTGCACTGGCCAAGATAGCGCCACTGCACTCCAGCCTGGGTGACAGAGCCAGACTCCATCTCAAAAAAAAAAAAACAAAATTAGCCAGGCATGATGGCAGACGCCTGTAATCCCAGCTACTTGGGAGGCTGAGGCAGGAGAATCACTTGAACCTGAGAGGCGGAGGTTGCAGTGAGAAAGGATCATGCCACTGCACTCCAGCCTGGTCAAAGTTAGATCCCATCTCAAAAAAAAAAAAAAAGCCGGGCACAGTGGCTCACGCCTGTAATCCCAGCACTTTGGGAGGCCAAGGCGGGTGGATCACCTGAGGTCAGGAGCTCAAGACCAGCCTGGCCAACACGATGAAACCCCGTCTCTACTAAAAATACAAAAAAAATTAGCTGGGCGTGGTTACAGGCACCTGTAATCCCAGCTACTCGGGAGGCTGAGGCAGTAGAATCGCTTGAACCCAGGAGGCAGAGGTTGCAGTGTGCTGAGATCGCACCACTGCACTCTAACCTGGGGGACAAGAGCCAGACTTCATTTCAAAAAAAAAAAAGAAAGAAATTTAGACTATACTATTTATAATATAATCCATCAAAAAAATACAAAGGAAAAAATAAAATATATATAAGACTTTGAAATAGAAAAAATATATAATACAAAATTGAGACAGAAGGAAAGAAAACTAAATACACAAGCAGAAATACCATGTTAATGGATTGGAAAACTCAATATAGTAAAATGTCAATTCCACAGAAATGACCGCGTGTGGTGGCTAACACCTGTGATCCCAGCACTTTGGGAGGCTGAGGCGGGTGGATCACCTGAGGTCAGGAGTTCGAGACCAGCCTGGGTAACCTGGTGAAACCCTGTCTCTATTAAAAATACAAAAGGCTTAGCTGGGTGTGGTGGCAGGTACCTGTAATCCCAGCTACTGGGGAGGCTGAGGCAGGACAATCACTTGAACCCGGGAGGTGGAGGTTGCAGTGAGCCGGGATTATGCCATTGCACTCCAACCTGGGTGAGAGTGAGACTCTGTCTCGGAAAAAAAAAAAAAAAATTCCACAGAAATGTTCTATAGAGTCAGTGAAGTCCAAAGTAGTTTTATTGACAAACTGATTCTAAAATTTATATGGAAATACCAGAGACAAAAATAGCCAAGACAATATTGAAGAATATCAAGCTTTATTACAAAGCTACAGTAATTATGAGCCTACTGTTAGCTCAAAGATAGAAAAATAGACCAATGCAACAGAACAGAGCCTACAGACATATCTATCCATGCGCATGTGAACACTTGATTTATAACAAAGTTGTAACTTCAGAGCGATAGAAGAAAAGGATTTCTCAACAAATGGTGCTGGGTCAATTGGATATCCAAATTAAAAAATGAAACTTGATTCTCACATCTTCTACTACGAACATATTTAAAATAAATGCATATAGTTGTGAGTGGTGGCGTGTGTCTGTAGTTCACTACAACTACTAGTAGTAAAGCAGTAGCTTCATGATAAATCCTTGAATTGTATGTTTATTTTGTTCACTTTTCTGTGACTTATATTTCACAATATAACAGCATACAAAACAACCTCAGTGGATAGGCTTAACAGCAGATGAGGTCGGGCGCGGTGGCTCAAGCCTGTAATCCCAGCACTTTGGGAGGCCGAGACGGGCGAATCACGAGGTCAGGAGATCGAGACTATCCTGGCTAACACGGTGAAACCCCGTCTCTACTAAAAAAATACAAAAAACTAGCCGGGCGAGGTGGCGGGCGCCTGTAGTCCCAGCTACTTGGGAGGCTGAGGCAGGAGAATGGCGGAAACCCAGGAGGCGGAGCTTGCAGTGAGCTGAGATCCGGCCACTGCACTCCAGCCTGGGTGACAGAGCAAGACTCCTTGGTCTATTTTTCTATCTTTTTTGAGCAAGTCTCAAAAAAAAAAAAAAAAAAAAAGAACAGCAGATGAGACTGGCACAGTGGCTCACGCCTGTAATCCCAGCACTTTGGGAGGCCGAGGTAGGCGGCTCACCTGAGGTCAGGAGTTTCAGATCAGCCTGGCTAACATGGAGAAACCCCGTCTCTACTAAAAATATAAAAATTGGCCGGGCGTGGTGGCAGGCACCTGTAATCCCAGCTACTCAGGAGGCTGAGGCAGGAGAATCACTTGAACCTGGGAAGTGGAGTTTGCAGTGAGCTGAGATCACGCCATTGCACTTCAGCCTGGGCGACAAGAGCGAAACTCCATCGCAAAAAAACACCAAAACAAACAAAAAAGAAAAACAGTAGATTAGACACAGCTGAAGAAAGAATTACATGACCTGAGAAGTTAGAAGATATTACCCAGAAAGCAACATGGAGATGAACATTAAGAGAAAGGCTAGGAGAAATGCACATGAAAGGGTGAAGTATAGCATGTGTCTGCTCAGAGTCCCAGACAGAAAGAAAAAGGGGAAAGAAGCAATATTTAAAGAAGTAATGGGGCTAGGTGCAGTGGCTCACGCCTGTAATCCCAGCACTTTGGGAAGCCAAGGTGAGCAGATCACAAGGTCAGGAGTTCAAGACTAACCTGGCCAAAATGGTGAAACCCCGTCTCTATTAAAAATAACAAAAATGAACCAGGCATGGTGGCATGCGCCTATAATTCCAGCTACTCGGGAGGCTGAGGCAGGGGAATTGCTTGAACCTGAGAGGCAGAGGTTGCAGTGAGCTGAGATCATACACTGCACTCCAGCCTGGGTGACAGAGCAATACTCTGTCCCCCACCAATAAAAAAAGGAATGGCAGATGTAATCCTAGCACTGTGGGAGGCTGAGGCTGGAGGCTCACTTGAGGACAGGAGTTCAAGACCAGTTTAGGCAACATAACAAGACCCCATCTGCACAAAAAATAAACCATAAAAAAATAGCAGGGCATGGTGGCACACACCTGTAGTCCTAGCTACCTGGCAGGTTGAGGCAGGAGGTTTGTTTGAGCCATGATTGTGCCACTGCACTCCAGTTTAGGCAACAGAGCTAAACCTGGACTCAAAAAAAAAAAAACGTAATGGCAGACAATTTTCCTGAACTGATGAGATGTGAAACCACAGTTCAAGAAACTTAACAAATCCCAGCCAGGTGCAGTGGCTCACGCTGTAATCCCAGCTCTTAGGGAGGCAGAGGCAGGAAGATAGCTTGAGCCCAGGAGTTCAAGACCTGTCTGGGCAATATAGCAAGACCCCGTTCTTCACAAAAAGCAAACAACAACAACCACCACCACCACAAAAAACACAAGCGTAAGAAGCTTAACAAATCCTTAGCAGCATAAAAAAAAGAAATCCATACCTACATACAGCACAGTGAACGAATAACACCAAAGACAAGAAAAAAACAATCTTAAAAAGCAATCAGAGGGTTTAAAAAAAAGAAAGAGAGAGAGATTTCAACTAGGTGCACCTGTAATCTCAGCATTTTGGGAGGCCGAGGTGGGAGGATCACTTGAGCCCAGGAGTTCAAGACCAGCCTGGGCAACATAGGGAGACCCCATCTCTACAAAAAATAAACAAAAATTAGCCAGGCATAGTGGCAGGCACCTGTAATCCCAGCTACTTGGAAAACTGAGGTAGGAGGATATGCTTCAGCCCAGGAGGCTGAGGCTGCCATGAGCAGTGACTGCACCACTGCACTTCAGCCCAGGCAACAGAGTGAGATCCTGACTCAAAAAAAAAAAGAGTAAGAGAGAGATTCTTTTCAATGAGAGACACTGGCTGTTGAGCCCATGTCTCAACAGAAATAATGGAAGCTGGGAGACAGAAGAATGGAAGCTTCAGTATGATAAGAATAAATAACCATCGGCCGGGCGCGGTGGCTCAAGCCTGTAATCCCAGCACTTTGGGAGGCCGAGGCGGGTGGATCACGAGGTCAGGAGATCGAGACCCTCCTGGCTAACACGGTGAAACCCCGTCTCTACTAAAAATACAAAAAACTAGCCGGGCGCGGTGGCGGGCGCCTGTAGTCCCAGCTACTCGGAGGCTGAGGCGGGAGAATGGCGGGAACCCGGGAGGCGGAGCTTGCAGTGAGCCGAGATCGCGCCACTGCACTCCAGCCTGGGCGACACAGCGAGACTCCATCTCAAAAAAAAAAAATAAATAAATAAATAAATAACCATCAACCTAAGCTCTATACTCACATAAAATACTGTTTTAGAGAGTAATATAATTTACCATATTAAGAGAATAAAAATTTTAAAATCATACAGTCATCTCTACAAATGCACAAAAAGCATTTGACAAAATTCAACATCCATCCATAATTAAAACTCTAGGTGTACTAGAAATGCAGAGAACTGCCTCAACCTGATAAAGGACACCTGTGAAAAAGCCACAGCTGCCATCCTTCCTACTGGAAGACTGAACGCCTTCCCCCTTAACTTGGAAACAAGACACAGATGGCTGCTTTCTCCACTTCTACTCAACATTGTAACTGAGGGCCTAGCCCACACAATAAGGCAAGAAAAAAAAAAGGCATTCAGAATAGGAAAGAAGCCTGGGGGTGGTGGCTCATGCCTGTAATCCTAGCACTTTGGGAGGCCGAGGCAGGCGGACTGCCTGAGCTCAGTAGTTCGAGACCAGCCTGGGAACACAGTGAAACCCTGTCTGTCCTAAAATAATAAAAAAAAATTAGCTAGGCATGGCGGCATGCGCTTGTGGTCCCAGCTACTTGGGCAGCTGAGGCAGGATAATTGCTTGAACCCGATAGGTGGAGGTTGCAGTGAGCCAAGATCACACCACTGCACTCCAGCCTGGGAGGCAGACAGACTCTGTCTCCAGAAAAAAAAAAAAAAAAACCAGAATAGAAAAGAAGTAACAGTCGAAGAAAAACATGGTGTAAAAACAAATCAAAACAATACAGGAAGTAAAAAAAGGTTAATGCAGGAGAGACAAATAGCACAAAAGATGCAAATATAACCCAGATTATCAATAACTACATTAAATTAATTAATTTTGAGACAAGGTCTTGCTATGTTGCCCAGGCTGGAGCGCAGTGGCACCAATCATGACTTACTGCAGCCTCAACCTGCTGGGTTCAAGTGATCCTCCTACCTCAGCTTCCCAGAGTGCTGGGATTACGGGCATGAGCCACAGCACCCACCTGGCCCTCTACATTAAATTTAAATGGAATAAATGCTCCTGCTTTTAAAAAAAGAAATACTGCCAGGCGTGGTGGCTTATGCCTATTATCCCAGCACTTTGGGAGGCCGAGATGGGCAGATCACCTAAGGTCAGGAGTTCAAGGCCAGCTTGGTCAACATGGTGAAACCCCGTCTCTAGTAAAAATACAAAAACTAGCCTGGCGTGGGGGCGCACACCTGTAATCCCAGCTACTTAGGAGGCTGAGGCAGGAGAATTGCTTGAACACAGGAGGCGGAGGTTGCAGTGAGCCAAGATCGTGCCATTGCACTCCAGTCTGGGTGACAAAGCAAGACTCTGTCTCAAAAAAATAAAAATAAAAAAGAAATACCACAATAGTTTTTTTTGTTTTGTTTTGTTTTTTGTTTTTTGTTTTTAAGACAGAGTCTCTTGCTCTGTCACCCAGCCAGGAGTGGAATGGTGCAATCTCGGCTCACTGCAATCTCTGCCTCCTGGGTTCCAGTGATTCTCCTGCCTCAGCCTCCTGAATAAGCTGGGGTTACAGGAACCCACCACCACGTCTGGCTAGTTTTTTGTGTTTTGTTTTGTTTTGTTTTTTTTCTTGAGACGGAGTCTCACTCTGTACCCCTGGCTGGAGTGCAGTGGCGCCATCTCGGCTCACTGCAAGCTCCACCTCCCAGGATCATGCCATTCTCCTGCCTCAGCCTCCTGAGTAGCTGGGACTACAGGTGCCCGCCACCGCACCCGGCTAATTTTTCTGTATTTTTAGTAGAGACAGGGTTTCACCGTGTTAGCCAGGATGGTCTCAATCTCCTGACCTTGTGATCCGCCTGCCTTGGCCTCCCAAAGTGCTGGGATTACAAGCGTGAGCCACCACGCCTGGCCTGTTTTTTGTGTTTTTACTAGAGACAGGGTTTCACCATGTTGGCCAGGCTGGTCTTGAACTCCTGATCTCAGGTGATCTGCCTGCCTCAGCCTCCCAAAGTGCTGGGATTACAGGCGTGAGCCACTGCACTCAGCCTAATTTTGCATTTTTAGTAGAGACGGGGTTTCTCCATGTTGGTCAGGCTGGTCTTGAACGCCCGACCTCAGGTGATCTGCCCACCTCGGCTTGCCAAAGTGCTGGGATTACAGGCGTGAGCCACCATGCCCGGCTACAATAGATGTTTTTTTTTTTGGTTTTTTTTTTTTTTTTTTAGATGGAGTCTCCCTCTGTCGCCCAGGCTGGAATGCAGTGGCATGATCTCGGCTCACTGCAACCTCCACCCAGGTTCACGCCATTCTCCTGCCTCAGCCTCCGGAGTAGCTGGGACTACAGGCGCCCGCCACCGTGCCCGGCTAATTTTTTTTTGTATTTTAAGTAGAGACGGGGTTTCACCATGGTCTCAATCTCCTGACCTTGTGATCCGCCTGCCTTGGCCTCCCAAAGTGCTGGGATTACAGGCGTGGGCCACCGCACCCGGCCTACAAGAGATGTTTTTAAAGACATTTGTAAAATATAAAAATGCCAGGCTGGGTACGATGGCTCACGCCTGTAATCCTGGCACTTTGTGAGGTCGAGACAGGTAGATCACCTGAGATCGGGAGTTCGAGACCAGCCTGGCCAACATGGAGAAACCCCATCTCTACTAAAAATACAAAATTAGCTGGGCATGATGGCACATGCCTATAATCCCAGCTACTCGGGAGGCTGAGGCAGGAGAATCACTTGAACCCAGGAGGTGGAGGTTGCGGTGAGCCAAGATCGCATTATTGCACTCCAATCTGGGCAACAAAAACGAGACTCCGTCTCAAAAAAAAAAAAAAAAAGAGCCAAAAGGTGAAGTGAAAGGGTAAAAGCTGACCCGTTAGGAACCCTCAGGCAGAACTGATATGTGTGCAGCCCCGTGCACCACTCCCAAGAGCAGCCGGAAGTTCTTAGTGGATAACTGTGTGCATCTATGACATGGCAACTGCACACCTAGATGTGTTTCCAAGAAAATTATTACATAGCTCCATAAAAGGAGGTATACCAGATGCCCACTGAAGCTATCTATCGTGACAACCATTGTGGACTCACACCATTCTGAGGGACACAGCATTAGTGGGCAAGAGCCAGATGTGCCACAGCAATGTGGCTAGGTCTTACACTACAAGACCTACAAGTTCTTACTTTGCAAGAACTCAAATAATAAAAAGGAGGCACCTTATACATAGCAGACGGTTGCCCGTGGGGTGGGAAGGGAATGAAATGGTCCTGAGATATTAAAGTAAATATATAGGCTAGGCACAGTGGTGCACACCTATAGTTCCAGCTACTCAGGAGGCTGAGGGAGAAGGATGGCTTGAGCCCAGGAGTATGAGACCAGCCTGGGCAACATGGTGAGACTCCATCTCACAAAAATAATTATGTAAGATAGCGGGGGTTGGTCTTGCCCAGACCCAGGATAATCACCTGCCATGAGCAGAGGAGTATGACCATCTCAACCCTCTACACATGAGGCCAAACACAAAGGAAATACAGAATACAGCAAACAGCCACACACACGGGCCTGGAACCTTGGTCCCAGCCATGAACCGTCTACACCCAATGTGCAGGGAAATTCATAGGCTGCGCTGGGAGGACACAGAGCTCACACCGGGTCACATGCTTACGCACGGCACCCTACAGGCTCCACAAGAGGGTCCCTGAACAAAGGATACCCTTCGGGGGCATGTGCATACTGTGGGGTATAGTCAAGCCCAGGTACCCACCCTGAGGATGTATCTTGGCACAGGTACACACCTGGGGTGAGCCACAGGACCAGCTGAGGCCAAGGACCCCTAAGCAACCTGCTCAGCCCAAGGCTCAGCGAGCCAGAGCCCTCAGGGTAGGGAGGAGATGGACAGGGGATTAACTGAGCAGGTCTAGGGGGTCCAGCCCAGAACAGGAGATCCCTAAACCCTCTGCTCCAATGCTCTGGCCACCACCTCGAGAGGGCTGAGAGGCCAGAGGGGCAGAGCTATTTCTCTTCCACATATTCTCCTGCGGGGACAGGCTCAAGCCACCCACCCTGTGGCCCACCGCTGCACCCACCTGGCCTCAGGCACAGCACACCTTTCCTTGGTCCACACAAATTTCTTGAGCACGTCAGAGCAGCAGTATTGGTCATAACAGGTACCACAGCAGAAATCTGGACAGGACTCGGGGAAGAGGCTGAGTTCATGGGAAGCTGTACATACCTCACCATGCGCTGGAGAGGAGAAACACATCTGTTCATCTGTGCCCACAGGGCCAGGCCCCAGCAGACACAGTGCCCTCCCTGGCACAGCCACCAGACCACACACATGCTGCACCATCTCTGAGCCACCCTAGCCACAGGCCACCTTCCAACCCCTGGCCACTGCTCCCCCTCAGCCTTGCCCTATCCCAAAGGCCACAACAGAGCTGCCCTATCTGGGCTCCCTCTCTCCCTCGCCAGTGCACTGGCCTCCTGATAGGAGGGTGAGCTTTCTCAATGTGAGTCTGATGGGGCCACACCCTGCTCTCAGACCTCCCCTAACTCCCACTACTTCAGGATCAAGGCCCCGAGTTTCCAAGCAGGGTCTAAACTGCAAAGAGTCCTGAAGATCACTCCAGCTCTCCAACCTGTCCACACTCTGCTCACCTTCTTGCCTGGTTCCTATCCCTTGCCTTTCAACTCTACTCATCCTTCAAGGCCCTACTCCAGGCGGCCTCCTCCAGAAGCTGCCCAGGCAAGAAGTCACACAGCTCAACACCTGCAGGGGATCAGACACTGGACTGTCCGTTTCTTTCTTTTTTTTTTTTTTTTTGAGACAGAGTCTCGCTCTGTTGCCCAGGCTGGAGTGCAGTGGCACGATCTCAGCTCACTGCAACCTCTGCCTCCCAGATTCAAGCAATTCTCCTGCCTCAGCCTCCCAAGTAGACGGGATTACAGGCACCTGCCACAAGGCCCAGCTAATTTTTTGTATTTTTTAGTAGAGAGAGTTTCACCATGTTGGCCAGGCTGGTCTTGAACTCCTGACCTCAGGTGATCCACTCACCTTGGCCTCCAAAGTGCCAAAATTACAGGGATAAGCCACCATGCCCCGGCCAGACTGTCTGGTTCTTTTTTTTTTTTTTTTTGAGACGGAGTCTCGCTTTGTTGCCCGGGCTGGAGTGCAGTGGCCGGATCTCAGCTCACTGCAAGCTCCGCCTCCGGGTTCACGCCATTCTCCTGCCTCAGCCTCCCGAGTAGCTGGGACTACAGGCGCCCGCCACCTCGCCCGGCTAGTTTTTTTGTATTTTTTAGTAGAGACGGGGTTTCACCGTGTTAGCCAGGATGGTCTCGATCTCCTGACCTCGTGATCCGCCGTCTCGGCCTCCCAAAGTGCTGGGATTACAGGCTTGAGCCACCACGCCCGGCCTACAGACTGTCTGGTTCTTAATCCTCATTCACTTTCCCTCTCACTCAGCCATAGCAGCCTCAGACCCTGCTGGGCACCACAACTGCAGGGGCCTGGCTCTCACGAACCACCCCATGACTGTGACGGTAGGCTAGCTCCTGGTCAGAAATTGTCACACCCACCATACCAGTGTTCACAAAGCACTTAGCCCTGCGCTGGGCCTGCAGCAGCTATCCAGGAAATGTCTGTTTCTTCCAGGAGTTTGAGACCAGCCTGGGCAACAGGGCTCCAAGGCAGTGGCACCATCTGTAGCCCTGGAGCCATCACAAGCCTCTCAGCACAGAGTTGGGATCTAATGACATCCTTACAAGTCTCAATATACAAGGTCATGCTGAGGGGATCTGGCTGACAACAAATGTGGAAAATGTCCCAGGGTTTTGGATGACCACAAGGTTTACAAACCTCCAGGAAGATGCTACAGTCAAATGTTCCCATGTATCCTCAGGCTACATTAGCGGAGACCTGTGCCCACTAGCAGGAAGGAACAGTACTAGATTCTGCCAGGGCAGGCTCCAAAGAGAACACCTAGTCCAGCAAGGCCCACAAGTCCACAGTAGGCAGGGGACAGGCCTGATGATAGCCCTGAGGCATAACTAGGTTGGCCTGGAAACAGTCTGGCATAGCACGTGGCCTCTGGAGACCCAGCCAGGCCAGGCACCTGGCCACGTGCAGCATCTGGTGCCTGAGCCTGATCAGGGCACCACACATCCTGAGGCTGTCAGTAGAGTGAAGCCCAGAGACAGAGACACTGAGTGACCTCCTTGGGAAGAGGGAACTTTAGTGGGGAATTGGGGGGAACTGCACTTCTTGGCAGCTCCAGGCAGAACCCTGCTCTGGGCAAAGCCATAGAGCAGAGGATTGGACCATTGATGAGCCCAGCTTGGCCAGCTGCCCACCTGAAACCTGGTATTATCAGCATGGCCCGTGCCGGGTGGCTCAGGTGAACCCACATGGAGCAGGGCCTTCACAGCCCAACCTGAGCCTCTGAGCTACAGCTGAAGACACACCGGTGAGGCTGTTTAGGCTGAGTCCCTGGCACAAATGCTCTCTGACCCCCAGACCTCACTGATTCTGTGACCCTCCTACAGGCTCACTCCAGGGGTGGGGGATTTTGGGCACAGGTCTCCCCTTTCTCATTTTTCTGGCCCAGGTCCTCTGGATTCATCCCAGCCCCCAGGAAGCCACCCACCCCAAAAGGGTCTTTGGCTTCTCCTGGGTGGGAGAAGGGTTTGGCAATTCCTAACCCTTTAAAGGGCCCGCCCCCCGCCAGCCTTCCAGAGTCTGTGAATCATCTATCTGCAACCAACACACACAGTGGTGTCTCCACCCCAGAGGACAGCCTCAGCGCCAGGCTCTCCAGCAACACAAGGGCCAATGGAGGCAGCGGTGGGTGATCCCAGACATTAAACACAGGCAAAGAGGGAAGGCCTCTGATGGAGGGGCCAGGCCGCCCTGCTGCCACCCGCCAGACTAAAGCTAGGTGGGGGAACCCTACCCTAGCCTCTGGGGACCCCATCCCCAGGGACATGAGCGGAAGGGCAGACCCCTCCCCACCGTTCCAGGACAGACAAACGTGGCAGCTGCCTGGGGTCTGCGCAGCGTTGTTCAGGCAAGGAGGGTGCTCAGGTGGAGGAGAGGTCCGCAGTCGTGGGGGGACGCTGACGGCCTCGGGGCAATCAGGGGTCGGTGGGGGGCATGGTGGGGCTGGTGCTGCCCGGCTCGTTGAAGCGGCAGCGCGGGTAAGTGTCTGCCCGGTCCCCGGGCAGGACGGGCCGCCCCCACCCCCGGCTCACCACCCGGAGGCGGCGGTAGCAGCAGCAGCAACAGCAACAGGATCCGCGGCGCGGGGACCGGCGCAGCCATGGCTGGGCGGACGGACGGATGGACGCGAGCGCGGGGCGCAGAGCCGCCACTGCCTCAGCGATCCGCGCGGCCGCCCCCTCCCTCGCCCCGCCCAGCCCAGCCTCAGCCCGGACGGTTCCCGGAACCCCCGCCCGGGAGAGGAGGAGGAGGAGGGGGAGGGGGAGGAGGAGAGGGAGGGGGAGGGGGAGGAGAAGGAGGAGGAGGAAGGAGGAGGGAGGAGGAGGTAGGAGGAGGGAAGGAAGCGGATGCCTTCCTAGCCTCGGGGCCAGCTCCGCGCCCGGGGTCTGCGTGAAAACTTGGACCGTTCCCGGACGGGATGCTTGGGGGGCGGGGGCGGCCCACAGCTCTCAGGCAGGGAGGGCGTCCCCGGGAATATACACCCTAACTCTGAGCGCCTACTGTGTGGGCGGTGGGGGGCAGCCACAGCCATCCCTCCCAGCCGCGGTCCCAGCGGAGCCTCACTTGCCCGAGGACTAAGTGAGGCGGTGCGAGGACAGTGCCCAGCGCAGACCTTGGCACTCAGTAGACACTCCACAAATGCCGGTTCCCCTCTGCAAGCCCAGTCGCCACCTCAGAGGACACTCGATCTCCTGCCCCCTGGGACTGATACCCTCATCCCAAGGTGATCCCCAGCCTCAGCCCTGGCAGGCTCAGCGCTGGCGCAGTGGGCCAGGACTGAGCTAGAAACTGGCAGCTCCCAGGGCACAGCCAGGTCAACGTCCCGCACAGGGCTCTGCCCCTCACTGCGGGGCAGGGGTCCAGGCAGAATCAGGGATGTTGAGTCGTTCTTCCTTTTATGCCCAGGGTTCCTGACCCACCCCCACTCTGCAGCTGGCACAATCAGAACATTTCACTCAAGACAGAAAACATGAAATGTCACGCTGGCCGGGCGCGGTGGCTCAAGCCTGTAATCCTAGCACTTTGGGAGGCCGAGACGGGCGGATCGCGAGGTCAGGAGATCGAGACCATCCTGGCTAACACGGTGAAACCCCGTCTCTACTAAAAACTACAAAAATCTAGCCGGGCGAGGTGGCGGGCGCCTGTAGTCCCAGCTACCTGGGAGGCTGAGGCAGGAGAATGGCGTGAACCCGGGAGGCGGAGCTTGCAGTGAGCTGAGATCCAGCCACTGCACTCCAGCCTGGGTGACAGAGCGAGACTCCGTCTCAAAAAAAAAAAAAAAAAGAAATGTCACGCTAATGGGGTACCCAGGCCGGGTTGTGCACCCTGTGTGTCACCATATATTTCTCACCTAAAGGTGGGGGCATCGCTGTAGACAAAGAGAAACCGAAGGGGACAATCTGGGATGTTCCCAGCAGTTTCCCAGGCTAAGGTGTTAGAACCGGGAGAGGAAGGCCTGGGTCTCCAATAAGCCCCCATCACCTCCTGGCCAAGAAGGGCTTAAGACTCACGGTGCTCAGCATACATGTGGGGCGCAGGGATATGACTGTCCCCAGGCAGGTGCCCTCTGGGAGAGTCTTAGTATGGGACTGGAGTCACATCCTCCCTGACAGCCCAGCCTTGTTATCCCACCTCTGCCTCCTGAGCTCCACTCTCCAAAGCTGGGTGCAGCCCAGGTCCCCCTTCTGCAGAACGGCCACTGCATGCCCCTCATGTCCAGCTCTAGAGCCATCCTGTGTTCCACACCCTGGGTGCCCAACCCTCTGCCTCCCTAAAGGTTGCTCATTCCACTCTGCACCATCCACAAGCTTGGTTTCTTTTCCCTTGGTTTTCCAGTCGCTGCCCTCTAGCCAAGCTCCTAAGAGTTGTCCTAAGCCTGGGCAGCATAAGGAGACCCCGTATCTACAGAAAATTTTTAAATTAGCTGGGTGTGGTGGCACGCACCTCTGGTCTCAGCTACTTGGGAGGCTGAGGTGGAGGATCATTTGAGCCCAGGAGATGAAGGTTGCAGTGAGTTATGATTGCGCCACTGCACTCCAGTCTGGGCAACAGAGCAAGACCCTGTCTCAGAAAAAGAAAAACAAGGCTGGGCGCCGTGGCTCACGCCTGTAATCCCAGCACTTTGGGAGGCAGAGGCGGGCAGATACCTGAGGTTGGGAGTTCGAGACCAGCCTGACCAACATGGAGAAGCCCGATCTCTGCTAAAAATACAAAATTAGCTGGGCATGGTGGTGCATGCCTGTAATCCCAGCCACTCAGGAGACTGAGGCAGAAGAACTGCTTGAACTCAAGAGGCAGAGGCAGAGGTTGTGGTGAGCCGAGATCGCACCATTGCACTCCAGCCTGGGTGACAGAGTGAGACTCCATCTCAAAAAAAAAAAGGAAAAAAAAAAAAGAATTGTTCTTTCCCACCTCTCATGCCTGCCTTTGGCTTCTCTACTTTGCTGCCCCCACCCCCAGATCCTTTAGGGGCCTCTCACCTGGCTTCCTCCCTGCCTTTTTAGTCTTTGGCTCTCACACACCCTCTTATCTGCCCACAGCTCATGGTTGAGCTTGGTGGGTGTTTTGGGCCCCACCCAGGGCTGTGCATGGGCAAGAGAGTGGAGGCTAGGATCACCCCAGTGGCTCGGAAATTGCAACCATGCATCTCACAGGCATATGCCCATGTGTGCAGGCATTTTCTGTGGGTCAGGCTTACAAAGCCTGGAAATACAAGTTGCCTGGGGAAAGTGACCCCTCCAAGGCAGAAACCAAACTTGGCCCAGATGCTGTACCAAGGCTAGGTAGCTCTGTGAACAGCACTTTTTTTTTTTTTTTTCCTGGAGACAGGGTCTCACTCCGTCACCCAGGCTGGAGTGCAGTCATGGCTTACTGTAGCCTTAGTTTTCCCAGGAAACTAGGGTGATCCTCCCACCTCACCCTTCGGAGTAACTGGGACCACAGATGCACACCACCACACCCAGATGATTTTTGTATTTTTTGTCGAAATGGGGTTTTGCCATGTTTCCCAGGCTGGTCTCAAACTCCTGGGCTCAAGCAATCTGCCCACCTCAGCCTCCCAAAGTGCAACAGCACTTTTATTAAACTCTCCTCAAATACCCAGTTTGATAAGAATGACTGTTTTCTGCTGGGACCTTGGTTACAGTTTGTAGGTGAGAACTCTGCATCAGGCTGTTGGAGCAAAGCAACAGCCATTGATGCTTGTAAAGCCCGGGGTGAGAGTGACCAGTGAGGATGAGGCCATCAGCCCAGCCCCAGGACTGACCACAGGGCCAGGATGGGTGAGTTCTACAGTAGAACACTTGCCATTCTTCTTCATTCAGCACCTGGTCCCCTTTCCTCCACATCAGAGGAGGAACATTCTAGATATTATCTTTTTCAGACTCCTTTGCCCCAGGGCAAGTGCTTTTGCCCTAGCCCCAACCAATCAGACGTAGCCTCCCTGGAGTCAGTCAGGGGCACTCGTGACCGGCTTTGATGGAGGGCTGCAGCAGTCCTGGCAGCAACATGAGTCTGCACCTGTGGGGAGGGCTATGTGAGTCACAAAGGCCCCTGCTTCCCCCTTGTGGCAGGAGAGTCAGTTTCCTCCAACTGATAGAGAAATTCTCACCAGGGCCGGGCACAGTGATGACTCATGCCTGTAATCCCAGCACTTTGGGAGGCAGAGGTAGGTAGATACCTCTTTGTTGTTGTTGTTGTTGTTGTTGTTTGGAACGGAGTCTCGCTGTGTCACCCAGGCTGGAGTGCAGTGGCACGATCTTGGCTCACTGCAAGCTCCGCCTCCCGGGTTCACACCATTCTCCTGCCTCAGCCTCCCGAGTAGCTGGGACTACAGGCACCCGCCACCTCGCCTGGCTAGTTGTTTTTTTTTTTTTTTTTTTTTGGAGACTGAGTTTCGCTCTGCCGCCCAGGCTGGAGTGCAGTGGCCGGATTTCAGCTCACTGCAAGCTCCGCCTCCTGGGTTCACGCCATTCTCCTGCCTCAGCCTCCCGAGTAGCTGGGACTACAGGCGCCCGCCACGTCGCCCGGCTAGTTTTTTGTATTTTTAGTAGAGACGGGGTTTCACCATGTTAGCCAGGATGGTCTCAATCTCCTGACCTCGTGATCCGCCCGTCTCGGCCTCCCAAAGTGCTGGGATTACAGGCTTGAGCCACGGCGCCCGGCCCTGGCTAGTTTTTTTTGTGTGTGTATTTTTTTAGTAGAGACGGGGTTTCACTGGGTTAGCCAGGATGGTCTCGATCTCCTGACCTCGTGATCCACCCATCTTGACCTCCCAAAGTGCTGGGATTACAGGCTTGAGCCACCGCGCCCGGCCGGCAAATACCTCTTGAGCGCAGGAGTTCAAGACCAGCCTGGGCAACATGACGAAACCCTGTCTCTACAAAAAATACAAAAATTAGCTGGGCGTGATGATGCACACCTATAGTCCCAGCTACAAGGGAGGATTGCTTGAGCCCAGGAGGCAGAGGTTGCAGTGAGCTAAGAGTGCACCACTGCACTCCAGCTTGGGCAACAGAGCAAGACTCTATCTCAAAAAGGAAAAAAAAAAAAAACCTTAGAAAAAAAAGAGAAGGCTGGGCACGGTGGCTCAAGCCTGTAATCCAGCACTTTGGGAGCCGAGACGGGCGGATCACAAGGTCAGGAGTTCGAGACCATCCTGGAGAACGTGGTGAAACCCCGTCTCTACTAAAAAATACAAAAAGTAGCCGGGCGAGGTGGCGGCACCTGTAGTCCCAGCTACTCGGGAGGCTGAGGCAGGAGAATGGCGTAAACCCGGGAGGCGGAGCTTGCAGTGAGCTGAGATCCGGCCACTGCACTCCAGCCTGGGCGACAGAGCGAGACTCCGTCTCAAAAAAAAAAAAAAAGAAAAGAAAAAACAAAATAAAACACAGACGAAAAAACAAGTCCGGTGGGGGCCAACTGTATTTCTGACTGGGCTGACTATAAATTAGGAGTTCTTACAACCCCCTCCTCAGGTTCTGTGATTCACCAGAGTAGCTCACAGAGTTCATGAAAACACTTTACTTATATTTACTGGTTTATTATAAAGGAAGAAAAGGATGTAACTGAGGAGTAGCCTGTTGCTGTTTTTCTCAGCACTCCCCTAACCACAGAAGGAGCAACTGTTAAATAAAAATTATGGGAGCCATTGTTTGGACTAAACTCCTGCAGTAGCCCCCAGCAAACCAGACCAAATCAAAATGGAGTCACTCATGCTAAATGCCACATGATCAAACTGAAACTTTATCTTTTATCTGAGACAAGGTCTTGCTCCATCACCCAGGCTGGAGTCTAGTGGCATGACCAGAGCTCACTGTAGCCTTGACCTCCCCTTGCTCAGGTGATTCTCCTGCCCCAGCCTCCTGAGTAGCTAGGACTCCAGGTACACACCACCATGCCCATCTATTTTTTTGTATTTTTTGTAGAGGTGGAGTTTTGCCATGTCGCCAAGGCTGGTCTCGACCTCCTGGATTCAAGTTAACTCCCGGTGTCAAGCAGTCTGCCTGTCCCGGCCTCCCAAAGTGCTGGGAGTACAGACTTGAGCCACTGTACCTAGCCAAACTGAAGGTTTTTTTTTTTTTTTTTTTTTAGACTGAGTCTCCCTCTGTCACCCAGGCTGGAGTGTAGTGGCAGTGGTGCAATCTCAGCTCACCACAACCTCTGCCTCCCAGGTTCAAGCGAATCTCCTGCCCCAGCCTCTTCAGTAGCTGGGATTACAGGCACCTGCCACCACACCCGGCTAATTTTTGTATTTTTAGTAGAGGCAGGGTTTCACCGTGTTGGCCAGGCTGGTCTCAAACTCTTGACCTCAGGTGATCCACCCGCCTCGGCCTCCCAAAATGCTGGGATTACAGGCCTGAGCCACTGTGCCTGGCCTGCTTTCTTAAAGTTTCAGTTTGGGCCAGGCACAGTGGCTAATGCCTATAATCCCAGCACTTTGGGAGGCCGAGGTGGGCGGATCACCTGAGGTCAAGAGTTTGAGACCAGCCTGGCCAACACGGTGAAACCCTGCCTCTACTAAAAATACAAAAATTAGCTGGGCACAGGCCGGGCACGGTGGCTCATGCCTGTAATCCCAGCACTTTGGGAGGCTGAGGCAGGCCAATCACAAGGCCAGGAGATCGAGACCATCCTGGCTAATACAGTGAAAACCTGTCTCTACTAAAAATGCAAAAAAATTAGCCAGGTGTGGTGGTGAGTGCCTGTAGTCCCAGCTACCTGGGAGGCTGAGGAAGAAGAATGGTGTGAACCCATGAGGCGGAAGTTGCAGTGAGCCAAGATCATGCCATTGCACTCCAGCCTGGGCAATAAGAGCTAACTCCATCTCAAAAAAAAAAAAAAAAGAAAGAAAGAAAGAAAGCAAACAGATCTCAAAATAGACCAGTTTTTTCCTGAAAACCAGTTTATCTGAGCCAGTGTAATAAGGAAGTGATAGCAGCAGGAGGCAGCCAAATGCCTAGTCAAAGAGGAGTGGGTCCCCAGTGAAACCCCACCTCCAAGCTGAAGACAGTTTAAAGCCTGAAAGCCAAGCTACAGATTAAATCCTCAGACCAGATTGAGAATGGTCTTCCCATTTGTCGTGCTTTCCTCTGATTGATTCCTATCCTTCACCTATTTTACATAGACCTACCCTTTCACAATTGGTTTTCTACACTGTCGTGCCCACCTTAGAGTGGTGTCTTCACTTTAACCTTTTTTGCAGATTCACAAACCAATCGTCATGCACTCCCCATTCTGAGTCCATAAAAGGCCCTAGACCCAGCCACACGGGAGACTTTCCTGCCTTTGGGTAGGGGAACCACCCCCACGTCCGCTCTCTGCTGAAAGCAGTTTCCTCACTCGATAAAACTCCCCGCCTTGCTCACTCTTCAAATGCCAGTGCATCCTCATTCTTCTTGGGTGCAGGACAAGAACTCAGGAACATGTGCACAGGGAACCATGCACAGGGAACCGTGTGTAAGCCAGACTCGGTCTGGGGGTGCTGAGTGGGTGGGCTGTCTCCTGCAGCAGGTTGTGTGTCTGAGCCAGGCCTGAACAGGATGTTACTGGCAGAGGTCCCTGGCTTACAAAGTGACCAGGAAGAAAATCCTGGGTCAGGAGTCCCCTCTATTTTAATCCTTACGAGAAAGTAACCTGAAGTAAACTGATGTTAATCAACCACCTTTCCCGTATTGTTTCCTTGTTCCCCCTTACAAAACCCACCATTCTGCTACTGCCCAGTGGGAAGTCTCATGTAGAATGGAGACTGCCCTATTCATGAATTGTGAATAAAAGCCAATTATTTCTATAACTAAATTCATTGTAATTTTCTCTTTTAACAAGCCAAATGAAGGTATGAACAGGGTAAGGTATGAGGGGAGGGGGCACAGAGCTTCCATGTCATCTCCGAGCACACCAATCTTCCCTGCACCTCAATGTGTTCGCCAGCACAGAAGCTGCCAAACCCCACTATTTAATGGTTTTTATGGAGGTTTCATTACAAAGGCATGATTGATTAAATCATTGGCTATTGGTGATTGAACTCAATCTCTAGCCTCCCTCCCTTCCCCAGAGTTTGGGAGATGTGACTGAAAGTTCCAAAACTCTTATCCTTATTTGGTCTTTTTTTTTTTTTTTTTTTTTTTTTGAGACGGAGTCTGGCTCTGCCGCCCAGGCTGGAGTGCAGTGGCCAGCTCTCAGCTCACTGCAGCTCCGCCTCCCGGGTTCACGCCATTCTCCTGTCTCAGCCTCCCGAGTAGCTGGACTACAGGCGCCCGCCTCGTCGCCCGCTAGTTTTTTTTTGTAATTTTTAGTAGAGACGGGGTTTCACCGTATTAGCCAGGATGGTCTCGATCTCCTGACCTCATGATCCGCCCGTCTCGGCCTCCAAAGTGCTGGGATTACAGGCTTGAGCCACCGCGCCCGGCCGGTCTTTTTTTTTTTTTTTTTTTTGAGACAGAGTTTCACTCTTGTTGCCCAGGCTGGAGTGCAGTGGCGCGATCTCGGCTCACTACAACCTCCGTCTCCCGGGTTCAGGCGATTCTCTTGCCTCAGCCTCCTGAGTAGCTGGGATTATAGGCATGCACCTCCACACCCAGCTAACTTTTTGTATTTTTTGTAGAGACGGGATTTCTCCATGTTGGTCAGGCTTGTCTCGAACTCCCAACATCAGGTGACCCACCCGCCTCTGCCTCCTAAAGTACTGAGATTACAGGCGTGAGCCACTATGCCTGGAAACTTACTTGGTCTTTCAGGCCTATATCCTGAAGCTATCTAGTGGCCCTCTGCTAGGAGTCATCTCATTTGCATCAGAAGGACGGTAATTCTAAGGGGTTAAAGCGCTCTGTGTGAGGAATGGAGAACTAAGACTAAACGTTTAGTTTTTTTTATCGTGCAACGCCACCAGCAGTGACTTTACCACCTGGGTCTCCTCTGCCTGCCACAAGTTGCCAGAGCCCTTTCCTTTCTCGGGGCTGGACTTCCACTGCTTTTAGCTCCAACCAGGCAGATGACCAGTCGGACACCCCCATTTTCCTGGGCATCTGCTACCATTCCTGGTGAGGACTAATTTTTAAAAATAATTATTAATTTTTTATTTCTCTCTCTCCTTTTTTTTTTTGACAGTCTTGCCCTGTTACACAGGCTGGTGTGCAGTGGCATGATCTTGGCTCACTGCAACCTCCACCTCCCAGGTTCAGGCAATTCTCATGACTCAGCCTCCCCAGTTGCTGGGATTACAGGCATGCACCACCACACCCAGCTAATTTTTGTGTTTTTAGTAGAGACAGGGTTTCGCCATGTTGGTCAGGATGGTCTGGAACTCCTGACCTCAAGTGATCTGTCCGTCTCAGCCTCCCACAGTGCTGGGATTACAAGGGTGAGCCACAACGCCCAGCCTAGTTTTCTTTCTCTTTTTTTTTTTTCTTTTGAGATGCAGTCTCAAAGACCCCATGGGGTCCGTGCTAACTCCAGGAATTGGTATGTGAATTGAATTGCTGGACATCAGCTAGTGTCAGAATGAGCGAATGACTGTTGGTGTGGAAAACCCCACACAGTTTGGTATCAGAAAAAAAGACACCGAAGGAGTCCAGTCAGATGCTGAGCTCACAGAAGACAAGGCCTTTTCGAATAGCGTGAATGGCCTGAGAAATTCACTAAGGTGTCAGGTGGTTGCTTCTAATGGCACCAAACAGCTTAAGAAAGAGAACGGCAGGATGAGGTCAAGTTGTTAGCTGCCTGTGTCAAGGCACAAACTGAAAACTTTTTCAACTCTGCTAAAATGAGCCTCTTGCGGCCATGGGGCTGAGATGGCCCAATATCAAACCCAAGGGCTGATTCTGTTGTTCCAGATTAAAATACTGGTTGAATCACAGCCTCACTCAGTCTTTTTCTTTCTTTCTTTCTTTTTTTTTTTTTTTTTTTTTGAGATGGAGTCTCGCTCTGTCACCAGGTTGGAGTGCAGTGGCACGATCTCTGCTCACTGCAACCTCCGCCTCCTGGGTTCAAGCAATTCTTCTGCCTCAGCCTCCTGAGTAGCTGGGATTACAGGTGCGCACCACCACTCCAGGCTAATTTTTGTATTTTTAGTAGAGACGGGGTTTCACCATGTTGGTCAGGCTGGTCTCGAACTCCTGACCTTGCGATCCGCCTGCCTCGGCCTCCCAAAGTGCTGGGAGTATAGGCGTGAGCCACCACACCCGGTCGTTATTTTCTTTTCATTGTTGACCAGGCTCACTCAGTCTTTCCTGTGAAAGTTAGGCACTGATCAAGACAAAGCATGCCCCTGGGAAACTGGAGTCCACACGCATGTCTACATCCAGTGGTCAGTTCTCTGACTACCTTCTCTGACCCTCCAGCTTCAGTGACAGGGCGGGACACTCCCTCTTCCATCACACACTCCTCACACTGCTGCTTCTCAAGCCACACTTTTTTTTTTTTTTAAGACAGAGTCTCACTCTGCCGCCCAGGCTGGAGTGCAGTGGCATGATCTGGGCTCACTGCAACCTCTGCCTCCTGGGTTCAACTGATTCTCCTGCCTCAGCCTCCCAAGTAACTGGGACTACAGGCACAGACCATCATGCTCAATTAATTTTTGTATTTTTAGTAGTGATGGGGTTTCACCATGTTGGTCAGGCTGGTCTCAAACTCCTGACCTCAGGTGATCCACCCGCCTCGGCCTCCCAAAATGCTGGGATTACAGACCTGAACCACTGTGCTGGGCTGGGCATTACATCTTGAACCCACCTTCAGCTGCCAACCCCAGTCCTCAGCTTGCTTCCCCCACGGGCTTCCACATGTCCATAAGTGGCAGCTCTAGACCTTGGGATTATCTCACATGCCTTCATCCAATCGTCAGCCAAACTTGGCTGTACCTGAAAAGTATATGTAGAATCCAACCACTTCTCAGTAGCTCCATCAGGAGCTCATTGTCTCACATAGCAGCAGCCTCCAGATAAGTGACCTGGCTTCCACTTAGCCCCATTTCAGATCGAGTCTTGATTCTGTAGCAGCCAGAGGAGTTCTTTTTAAATGCTTATCAGATCAAGTCACTCTGCTTAAAACCCTTTCCCGGGCTCCCCATTTCCAAGGCCCCACATATTCTGTACCCCATGACCTCTCTGACCTGCTCTTCCTCCTCCTCCTCTCTTCTTCTCCAGCTCCACCAGCCTCGCTGTGTTTTTTGACTGGGCATAGCCACCCTCAGAGCCTTTGCATTGGCTATGGAATGCTCCATGGCCTCCTGCAGCCTTGGTCACCTTCTCAGTGAGGCCTGCTTGCAACCCCCTCCCATGCCCGTTCCCTCCATTCCAGCACCCTCATATACTCTGTGTTTTACTTATTTGCCTACTGTATCTCTACCACTAGAATATCATCTCTGTGACAGCAGGGTAGTGCTTACTCCTGTATCCCCACTGCCTGGCACATGGTTGACACTTGATAAATGTGCTGAATTGGCTAGGCATTGTGGCTTATGCCTATATTCTGAGTACTATATTCTGAGTGAGGCCAAGGTGGGAGGATCTCTTGAGGCCATGGGTTTGAGGCCAGCCTGGGCAACAAAGTGAGACCCTCATCGCAACAAAAAAAATTTTTTTTTTTTTTTTGAGACGGAGTCTCGCTCTGTCGCCCAGGCTGGAGTGCAGTGGCGGGATCTCAGCTCACTGCAAGCTCCGCCTCCAGGTTTACTCCATTGCCTGCCTCAGCCTCCTGAGTAGCTGGGACTACAGGCGCCCGCCACCTCGCCTGGGTTTTTTTGTATTTTTTAGTAGAGATTGGGTTTCACCGGGTTAGCCAGGATGGTCTCGATCTCTGACCTCGTGATCCGCCCGTCTCGGCCTCCCAAAGTGCTGGGATTACAGGCTTGAGCCACCGCGCCCAGCCAAAAAAAATTTAAATAATAAAAAAACCAAAAACAGACAGTGTGCAGTGGTTTGCAACTGTAATCCCCACACTTTGGGAGGCTGAGGTGGGCAGATTGCTTCCATCCAGGAGTTTGAGACCAGCCTGGGCAACATGGCAAAACCCCACCTCTGCAAAAAGAAAAAAAAAATTAGCCGGTTGTGGTGGTGTGCACCTGTAGTTCAGCTACCAAGGAGGCTGAGGTGGGAGGATCACCTGAACCCAGGAGGTTGAGGCTGCAGTAAGCTGAGATCACATCACTGTACTCTGGCCTGGGGGGCAGAGTGAAACTCTTTCAAAAACAAACACAAAAACAGAAACAAAAAACACACAAAAAACCCACAAGTATGAAATTAATGAATGAAGTGGAATGAAGATACATGAAAGAATTCAGAGGAATAAGATCCCCACCAACCCTCAGCCTCTTCTGCACCTCCCTTGCTTGCTGAAGCCAGGTGTCCTCCACTGAAAGACACCATGGACATCATGAAGGAGTTACCTTGCAAGAGGAAGCCAACTCTTCTCATGGCCCCTCCCCCCAATTCCTTATGATTTCCAGAGCTTTTAACTAGAGACAGATCTCAGCATGTCTGGAGACCCTTTCACAAAGTCAAGCAGAGTGGGAGGCTCACATATCAAAAGAATTGCAAGACTGTTATTTTATGTTGCCAAAATATGGAGAATATGTGTGGGAACAGACTGAAGTCCTAGACCAAGAAGATAAGAACATAAGTGTATACTGGGCTGAATTTATCAATATGGGTGCACTTAGCAAGGATTTGGATTCCATGCACCAGCTCAAGCTGTCGGGGGTTGTTCCACACATCTATTGGTTGGCTGAATAAAAACTGGATCCCACTCAATGCAGTTACGGTGCCAAAAGCTCCCTGGTATAACACAGAGGAAAGAATCCAAAGTCTTAAGAAGAGGTATTCAGGCCGGGCGCAGTGGCTCAAGCCTGTAATCCCAGCACTTTGGGGCCAAGACGGTGATCACAAGGTCAGGAGATAGAGACCATCCTGGCTAACACAGTGAAACCCCGTCTCTACTAAAAAATACAAAAAACTAGCCGGGAGAGGTGGCAGACACCTGTAGTCCCAGCTACTCGGGAGGCTGAGGCAGGAGAGAATGGCGTAAATCCGGGAGGCGGAGCTTGCAGTGAGCTGAGATCCGGCCACTGCACTTCAGCCTGGGCGACACAGTGAGACTCCGTCTCAAAAAAAAAAAAAAAAAAAAAGATGTATTTATTTTTATTCATTCAAAATAAATGTTGAGGCTGGGTGCGGTGGCCACACCTGTAATCCCAGCATTTTGGGAGGCCAAGGCAGGGGATCACTTGAGGTCAGGAGTTCAAGATCAGACTGGCCAACATGGTGAAACCCCACCCCTACAAAAATACAAAAAGTAGCTGGACATGATGGCGGGTGCCTGTAATCCCAGCTACTCAGGGGAGCAAGACTCCATCTCAAAAAGTAAATACATACAGGCCGGGTGCAGTGGCTCATGCCTGTAATCTCAGCACTTTGGGAGGCTGAAGCGGGTGGATCACCTGAGGTCAGGAGTTCGAGACCAGCCTGACCAACATGATGAAACCCCGTCTCTACTAAAAATACAAAAATTAGCCAGGCATGGTGGCACGTGCCTGTAATCCCAGCTACTCAGAAGCCTGAGACAGGAGAAGGCTTGAATCCGGGAGGCAGAGGTTGTGGTAAGCCGGGGAAACAAGAGTGAAACTCTGTCTCAAAACAAAAAAATAATAATAATAAATACATACATAAAGATATAAATGAATAAATATTGGACTGAATTTATCATGGACAACTCATCTTTTCCCCAACCAATCCCCTGGATTGAGGGATTGGATTGAAGATTCAGAAGATATTCCTTCCCCAAGGCCTTGGGAATTCATTTGCTGAGGGGTACATCTTTGAAAAGCTTTAGTTTTAGTTTGCTATGGCTACATGACAAAGTCCCACAGATTGAGTGTCTAAAACAACAGAAAATGTATTGTCTCACAGTTCCAGGGGCTAGAAGTCAGATCAGGGTGTTCGCAGGGCCATGTTCTCTCCAAAGACACTAGGTTATATTAGATTAGGGGCCATCCTACTGCAGTCTAACTTTGTCTTAACTTATTACATCTGCAATGACCTTATTTCCACCTAAGATCACATTCTGAAGTACTAGGGGTTAGAACTTCAACATATAAATTGGTGGGGGGTGCATAATAAGCACCATAGTCACTCTTCTCCATAGGTTAGGGATTCTAGTGGGAGACACTAGAATTGAAATGGCTCCTTGATTACTCCTTGATTGCTTTTTTTTTTTTGAGTCTCGCTCTGTGCCAAGGCTGCAGTGTGGCGCATCTTGGCTCACTGCAACCTCCAGCTCCCGGGTTCAAGCAATTCTCCTGCCTCAGCCTCCACCAGTAGCTGGATTATAGCATGTGCCACCAGGCCCAGCAAATTTTTTTGTATTTTTAGTAGAGACAGGGTTTCACCATGTTGGCCAGGCTGGTCTCAAACTCCTGACCTCAAATGATCCACCCACCTCGGCCTCCCGAAGTGCTGGGATTACAGGAGTGAGCCACCGCACCAAGCCGGCTCCTTGATTTCAATGCAGATATGAGGAGTCTAGGGTGACAAGGGTCAAGCAGCAGTGTTGAGCTGCCGGAGGAGAGAGAGGAGCAGTGACTGGGAATGCAGGATTTACAGGTTATCGGAAAGGTCAGACCTGGAGGGATCTTTAGCAACCTGCAGGAATCTTTAGCAATAGGGGCCTGATCACCAGACCCCCAGCACCAAAACAGAGGGAGAGGCCAGTAGAGTCCCACTTATATAACAAGAGAGTGTGAGGTCCAACTGACAGAGACTCGACTGCAACAGAGAGGAAGCCCTCACCAATTTTCTAGATAAAAGTCAGTTTACAAACCCAGGGGCTCCTGAAGGAGGTGGGGCATGCACTCTTAAGGAGGGCCCTATAAAAACAGCACAGATTCATCCTGGCATTTTCCTCACAATCTCTCCAAAGAGACCTGTGGCCACAAACCAGGTGTGGCAGATACTACTTGTTGTCTACGACAAAGCCATTTTTTCACTTTTCTGGTTTTTGAGACAGAATCTCGCTCTGTCACTCACGCTGGAGTGCAGTGGCACACTCATAGCTCACTGCAGCCTCAACTTACTGGGCTCAAGCAGTCCTCCCACCTCAGACTCTCGAGTAGGTGGGATTATAGGCATGCACCACCACGCCCAGCTAAGTTTTTGATTTTGTGTAGAGACAAGGTCTCATTACGCTGCCCAGGCTAATCTCAAATGATTACAGCTATGGGCCACTACACCCCACCTCATTTTTCACTTTTAATAAAATAGTTTTGCCGATACAGTGGTGCGTGCTTGTAATCCAGCTACTCAGGAGGCTGAGGCAAGAGGATCGCTTGAAGCCATGAGTTCATAACCAGCCAGGGCTACAGAGCAAAATCCTGTTTTTTTTTGCTTTTGAGAGAGGGTTTTATTTTGTCGCCCAGGTTGCAATGGCCTGACCCCGGCTCACTGCAACCTCTAACTCTGGGCTCAAGCAATTCTCTATCTCAGCCTCCCAAGTAGCTAGGACTGTAGATATGTGCCACACACTTAGTCATTTGAAATTTTTTTTGTAGAGATAGGATCTCATTATGTTCCCCAGGCTGGTCTCAAACTCCTGGGCTCACTCAACTCTCCCACCTCGGCCTCTTAAAGCACTGGGATTACAGGTGGAACTACTGTGTTCGGTGCAAGACCCTGTTTTTACAAAAGTAAAATAAAAATAATAGTTTTGTTTAAACAATAGCGTACCCAGAAATGATCAGTCTAAACAAATATGGCAACACTCTTCTCTGCAAGTAAAAAATATTATATAATTTATAGATATAAATCCAATATTGCTGAAACATACCTATGTCTTTGCAACAATATTTGATTCTATCCAAATATTATCTGATCTTTCTTTTTTTTTTGAGGGGGTGTCTCGCTCTGTCGCCGGACTGGAGTGCAGTGGCCGGATCTCAGCTCACTGCAAGCTCCGCCTCAGGGTTCACGCCATTCTCCTGCCTCAGCCTCCCGAGCAGCTGGGACTACAGGCGCCCGCCACCTCGCCCAGCTAGTTTTTTTTTTTTGTATTTTTAGTAGAGACGGGTTTCACCGTGTTAGCCAGGATGGTCTCGATCTCCTGACCTCGTGATCCGCCCGTCTCGGCCTCCCAAAGTGCTGGGATTACAGGCTTGAGCCACCGCGCCCGGCCTATCTGATCCTTTCAAGTTCATTCTTGTTGGTGTAAGAAAAAATGAAAACAGTCAGGCACAGTGGCTCACACCTGTAATCACAGCATTTTGGGAGGCCGAGGCGGGCAGATCACCTGAGGTCGGGAGTTCGAGTCAAGCCTGACCAACATGCAGAACCCCCATCTCTACTAAAAATACAAAATTAGCCAGGTGTGGTGGCGCACACCTGTAATCCCAGCTACTTGGAAGGCTGAGGCAGGAGAATTGCTTGAACCCGGGATGGGGAGGTTGCAGTGAGTGGAGATGACGCCATTGCACTCCAGCCTCGGCAACAAGAGTGAAACTCTGTCTCAAAAAAAATAAAATAAAATACAAAACAAATATCCTGTGACCTTATATGATGGCTATTATTTCCCAGTAACCCAAAATGCTACTCAACACAATAATATATATAATTGCCCTTTTTAGGTTATGGTACAACATTGGACCTGAAGAAAAACTCCGATATTGTTATATTTCATTCCTTTTGTTGTTTTCTACTAATATCTTCAAAACCTTCTTCCAAAAGTGCTGAGAAGCCTCAAAGAGAGTCAGGTGTCCACCCTAGGAACTCAGTGCCAAGACACAGGTGAGGACCCCGAAGCTGTCCTCCAAGCTCTCAACCAGGCGGAGGTTAGTCACCACCTGAATCCTGCAAAGCTGCCTCTCCCTCAGACCCCTTGGCATAGTTGGAGAAGGCAGAAACATAGCTGCTGGCCACCCAAACCACCCAGAAGCAGGCCAGCCATAGCCATCCTCTGCCCTGACACACTGGGAGGAGCACAGGTGGGCACCCGGCGATGCCCCGCCCCATCTTGTCCACAGAGGAGGCCCCCTACAACCCACTTCCCGGAAAGCCAGCTGCAGGGCAGGAAGTATGGACAGCCCCATGATGTTCTGAGGTATGGGAAAAAGAACACCCTGTCCCTTGTTTCCACCTTCCCCACCCCAGATGCAGATGACAAAGAAAATACCAGAACAGGCTGGGCACAGTGGTTCATGCCTGTAATCCCAGCACTTTGGGAGGCGGAGGCGGGTGGATCAGTTAAGGTCGGGAGTTCGAGACAAGCCTGACCAACATGGAAAAACCCTGTCTCCACTAAAAATGTAAAAATTAGCTGGGTGTGATGGCGCATGCCTATAATCCCAGCTGCTCAGGGAGGCCGAGGCAGGAGAATTGCTTGAACCCGGGGCGGAGGTTGCAGTGAGGCGAGATTGTGCCATTGCACTCCAGCCTGGGAAACAAGAGAGAAACTCCGTCTCCAAAAAGAAAAAAGAAAAAGAGAATACCAAAACAGTGGTCAGCATGCCCTCACCCACAGCCTCATGTAGCCACTACATCCTCGACCCAGCCCCCAGGGCCCCCTCCCCAAGAATGCCACATTTGGAGCCCACATTCCTAGGGACCTCAGAATCCTTCCCTTAACAATGCTCCACTCCAGCTTCACCGCCCCCTCCACATCTGCCTCTTGTTCAGGGCCAAGGGCCCCATACCCCAGGTCAGCCCAGGGAAGACTCAGGCCCCTGCCCACGTGTGCCAGGCCAGGGCTCACTCCAGGGCAGCACCATTCCTCTTCAGTGAGAGTGAACATGGGGGTGGAAGCTGAACCAAGGATCCCGACACAGACCTTTGAGGAAGACCACAGCACCAGGCATCGACAAAGCAGGCCAGAAAAAAAAAACACTTCACAAATGGAGAACTGGCTATCAAACACAACCTAAGATTATTTTTAAAAAAGTATTTATTGCAAAGAATACTGGACACAGTGTTGCATCTGGCTGAGATTCGATACCATCCATTCTGGGGAACTCGGGAAAATATCTGCAACATGGGCACGCCAGCCCGCATGGCCGAAATGTGGCAGCCAATCAGCCATGCCACAGCCCATGCGGAGACCATGCCAGGGCAGAGGCCGGGGGGCTGCCCCCACTCATGCCCTGATCCCTGGACATCCCTCTGCCCTGTCCCCAGTCCTTGTAATGCATCCAGTCCAGCAGCTCCTAACTCCCCTCTGTACACAGAGAGAAAAGGCCTCAGTGGTCTCACCTCAGGTGACATCCAGAGGTACATGCACTGTTGCTGACCAAGGGGACCCACTATGGCTAACAAGTGAGTGTGTCCAGGTGACAAAAGTCACCGAAACTCTAAAAGACTCAGAAGCAAAGGCTGCAGTCCCCCTGCCCCAAAGGGAGTGGCATGGTCCTTGGGCTCTGGGTCTAAAGGGTTTGGGGCTCTGACAGATGAGTATGGAAGGAGGATCCTGCCCCTGCTCTGCCTTGGACATCTCTTAGGAGAGCAGCACACAAGGATGAGAGACCACCAGCCAGGGCCAGGGATGCTAACTTCTCTCAGGGGCAGGTGGCATCTGCAGGCTGCAAAGCCCTGGGAGGCTGGAAGGATGTGCTGTGCTCCAGGCACAGGCCAGGGAAGGCTCCGGACACAAAGGACTTGGGATCCAGGGGCCTGGCTTTCCCAGAGTCCACCTGTGGACAGCAGGGCACCCGATTACCAGTCCAGACACTTTCTGACCCAGCACCACAACTTGCCAGCCAGTGTTTGCCAGCTGTAAACAGACTGCCCAGGCTGCCTCTCTGGGACCAAAAGAACTCAGGGGCATGACAGACACTGGACTTCACAAGGCCATTTTCACCAGACTCACATGCACATGAATGGAAAGCTGTGCTGCGGCTGGGAAAATCCTCCCTTGCCCAGGGACTGCCTATGGGTTCTGCCTTCTCCCTTCCTCAGGCCCACAGGCAGAAGTCAACAAACACCAGAAAAGTTTTACAGGACCATACAAGTGTTTCTGAATCATTTATGGCAAATGCATGTCTCTGCCACCAGTGTACATTCCTGTGTGGACACGGGCAGCAACAGGCGAGAGGCCACCTCCCCATCGGCTGCCAGTGTTCACAGCCAGGGAAGGGGAGAGGGGGCGGCAGCCTCTCCCTCGAGCACTTCGGTGTGTGCACCAGGAAGGTAACTCGTATGCCTGCCCTGTCTTGAGGTGGTTTTACTGTGAGAGCAGGCCTGAAGTGGCATCCCTGACCACCAGCTCCCCTAAGCATACCTAAGTAGCCGGGTACATGCACAACAGGGGAGGGGCGACCACAACTGCCCCCCTGCCCGCACATTTCTGTGCATTGCAATGTGCCGAAGCAAGCGCATTGCTTCCATGAATGCCCGCAAATAAGGGTGACATGGATACAAGGGCCTGGCCAGTGGCTGCCTGGGAAGCATCTGCTGTGGTTGGGGCTCTAGTTCCTGGTGGGTAAGGATGGGAAGGGCTCTCCCTCTCACCAGGGCAGCAGAAGCTCAGGGCCCCATGAACACCTGGCCTCTGGCTCAGGCAGTGACCACAGAGAGGATGGTAGAGGCCCTGCGGAGTCACCAGGTCCACGCTGGGCAGCTGGGCCACAGTAGGAACATCACTGCAAGCACTTTCCTTTCACATTGTAGGGTTTCACACTTCACAAAGCCAACTGAGCTGGCGAGAGTGAACACCTAAGAGCTGCGCCGGAAGAATCTGGGGCTGGGCAACCTCCGCACAGCCCATGCAGATGCAGTCTGGTCAAGTGACTCTTAGCAGCAGGTCAGGAGCCATGCACAACCTTGTTGCCGACTGTCAACAAAGAGCCAGGTGCGCTGGGGCGGGGGTTCTGGGTTCCGCCAGCCATGTGTGGCTTCAAGAATATCCCTGCATGGCATGGTGACTATCACACACACTGGAGGGCCTGGAATGACCCCCTCTGCAGAGATCAGTGCCTGCCTAATGGTCACAGGGGATGAACGTGGTCACTGGTGAGCAGGCACCGTGACAAGGGCTTCCTCTGGAGGTCTTGAGATGTCCACGTTCTGTACAATAAAAACACAGAGCGTTCACTCCATGGCAGGAATAGATGAGATGCCTGCTGTCTACCTTCCTTATCACTGTGGCTCATCAGGCTTCACATTCTCACTGTAGCAGCCCTGGCCGCAAGACTCTAGAACGCAAGCTTCCCTAAGAATGCATAGCCAAGAGCTTCGTGCCACACAGCGGGTGGATGGACAATAGAACAAAGGTGCGGTGGAGGATGCCACCACGTTTCCTGCTCCACTGCAGCCACGTCAGGCAATACCCAAAGCAAGGCCACTACCTCCTCCTATCTTAGGGCTGGGTCAATTGAGGAGGAACCCTGGCTTGGGGATTTTATCCTCATTTTTGGGGCAGGGATGGGGTTCAGCTCCCAGGGGTGCCTCCTTCCTGGTTTAAAGTGTGGGCACACAGGTGTCAGAGGTGCCCCAGAAGCCTAAGGGCATTTCCTGGTCTGCAGCCTGGTCTGTCCCCTCAGAACTGGGGCACAGGGCCTCCTGAAGCCCTCAGCTATAGACAGCCCCCACCAAATTGCAGAGCTCAGTCCCATCCTTGGCCTGTTGGGCTGAGGGTGTCTCAGGCCTGAGGAACAGGGAATCTGAAACTTCCCTTAGCTCTCTGAGGCTGTCTTATGTGCCCCCGAGCCTGGTGGCCCTCCTCCCAGCTGTGGGCCCTGGAACCATCACCTGCAGGAGCCGATCACTGATGACCTGAGCTACTGTCTTATGCAACATGACATGCCCAGATCTTCAGGGAGAGAGACATGGGTCCCATGGCCCACAGCCTGGGCTCATAGGACCGGCCCCTGGAATTGTAGAAGCAGGTATAATTCTTATTGCTGGGCAGGCTTCCTGAGGCACCCCTTTTCCACCACAGCCTGCCCCAATGGATGGGCCGGAAGGGAGCCATCCGGGAACCTGGGGTTAGTAGCAGTTTGCCTCTGAGAAGCACCCACCCATAGTGGGCAAAGTGACCGTCAGTCACACTATGGTGATGGACTGGCAGGGTCAGCTCCCAAGGGCTGCCAGGCCCAGGGACCTCTCTTACCATCATCCTGCCAGGCCCAGGGGCCTCTCTTACCATCACTCTGTCAGCACTGGGGGCCCAGTGCCATCTGGGCCTTCCTTGGCCCAAAGGATGCCAGTTGGGAGGTGCCTTCCCCTGTGACTTGTGGGTACTAAATTGGGCCTGGGCTGAACTTGGCCAAGACATGCACGGACTCTCAGAGCAATGGGAAGAGAGGCCTGCAGGGTAACTGGTCCTGCTTGGGGGCAGTGGTGTTGGGAAGGGACAGGACACATCTACACAGCTATGCTACGAGGTCCAAGGCCAGATGTCCTGGTCCAGTCCAAGGCCTGCACCCTCAGCAGGGACCCAGAGCCGAAGCAGGCCCCATCATGGATGGCAACAGGCATCACTGAGGCCCAGGAGCCTTCTCCGTGCAATGGACTCCAGGAACTGGGACCAGGGCTCCCAGAAGTGTAGGTCCTACCCTTGGCCCCAGTGGGAGAGGGAGCCACCATTGTGGAGGGACCCCACATAGGACCAAGAGTGGTTCTGAGCTACACTCTGAGGAGCTTCTACTTTCCACAAGGCACTTGGGGAGCACAGGTGGTGACTGCTCTTCTGGACCAAGGTCTCCACCCCCTGTGGAGGCCCCTTCAGCATCTGCATGGCCCTTTCCCCAAAAGTGCATGATCCCATTTTAATTTTTAAAGGTGCTGTGGTTAGAAAAGGGGCTCATGAGGCCTCGGCTGCAGGGATGGGAAGTGGGAAGAGTAAGCCTCATTCTTAGCCTCCAGCCTCTTTCTCACTGAGCCCAAGGGCCCCCTTGACTTAGACCTCCAAGGAGCTGCTGGGGAGCCCTGTGGCTCCTCAAGTCCTGGGGGTCCAACCACACCCAAGCTCAGGCATTCCTGAGCCTGGTGGCTCAGCATCAGGGATTTCCCCATCCCCAGGGCAGGTACCTTGGGAAGGGCTGATGCAGGCCCCACCCAGAGCCAGGGCCCCGCCCTGCTGATAGGACAACAGTCTTGGCAGAAGATTCAAGCTCCCTCTGGCAGGTGCCCCAGCTGGGCCTGGCCCTGGAAGGATGTGCAGTCTGGATACCCCCACATCAGGAACACCCCACTACCCCAGCAGTGACCCCACTGCTACCTGAGGCCTGTCCCGGTGTGTGTTCACAGCGGCCACATTCAGGAATATGGACTCCACTTTACAACCTGCCAAAGAGAAGATGCAAATCCATCCCCACTCCTGAAAGGCAGCTGAGCCGCAGAAGCTAGAAACTTCTCTTGGAGGGGGCTCTGGGTGTGTGGAATGGAGCAGCCATCTCAGCCTCACTCTAGTTCTTCCACTTTAGGCAGCTCTGGGGAGCCCCGGGAGGAAGGACGAGACACCCTGCCAGACCCATACTTATTCGTATGTGACGGCCCAGACAGGGCCACGCAGAGGCCCCAGGCTCCCCAACCCCAGGACCGAGAGGGATCGGGGGAGCAGCAGGCCTAAGCTGAGGTCACTGACTCTCAAAGTCTTCAGGGCCCCCAAACCACCCACATCCCAACTCTACCATGCAAGGCCCAGTCAACCACATGCCAGGTGCACAGTGCGATGGGTGATGAGGCCATTATCACACACTGGAGTGACATCAGCTGCCACTGGGCTTCACAGCCATTCCCCGAAGAGCACCTGTGTTAAAGGTGAGGCGCTAAGACCTGAGAGATGAAGAAGTTGCCTGAGGTCTCTGCCGGTATAGCAAGAGGCAGGGGTGGGACTCACGCTGCCCTGCACCCAGAATAAAGTCCAGGCCCTGGGGACCATGGGGCCTTGTAGGGGTTTGGAAAAATCAGTAGAAAAGCCCCTCATGCAGGTAGGCAATGGGTAAGCAAAGTCACTGGGGAGGACTTCTGTGGCCACATAAACTTTTTCACGACAAACTTTTTTTTTTTTTGAGACGGAGTCTCGCTCTGTCGACCAGGCTAGAGTGTAGTGGTGCGATATCAGCTCACTGCAAGCTCCGCCTCCCGGGTTCATGCCATTCTCCTGTCTCAGCCTCCTGAGTAGCTGTGACTACAGGCGCCCGCCACCATGCCCGGCTAATTTTTTTGTATTTTTAGTAGAGACGGGGTTTCACCGTGTTAGCCAGGATGGTCTCAATCTCCTGACCTCGTGATCCGCCCGCCTCGGCCTCCCAAAGTGCCAGGATTACAGGCGTGAGCCACCGCGCCCGGCCCCACAACAAACTTTTTTTTTTTTTTTTTTTTTTTTCTTTTTGAGACGGAGTCTCGCTCTGTCGCCCGGACTGGAGTGCAGTGGCCAGATCTCAGCTCACTGCAAGCTCCGCCTCCCGGGTTTACGCCATTCTCCTGCCTCAGCCTCCCGAGTAGCTGGGACTACAGGCGCCCGCCACCTCGCCCGGCTAGTTTTTGTATTTTTAGTAGAGACGGGGTTTCACCGTGTTAGCCAGGATGGTCTCGATCTCCTGACCTCGTGATCCGCCCGTCTCGGCCTCCCAAAGTGCTGGGATTACAGGCTTGAGCCACCGCACCCGGCCCCTAACACAATTTTCAAGGAATTTGGAGAAAATCATGGAACTGTGCAGAGATCCAAGATCATGGCTACCCATGGTCAATGTTCAGGAAGCTTCCTTACCGTATGCCACAGGGGTCAGCTTCAGGACTGTGTGCAGTGGACACTTGAGGTAGGGCAGCTGTTCTGTAAACACAGAGGGGAATGGCTAGCACACGAGAAATACCTGGTGACAGTGCCTACCTTCTCACACAACCCTCCCACCTCCCCCGGGGCATGGCCCGCACCTGCTGCCTTGTCGAGGAAGTAGGCCAGCAGGCAGCGCATCACAGCCTGGTGGCAGATGACCAGCACATTCTCTTGCCTCTCCAGCTCCATGATGACAGGCTCCAGTCTCTGGACCAGGTCCTCGTAGGACTGCAAGGGCAAGCAGAGAGGTGTCCCTCAGGCCTGGCTCCAGGGGAGGGACAGACACATCCCGGAAACTGGGCCACCTTGTACTTCTGCAGCTGCTCACCATTCTGGGAAGCTGTGACTGGGCCTCCTCCAGCCTAGCCTTCTGAGGGCATGGGGGTGGGCAGCTGAGGAAAGGAGCCACCTCTCCCATCTCAGGGCCAGGTTCGGGTAGGATTGAGAGTGCAGAGCTAGGCCTCAGGCTCCATCCCAGGGTCCACCTCAGTGCCCATCCATGGGGCTCTGCACTGAATCCTCAGCTATGGAATTCATGTGACTGGAGAAGACTCTGCCTGCTTCCAGCCCACAGCAAACAGAGTGCACCAACAAGAGTGCAGGGGAAGAGAGCAAAGACCTGGAACTTTCTGGAGTGTGACTCATCAGAAACAGTTGGGGTCCCCCGGAACTATCCTCAGTTTACCTGCCCAGTATCTTCCCCCTATGCCTGCCGCAATGTATGGTTTGGGCCCCTGCTGGGCCTCTCGACCCAGCAGGTTTAGAGATTTTCATCAGTTTCATCCTTCTGCACACAATGAGTGGTCCTTCAAAAATGGCCTCCAGGCCGGGCGCGGTGGCTCAAGCCTGTAATCCCAGCACTTTGGGAGGCCGAGACGGGTGGATCACGAGGTCAGGAGATCGAGACCATCCTGGCTAACACGGTGAAACCCCGTCTCTACTAAAAAATACAAAAAATTAGCCGGGCGAGATGGCGGGCGCCTGTAGTCCCAGCTACTCGGGAGGCTGAGGCAGGAGAATGGCGTGAACTCGGGAGGCGGAGCTTGCAGTGAGCCGAGATCGCGCCACTGCACTCCAGCCTGGGTGACAGAGCGAGACTCCGTCTCAAAAAAAAAAAAAAAAACAAAAAAAAAAAAAAAAAAAATGGCCTCCAGCAGTTGGAATTGAATGTACCCCAAGCTTTGATTAGGAAGCAAGAATGACACGTGATTTGTGCCAGCTCCTGGTAGTTCTGAGAAAATCCTAGATCAGTTCTTTTGGTAACATGAATTTCCCAACCAATTTCCTCCCTGTATTTTCAAGTTGAGCAGCCAGCTGCTTTGTTTCTCCTGACCGTTATCTCGGTTGGTTCTAAATCTGAACTTGGCCTCACAACATGATGTGGGGAATAATTAATGTTTCCAAGAGCTATACTATCCCAAGGATGGTATAGTATGGGGGCCTGTGAGCCTAGTTTCTGGGTGGAGGTGCTTCTACATGTGTATATATACGTGTACATATGTGTGTTGATGGGGGATATTTTTATTTGGCCCCTGCCCCAGGCCACCTCCTGGAATTGAAAGGAGATGCCTCAGTCAAGGTGACCCTCAGTTTCTGACCTGGGGCCGGGGCTGACCTCTGTCAGAGAAGGTGACAAGTGCAGTGGCTTGTGGTAGCCAACTCATGAGTGGAAGGTCTCCCCGGGTCTGGTGCCAGGGCTGGGGGTAGTGCCTGGAGCCACAGGGAGGATGGGCTCAGCCTGTGACAAAAGGAAGCATCCAAAGGGTGAGGCCCGAGACAGGGACGCGAATGAGCTGAGACCCGAGTCCCAGGTCTGCCATGGTCTCCCCAACTCCCCAGCCATTTGAGCACCCTGGAAAGGGCCTACAATTCCCTGGGAAAGGAGCTGGCCTGGGAATTCCAGGGGACAGCGCACTGTCTATAGGGGTCCCAGGAAAGCCTAACCCCACAGACCCCCCACCTCAGGCCCTGCCCTTCCGAATTCTCCACCCCTGGGAAGGGGAAAGACAAGAATGGAGAGCAGGGAGCCAAAGGTCTCCGGGTTGAAGGTCTGCCCTACACGGTACTGCCCACCCCACACCTGAGGAAGGGACTAAGGCCTGGGCCGCACAGCTGGGAAGGGGTGGAAACGAACCACACACTCAGGCTGGCCTGCCTCTGAGACCAGGCCCCTTCTGCTACCCCCGCAGCCCCTGTAGAGCCCCACAGGCCCTCAGCCACAAGTGGTACTCCCAGGCGGCCCCAAATCCCACCTACCTCCCCTTTAGGGTACCGGTACCGGTACTTGTCCTGGTCCCGCAGGGCGAACTCCAGTGGATAATTATCCTGAATTTCCTCATAGGTCATTTCCTCACAGACGCCCTAGGGAGATACCACAGTCATCACACCTCCTACAATGCCTAGAAGACAAGCCTTGGGGGTGTTTGGGGTGAGGCAGCATCAAGCAGAGGAGACCAAATTCATGGGCATTTCCTGGGCAAAGGGAACAGAAACCTGTCCAGGGAGGGAGGCCCTCTAGGAACACTGATCAAGGTTCCTTGTTTGTAAAAAGCTACCAGGACAGCCTTGTCCACCTATCCATCACCCATCCAATACATACAGAGATGCTATGTGTTTTTTCTTTTCTGTGCTGTGAAAATACTACTTGTGAGTAGAGGTTGTTATGCAAACTATGAAGGAAAACTTCACTTGTTATTTGGGATGCACACACACACACATATACACACACACACACACACACAGAAGATCATCTTCTACAAATGCCATTTAAAAAAAAAAAAAGCTGACCGGGCGTGATGGCTCATGCCTGTAATCCCAGCACTTTGGGAGGCTGAGGAGGTCAGGAGTTCAAGATCAGCCTGGCCGACATGGTAGAGGAGGTGGTGGTTGCAGTGAGTTGAGATTGTGCCACTGCACTCCAGCCTGGGCAACAGAGAGAGACTCTCTCTCAAAAAAAAAAAAAGAAGAGTTGGTGGGGCATGTAATCCCAGCACTTTGGGAGGCCAAAGCAGGTGGATCACCTGAGATCAGGAGTTCAAGGCCAGCATGGTCAACATGATGAATCCCCATCTCTACTGAAAATACAAAAATTAGTCAGGTGTGGTGGCGCATGCCTATAGGCAGGAGAATCGCACGTACCCAGGAGGTGGAGATTGCAGTGAGCCGAGATTGCACCACTGCACTCCAGCCTGGGGAAGAGAGTGAGACTCTGTCTCAAAAAAAAAAAAAAAAAAAAGATGGGACATATTGTATTAGAGTAGGTCCTAAATCCAATCATTGGTGTCCTTTTAAGAACGCCATGTAGGCCAGGTGCGGTGGCTCATGCCTGCAACCCCAGCACTCTGGGAGGCTGAGGCGGGTGGATCATGAGGTCAGGAGTCTGAGACCAGCCTGGCCAATATGGTGAAACCCCGTCTCTACTAAAAAAATACAAAAATTAGCTGGGTGTGGTGGCACACGCCTATAGTCCCAGCTAGTTGGGAGGCTGAGGCAGAAGAATCTCTTGAACCTGGGAGGCAGAGGCTGCAGTGAGCTGAGATCGTGCCACTGCACTCCAGCCTGGGTGACAGAGTGACACTCCATCTCAAAAAAAAAAAAAAATAAGAATGCCATGTGAAGGCACGGACAGACACACATAGGGAAGAAAGCCATGTGACGACAGCCAGCGGACAGAGGTGGGATTGGAATGATGAGGCTATGAGCCAAGAAATACCAAGGATTGCTGGCAACAACTGGAAACTAGGAAGAGGTGAGGAAGGTTCTTTTTTTTTTTTTTTTTTAGACGGAGTCTTGCTCTGTCGCCCAGGCTGGAGTGCAGTGGTGGCCGGATCTCAGCTCACTGCAAGCTCCGCCTCCCGGGTTTACGCCATTCTCCTGCCTCAGCCTCCCGAGTAGCTGGGACTACAGGCGCCCGCCACCTCGCCCGGCTAGTTTTTTGTATTTTTTAGTAGAGACGGGGTTTTACCATGTTAGCCAGGATGGTCTCGATCTCCTGACCTCGTGATCCGCCCGTCTCGGCCTCCCAAAGTGCTGGGATTACAGGCTTGAGCCACCGCACCCGGCCAGGAAGGTTCTTTATTAGCACCTTCAGAGGGAGCACAGCCCTGCTGAGGCCTTCATTTCAGACTTCCAGCCTCCAGAATTGTGAGAGAATCAATTCATGTCATTTTAAGCCACTCATCTGTAGTGCTTTGTTACGGCAGCCCTAGTAAACCAATACATATATATATTTTTATATTTAGTGGTTTTTTTGTTTTGTTTTGTTTTTTGAGACAGTCTTACTCTGTCACCCAGACTGGAGTCCAGTGGTGTGACTTTGGCTCACTGCAGCCTCAAACTTCCCAGGCTCAGGTGATCCTCCCACCTCAGCCTCCCAAGTAGCTGGGACTACAGGCGTGCACCACCACACTTGAATACTAACACATATTTTGGTACCAGGAAGTGAAGTGCTGCTGGCTGCTGTAATAAAGAACTAAAAATGTGGAAGTGGTTATGAAATTGGATAGTGGGTAGAGGCTGGAAGAATTTTGTGGTACATGATAAAAAGCTAGACTGTCTTAAAGAGACTGTTAGTAGAAATTTAGACATGAAAGATTATGCTGGTGAAGGCACAGAAGGAAGTGAAGAGGAAGACAGAGAAAGCTTCCATCTTTTTTTTTTTTTTTTTTGAGACAGGGTCTCGCTCTGTTGCCCAGGTTGGAGTGCAGTGGTGCAATCTCAGCTCACTGCAACCTCCGCCTCCTGGGTTCAAACAATTCTCCTGCCTCAGCCTCCTGAGTGCTGGGATTACAGGTAGAGGCCACCACGGCTGGCTAATTTTTTGTATTTTTAGAAGAGACAGGGTTTTGCCATCTTGACCAGGCTGGTCTTGAACTCCTAGCCTCAAGTGATCTGCCCACCTCAGCCTCCCAAAGTGCTGGAATTGCAGGCATGAGCCACTGCGCCTGGCCTATGCTCTTTATTCTATTTTTTTTTTTTTTTTTTTTGAGGCGGAGTCTCGCTCTGTCGCCCGGACTGGAGTGCAGTGGCCAGATCTCAGCTCACTGCAAGCTCCGCCTCCCGGGTTTACGCCATTCTCCTGCCTCAGCCTCCCAAGTAGCTGGGACTACAGGCGCCAGCCACCTCGCCCGGCTAGTTTTTGTATTTTTAGTAGAGATGGGGTTTCACCGTGTTAGCCAGGATGGTCTCGATCTCCTGACCTCGTGATCCGCCCGTCTCGGCCTCCCAAAGTGCTGGGATTACAGGCTTGAGCCACCGCGCCCGGCATGCTCTTTATTCTAAAGAAAATGATACAAAACTGTTAAAAATAAAAGGGAAAAAAACATAAAAAAATATGGACAGGTTGGGCATGGTGGTTCATGCCTGTAATCTCAGCACTTTGGGAGGCCAAGGAAGGAGGATCGCTTGAGCCCAGGAGTTCAAGACCACCCTGGGCAACATAGCAAGACCACATCTCTAAATTTTTAAAATTTAGGACAGGTGTAGTGGCTCACGCCTGTAATACTAGCAATTTGGGAGGCTGAGGTGGGATCACCTGAGGCCAGGAGTTTGAGACCAGCCTGACCAACATGGAGAAACCTCATCTCTGCTAAAAATACAAAATTAGCCAGGCTTGGTGGCTCATTCCTGTAATCCCAGCTACTCGGAAGGGTGAGGCAGGAGAATCACTTTAACCTGGGAGGCAGAAAAATTTTTTTTTTTTAAATTTTGAGAGGGAGTTTTGCTCTTGTTGCCCAGGCTGGAGTGCAGTGGCATGATCTTGGCTCACCACAACCTCCACCTCCCGGGTCTCGAACTCCCGACCTCAGGTGATCTGCCCACCGTGGCCTCCCAAAGTGCTGAGATTATAGGCATAAGCCACCACACCCGGCCAAAAAAAATGTTTTTTTCTTAATTTAGCTGGGCACAGTGATGTGCGCCTGTAGTCCTAGCTACTTGGGAGGCTGAGGTGGGAGGATTATTTGAATTCGGGAGGTCAAGGCTGCAGTGAACTGTGATGGTGCCATAGAGCTCCAGCCAGGACAACAGAGCAAGACTCTGTCGCTAAAAAAAAAAAAAAAAAGAAAAGAAAAAATTATATGGACAGAAAGCAGGAATAACAAATCAAAACCACAATACAATACCACACCCATTAGGATGGCTACTATTTAAAAAGAAAAGAAAAGAAAACAGCAAGTGTTGACGAGGATGTGGAGAAATTGGAACCCATGTGCACTTCTGGTAGAAATGTAAAATGATGCAGCTGCTATGGGAAACAGCACAGCAGTTCCTCAAAAAAATAAAAGCAGAGGCTGGGCACGGTGGCTCATGCCTGTAATCCCAGCATTTTGGGAGGCTGAGGCGGGTGGATCGCTTGAGGTCAGGAGTTCGAGACCAGTCTGACCAACATGTGAAACCCCGTTTCTACTAAAAATACAAAAGAATTAGCTAGGCGTGGTGGTGTGTGTCTACAATCCCAGCTACTCGGGAGGCTGAGGCAGGGGAATTGCCTGAACCAGGGAGGTGGAGGTTGCAGTGAGCTGAGATCGCGCCTTGCCCTACAGCCTGGGTGACAGAGCAAGATTCCGTTTCAAAAATAAATAAATAAATAAAATAAAAATAAAAACAGAATTACCATAGGATCTGGCAATTTTACTTCTAGATCTATACCAAAAACAACCGAATTGAGGGCAGGGTCTCAAAGAGACATTTGTATCCATGTTCATAGCTGCATTATCCACAATAGCTAAAAAGTGGAAGCTGTCCAAGTGTCCATTGGCAGATGAATGGATACAGGAAATGTGGTATACAATAGAATCTTATTCTGCCTTAAAAAGGAAGAAAATTGGCCGGGCGTGGTGGCTCAGCCTGTAATCCCGCACTTTGGGAGGCCGAGACGGGCGGATCACGAGGTCAGGAGATCGAGACCATCCTGGCTAACACGGTGAATCTCTACTAAAAATACACAAACTAGCCGGGCAGGTGGCGGGCGCCTATTCCAGCTACTCGGAGGCTGAGGCAGGAGAATGGCGTAACCCGGGCGGAGCTTGCAGTGAGCTGAGATCCAGCCACTGCACTCCAGTCCGGGCGACAGAGCGAGACTCTGCCTCAAAAAAAAAAAAAAAAAAAAGAAGAAAATTCTTCAGGCTGGGTGTAGGGTGTAGTGATTCACACTTGTAATCTGAGCACTTTGGGAGGCCAAGGTGGTAGAATCGCTTGAAGCTAGGAGTTTGGGACCAGCCTGGGCAATATAGGGAGCCTCCCTTCTCTACAAAAAATAAAAAATTAGCTAGGCATGGTGGTATACACTTGCTAGTCCAGCTACTAAGGAGGTTAAGGCAAGAGAATCATTGAGTCTAGGAGTTTGAGGCTGCAGTGATTGCTGCATTGCACTGTAGCCTGGGTGACAGAGTGAGATGCTGTCTTAAAAAAAAAAAAAAGGGAGGAAGGAAACTCTTATGCAAGCTGCAACCTGGATGAACCTTGAGGATGTTATGCTAACTGAAGTAACCAGTTACAAAAAGACAAATACTATATGATTCACTTATATGAGGTGTATAAAGTAGTCAAGTCATAAAGACAGAAAGTGGTTGCCAGGGGCTGGGAGTAGCAAATAAAGTTACTGTTTTTCTTTTTTAAATTTTTTTAGAGATGGGGTATCTTATGTTGCCCAGGCTGGACTGCAAGAGCCATTGGTGAATGCAATCATAGCACACTACAGCCTCAAACTCATAAGCTCAAGCAATCCTCCCACCTGAGCCTCCCAAGTACCTGGGACTACAGCTATGAACCAACACATCTGGCTTGAGTTATTGTTCAATGGGTACAGAGTTTCTGTTTTACAAGATTAAAAGAGTTCTGGAGATGCATGGTGGTGATGGTTGCATAACATTGTAAATATACTTCAACCCCTGAAATGTACACTTCAAAACAGCTATGATGATAAATTTTATGTTTGTGTATTTTACTACAGTAAAAAAAAAAAAAAGGAAAAAAACAAAAGCAGGGGTGGTAATATTCAAATTAGTCAAAGTATATATCCACAGCAAAAGCTTTTCATATTGAAATGGGAACCACCCATAATACAGATCAAGCCACGATGGAGCAACTGGTACAGATTTGCTATGGCCCCAACAAAAAACAAATATTACTTTAAAAAGGACAAACTGGCAGGGTGCCGTGGCTCACACCTGTAATCCCAGCACTTTGGGAGGCCGAGACGGGCGGATCACGAGGTCAGGAGATCGAGACCATCCTGGCTAACACGGTGAAACCCGTCTTACTAAAAAAATACACAAAAACTAGCGGCAGGTGGCGGCGCCTATATTCCAGCTACTCGGGAGGTGAGGCAGGAGAATGGCGTAACCCGGGAGGCGGAGCTTGCAGTGAGCTGAGATCCAGCCACTGCACTCCAGTCCGGGCGACAGAGCGAGACTCTGCCTCAAAAAAAAAAAAAAAAAAAAAAGAAGAAAATTCTTCAGGCTGGTGTAGGGTGTAGTGATTCACACTTGTAATCTGAGCACTTTGGGAGGCCAAGGTGGTAGAATCGCTTGAAGCTAGGAGTTTGGGACCAGCCTGGGCAATATAGGGAGCCTCCCTTCTCTACAAAAAATAAAAAAATTAGCTAGGCATGGTGGTATACACTTGCTAGTCCCAGCTACTAAGGAGGTTAAGGCAAGAGAATCATTGAGTCTAGGAGTTTGAGGCTGCAGTGATTGCTGCATTGCACTGTAGCCTGGGTGACAGAGTGAGATGCTGTCTTAAAAAAAAAAAAAGGGAGGAAGGAAACTCTTATGCAAGCTGCAACCTGGATGAACCTTGAGGATGTTATGCTAACTGAAGTAACCAGTTACAAAAAGACAAATACTATATGATTCACTTATATGAGGTGTATAAAGTAGTCAAAGTCATAAAGACAGAAAGTGGTGCCAGGGGCTGGGAGTAGCAAATAAAGTTACTGTTTTTCTTTTTTAAATTTTTTTAGAGATGGGGTATCTTATGTTGCCCAGGCTGGACTGCAAGAGCCATTGGTGAATGCAATCATAGCACACTACAGCCTCAAACTCATAAGCTCAAGCAATCCTCCCACCTGAGCCTCCCAAGTACCTGGGACTACAGCTATGAACCAACACATCTGGCTTGAGTTATTGTTCAATGGGTACAGAGTTTCTGTTTTACAAGATTAAAAGAGTTCTGGAGATGCATGGTGGTGATGGTTGCATAACATTGTAAATATACTTCATACCCCTGAAATGTACACTTCAAAACAGCTATGATGATAAATTTTATGTTATGTGTATTTTACTACAGTAAAAAAAAAAAAAAAGGAAAAACAAAAGCAGGGGTGGTAATATTCAAATTAGTCAAAGTATATATCCACAGCAAAAGCTTTTCATATTGAAATGGGAACCACCCATAATACAGATCAAGCCACGATGGAGCAACTGGTACCAGATTTGCTATGGCCCCAACAAAAACAACTATTACTTTAAAAAGGACAAACTGGCAGGGTGCCGTGGCTCACACCTGTAATCCCAGCACTTTGGGAGGTCGAGGCGGGTGGATTGCCTCAGGTCGGGAGTTCAAGACCAGCCTGGCCAACATGGTGAAACCCTGTCTCTACCAAAAATACAAAATTTAGCTGGTGTGGTGGCGGGCGCCTATAATCCCAGCTACTCTGGAGGCAGAGGCACGAGAATCACTTGAACCCAGCAGGCGAAGGTGGCAGTGAGCCAAGATCATGCCATTGCACTCCAACCTGGACAATAAGAGCAAACCTCCGTCTCAAATAAATAAATACATAAACAAAAGGACAAATCAAACAACTGTTTTTAGACACGAGACTAGGCAGGACTGTGATCCTTGAGAAAAGGGAAGCAAACGGAGGGGAAGAGGCAGCAGCTTACTGCCCAGAGGCACTTCCTGGACTTCAGAGCGAAGCGCGATGAAGATGAAGAAATAATGAAAGATTCAAGAAAGGAAAAAAGTGGAATTCCTGGAGCTTTGAAACACGACATCTGATATGAAAAGTTCGGCCGGGCGCGGTGGCTCAAGCCTGTAATCCCAGCACTTTGGGAGGCCGAGACGGGCGGATCACGAGGTCAGGAGATCGAGACCATCCTAGCTAACACGGTGAAACCCCGTCTCTACTAAAAAATACAAAAAAAGCTAGCCGGGCGAGGTGGCGGGCGCCTGTAGTCCCAGCTACTTGGGAGGCTGAGGCAGGAGAATGGCGTAAACCCGGGAGGCAGAGCTTGCAGTGAGCTGAGATCCGGCCACTGCACTCCAGCCCGGGAGACAAAGCGAGACTCTGTCTCAAAAAAAAAAAAAAAAAAAAAAAAGAAAAGTCACTGGATGGGTTTAATAAAATGCAGAAGTAAAGATAAGTGAACTAAAGCTCGGAAGGAAAAAAAGACTGAGAAAAAATGAACAGAAGAAAGAAAAAAACCAGAAGTTCAGTGACCTATGGGATGATATGGACAGTTGGCCAGGTTGGAGTCAAACTCCTGACTTCAGGTGATCAGCCCACCTCAGCCTCCCAAAGTGCTAGGATTGCAGGCGTGAGCCACCACTCCTGGCCAGAACAGCATCTTTAAAGAGACAAAGGCCGTGCTGGTTCACCTCATTTGTGTCTCCAGATCCCTGGCAGGTTGGCTATGGCTGACTGCAGCTACCAAGCTCCCCTGGCCGCTGATTTCTTGTTGAGCTAGACCATGAGGAACCCTAGCAGGAGGCCACAGGGAGGGAGGAGAGTGAGGTTGAGGTGTCAATTCCCAGGCTCACTCCTGAGAATGGTCTAGGGCTCACCCAAGGTCCCATCCTGTTAGGCTGCCCTTTCCTCTCTGCTCCCAGCCCCTAGCTTCCTGTATCCTTTCTCTCTCCTCCCCTTTGCCCAAGGGGAACAATGGTCACTGTTGTTACAATGCGATGCATCGGCCCTGCAGTGTCCGGGAGGCAGACAGGGAGGGAGGGACGGTAACTACCGCGTCGATCTCGTTGAGGACCTTCCACTGTTCATAGGGCACACCTAGCGCCTCAGCCGTCTGGATTGTCCTCTTCATCTGGCTTGTCCAGACCTTCAGATCCTTGATATTCTGGTCACTGATGAACTGGGCCAGACTCTTGGCAAACTGAAATACATCATAAACAAACTCAGACCCACAGGTCCCGGGCTGCCCTTAAAGCATCCCACGGCCGCAGGGTTCATGAGATCATCCTCACCTTGAACACTCACTACAGGTTTGGTAAAAAGCATGAACTAATTTGTCAATGACACACATGCTGACACACAAGAACACAAGTGCTGTTCTTGTCCACCCTTCCAGACCCTAAGCACAGTAGCGCAGTTCCAGCTGTGACTCATCAGGGCCACTGCCTCCCCACAACCCTGTGCTTCGTGACCACTGAGGTCTCAGTATCTCCCCTGGACTGCGACACAGCCATCTGCTACACTGTATGGACTCAGGTCGCTCCAAGGGTGGCATGCCTCTGACAAAAGGAGCTCAGCGAGTGACAACTCACATGGAGACCAGAGATTTGCCTGTTGCTTGGTGACCTTCCTTACATGATGGGAAGATTCTAGGCTGAATGAAGGTCATTCACCTCGACTGCACATTAAAAGAATGGGAGCCCCACCCCCAAAAAATACAAATAAAAAACAAAGAAAAGAAAAAAGAATGGGAGCCCTGCCCCAGCGCACACACACATGCATAAACCTAGCCATGCAGAGGTACAAATGCAGGCCCATGTGCACACACAGGCACACATGCACTGACCTCCCTGCCCCGGGGGGACAGTCCTGGGTCCCCGCCAATCCGGCCCTTGAGGTTGAGCTCACTCTCCCCGTGCCGGCAGAGGTAGATGGAGCGGGGGGTCACGTGGATGTTCATGAGGTAATATACGATGCGGCTCTGGATGTGGTCAGCTACACGGTTCACCACGTAGCTCTGACCCACATCCATGATCTTGATATAGGACAGGTCCCTGTCCACAGAGAAGGTAGAAAGAAGCCTGTGAGTGTGGCCAGGGTCCTCACAGAGCACGTCTGGCCAGCCACGGAGTCACTGCAAGGCCTTGCACCTCTGACCACCAGAGATTACAACCCTCAGGACCGTCAGCTGGTGTGCGAGTGATGGGGGTGAGGCGGGAGCAACACAGTGAGTGTGACGCACAGGCAAACCCTGTGGGAGACAGGAGATGGGAGGTGCTCGTCACTCATCATGCTTCCCAAAGGTGACATCCAAAGTCGGGGGTCCACCATACCACATCATGACTTTCTCTGCTGCTCATGTGTCCCTGGGGCCCCTCTCGCCTACCTCCGAGTTCTCAACACACTGTCTGTAAGTTGAACCAAGAGACAGTTTTCCCCAGGGTTGTTGACTTGAGAGTAGCTGGCAAACGCTCCACGCCCCCACTCTTCCTGGCCAGCCATCCAAGGACCTGGCCTTTCCTTCCCCAGTGACCTCCTCCCACTACAGCCCAGTCCAGGTCATCCAAGTGTGCTGAGCAGCTGCCACACCCCACCCTGGGCAGCTAGCTGGTGGACGAGACAAGAAGCACAGGAGGATGGTGCCGGTGGTGGCAGCCGATAAGTCCAGCTCAGCCACTTTCCGTGCTCTGGATCCGTGTGGCACTGCAGCTTGGACAGCACACTAATCAGTCTCTGTGGGGGTGCAGGGTGGGCTCTGGTTCAGGCCGAGAGTCCTCTGGATATTCTCAGTTGAGCTCTCACTGTCTGGACCTTGGGACCTTGGTTTGGGGGTGTCGTGATGACACCACCATAAAAGCAAGAGCAATGCTTACTGACAAACCGCCACTCCAGACAAATGGATCACATCACAGAACTATTAAAAGAAATGCTGTGTGGGGGAACCATGGAAGCCACAGAGAGACCCAGGCGGCAGAGGCCATTCAGCTCAGGCCCGGCCTGGGCTGGCTCCAGAACCCAGCTGAGGACACTGCTCTATGCACACCCCAAAAGCATTCACCTCAGAGTTGCTTATGTTTCTTGGTTTATATGCATCCTTTGTTTGTTTTTGAGACAGGGTCTCACTCTGTCACCTAGGCTGGAGTGCAGTGGTGCAATCACAACTCACTGCAGCCTTGACCTCCCTGGGGTTAGGTGATTCTCCCACCTCAGCCTCCTGAGTAGCTGGGACAACAGAGGTGTGCCACCATGCCATGCAATTTTTTTTTTTTTTTTTTTTTGAGACGGAGTCTCGCTCTGTTGCCCAGGATGGAGTGCAGTGGCGTGATCTCGGCTCACTGCAAGCTCCACCTCCCGGGTTCACGCCATTCTCCTGCCTCAGCCTCCCAAGTAGCTGGGACTACAGGTGCCCACCACCACGTCCAGCTAATTTGTTTGTATTTTTAGTAGAGACGGGGTTTCACCGTGTTAGCCAGGATGGTCTCGACCTCCTGACCTCGTGATCCGCCCACCTCGGCCTCCCAAAGTGCTGAGATTACAGGCGTGAGCCACCGTGCCTGGCTGCCAGGCTAATTTTTGTATTTTTTGTAGAGATGGGGTTTCACCATGTTGCCCAGGATGGTCTCAAAATCCTGGGCTTAAGGAATCCTCCCGCCTCATCCTCCCAAAGTGCTAGGATTACAGGCATGAGCCACTCTGCCCAGCCTGTATTACACATGCTTATAGAATTATAGAACCCAAGCACAAGTTTGTATTCCAGCCTTTTCACTGAATGCAGTGTTATATTTTCGCATGTCTCTCCACAATGACGAGTTATAATGATGACTGTAATACTTCACCAAGTATTACATTCTGTGATGTAATACTTCACATTATTATTTACCCAGCCACTGCCCCATGTGTTCTGTAAGACAGGATTTGGTAAACTATGGCCAGACAGTCAAATTCAGCTGTGGGCTGTTTTTATCAAGTTTTACTGGAACACAGCTATACCCACTGATTTACATATCATCTATGTTTCATTTGTACTGTGACAGCAGAGCAAGTGTCTGCAACAGAGGCTGTACATCCTCCAAGGTCTAAATAAAATATTTACTTTTTGATTTTTGACAGAAAATATTTGCCAACCCCTGCTTTAAGACCCCCTGCATAGAAATTCGGCTTGATTTCATGATAGAATAGTATAAAATCCTGACTCACAGAGTTTCGGATGAGGTAACAAGTGTTCTGCAAGTCACCTCTGGCCAAAAATTTCTGCCCCAAGGAAATAAACAAGAAAGTCAGACCATCTCTGCTTTCTGGTCCCCCAGCCACCACCATGGGGAGCCACAGGAGGCAACCAAGTATGACCCTTGCTGCCCGTCATCGCAGCTGCAGGGCCCGGCGCTGCCCTGACTCACCTATCCAGGTCCTCATCTAGCGACTCGTAGGAGTTCTCATAGCACTCAATGCGCCTCATGAAGTCCTCGGTAGCCTCGTCACTGTCGCGGTTGACATAGTCAGGGCTGCCCAGTTTCACTTGCTGCCGAAGCCAGGCACAGAGCAAGGACATATCAGAGTCAGAAGCCAGGCGGGGCCAAAGACCAAGGAGACTGCGGGGCAGGGGCTGGAGGAGGTTGGGCCAGAGACCAGGGTGGGGACCTGAGGCTGGAAGCTGAGGTTGGGGGCTGGTCCAGCAGCTCCCTGGTCTTTCTCATACGAGTGCAGAGAGGATATCACTAAGGGTCCAGGGATTGAAGTCCCTCATCCTTGTGGGGACGGGGGAGGCCTGGAGGCCTTTCCCCACCCTGAACTCTCATTTCCCCAGACCCATGTGCCATTCCTGAGATAAACTGGGGGAGGAGAAGGGAAGACTGAGTCTTTCTTTCTCTGAAATAGAAAACATTTCCCTCATCCACCCTCCCACCCCTGCTGAAGGTGCTCTCCTAGTGTCCAGGTGGTTACGATGGGGAGGAGGGGTGAGTGAATGTCCACCAGCCACCCAGCCTTCCACACAGTGGTCCACAGAGGGCAAGGCTCACCTGACCCGGCATTTGATGTTACACTGCCTCCCTACCCCCGCAAGGTTCAAGATCAAATTAAGGGTAGCCAAAACCTGAAAAGGGATGTCCCTGTCACACACGACCTTCTGACAAGGTCAGATGCACCACTCACCACGATGTTGGCAGCTATGACCTCAGGATCCACACAGATGGACTCGACAAAAAAGGTCTGCGGCAGGACCAGAAGCGCCAGGATGGTGGGAGGGAGGAACACGGACATGTTCAGGGCCTCCTGCCTTGCTCGGAGCTCTTCATGCCCCGAGGCCCATGCTGACCAGCAGCCAGGCCCTGAAACCCTGCTTCAGGGGGCTGGAGGCAGGGTCAAGGAGTCCGGAGCTAAAGCAGGTGCTGCCCTATCCTAGACTCTCCCACCAAAACCCCCTTCCCTCTGGAAAGCAAACCCCAGGTGGAGATAGCCTCTCTTATCCCAAATTACACTCAGGAGCCATGCCAGCCCCATGCCCCTTATGCATCAGCAGGCGGTGAAAGGAGCCCTGGAGGGCAGGGGGCATGCCACAGTTCCACCAAGGAGAGGAGCCAAGGAGGTCTCACCTTGTAGCCATTCTGTTCTCCAAAATTAAAGATGGTTGCTCTCCGTTCTCGGGTGGTGTTTGTGGCATCAAAAACCTAGGACCAAACTAGGGTTAACTCAGCCTCTGGCCCTGGGGAAGGTAGGAGTCACCTGAGGGCCGCAGCACAGGCTCTCTGGGGACTGGATTTCCTACAAAGACCAGCTGCTGCCAGGGCCACCTGCCTGGCCAGTCTCCTTCAGACTTACAAGGGCTGGGCTGGCCCTCCCCTTCCTTGGAGAGAATGACCCAAGGAAGTTGGAAGGAGAGGATGCCTATGCTCCCAGCAGGGGAGCAGACCCTTAGCACAGAAGAACCTACTCAGTGCTGCTCTGCACATAGTGGGCACTCAGTTTGTGTTTGACCAACAGGAATTTCAGTGAAACCAGTTAAACCTGGTGAACTGAACCTACTTTTATTTCTACTCCATCTTGACACCCCAGTAAAATGGGAACGGAAAGATAAAGAGAAAAAGAGAGGACAGGAGATGGAGGCATCTACAACATTCTGCCAGATAGATCCATGGTGACAGACTCAAAGTCATGGAGGAAACCAAACACAGGTGCTCGCCAACCAGATCACACCACCTGCGCAGGACCAGAGAACTCAGGAGGGTGTGCTGGCATTGCTAAGAAAAGGGACAAAGGTGGGGAGGAAATGGGAAGACTGGCTGGCTGATAAAGAGCTGGAGGCCCAGGCCCCCTTCCCAACCCCATCCAGCTGGGCACTAACCCATCTGGAGCTCTTTGAGAAGCATCCTCTGATGCAGCCCACCCACCAGCATGTCTAAGCCATTTTTTTGTTTGTTTGTTTGTTTGAGACGGAGTCTTGCTCTGCCACCCAGGCTGGAGTGCAGTGGCCGGATCTCAGCTCACTGCAAGCTCCGCCTCCCGGGTTCACGCCATCCTCCTGCCTCAGCCTCCCGAGTAGCTGGGACTACAGGCACCCACCACACGCCGGCTAGTTTTTTTTTTTTTTTTTTTTTGTATTTTTAGTAGAGACGGGGTTTCACCGTGTTAGCCAGGATAGTCTCGATCTCCTGACCTCGTGATCCGCCCGTCTCGGCCTCCCAAAGTGCTGGGATTACAGGCTTGAGCCACCGCGCCCGGCCAGTTTTTTGTATTTTTAAGTAGAGACGGGGTTTCACCGTATTAGCCAGGATGGTCTCGATCTCCTGACCTCGTGATCCGCCCGTCTCGGCCTCCCAAAGTGCTGGGATTACAGGCTTGAGCCACCGCGCCCGGCCCCTAAGCTGTTTTTTTAACAGCATCATTTTTTTATTTTTTAAGTTTTTGTTTTCTTTTCAGAGATGGAGTCTCGTTGTGTTGCCTCGGCTGGAGTGCAATGGCTATTCACAGTCAAGATCATATGCACTGCAGCCTCAAGCCTCTGGACTCAAGAGATCCCCTAAACTTAGACTCCTGAGTAGCTGGGACTACAATTGTGCATCACCACACCTGGGTTACAGCATCATTTTTTTGTTTTTGTTTAAAAAAAATTTTTTTTGAGACAGGGTCTCCCTGTGTCGCCCAGATTGGAGTATAGTGGAGCAATCATAGCTCACTGCAGCCTCAACCTCCTGGGCTTAAGTGATTCTTTCACCTCAGCTTCCCAAGTAGCTGGGATTACAGGCATGTACCACCATATCTGGCTAATTTTTTTTTTTTTTGAGACAGAGTCTTCCTCTGTCGCCCAGGCTGGAGTGCAGTGGCGTGATCTCGGCTCACTGCAACCTCCACCTCCTGGGTTCAAGCAATTCTCCTGCCTCAGCCTCCTGAGTAGCTGGGACTACAGGCATGTGCCACCACACCTGGCTAATTTTTGTATTTTTAGTAGAGATGAGGTTTCACCATGTTGGCCAGGCTGGTCTGGAACTGCTGACCTCATGATCTGCCCACTTTGGCCTCTCAAAGTGCTGGGATTACAGGAGTGAGCCACTGCGCCCAGCCACACCTGGTTAATTTTTTTTTTTTTTTTGAGATGGAGTCTTGCTCTGTTGCTCAGGCTGAAGTGCAGTGGCGCGATTTCAGCTCACTGCAAGCTCCGCCTCCCGGGTTCACGCCAGTCTTCTGCCTCAGCCTACTGAGTAGCTGGGACTACAGGCACCCGCCACCATGCCTGGATAATTTTTTGTATTTTTTTTTTTTTTTTTTTTTTTTGAGACGGAGTCTTGCTCTGTCGCCCGGTCTGGAGTGCAGTGGCCGGATCTCAGCTCACTGCAAGCTCCGCCTCCCGGGTTCACGCCATTCTCCTGCCTCAGCCTCCCGAGTAGCTGGGACCACAGGCGCCGCCACCTCGCCCGGCTAGTTTTTTGTATTTTTAGTAGAGACGGGGTTTCACCGTGTTCGCAGGAGGGTCTCGATCTCCTGACCTCGTGATCCACCCGTCTCGGCCTCCCAAAGTGCTGGGATTACAGGCTTGAGCCACCGCGCCCGGCCAATTTTTTGTATTTTTTTAGTAGAGATGAAGTTTCACTGTGTTAGCCAGGATGGTCTCGATCTTCTGACCTCATGATCTGCCTGCCTCGGCCTCCCAAAGTGCTGGGATTACAGGCGTGAGCCACCGTGCCTGGCCCACAGCTGGCTAATTTAAAAAATTTTCTGTAGACACAGAGTCTCGCTATGTTGCCCAGGCTGGTCTCAAACTCTTGGGCTCAAGCAATCCTCCTGCCTTGGCCACCCAAAGTGCTGGGATTACAGGCATGAGCTACCATGTCAGCCCAGCATCATTTTTTTAAAAAGGGCATCCAGCCAGGGCTCACTGGCCACTCCAGCAAAACCTTTAACAAGAAAAACAGAAAGTAAGTCAAACAAACAAACAAAAAAAAGGAATTTGGGCCAGGTGCAGTGGCTCATGCCTATAATCCCAGCACTTTCAGAGGCTGGGGCAGGCAAACTGCTTGAGACCAGGAACTCGAGACCAGCCTGGGCAACAAGGTGAAACCCTGTCTCTATGAAAAATACAAGAATTAGCCAAGCATGGTGGCACGTGCCTGTAGTCCCAGTTACTCAGGAGGCTGAGGTGGGTGGATCACTTGAGCCTAGGAGACCGGCTACAGTGAGCTATGACTGGGCCACTACACTCCAGCCTGGACAACAGAGCAAGACCGTGTCTCAAGGAAAAAAAAAAAAAACACTCATATACGTGTAAGATAATGTTGAAGAAGTGTCTCTCAAAGCAAACAAAAAAAAAAAAAAGAGAGAGAAAATAAGGAGAAAAAAGATAAAATTAGAATCAAGCTAGCATGCAGCCACCAGGAATTCTAGAAAAAGCAGCTCAGAAAATGAGAGTAGGGATGGAGTGAGTTGCCAGAAAAGGACAGAGGTGATTTGTCACAGAAATAATACATAACAATTTCCATAACCTGGACAAGAGTGTTATGATGAAAAGGGGCCCCCTAGGACCATGTATGGTGGAGGAGAGAAGACCCACCACAAACCACATCACCTTGAAGACCCTAAAGGCCTCCCAAGAGGAAGGGGCATGAGAAATTCTCAGCTCCCTCTCAGAGATGAAGCTTTTAGGAAGATCAGCAAATCAGAATGACGTGAGACTTCTCCACAACCACACTAGAAGCCGTAAGACATCAAAGTGATGTTATAGAAGTTCTAAGGGAAAAGCACTTTCCACCTAGAATTCTATACCCAACCATCAAATGTGAGGATTAAAAAAAGACACTTCAGACATGCAAGGTCTCACACAATTTACCTCCCCAAGCACCTTTCTCAGGAAGTTACTGGCGGATGTGCTTCAACGAAACAAATCAGTAAGTCTAGGAGAAGATGATGTGGGATCCATAGGCAGAACATTCAACCCAGGAGAGAGAAGGGCAATGTCTGTGCTACAGGCACAGATTGTAGCTGGGGACAGAGAACTCCGGAAGGCATGACTCCAAGAAGAAAAAGGAAGGGAAAGAACAGCCCCTGTGTTTGACTATATAAGGTTGGGGCAGAGCCCTTTCCCACAGACACCCCAGCTCAACCCTGTTTCGCCCTTCCATCTGACTAGGGGGGCCAACACACAGGTGGAATCCCCTTAACCCAGGATTCGGTGGGTTCCTGCAACAACCAGTAATGCTGGGCAGGACTCTCTCCACACCAGGAGAAATCACATTTACTAAAGACTTAAGCAACCTGATACCTGTAACTTCTGGGGTGGCCAACAATATAAGTATCCAGAGGAAGTCCTGTAGGGTCAAATGTGGCCACCACATGCCCAGAGGGAAACTCCTCCTGGCCCACATCCAGTCTCTCGCTTCCTCCTGCATAGCCGTTGTAGACTTCCTCCCAAGGGCTGGCACCCAGGGCATCTGGGGCACACCCTGCCTTCCCCTCCAGATGCCTGAGCAAAGGCACAGATGTGGGTGGGCTCCCATGTGTCACTCCCAGCTGTCACTAGGGTGTCACACTCACCGCCACATGTCCCCCCTCCTCACTAAGGAATCGCCGGACGTCATGGAGAGCTGCCAGGGCACACTGCCTTCAGGAGAGAAAACACAGGGTCAGCCCAGCACCCGACCCTGGCTGCAGGAGGGTGGCCAGGGACACACGACAGGAGGAGACATGACAGGAGAAGGAACAGTCCCAAGATCTCTTGCTCTCTTTTCAAAATTTCTCTTCTCTTTCCTCTGGATAATGTTCAGTATTTGGCTAACTCTGCTCCTGTGAGGTGGAAGGCTATATACTCCAGGCCATTAGCAATATTTTTTAAGCACTATGTTTCTGTATTTTCCCTCATCTTCTCATTGTGTGCAAATCCATGCTGTCATTGTGCCATATTCATGATTTCTAATTGTCATATATTTTACCTGATTATCAAAATAGGCCTTCTTTTTTTTTTGAGACTGAGTCTCGCTCTGTCACCCAGGCTGGAGGGCAGTGGCACGATCTTGGCTCAGTGCAACTTCTGCTTCTGCCCAGTTTCAAGCAATTTTCGTGCCTCAGCCTACTGAGTAGCTGGGATTACAGGCATGCACCACCACACCCAGCTAATTTTTGTATTTCAAAATAAGCATTTTTAAAAGCAGCCGTTTTCTGGTGTGCATGTCAGGAGTTGGTGGTGGGGATGGGAGGAACGCTAGTGCTGGCCCTCAGGTAGTGTTAGGCTTAATGCTCAACTTTCTTTCCTGAAAGAGATTCCCCAAACCACCCCTTCTGGGGGAGGGTTCTGCATCTCTGCTTCTATCATATCCATACCCTCCAGAATGGGAATCCCCCACCTATGACCGAACACTGACTATACAGTTTTCAGATTTTTTTTTTTTTTTTTTTTTTAGATAAGGTCTCACTTTGCCACCTAGGCTGGAGTGCAGCAGTGGGATCATGCCTCACTGCAACCCAAACTCCTGGGCTCAAGCAGTCTTCTTGCCTCAGCCTCCAGAGTAGCTAGCTGAAACTACAGGGGTATGCCACCACACCTGGCTAATCTTTAAATTTATTTTAGAGATGGGGTCTTGCTATGTTGCCCAGGCTTACACAATCTTTATAAGTTCTCAGCTTTTTCATTTATTGCTGCAAAATGGATTGACACATAAGGTTGTTTTTTTTCTTTTTTTGTTTTTTTTTTTTGAGATAGAGTATTACTCTCTGTTGCCCAGGCTGGAGTGCAGTGGTACAATCTCAGCTCACTGTAACCTCTGCCTTCCAGGTTCAAGCAATTCTTGTGCCTCAGCCACCCAAGTACCAGGGATTATGGGTGCTTGCCACCACATCTGGCTAATTTTTGTATTTTCAGTAGAGATAGGGTTTCGTCATGTTAGCCAGGCTGGTCTCAAACTCCTGACTTCAACTGATCCGCCCACTTTGGTCTCCCAAAGTGCTGGGATTACAGGCGCGAGCCACTGCGCCCAGCCAGGATTGTTCTCATCTTTTTTTTTTTGAGACGGAGTCTCACTCTCTCTCCCAGTCTGGAGTGCAGTGGCGTGATCTCGGCTCACTGCAAGCTCCACCTCCTGGGTTCACACCATTCTCCTGCCTCAGCCTCCCGAGTAGCTAGGACTACAGGCGCCTGCCACCACGCCCGGCTAATTTTTTGTATTTTTAGTAGAGACAGGGTTTCACTGTGTTAGCCAGGATGGCCTTGATCTCCTGACCTTGTGATCCATCTGCCTCAGTCTCCCAAAGCGCTGGGATTATAGGCATGAGCCACCACACCCGGCCTGTTCTTATCTTATGAATTTCTCCTATGAGGTCTGGAGATAGCTAAATTACCTTTTGATCTATTATCTTCCCTTTTTCTATGTAAGAGTAAAGCTAGATCTCCTAGCCTTGTGTTTTTTTGTTTTTGATTTTTGTTTTTTGAGACAGAGTCTCACTTTGTTGCCCAGACTGGAGTACAGCGGCATGATCTCAGCTCACTACAACCTCCACCTCCTGGGTTCAAGCAATTATCCTGCCTCAGCCTCCCGAGTAGCTGGGATTACAGGCATGTGCCACCACACCCAGCTAATTTTTTGTATTTTCAGTAGAGATGGGATTTCACCATGTTCGCCATGTGGGTCTTGAACTCCTGACCTCAAGTGATCCACCCTCCTCAGCCTCCCAAGTCCTGAGATTACAAGCATGAGCCACAGTGCGCAGCCCTCCTGACTTTGCTGATCTTTGGATTTTGTGTTTAAACTCCCAGCGTGCCAAAGTCAAAGAGCTCTCATCAGGACGATATGCCTGAAATACAGAGGCAGAAGCTGATCTGGAAACCACAGAGAAATCAGTGGTAGAGCTGAGTCCAGGGCACTGAAAAGAGCTCTACTCTTATGGCTCCTTGTGACCTTTCTTTTCTTTTTTTTCTTTTTAAGAGACGGGGTCTCACTATGTTCCCCAGGCTGGTCTTTAACTCCTGGCTTCCAGTGATCCTCCCGCCACAGCCTCCCAAAATATTGGGATTACACACGTGAGCTACTATGTCCAGCCCTTGTAACCATTTCTTTGCCCCAACAGTTCTTTCAGTTAGAGCCTCAAGGTGCTTTCTTCCTCATGCCAAAAATATCTGAATTCTGAGAGTCCAGGTAACTGGCATTGGTGGGGACATTTCTCACCACCTGCACTTAGAGCCCCATGTTCTGGGCTAAGATCTCTTTTGTGGGCTGCTCTGGCCATGACACCACCATGCAGAAGATACCTCAGGGCCCCAGTGGAGATGCTGAGGGAAGAGCCTGGGAGCCTGTGTGTGCGCGCGTGCACGTGTGTACGTGTGTGTGTGACAAAGTGCGAATGGGGTGAAGAGATGCATATGTGCATGAATCCACACGTGTGGGTGGATATGTGTGATTGTGTTTGCCCAAATATGTATATGTAAATCTGTGAGTGTACCTGTGTGAGCATTCCCTGGGCCCATGTGTGAGCACAGATGCACACACACATGAGTGTGCACAATCCCTGTGTGCAGTGTGTGACTAAATGGGCACAGGTATGAATGAGTGTGCCTGCATGTGTGCACACAGGATGTGTGCGCATGCACCCATGTGTATAAGTTTGTGTGTGTGTGTGTGTGTGTCCAAGTATGCATGTGGGGGTGCCCATGTGTGTACACATGGTGTGTGTGTGTACATCTCTTCATGTGCTATGTGACTGTGTGAGCACAAATGTGATCACGCTTGGTGTGTATGTGTGCACAGATCCACATGTGCATACAGGTGAGCACAAGTGTGCATGTGCCCACACACGTGCCTCTGAGGTATGCATGTGTGTGTACCACCTTCATGTGTAGTGGGTGACTGCATGTGTGTGGAAGAGTTAACACAGCAGGTGTGAGAATGGTCCCCTTCAAAAGGCCTGCTTGTGAGGTTGGCCTTTGGCCAGGATTGGGGAAATTGATGGTAAATGGTTCCCTCTAGTGATATAAAACTTTCCCTGAATTGGCTGGGCGTGGTGGTTCATGCCTGTAATCCCAGCACTTTGGGAGGCCGAGGCGGGCAGATCACGAGGTCAGGAGATCGAGGCCATCCTGGCTAACACTGTGAAACCCCGTCTCTACTAAAACTACAAAACAAAATTAGCCGGGCGTGGTGGCGGGCGCCTGTAGTCCCAGCTACTTCGGAGGCTGAGGCAGGAGAATGGCGTAAACCCGGGAGGCGGAGCTTGCAGTGAGCCGAGATCGCACCACTGCCCTCCAGCCTGGGAGACAGAGCGAGACCCCATCTCAAAAAAAAACCTTTCCCTGAATTATAAGAGGAGCTCACTGTGCATAGACTGTTTATACAAACAACATGGTTTATGTTGAATACCTGCTTTCCTTCTGGAGTCTGGAATTTTGGTACATGCTAGGCACAGGGTGCTTATGTGACCAGCCCCCAATAAAAACCTTGGTCATTGAGTCTCTGATGAAATTCCCTGGCAGACAACATTTCACACGTGTTGTCACAGTTCAATGCAGGAGGAATTAAGTGCATCCTGTGTGACTCCATGGGGAGAGAATCTTGATGCTCGCTCCTGGTTTCCTCTGGACTTCATTCACCCCAGGCCCCTTTTCTCTTTCTGATTTTGCTTTGTGTCATTTTGCCATACTAAGTCTTAGCCATGAGTCCAGCTATATGCCCAGTCCTGGGAGTCACCCTAGCAAATCACTGAACCTGAGGGCAGTCTTGGGGAATGCCAACACACCATGTATGAGCCTGCTCAGGTGTATATGTATATACAGGGTGAGAACATGTGCGCCTGCATGTGTGTAATGGCCCTTGAATCACGTGTGGCTCACGTGAGCCCAAGTATTTATATGTGTAGGTGCTCACACATGTACATATACCCTCATGTATAATGTGACTGTGTACACAGGGGGTATGCATGTGTATATACCCTGTACATATGGTATATGCATATCCAGATATGTGCCTATGAGGTATGCACATGCGTGCATGTGCCCACGTGTGTGTGTGCATGGGGGCTTGTGTGTGGTATAGGACTGTGTGCAGGAGTATGAGTGTGCCTGTTTAGAATATGTGTACTCATACCCTTGCATACATTTTTTTTTGAGACACAGTCTTGCTCTATCACCCAGACTGGAGCACAGAGACACGATCTTGGCTCACTGCAACCTCCACCTCCCAGATTCAAGCAATTCTCATGCCTCAGCCTCCTGATGTAGCTGGGATTACAGGTGTGCGCCACCATATGTGGCTAATTTTTGTGATTTTAGTAGAGACGAGGTTTTGCCATGTTGGTCAGGCTGGTCTCAAACTCCTGGTCTCAAATGATCCACCCACCTCAGTCTCCCAACGTGCTAGGATTACAGGCGTGAATCACTGCACCCGGCCTTGCATGCACTTTTCTAGATCTTCTGCTGTGTCCAGTGTCAGAGAAGGACCTCAACATTGTGTGAGTAACTGGGCCTCTGGGAAACACAGCTGTCTCTTCCCAGGTTTTCCACTTTAAAAGCTCTGGTCCTTTTATTTTGCTAATTGGGAAATTTTGGGCTGATTAATAGGAAATGGCCCTGTGGCCCAGCCAGAGCCAGGATTCAGATACAGGAGAGAGGGTTTCTAGGGCAGCCACAGGGTATGCCTGCAGAAAGGCAGCAACGAACCTGTCCCCAGCTTCTGTCGCAGGGTGACGCTGGACTAGCTTCCCAACCTCTCTTGAGTCTAGGTCTCTTCATTTGAATTAATCCGAAATATCCCTACTTTAGGGGGACAACCAGAGTGGAACGGCTGGCAGACTCTCCCCACAAACACTACAGATTCAGACAGGACAGACTTCAAATTCAAACCCTGAGTGACCCAAGGCACCCCCATCAATTTCTGGCCTTGGTCTCAGCATCTGGAAAAGTGAGGCACCACCCACCACAGAAGCTGCTGGGAAGATGAGACAGGCTAGGCTATCAGCATCCACAGCTTGGGGTTGTTTAAAATTTGCATCTGGTGGGGGTATTAAAAAATAAAATAAAATAGGTCAGGCATGGTGGCTCACGCCTATAATCCCAGCACTTTGGGAGGTCAAGGTGAGGGGATCATTTGAGGTCAGGAGTTCAAGACCAGCCTGACCAACATGGTGAAACTCCGTCTCTATTAAAAATACAAAAAAATTAGCCAGGCATGGTGACATGTACCTGTAGTACCAGCTACTCGGGAGGCTAAGGCAGAATTGCTTGAACCCGGGAGGCGGAGGTTGCAGTGAGCTGAGATCGCACCACTGCATTCCAGCCTGGGCGACAGAGTGAGACTCCATCATGAAAAAAATAATAATAATTAAAAAAATAAATAAAATTTGCATTTTATATGTTCCTTGACCTACCTATTGAGGAATATTGGAATGATGGACACTTTTTAGCAGTAGATGGGCTTAGATTCAAGTCTGGGTGCTGATATAAACTTGCTATTTTGTGTGAGACTCCTGGCCTGTCCGAGCCTCAGTTTCCTCATCTGTAAAAGGGGGGGTGACAACTGGCATCAAGAACCCAGCACATGGTAGGTTCAGACATTAGTCCCCTACTTTTTATCTGACTCAATACAACCAGAGGGTCCAGCCTTGATTTTTATCCACAATTTAGCCACAGAAACCTGAATGTCAGGCTCCCCTTCCTTTCTTGGTGCCACAGCCTGGCCAGGCCACACCAATGCAAGAACAAAGGCAGTGTCTGGTCTGAAGGTCCAAGACCCACAGCAGGGAGTTCCTGCCCCCTGGTGGCCAGATAAAGAACAGGTAGCCTAGTGTGGACCCCAGTGGCAGCCTGGTAGCCTCTGGCCTGGGGCTGGGCTTGATTTGGGGAAGTCACTAGAGCTGGGTCAACCTCTGCTCACTGCCCTATCCTGATGGCTGGGCCAAGAGCAAGTCTCTGCCACCCTAAGTTGATAAGGGGCTTCTCAAGCCCCCAGCTAACACCTCCCGAGAAAAGCACAGCATGGCTGCTCAGTTCCTTGAAGAAAGGACTCAGTTCAAGTCTGAAAGTCGCTGGGGGTGGGGGTAGCATATACACATTTCTATCTCAGGAATAACAGCAGAAGTGTGAACGACTCACCCAGCAGCACCTAGGAGACGTCAATGCAAAGCCAGTCACACCAGCAATCACACACCAAGAACATAGCAAGCACAGGGCAAACATGCTCCAAATACACAGGAGAGAGCTTATCCTGGGGCAAGGGAGGAAGTCCCCTGCCCCCAGCTCCATCCCTAAGGCCTGTATGCCTGTACTCACTCAGGTTCTGTTACCCGGCAGCAGGCATCCCCACGGGGGCGCTGGGGTGAGCGAGGATGACCTCCAGGAAGCAGCTCCTATGACCTGTGTGGCTGAGCCCCTCTCACCTCCCTGAAGCTCTGTCCTCCCCTCCCACAGGCTGTCCTTCCCAAGGGCTCCTTAACCCCAGGGCAGGAATGGCCCAGCCACCAGGAGGCCACACAACACACCCTCTCTTCTCATCCCCAAACCCATCACCTCCCACCCCCACCACATCCTGAGAGATCCAGAGACCAGCCTTGTCACACAGCTCTGTCACACAGCCGTCAGAGCCAGGCAAGCCCAAGGCTCAGGAGTAGCTCAGTCATTCACCAGCAGCTCCACTCCAGGGGCTTCTCAGTAAATGGTTGGTAATGTGTTAGCTTTCTCCACACTGGGTCCCCCAGCAACCTCTCCCCCCCACACCCAACACATATACTTACTTCCTGATTTTCAGGCCCTCTTCATTGTCAGGGAGAAAAAATTCAAAAGATTTGTAGGTCTTTACCATGTCCCGGCGATACTGGCCAACATTGAACTCTGGCGGAAAGGAGAGGCTCAGCTTCCACAGCAACAGCAACCCCTACCAACCCTGACCTTGATCCACCCCCAGGCCAAAGAACAGAGGATAGGCCTTCTCTCTTCTCTTCGCCATGCCCCACAAAGCTCCCCTCGGACAGCTGGGGCCAAGCCTCACCCCGAGTAGGCACACCAATCCAGTTCAGGTATCGAGTCAGCTTCTTGGAGATGTAGGTCTTGCCCCTGGCGGGCAGGCCCACCATGACAATGAGCGTTGGGCAGTTGGTCATGCACACTAAAAGGCAAGCAGCACAGTGTCAGATGAGGGCCAGGACCCTCCCAGCAAGCCCCTCCCTCTCGGCCTGTGGTCTCTCAGCCTCAGGGCATGGGAATGGTACCAGATGTATCTTCTTGGCTTCCTAGCATCACACAGCTCCCGGAGTGGCCCCAGATGCCAGTTTCAAGCCACCACTGGCATGTCCCCCTTCCCCAGGCCCACCTGGGCTCTGGCAGACACAGTGGGATCTCTCCAGCCCTTTTCATCCTGAGGTGCACCACCAGGTATAAAGTCAACTGACCTTGCCACTGGCTAAACAAAGCTAGGGGGGTCCCCATATCATGAAGGACAGGACCAAAACCCAGGAGGGTAATCAACATCCTGCCTCTGTCATCCAGGAATCCATACCCTAACCTTTTTTTTTTTTTTTTTTTTTTGAGACGGAGTCTTGCTCTGCCACCCAGGCTGGAGTGCAGTGGCCGGATCTCAGCTCACTGCAAGCTCCGCCTCCGGGTTTACGCCATTCTCCTGCCTCAGCCTCCCGAGTAGCTGGGACTACAGGCGCCCGCCTCGTCGCCCGGCTAGTTTTTTTTGTATTTTTAAGTAGAGACGGGGTTTCACCGTATTAGCCAGGATGGTATCGATCTCCTGACCTCGTGATCCGCCCGTCTCGGCCTCCCAAAGTGCTGGGATTACAGGCTTGAGCCACCGCGCCCGGCCTACCCTAACCTTTTTACATCTCTCTCACCCCAGCCATCACTCAGTGCTCCCAGAACACACAGCCCCACTGCGTGCCCTCCCCATGGTGAACTTCTTTTTTTTTTGAGACGGAGTCTCACTCTGTCGCCCATGCTGGAGTGCAGTGGCGTGATCTTGGCTCACTGCAAGCTCTGCCTGCTGGGCTCATGCCATTCTCCTGCCTCAGCCTCCAGAGTAGCTGGGACTACAGGCACCCGACACCATGCCCGGCTAATTTTTTGTATTTTTAGTAGAGACAGGGTTTCACCATGTTAGCCAGGATGGTCTTGATCTCCTGACCTTGTGATCCGCCCACCTCGGCCTCCCAAAGTGCTGGGATTACAGGCGTGAGCCATCGCGCCTGGCCGGTGAACTTCTTTTCATCACACAAAGCCCAGCTCAAAAGTCACTTCTTGGCCGGGCGCGGTGGCTCAAGCCTGTAATCCCAGCACTTTGGGAGGCCGAGACGGGCGGATCACGAGGTCAGGAGATCGAGACCATCCTGGCTAACATGGTGAAACCCCGTCTCTACTAAAAAATACAAAAAACTAGCCGGGCGACATGGCGGGCGCCTGTAGTCCCAGCTGCTTGGGAGGCTGAGGCAGGAGAATGGCGTAAACCCAGGAGGCGGAGCTTGCAGTGAGCTGAGACCCGGCCACTGCACTCCAGCCTGGGCGGCAGAGCGAGACTCTGTCTCAAAAAAAAAAAAAAAAAAAAAAAGTCACTTCTTCAATGAGTCCTTTCCCCAAGGCATCTCCATGGTCACCAGGAACACCCTCACCCTCAATCCTGGTCACCTCACTAATGACACTCTTCTCTCTAGACTGATCACTTACAGCAGAAGCCCTGTGGTATCTGAGCCCTTCAGGGTCCTGGGGCCTGACACAGCGCTGGTGCTCGGGAACTGTGGGCAGGATCAGGGAGGGAGGCATCTAGAAGTCTCTCAGGGTAAGGACAAGGGGTTGAGACCAGAGACCCAGACTGATGCCCACAAGGACAGTCCCTCTGATAGCCCACCCACCACCATCCAGGTGCCACAGATCAGTGTGCCAGCCAGAGAAGATGCCAGGCTAAAGGAATGGAAGGGCCTGAATGCAGCCCCTATATCCCCAGCTGGCTAGAACAGATGCCAAGGCAGCAGAACTGCCAGCTCCATCTCATGGCACCCAGCTCAGTTTTCTTTTTTTTCTTTTTTTGGGACGGAGTCTCACTCTGTCTCCCAGGCTGGAGGGCAGTGGTGCGATCTTGGCTCACTGCAACCTCCATCTCCCAGGTTCAAGAGATTCTCCTGCCTCAACCTCCCAAGTAGCTGGGATTACAGGCACCCACCACCACGTCTCGCTAATTTTTGCATTTTTAGTAGAGACAGGGTTTTACCATGTTGGTCAGGCTGATCTCAAACTCCTGACCTCAGGTGATCCACACGCCTGGGCCTCCCAAAGTGCTGGGATTACAGGTGTGAGCCATCACCCCCGGCCTTCTTTTTTTTTTGAGACAGAGTCTCGCTCTGTCGCCCTTGCCTAGGCTGGAGTGCTGGAGTGCAGTGGCACCCAGCTCACTGCAACCTCTGCCTCCCGGGTTCAAGCGATTCTTGTGCCTCAGCCTCTAAAGTAGCTGGGATTACAGGTACATGCCACCACACCTGGCTAATTTTTGTATTTTCAGTAGAGACAGGATTTCATTATGTTGGTCAGGCTGGTCTCGAATTCCTGACCTCAGGTGATCTGCCCGCCTTGTCCTCCCAAAGTGCTAGGATTACAGGCATGAGCCCAGCCCCCAGCTCAGTTTCCAGTGCCATCAAATGCGGTCTCACATCAGAAGCCTCAGGAAGCTTCCTTTTCCTCATCCTTAGGACCTGGGTCAGGTAAAACCATAGCAGACAGGCAGATGGACAGATGTGGGGACCTGTCACTGCCCCTCTTCTGCCCACTTGGTTCTGCAAGTGCCTTCACCTGGTTGCCTAGACAGACTGTTCCCACCAACAAGTTGTCTCCCTCAGAGCACAGAGGCCCCAGGAGCACTTCCGCGGGGGTCAGGAGTCAGGCCTGGGTTGCCATCTCAAATCTGACACTCATTGGGAACTCTGAGCCTCGGCGTCCCCAGCTGTAAAATGGGGCAATCATCCCTCAGAGAAGCCTAGTGCTATCCCCATGGAAGAGCCTGGGCATTTCTGGGAAGCTGTGCCCTCTATCCTATCCTGGCAGATACTGAGCTAAAGTCATAGGTATACCTCAGCACCGACTGTCCTTGGGCCTCAGGGCGTGGAGGCAGTGGCCTGGCCCCAGGCAGGCCCTGCAGAGAAACAAAGGGCCTTGCTGGCCAGTGGGGGCTCCATCACTCCTGTGCATGCCCCTTGTTTAAAGGTGACCCAGTGAGCCTCAGGGGCAGGAAGGAGGAGACCCCCTGAAACAGCCTGACTGAGTGAGAGTGAAGAAACTTGCAGAGAAATCTCAGCATTGACTAAGGTAAGAGGAAAACAAGTCAGGCAAGGCCTTGCCTCCTCAGGGCCGGTGGACAACTGAGGTCTGCATTGTTTGCATAGTTCCCGGCCAGGTGGCCGGGCTCTCAAGCAACCGAGGGTAGTGCGACAGCTGCTAAGCAGGAGGAAATCCTGCATCCACCCTGCTCCCGCTGATGGAACCACCCCCCGACCGCTCCTTCAGGGGCTCCCACAACCTTAGGACTGGGGATCTGCACCCCCTCTCCACATCTCCTGTTTTCCCAGAGACAGCTCCAGCCTCCTCCCTTGGCATTTGGTGACATTTCCCTTCCCCTCTCCCACCCACATGCACAGCACAAGGTGCGCAGGCAGGGCAGCAAATCAGGCCTGGGTGCAAAACAAGGCAATAAATTACCTATCTCCTCTGCTCCCCAAGATAAGCTCCCAAGGAAATGACCCAAAAGAAAACCAAAGTTCAAGTGTATCACAACAGCTCTGCTTACCATAGCAAAACACTGGGGAATTCTAGCCATAAGAAATTGCCAGCTGAGGCACAACAAGGAGGGAACACATTGCATCCCTTGAAACAGAGTGCGTGAACTAAGCGGGCTGGGTGTGCAGCTGCACCTGCGGCTGTGAGCCCACAGGACCCTATCACTGAGCAAAAAGGACAGCAGAACACACTGTTTATAGCTAGGTGTGATGGCCCATGCCTGTAATCCCAGCACTTTGGGAGGCCGAGGCAGGTGGATCACCTGAGGTCAGGAATTCGAGACCAGCCTGGCCAACATGGCAAAACCCTGTCTCTACTAAAAATACAAAAATTAGCCGGGTGTGGTGGTACACACCAGTAATCCCAGCTACTCGGGAGGCTGAGACAGGAGAATTGCTTTAACACAGCAGGCAGAGGTTACAGTGAGCCAAAATAGTGCCACTGCACTTCAGCCTAGGGGTACAAAGTGAGACTGTCTCCAAACAAAAAGAACACACTGTTTATAACATTGAGCATGTGCGGAAGGAAATGTGAAGATATGTCAGCCCAACTTCCCTCACGGGTTCCTTTCCTGTAAATTCACTGCAGGCCCCATGAGCTCGAGGAGCCAAGGGGCCTGAGACATGCCTGGCAAGGGGCAGTGTTTATGTTCCGGCACTTCCACCCAAGGAGCAGCCACAAGTCCCTGGAGGGGGTGCCAGAATTTACTCCTGAACTGCAGCTGCTCTCACCTCCTTAGGCCAGGCTGGGGAAGGAAGAGCTCTTTAAAATAAAGCAATGTGCCATGGAGGCCCTGTTCAGAGGGAACAGAAAGTCATCTCTCCTGTTGCCCTGTGCACACACCAGTCATGTCCTTGCCCAGGAATAGTCTTGCCACCTTTCAGCTGAGAAAAGCCATCAAACACCGTCCTTTCTGCAGTCCTTCCTGAGTCGGCTCTTGACCCACCTGCCCCCAGAGTTTCTCCAGGTCTGAGCTCAGAGGCCAATGATGGGAAAGGTAAAAGCCTCCCAGCCCTCCGGTGTGGCTTTAGGTTTTATCAAGTGGGGGTGTGTCTGTGGGAGTGGAGGAGTGCAGTACATCCCTCAGTCCACTTGCCCCTGGTGCCCTGAGGAGCTGGGGACTAGACTCCAGAGAAAACCCAGTACAAAGCACAGACCAGCAGTGGGTCCTGGTTCCTCCTTCCCACAAAGCCCTGGGACCAAATCCGCTTCCAGCCTCACCCACGCCCTCCGGATCTGGACTGTCCTTGCCGTCACTCAATCTACAAGTCTACTGTGCAAAGGGTAAAATGTTGCCCAAATGCAGGCACTGGGAGCTGGAGGTGCTGCATGGGCAGGTTCCATTCATTCACTGCTTACCCACTCCCTGCTGTGAACCCTGGGACCTTGGCTGAGGCCCAAATCCCCACACAACCTGCAGGTCTCATTTTTGGCCTCTCAAGTGCTACTTCCTCCTCCAGGAAAAAGTGCGGACCTAGAACCCAGTCTACCCCAACACCCCGAGACACCGTGATGGCACGAGCCCCTCAGCTCAGGCCACAGCCACATTTCAGTCCCCCACTTAGAGCCTGGAGAAACGCAGGCCCTGCCTCAGGAGCTATGAGACCTACCCATTGGGCCTCAGCTTCCTCTCACCTGTAAAGGGGGTTGGCTTGGAGCTGATGCATCAATTCCTAACTCAGATGTACTGAGAAGCAAACAAAGAATGGTAGTGATGACAGAATACTCTGCCTCCACTTATTGAGGACCTACTCCTTAAAGGCTCACAGACTTGGCTGGGCACGGCAGCTTGTGCCTGTAATCCCAACACTTTGGGAGGCCGAGGGGGGCAGATCATTAGAGGTAAGGAATTCAAGACCAGCCTGGCCAACATGGTGAAACTCCATCTCTACTAAAAATAAAAATACAAAATTATCCAGGGGTGGTGGCGCATGCCTGTAATCCCAGCAACTTGGGAGGCTGAGGCAGGAGAATTGCTTGAACCCAGGAGGCAGAAGTTGCCAGTGAGCTGAGACAGGACCACTGCACTACAACCTGGGCAACAAGAGTGAAACTCCATCTCAAAAAAAAAAAAAAAGGCCAGGTCCTCACTCCTTTCCTCTGTGTAGTAATAGCAGCCACCTCTCTAAGCCAGGACCACCACCTAACACTAATAACACAGACTGGCTCAGCCTCCATGCCTCCAGAAGAGTCTCAAAGGAGGGTTGGCCATAGCCGTCAGGACTGAGTGTGCATTGTAGACAGCCACAGACCCCAGGACCTACATCACAATCAGAGCCATGAGTTACCACAACTTGGTCTGGTCAGAAACATGGCCTTCCCCTACCAGAACTCACAGTGTGGCCAGAAATACACACACCCTTCCCCCAGTTTTCATATCATGATCAAAGCCGTGGCCCCAGCCTGCTGCAGCAGGATGAGCACAAAGAACTCTCCCCTTGCTTATCAGACATAAGCAGAGGCAGGATCACAGGGAGACCCAGGCATGTCACACAATCTCCTGATCTCCATTTCACTGTGAGTTAAACTAGATGTTCTCTGAGGTCCTGGACAAGTTGCAAATTCATTACAATGTTTCAGTTACTCCTAAAACAAATCCTTCTTTTTCCTGGTAATAAAAAAGTTGCAGGCCAGGACCCATGCCTGTAATCCCAACACTTTGGAAGGCAGAGGCCAGAGGATCCACTTGAAGCTATGAGTTGGAGACCAGCCCAGACAATATAGCAAGACCCTGTCTCTACAAAAAAAAAAAAAAAAAAAAAGTTGGGTGTGGTGGCGCACCTGTAGTCCTAGCTAATCGGGAGGTTGAGGTGGGAGGATTGCTTGAGCCCAGAAGGTTGTGACTGCAGTGAACTATGATTGAGCCACTGCACTTGCTCCAGCTTGGGCCACTGAGTGAGACTCATCTTTTTAAAAAACAAAAAACAAAAAACTGCCAGCTCATTTAAGGACAGGCAGAAACTCAAGGAAGCGGTTTAAACCCTAGGAGAGGTGAGCCCCTGAACAATTCCATGAATTTCAGCATTCTCCTAGCCATTTCACCCTCCAGTTTTACTGTACACCCATGACCCCAGGTGGATACTTAGATGTCCAGGGACACAGACACAGGCCCACATGGCATACTTTTCTGTCTCTATCCTGAGGACATCTGTGCTGAAGTTCCTACCCAAGCTCAGCTTTACGGCCAAGAGGCACCCTTCCTCCTGTTGGAAAACTAACCCACCTTTGAAAGTTCTGGGCTCAGAGAGGTCAAGTAATTCACCTAGGGCCACACAGCTCAGTTCCAGTCCAACAATCCGGCCCACACTCCTTGGCCAGGAGAGAGAGAAGTGCCCACAGGGTCCTCCCCAGGCTGTGGGCGATGGGGATTGGGGCGGGAAGCGAGGGGGCCAGCGCCCTCCCCGAGGTGATGGTAGCCAGACCTAGCCACCGCCAAGCCGATATGCCCCCACACACCTGTCCCCACCCCCTGCTCTGCCACACCTGTCTCTGGCCCACCACTGTCACGACCGCCTCACCTGTCCCCAGCAGCCTCCCCCAGTCACGGCAGCCTCACCTGTCCCCGGTTCCCCACCTGTCTACAGCCCCTTCTCCATGCGAGACCCCCGCCCAGACCGCCCTACCCACCCATCCCGGTGCAGCTCCCATCCCCTCCCGGAGGACCCCGCCTCACCACCGCGCTGGCAAGCGTGCAGAGCGGGCCGCCCATTGCTGTATGGCATCCAGATCTTCTTCAGGGGGTTCTGGGTCAATTCCCGTGGGGACGCCATCCTGGGGCCAGGATGAGTCGGATTGCGCCGCTTCCAACCCAGCAGCCGGGCCACCTCGGGCCACCCGAGGTCCCGCCCCTTGGGCCCCGCCCCTTCTCAAGCCGCGACAGCCCATGTCTATCTTCCCACAGGCCCCGCCCCGGAGTGAGTAGGCTCCGCCCCAGCTGAAAGGTCCCGGCCTCCGACCACGCATGCCCAACTCACGTACCCGCCCGTTTTGGAACAAGCGGGCCCAGTTCTTCAGGCCAGGATCAAGAATGCGCATGCTCAACTCCGGATCGGGCTGGCCCCGCCCCAGTTCAAGACCCGGATTTTGCAGGCCCGCCCCGGATGCGCAAACTCAGCGCTCCCAACCTGCCCGCGCTGATTTGCATAGGCCCCACCTACGGGCCCCGCCCCGGCGCTGCATACCTGAGCAGTGGCACGCGTGAATTCTGCTCCCTCCTTGCCAGGGAGCCCGGGGCCCCCAGGAGGGAGGGGTTTTCATGCAGTGGGACGAGGCCTACGTGACCCGCACGGCCAAGTTGGTCAGAGCTGACGGGCCACTAGGCCTGTTGTGCCAGCCGTCAACTCCGCTTCGCCCTCCTGCCCCTGCTCGGGGTGCCCCTTGACTGCTCCGAGCCCCGGGACTCTCCACCGTCCGTAGGAGCGCGCTCAACCACGCTGGAAAAGCTCCTTTATATCATGGATAGAGACGCAAAACACATTTCAATATTGTTCCTCTTTCTCTCTTTGCTTTGGCTGCTGGGAGCAAATGCGTGGGACTTTTTTTTTTTTTTGAGACGGAGCCTCACTGTGTCGCCCAGGCTGGAGTGCAGCGGCCGGATCTCAGCTCACTGCAAGCTCCGCTTCCCGGGTTTACGCCATTCTCCTGCCTCAGCCTCCCGAGTAGCTGGGACTACAGGCGCCCACCACCTCGCCCAGCTAGTTTTTTTTTTGTATTTTTTAGTAGAGACGGGGTTTCACTGCGTTAGCCAGGATGGTCTCGATCTCCTGACCTCGTGATCCGCCCGTCTCGGCCTCCCAAAGTGCTGGGATTACAGCCTTGAGCCACCGCGCCCGGCCTTTTTTTTTTTTTTTTTTTTTTTTTTTTTTTTTTTTGAGACAGAGTTTCGCTCCTGTTGCCCAGGCTGGAGTGCAATGGTGCTATCTCGGCTCACTGCAAACTCCGCCTCCCGGGTTCAAGGGATTATCCTGCCTCAGCTTCCCAAGTAGCTGGGATTACAAGCGCCCACCACCACGCCCTGCTAATTTTTTTTTTTTTTTTTTTTTGAGGCGGAGTCTCGCTCTGCCGCCCGGACTGGAGTGCGTTTACGCCATTCTCCTGCCTCAGCCTCCGAGTAGCTGGGACTACAGGCGCCCGCCACCTCGCCCGGCTAGTTTTTGTATTTTTTAGTAGAGACGGGGTTTCACCGTGTTAGCCAGGATGGTCTCGATCTCCTGACCTCGTGATCCGTCCGTCTCGGCCTCCCAAAGTGCTGGGATTACAGGCTTGAGCCACCGCGCCCGGCCTCTGCTAATTTTTATATTTTTAGTAGAGACGGGGTTTCACCACTTTGGCCAGGCTGGTCTTGAACTCCTGACCTCTGGTGATCCGCCCTCCTCAGCTTCCCAAAGTACTGGGATTACAGGCGTGAGCCACCGCGCCCGGCCGTGCGTGGGACTTAGTAACCAAGTACTTTGGGTACTCACTAAGCCCGGCAGTATCTTAATTGTCTTTCCAGAATTTCAGTTTTTCCAATTAACTTTTTTTGTTTGTTTTTTAGTATTTTGTTTTTTTTCCAACTAAATTTTTACATATTTTTTGAAAATAATATGTTAATAACATTTTCTCTTCATCAGGAAAATGGGATGTGCACATTGTCGATCTTACAGTATTATAGTATGAATTAAATATGTCAGTCTCTAAGAAATTCATTTTAAACTACGTTAAGGTTGCCTTTTACTATATTTGTATCTCCCTCTTGTCTTTGAAAATGCATGGGACAAGGAACAGGGGAAAGATCCAGAAGTTCGTAAACCGCGGGCTCACTCTCTTGTTTGGACTCCTGCAGGCTCCCGCCTCCTCGGGATCCCCAGCCCTGCCTCTCCAAGCTTTGTGCACTCTCTGCCCCAGCCCCCACCAACACGGCTTCGACCTGAGCCACACTGCCCTCTAGCGATGTCATCCACAACACCCCTGGCAGGTGCCCTGCAAGTTCAGGTTCTCTCTGCCCAGTGTGTACCCAGCCAGGAGCCAGGTGTTGAGGGCATGGGACTGGCAACAAGACTGGCCTCGTGGGCTATAGGTGTAGCACCCCTTCCCATGCCACCCCTGCCACAGCCCTGCCTTGGATCAGTCCAAGTCCACCCAGCTCTTTTTAAAGCTTGGCAAGGACCCTTAAGATGACTGACACAGATGTCTTGCCCACTTCATAGGAAATGAGGATTCCGAAGGTCCACATGCTGGAAGCCCATCTGGACCCTCCCCCAAACCAGCTCTAGCTGCTTGCCCTGGGAACACCCTGCCCCAGGCAGGGTCAACGACTTCCTCCTTCCTCATCCTCCTTTTGCAGTATCTACCCACCCATTCCTCCACCCCAGTCCCAGCAGATCTGAACACATCCGTGGGCGGCTCCTGATGAGCTGGGTGCCCCTTGTGACCTGCTCCCTACTTCTCCAAAGCCACTCATTCTGTTTGTGACACCGTCAACCCTCTTGTCTTCTGGTCACTGCCAAGGCCATCTTGGTGCCACTGTGGCCTCTGAGACCTCATTACCACACACCCACACCCTGTCTAACCCACAGCACTCATTGCAAAACCTATCTCCTCTGACATCTACAGACACCCAGCACCTCCTCCGGCCTGTCCATTCTTCTCTTCCCAGACCTCCTGGCACACTAATCAAGGGCTGGGGGTAGAAGACAGCCGGCCTGGGCAGGGGACCAGGGCTATCTCTGGGAAGGCATCCTCACACCCAGACAGGATGAGCCTGGTTCCCAGGAAATGCAGCAGCTCTGCACCTCCCTCTCTTCCCCAGAAAGTCTACCCGTGGCTGACCCAGGCACCCTCCTTCAAGTCCCTATGTCCAGCTGGAAGGTCACAGGTCAACATCAGGAGATGCCTGGGGTTCCTCCCAAAGGCCACGGTCCACATCTGCTCTGAGGATATTCTCCACCTCCCCTCCCATGGCCCTGTTTGTCAGGTGGGAAACTGAGGGTCAGGAAGAGGGAGAAGGGCCCAAGATCACAGAGCGAGTCCACAGTGCAGCATGGACTCAGTTCAACTCCCAGCCTTCCGGACCTTGCCTCCCACACTGCACTGGAATTGCACAGTCCACCTCCACACGTGTGCTCCCACTCCCCCATGTCCTCTCCATGGAGACGCTGTCCTGGCGTCTGCTCTCAGCATCAGCAGATGCCTGGTAGAATCCCTGGCCCTCATGGCTTTTTCCTTCTCAGCATATCCCAAAGCGAGCCAGCTGTCCTGTCCCAGGTGTGGAAAGTATGCTGGGATGTCTGTACACACATGTGTGCACATGTTCTGCTCAGCCTCTGCCCACCATGAACCTGGCTGGCCTGACCCTTGTTGGCTCCCAGGGTGCCCTCTGCACTGACAATGGACTTCCTCCCAGTGTCCCAGCCTAGAAACCATGTGGTGGCCAGTCCTCAAAGTTCACTCTTCCCAGTCCCTGTATCTACTGGCCAGTTGTGACAGAACTGCCAACCCATCCCACCACACACACACGCAGATACATACATGCACACACACACACACACAATTTTCTTTTTTTTTTGAGACAGGGTCTCGCACTCGTCACCCAGCCTGGAGCACAGTGGTGCAATCATGGCTCACTGCAGCCTTGAACTCCTGGCCTCAAGCGATCCTCCCACCTCGACCTCCCAAAGCCCTGGGTTTATAGCCGTGAGCTACCACATCTGGCCCACAAACCACCCTTTGCAGCATAAAGACCCAGGGGTGTCAGTGCGTGCCACACAGGCCCTCACACTGATGCACAGAGACACTGGCACAGCTGCACATGCACACACACAAGCCCTGTACCCAGGCATGTGCAGAGACAGGCAGGCTGCAGTGGGGCCTGCTGCTCTCTGCTGCCTCCCTTCCCATATATATCTCTCCACCTCCACCCCTGCTGTCCACTGGGAGGTTCAGGAGTTTCCAGGAATTCCAGCTTCCTCTGGCCATTTCCAGCAAAGGATTGTCCCCTGTGTTTCCCTGGGCCCAGGGCTCACAAGGAGTGTGAGGTTTTGACTTCGGGGTATAGAGCCATGTCACCAAGCAGCCTGGGAACCCTGATCTGCACTTCCTCCTTCCAGCCTGCCACAGGGCGTACAGTAGGTGCTTAGGGATTCAGGACCAGCAAGGGCACACAGAAAGAGTTCAGAGAGGTTCATGACCAAACTGAGTACATAGCAGGTGTTCAGAGAAGCTCAGGACTGGCACAGGGCACACAGCAGACACCCTAGAAGTGCTGGTTTAAAGGCTAAAGCCATATCATGTGAAACCCTTCCTAAATGAGCCTCTAGACTTCCCCAAACTGATGTGACCCCTAAGAGGAGACCTGGACAAACATGATCCCTTGGAGGCCAGCAAAGAGCAGAGCAGGAGGGCCTGGGCAGCTCCAGCTGGCAGTCCCTCCCCCTGTGCTCGAGGAAGACACTATTTATAGTTCCCCATTGGCCCAGCCCCCTCTCCCTTGCAAGGCGACAGTTTTCCCCCTCCTTCAGGCCACTGACGGATGAATGCCCCTCAGAGCACCCCTAAACCAGGAGAGACCCCCCCAGCACTCTCACACCACTCCAGCACAACTCTGACTTCATCCAGGTCTTTCCCTAACCCCCCACCCTCCCCACACTGTCCCGTGCCTACCCCGCCTGCTGCTCCCTGGCCCCAGGTCCGTCAGGGAGCTGCCTCCTAACGAGCATCTGTCCATCCTGCAACCAAACTGGCCAGGGCCACTGCCCCCTGCAGCTCCAGAGTGGGGTCACCCCGCCCAGCACTCTGAAGAGTGCGGTTCCTGCAGCCCCGCCTCCCCAGCCCGCCCTAGGCCCGCCCCTACAGGGCTGCTTACAACTGCGAGGGCAGCGCCAGTGCCCCCACTCCAGTTAGCCGGCCACGCTCGGCTAGTATGGCCTCCCTCTCCCGCCAGAGCTGCCCATGCCAACCAGTGTCTGCCTTCATGTCCACCTAGAGTTGTCTGCACGGCCCAGAGTGCCTGTCACCTCTGCAGGCAAGCCCATCCATGATGCCCAGAAAGTCAGTTCCGTCTCCAGCCCAACAATGGAGTTGGGCTGTGAAATCAGGCAAAACCTAGTCCTTCCAAGCCAAGGGACCAGGTCAGTTAAGCGGGGAGCTAGGGAGGAAGGCAGAGAAGCCAGGTGTGACTCACCCCCATGTGTCACAGCCTGGGTGCACATGACTGGGATTCTTGCACATCCCATCCTTCAATTGCTTTGCATTTATTGAGCACCTCCTGCTGCAGGACCTCCATGTCTGCTACAAACACAATGCTCACAGGCTTGCTGGTGTCAGTCTGCTTTACAGATAAGGAAATCAAGGCTTGGAAAGGCGAACACCTTTGCCCAGGGCAATCCGTGCATGAAATGGGGCAGAGTTTGGTCAGAGCTCCAGCAACCTGAGCCCTGTCTCCTGTGAGCCACGCGTGTCCCTGGGTTGAGGCTGGGGATGCAGGGGTACATGGGGAGGACAGTGCCTGGCTAGGAGTTGTGCTTGCTTCATGCAGGTTTGGGGGACAAGCACCCACTCCTCTCAGACCCCTCACGTACCTTTACCCTGCTCACACACATTCATAGCTGTCAGAGGCCCAGCCACACACACACACATGCGCCCATAAGGCAAGGCTGCCATGGTCATAGGCTTCCTGTGTTCGGGCTTTGTGCCTGGAGATACCCCTCACAGCCCCGTCCATCTGGGGCAGGTGCTGCCTCATGGGGCACAGAGCAAGCAAGTGACCCTCAGCCAGCATCTCCCTGTGTGGTGGCCTATGGGAGGACAGACCTATGGGCCTCAGAGGGACTGGTCTCAGAGGCAGTGTTGAGCTCTCGTGTTGAGGCTCCTGAAAGTAACATGATGACTGCATGTGGCAGTGTCCAGGTACTCTGTGACTATGGGGCACCCAGACATAGCAAGATTCGCCACAGCAGTGACCTTACGTGGTAGCATCCAAGCTGTCCGGACATATATTAGGTCTGTGGGGCACACAGGCATGGCAAGACTCCATGTGGCAGTGACCCAGCTTAGCAATGTCCAATACCCAAGCTGTCCAGACACACTGTGACTCTCTGTGGGGCACTCAGATGTGATATGACCTGCATGACAGTGGCTTCATGTGGCAGTGTCCAGACGCTCTATGCCCAGATGTGGCAGCATCCGTCCAGCTGTGTGGCTAACCTCCAGGTCTTCCCATCCAGGGCAGCCCTATCACTGTGACCCCCTTCCTCAGGCTCAGCGGCGGCCGACACGGGCGAGGATGCGGGCGTTGGTGGTGGCCTGCTCCCTGGCAGCCCTGGCCCGGGCTTGCTCCAGTAAGATCTGCAAGAGGCCGATGGAGACATCCAGCGATAGGACAATGCGCGAGCCAGAGTGGCGAGTGGGGCTGCGGTGGCTCTGGGCAGCCCAGGGCCATGTGGGAGCAGCTGAGGGGCTCTCTGAGGCTGCAGGTGCAGGTCTGGGAGTGGTCTGGGGAGAATTCTGAGAGCGGAGCTGGAAGGTTGGGATAGGGGTCACTGGGACAACCAGGACTCTGCCCAACATCAGGACCATCAGCACTAGCAGAGCACACCTGGTCATCGTGAGGTCAGGCTGCAAGGAGAAAACGGGCTCAGGGCAGGGGCCCTGGTCAACGGGGGTCCATGGACAGACAGATGGCAAGGACAGAGCGACAGAGAGGGGGATGGAGAGAGAGAAAGACACCGAGAAAGGGGTTAGAGAGGCCAGGCCGGAGACAGAGAAGGGGAGACAAGAGGAGAGCCAGAATGAGACAGAGAGGCAGAAAGCAAGACAGAAAAAAAGAGACAAAGAAATTCAGAGACAGAGAGACAGCAAGAGGGGGAAATGAAGGAGATGGAGGCAGAGCAAAATGGAGACTGGAAGAAAAAGACAGAGACAGAAACCATCCCAGAGACAGGGAGCACGATGGAAAGAAAGATTCAGACAGAGAGAAACAGAGAGTCCACAGGAGGGCAGGCAGTTCTCAGCAGGAGAGCTTGCAGCTGATCCAGGAAAGAGAAGGGCAGGAATGGGGTCTCAGAGGCAGAAAAGCAGCTAGAGATCCCAGAGCCCTCTGGGTCCAAGCCCTCCATAAAGCCAAACCCCAGATCCACCCAACCCCCAAGATCCTTCCCATCCCGACCCAACCCAGTCCTACCGCCACCAGTTTCTTCTGGGGTAAGTCAGGCTGCCGTGGCTGCCTGGGGCTGGGGCCAGGCAATGCTGTCCTGTGGTCTGACCCTCTACCCCGCTTCAGGGCCCATTTATCTCCCTCAGCCCCCAGGGGTGGGAGCTGGGACATGCTTCCTGGCATGAAGCAGCCCCCCACCTATGACTCATCCCTCCCAGGGGGCAGTGGAGGCATGTCCTTAGCTCCCACCCTATCTACTCCTTTCTGGGGACAAGTTAGAGGCTGAGAATCACAAGACAGTGACCAGCACTGGGCAGAGGGACTGTGTACCCATGCAGAATAATACCAACCTCCCAGGGAAAACCTTCCCCCTTGACACCCCCATCTTCCCAAACAGTCACAACAGGAGCCTTTTAAAACAGCAGCTTTAATGCCCCCCAGAATCAGCACCATGTCATCACAGGCTTGGGTCAAGGGGCGGGTCAGACGCCAGTCACATCCGCTCACTGCCCACAGCCACCCCCCACAGTGAGTCATCTGCCAGGGTGGCAGGAGCCACAATGGGGGTTTGTCCACAGGGGGGAAGGCCAGACCCACGGGACCAAGTCACTGAAATAACAGACATGCACACGCACGCTCACGTGCACACAAGCCTCTAGCACCAAGGGGAGGGACAGCAGATTCTGCTGAGACCCCAACTCCTCTAGGGGATGCTGAATCTCAGCTCATCATCTGGGCCTCAGTCCTGGGTAGCACCTGGTGAGGACAGGTTGGAAACCGTCATCAGCCATCTGACCTTACCTGGAGAAGCTCAGGCAGGGGCACCCATGGGGAAGGAGTTGAAGCTACAACAGGAAGTGGGGGCTCTGACCTCAGAAGGGTCCATACTTAGGTCTTTAAAGAAGGGAACATGGAAGGGGACCCTACCGGGGGCTCCACGGCTGGTGCTCTATATTCAGCTCTTTGGTCTGGGTGTCTGCCCCAGGTCCCTTAGTGTGAAGGAGCGTCTCCTCCAGGATCCTGACCTGGGACCCTGGCCCAGGGACTCCTCCCCCAGATCCCGATCCAGGCAGGTTCAGTGCCCAGTCCCCCACTGTGGGGGCTCAGCCCATACCTGTCCCCTGGCTCTAGGCCACTCGGGGTGGGCAGCGGCGCTCACAGGCCTCACGGGTCCCAAAACGGTTGGCATTCCCTCCACAGCCGCCATAGACAAAAGGGTGACAGGCCTCTGTGCCACCTGGCACAGCCCGATGGTACCAGCGCAGGGTGTAGGCAGTACAGGAGCCCTCATCCAGTGGCAGGGAACAGGGGTCTGGGCCAATGGGGTCAAGTCAACAGGGGTTGTGGGAATCAGAGAGGGTTAAAAGGTCAGGGGAAGGTCAGCAAGGGTCAGCTCTGCCTGCCCCTCCCCAAGCCCTGCTGGGTGCAGCCCTCCATTCTCACCATTGCTATCCCAAGGGGCTTCAGGGTCCTGGTACTCCTCCACGGAATACTCGGAGTATTCGGAGTACTCATCATCCTCAGGGGGCACCCGCTCTGCAGGTAGGGCAGGGTGTGCTGGGAACAGTGGCTGCTGGCCCGGGGGCAAGGTGGGCAGCACTGATCTCCATTGTGTGCACACAGTGCCCATGCGTGTGCCCTGCATGCAGACCCTATGTGCTTGGCATGTGCCCTGCATGCATGGACACCCATGTGCATGTCTGGGCCCCACCCATAGCTGCCCCACGGGTTCAGCTGTCCTCACCTTCCTCCTCTGCATGAGAGACTCGGAGCACAGGCACAGCATGGAGCTGGGAGCCGGCAGTGTCTGCAGCATAACTAGGGAGGGGTCCTGGAGCCAAGAGCAGGGGCCTCAGGGCCCTGAGGTCACCATGGGCAGCTATCCCAGCCAACCCCGCTGAAAGGACCCAGGTAATAGGCAAGGCAGGGCCTGGGGTGAAGAAAGTTCTGGGAGTAGAAAATTACTCACGTGATCCGGATGCGATGAACTGGCCCTGGCAGGCTAGAGGGGGCAGAGAGGGATAGAGAGAAAATGACAGAGAGAAGGATGGGAATATGGAGAGACAGACAGAGACACACATGCAGAGGGGTAGAGATACACAAAGAGACAGCAGGAGAGGGTAACAGACAGGAGAGAGAGGAAGAGAGAGGGTGGGAGGTAGATAGAGAGATGGAAAAAGGGAAGAAGGCAGAGGAGAGGGAAGTTGGGAACAGGCCAACAAAAGGCAAGAGACAGAAGCAGGCCAGACACAGAAACAGGCAGGCGGTGCAGACAGAGATGGGAAGAGACAGCTTCACTCTGATGCCCCTCAGGGTTGTCATAGTCCCATCAGGTCCAGGTCAGGCCCAAGGGGACCAGCTCTGGCTCCCACCATCATCCTGCTCCCCATACAGCCAAGCTGGACATCCGAGAACACTGCATGGCAATCCTCATCTGCCTGTGTGTCTCCCTCCACTGGGGACACGTGTCATGTGTCAGTACTGAAGCACATGTGTCCTTCTGTGTATCCATCCATCCCCCCATTTTCTTAACTGCTTGCCCTGTAAGTTCTAGGGGCCTGCCTGCCCTTGCCTAGGGTGCTGGCACGGAGCGGGAGACTGCAGGCTGGGAACCACTCACCGCAGTGCTGACTCATCTCCTGGCGCACAAAGCCCCGGATGTCATCCTCCTGGGAGCAGAAGACCAAGGGGACCATGAAGAACCCATGGCTCACAGGAAGGACATAGGGCATATAATGCAGGGACCATGGAGAGACTGCATGGAGCCAGGGCCCAGGGGTCAGAGTGCTGGGTGAGGGAGGCAGGGCCCCGGCCCCCTCAGGCCCACCCAGGCCCATCCAGGGCCACGCTCACCGTCAGTGCAGCTTCTCCCTTCTCGCCTCGGGGGCCAGCAGGCCCTGGCCGCCCCTATGTACAACAGATGGGACCAGGCTGTGACCTCTGATCTCAGGGACAACAGAGGTCACCCCGATCTCTGACCCAAGCCCGGGAATCCCAACTCACCTGCTCCCCTCTCTCGCCAGGGGCTCCAGGGGCCCCAGGAGCCCCCACCACTCTCTCTCCAGGGGGACCTCGCTCACCCTGTCAGACACAGGGACCAAATGAGCAGGGTCAGAGGCAGTAGGGATCAGGAGTCAGGCAGGTTGGGGGTCACAGCTTCAAAGGTTTGGGCAGGCAGGCTGGAGGATGATTATGAGGTTGGAAGGGTAGGGAAGGTTAGGGAAGGGGTCAGGAGTCAGAGCTGGTGCCCCTTACCTTCTGGCCCTGAAGTCCTTCAGGGCCTCTGGGACCAACACTGCCAGGTGGCCCCGGGGAACCAGCAGAGCCATCACTGCCCCTGGGGCCTGGGAAGCCCCCAATTCCTGGGGTTCCCTGGGGAGATATAGGACAGAGTCAGTAATCAGAGGCCCCAAAGATGGACCCTCTCCCAAAGGGCACGCTTCCCGCAATTCACCATGACCATGGCCTCAACTCACCCGCTCCCCTTTCTCGCCCTGGTCACCCTTGGGGCCTGGCTGCCCATCAAAGCCTCGGTCACCCTGGGAACAGAAGAAGCATGAGAGACCTTCTGCCCTGATCTCCCTCAGCTCTAGACCCTCCCTGAACTCCCATGCGCTCCCTGACCTAATGCCCAAACTTTCTGCAACCCGAGCACCTGTGAGCCAACCAGATGTGATCCCCATGACTCCAACTCCACTATAGCCCCCGCCCTGATACACATGCCCCCTCCACCTCCCATGCTTTCATCCTAACTCCACTGTGACCCCAACCCACCTTGACACCTCAAGACTAGCCCCACTTCAGTCCCAACCCTCCACAGCCTTCCTTGTCCCTATACCCCCATGACCTGATTTTGAGCTTCCCTGCCCCATCCTGACTCCCTGTCATGTCCACTTCCCACAGACCCTGTACCTTGGGACCGATCAGGCCCTCCTTGCCAGGGGCCCCCGACTGGCCCGGCACACCAGGCTCCCCCTGGAGAAAAAAAGACATGAGCTTGACCCCCGTCCGCCCATGGCCCCCTCATTCTGAGCGTGCCCACACTCACCATCTCTCCTTTGTGTCCTGCCAGCCCGGGGCGGCCTGGGGGACCAGCTTCTCCCTGCAGGCATCAGGCAGTGGGGTCAGCCTTAGGCCCCAGGCCCCATAGCCCCCCAGCCCCCATCCCCTCTGCACCTTGTCTCCCTTCTCTCCATCAACGCCACAGGCTCCCTTCACTCCCCGTTCACCCTGAGGGAGAAAAGCAGGTGAAGAAGTGATTCCCAGACGCCTCACTCTTTGATCCCCTTCGCCCTAAAACCAACTCTCCAAACAGGCCTCAGGTACTCCAACCTCTGACCCAGCATCCTAACATCTGACCCCAGGCCACTCGCCCTTCAACATTAGGCCTTCTTGGCCAGAAAAAAAAAATCTTGTTTCTTTCCTACCTTGAGGCCCCGGGGACCCATGAAGCCAACATCTCCTTTTCCTCCTCGGATGCCAGGCACTCCATCCTTTCCTGGGGAGCCCTAGCAGGCAGAGGGTCCATGTGAGGTCAGAGGAGGTCAGTGAGGGACCAAAGAGAATCGCCCTGGATAGTGGGTAGGGAACTCCATGGGGTGGGAGTCACCTCTGGAGGCCAGAGCCACTGGGGCTTGCCATGGGGACAAGGGTCACCACAGGCAGGGGATAAGGGTCACCATCAGCAGGGGACACCATCATAGGTGGCTACTGTGGAGGTGGGGGACCCTGGGCAACATGAGGACACCATGAGAGCACTGGGTCACTGTAAGTTCAAAAGCTGCCACATTGGTGGGACCACCACGGTGACGGGGGCCCTCTGGGGACAGGAGGCCCCTGTGGGAGCAGGGGCATCTTACCGGGTCACCAGGGATCCCTGCTGCACCAGGTTGACCCTGTGAGAAACACAGATGGGGGAGCCCTTCAGTGGGACTGTCCCCAACGCTGGCCCATCCGCTGCATGTGTGGCCACTCAGATGCTCAGTGGCCGGGGCCCAGGCCACACACAGATCCCAGGCGAACACACATGGGGCCAGCAGCAAGGGAGCCAGAACCCCCAGCACTCAGAGGACCCCCAGGATATGTGTGTGTGATGCTGGCTCTGGACCTGGGCCTGGGCCTGGGCCTGGGGCAAAACTTGCCTGGGGTCCTGGGAGTCCACGCAGTCCTGGCGACCCAGCCGAGCCCTTGTCACCAGGCTCTCCCTTGCTGCCCTGTGGGAGTGACCAGGAGAGGGATACAATCAGGACCAGACCAGGCTGGGGGCTTAGAATACAATGAGCCCGCCAGCTGGGGCAGAGCTTGAGTCACTCATGACCGGCCCCAGCGGCACGTCCCTCCCAGCCCACGCCATAGCAGGGTGGAGCTGGGGGCTGTAGTCCCCAGACTGGCTCATTTCTCACCCCAAGGACTCCAGACTCTTGCCCCTCCCTCTTATCACTGGGTTCCTCATCCCATCTGAAGCACCTTCAGATGGGGACACCCAAGGAGCCCCCTTCCTGTCCCTATAGGGCCCCTCATAGGGCCAGTACACAGAGCTTTCCCAACCTCACACCAAAGCCTTGAGCCCTCGCTAGATCCCCTCCTCTCAGTCACTCCATAGTCAGCCACAGAACCCCTTCCCCCTGAACCCCAGAAAGTCCCCTTCTGTCCTCCCCTCCTGCCCTCACAGACGCTGTGGAACCCCCATAGACACAGGACCCCACAGACAGTACACCACCCCCTTCCCTGTACCTTGTCACCAGGGTCCCCACTGTCTCCCCGAGGTCCTTTGTCACCATCCAAGCCCCGAGGCCCTCGTTCGCCCTGGGTTGGGTAAGAAGTCATGGTAAGGGGCTGAAGGTTCCCTCACCCTCTGAGGGTTTGAGCTCTCAGATGCCCTGGGCCAGCCCCATGGGGTCCCTCTCGCACCCAGGGAAGACCCAGTCTGCATGTGGGCCCACTCACCATGTCCCCCTTGGCACCCCGTGGCCCTGGAGGCCCCAGGATCACAGCGGAGTCTCCCTGAGGGGGCAGGGAGGAGTCAGAGGAGTCGGGAGCACACTGGCCCCTGCCCTGCCCTGCCCTCCCCATGCCCACACTCACCTTGTCGCCCTTTAGTCCTGCAGTCCCAACATCACCCTATTGGGCGAAAGAGTGTGAGTCCCACCCAAACTGGGGAGGCCCTGGGCCTGAATTCTAATATCATGTAAGATCCACTCACCCATCCCACTCACACCAGGCTTCCCCACATTCCTACCTTCTCCCCACGCTCTCCCCTGCTGCCAGGGGGCCCCTGTGTGAGAGAAGGCAACCGTGAGCTATAGGAACTAGGGCAGTGGAGGACAGAGGAGGATCGGGGGAAGGAGGGAAACAGTGGGGACCAGACAAAGGGGACAGGGGTAGATGAGGAGGGCCACAGGGCTAGCGAGGATGGCAGAGAGTCCTGGGGCACAAAGGGCACAGGCAGGGGACTGAAGTCACAGCACTGTTACTTCCCCCAGCGGGACCCACCGTGAGTCCTCGGGGTCCCTCCTGGCCAGGGCGGCCATCTTCACCCTGGATGGTGACATTAAGTTCATTGACTCAGAGGTTAGAAATCTGAGGCAAGAGCTGGGATGAAGGGAGCTCAGCTGTGGAGTAGGACGTACGTACCCGGACGCCTGGCTCCCCACGCTCGCCTCGGGGCCCGGGCAGCCCTGCTCCAGGGTCTCCCTGGAGACCAACAGGACACCGGGGATCAGTGAGGGGAATCAGTGGGGGACGCAGGATCATGGGAGGTCAGTGGAGGCTGGAGGGGGTGGCGAGGGCACAAGAGATAGCCAGTAGCACTTGTCCAACCTACCTTGTCTCCTTTGAGTCCAGAGGCCCCAGGTGGTCCCTATAGGTCAGAGTGAGGTGAGGGTCCTGTGGGTCTCAAGGTGCCTCCCCCAACACCCCACAGTGTGGCCCGGCCCCCATCTTAAGTCCTCACGAGGACAGGCAATCAAACACGTGGAGCTTTAGGGCACCCTACTCACCACTGACCCCGGTGGTCCAGGTGGCCCCAAGGGGCCTGGAACTCCTTCTCTCCCTGGGGGGCCTGCCAGACCCTACCAGAAAAATGGAGCAAGAGAGGCAGAGAGTGACTTGGAAACCCTCCTACCCTCTGCCCCCTCAAGACGGGGAATCCCCAAAGCAGGGCCCTCTCCTCCCACCACAGATTCACCAAGCCCCTACATGCTGTTTCCAGTCCCTCACCCGCTCTCCACTAGGGCCTGGCTGACCCATCTCTCCTCGAGGGCCTGTCTGACCTGGGAACCCAACAACACCAGGAGCACCAGGGGGGCCAGGGAGGCCCAGATCTCCCTGAAATCAACACAGCAAAGGGAGGGAATGGTCAATGCAGGACCCCTCCCAGGACTCTCATCAGAACTCCCTCTTCCTCCTACCTCCAGCGGCCGCCCGGCCCGCTGCCCCCACAACTGGTGATGGGGCATTGACTTACCTTCGCACCTGGAGGGCCAGGCAGCCCGGGGGAGCCTGGGACCCCAACTCCTGGGTCACCCTTTGAGGAAAAGAGGCATCAGATCAAGCTTATGGAGTCTCAGGACCAGGACCCCAGCAGGGACCCTTCTGGGTACACATACCTTGAAACCTTTAGGTCCTGGAGCCCCTTTCTGACCCTAAAAAACCCAGCAAACAGCATTTGAGAGGGTAGGAACATGAGCACAGAGTTCAGACATGACCCAAAATATTCCCAGGGGAGCTCAGATGTGACCATGAACACATGGGAACTCAGACATGCGACCAAGAATTGGCTCACAGGAGCTCAGACATGACCATGGCCTGTCTCAGGATGGCACAGACAGAGGGACACTCAGATACGATCATAGACAGGTGGGAGTTCAGGCATGGCCACAGGCACACGGAGTCCACACACGAGTGCAGACATCTGGCTCCACAGACTTGAGTGCGGACACACGGGAGCTCAGAGGGGAACCCCGACACGTCCACTCCCGGGTAGAGCAGGCGTGGCCACAGGCTGAACGCTGGCAGTCAGGGGCAGGGGAAAGGAGGACTGTAAACACAGGACCAAGGAGAGGTTCACAAGAACTCAGGTGTGTCCTGGGATCTGGGAGATCAGACCAGAGCACACATGTATGTCCAGATGCGGTGAGGAACAGACCAAGGACAGGCACACAGAAGCCAAGACACGGCCCCCAGAGCTCAGAGTGTGGAAGCCAACAGCCTGTGGCTCCCTGTGCTCCAGGGAGCAGGCTCCTGGATGTTGGGACATGCAGCCTGACTCAGGGGCTCAGACATGTGCCCAGGCCCAAGAGTGACCCCTTATGCCCACCATCACCCTCCTCAGGCCAGGCTCACCCTTGCCCAGGCCCCAGACTCACATCTTCCCCAGGGTCTCCGGGGTCCCCTGCACGGCCAGCTTCACCCTGCAAAGAATGGCTGGAGAGGGGTGTCTGGACTGAGCCTTCTCTGCTCAGTACTCAGGTCCCGGGGCCAGCCCACCTCACCTTCTCGCCTCGCGGCCCTGGCAGTCCTCGGTCACCTTTGGCTCCCTGTTGACAGAGGTCAGGAGGCAACACAGGCATCAGTCACAGATGAGACTCCGGAGGGAGGCATGAGGCCAGGGCTCAAATATGGGGTCTACTATGAAAGCTGAGGGTCATGAGGGTGGGTAAACTATCGGTCAAAGGCCAAAAGTTGGGCCACTGGAGAGACAGGACCCCCAGAACTTCTGCTGTCAGAAGTTCCCTACTCACCGGCTCACCCACCAGGTCTCCAGCAAGGCCTCCAGGGGCTCCTGGTAAGGGGGAGGGGTCAGTGGGATTCCTCGGCCCCCACCAGTTGATCCCTCCTCGCTGGCAGCCCCTGCACACTCACCTTCTCTCCCTTTGCTCCAGGGAGCCCGACCACAGCCTGTGGGGAATGCTAGTGAGTTTCCTTCTCCTCCCCGCCCCCACCCTGCCACCCCCATGCATTTGGAAACAGGCTTGTGGGTGAGGCAGAGGAGTTACTGCAGGGGGTGGAAGTCAGGGTCAAAGATCACCTGTCCAGGGGCCCCCGTGGGGCCAGGTTCTCCTTTAGGTCCGACAGGGCCGGGCAGACCTGGTGACCCCTATGGCAGAGCAGCGGGAGGAACTCAGCGTCTCCACTTCCACCCCTGCTGCCCCACTCCTCATATTTCAGGCTCCCAGCGGGGCACCACACCCCACAGCAGGCCCGCAGCGAGCTGCCCCCAGAACACATACTGGCACACCAGGGCTCCCTCTGTCTCCATCTTTTCCACCGGCACCATCTCGACCTGGGGCTCCCGGCTTCCCTGTCTCCCCCTGAGAGGGAGGAGCTCTGTCAGGGCTGCCTGTTGACCCCTGACCCCTGGAGCCCAACCCTTGACCCCCAGAACTCACCACTTGTCCAGGCAAACCTGGAGACCCCTGTGGACCCTGAGGGAGAACAAGTAGGACGTCAGGGTAACAAGGGACACACGAGGACGTGAGAGAACATGGGCCCCAAGGAGTGAAAACACAGTGTCCCTGCAGGGGCCACAGGGCTCACTCACCACAAGGCCCGAAGGCCCGGGGGGACCAGGAAGTCCCACAGCTCCAGTAGGTCCAGGCAGGCCCTGGAGGAAGAGAAAGTTCAGGGCAGTGCCAACCCCACCCATCTCCCTATGACCCTAACATGTGAGCTAGGCCACTCACCCGTCCTGGGGGTCCTGTCTCTCCAGGCTCCCCCTGCAAACAACCCAGAGACTGCATGAGCAGAGCCCACGTGGCCAGGGCTCCTGGAGCTCAGCCTCATTGCAGAAGATGACAGCCCAGGAGGTTGGCATACACTACCCCGGGCATGGACATGGCTCAAAGGAGCCTCCTCCTCCCATCCACACACCTAGACTCACCTTCAGGCCAGAGGGTCCCTGGGGTCCTGCAGGGCCAGCAAGACCCTAGAGAAAAGGGTCAAGGGCAGGCAACAGGGCTCAGGGATTAACACAGAGAAGGCGTGGCTCATCAGTTGTGGCCAATGCCTATCCCATCCCTTCCAGACCCTCACCAGGCAGTGCTCCCTGGTCACTCACCGGGGCACCAGGTGGTCCAGGATCTCCATGACCACCCTGTTGGGGAGAAAGAGTCTGATGAGGGGGAGTTAGCCTCGCCCCACCGGGGAAACTAAGGCAGTACTGCTCATTGGGGCAGGGCACAGGATGGGGGCAGGACAGGTGAAGGTTCTTGGGTACTCACCGCTGGGCCAGGGGGTCCTCTTGGACCCTGCAGACCCTACATAGAGAGAGCACTGATGAGCCTCAATCTGGGCCTCACTTGGGCCTGTTCCCAACCTCTGGGGCTTTTACCTTGGGGGTCAATTTCCATACCTCACCCTTTCCAGTCACAGATAACACCTACCTATGGACTGCCTCTCACAGATAGCACACATGGGCCTGCACACACACATCCACATACAACCACACACACACAGACACAGGCACACACAGACAGGCACACACAAGCAGGCACACACAGACACAGGCACACACAAACACACACACACAGACATGCACACACACAGCAGCAGCAGCACCTAGCGGAGGGTCCAGAGCCTGGGCCGGGTGCTTCAGCCACCACTCACCGGCTTCCCTTCAGGCCCAGCCACGCCACGCTCTCCTGGTAGACCCTGCAGAGAACAGGTTTCAGGCCTTAGTTTCCCAGTTCCAACTTCCCCTCCACCCACCATTCCCCCTTGACAGAGTCAGGACTCAGACAGTCCCAGGCAGTGCAGACCCCAGCCCTGCGCATAGGAAAACATATATGAGAGCCACCTTCTTGCACATGTGTGGTTGTTGGGCAAGGACTTACCAGGTTGCCATCCTGGCCCCTCGGTCCAGGCTCTCCCCGGTCTCCTTTGATGCCTGGCACACCCTGAAGGCAGAGTGTTGTGCCCTGAGCCCCCAGTCACTGCCAGGCACCCAGGTACTTAAGCACATCACCTCTCATGTGCCCCCAGAAAGGAGGGGGACTCTATGGAAGTGTGGGGAGAGGTCTCACCCTGTCTCCTTTGGGACCTCGGTCACCATCGCTGCCCGGCTCCCCCTGTGAGGATGAGATGTCAAGTCAGTCCCTAGTGCCATGGCAGAGGGTGGCCCCGAGCTGAACCCACACACTGACCTTAGCACCCTTGAGTCCAGGGGGTCCCTGTTCTCCAGAGAGTGCAGGACCTGGCCCATCCACAGACACCTAAAAACACAAGGTCACAGGGGAGAGATGTCTCTGTCATAGAGGCATGGGCGGGTCATCACAGATCTTAGGATCACAAAGGGTTACAGGGTCAGAAATTCCAGGGTTATGTCACACACTACCATATTTCTGGGGACCAAGCTAAGGGTGGCTTCCTGGTCACCAGTCACAGGCTTAGGGCAGAGATGGGGTGATCACCTTGGGGCCAGGGGGTCCAGGGAGCCCAGGGGTTCCAGGGAGGCCAGGAGGGCCATCTCTGCCCTGCAGGAAACAAGAAAATGGGGTGGCAGCCCCAGCACAGCCTCCAGGCAGCCTGCCCCACAGAGCCCATCGCAGCCCACCTGTTCTCCACGTTCTCCTTTCTCTCCCCGTTCTCCCTGAAATGCAAATAGCGGGTGAGGCCAAGCCCATGGGGGGGTCCCACCCCTCCCAACCCCTCTTCCCTTACTCTCCCGGCCAGCCCCCAGCCTCACCCTCTCTCCTGGCCTTCCTGCCTCTCCCACACCCCCAGCCCTGCCTGGAAGCCCGGGAATACCAGGCTTTCCAGGCTCCCCGCAAGGCCGGGAGGTCCAGGGGGGCCCCTCTCCCCAAGGGCCAGGCCAGGTGGCCCCTGAGGGCCAGGGTCTCCACGGTCTCCCTTCAGCCCGCGTTCTCCAGGAAAGCCGATGGGGCCCTGCAGGAGTTGAAGAGAGAATGCTGGTTGCTGTACAGCTACACTCCCACAGGGTACACCCCACTGAGCCACCTCTGCTCACCTCCTTGCCTGGGGAGCCCCGCTCGCCTGGGTCCCCCTTGGGGCCTCGACGCCGTTCGGGCACAGGCAGGAAGCTACCAGAGCTCTCATCCCAGGTCTCCACGATCTCCCGCAGGGCAGACACCTGAGGGGCAGCAAGAGGTCAGAGGAGCGGGGTGCATCGCTACAGCTCCCATGCCTGTGGGCCCCGCTAGGCCCAGGGGCCCCCATTTGCCCCTACCCCCAGCCCCTAAACAACCCACCTTGATGCCAGCAGTTTCCAGCAACCGATCCACGTTCTAGGGACAGAGGCTGGGTGAAGGGCTGCCCATGACAGAGAAGCTCCTGCCTTCTGCTCCACGCAGCCTCAGGAAAGCACCTCCACGCCCTTTTCCCCAGGCCTCTTGCCCAGAGCACCCTTTAGCACTTGGCTGAGGCATGGCTGGAGACCCCTGAGAGCCCCTTTCTGGCATGTCCCCACTGCCCAAGTTCCCTTGAGTGTGGGCTACAAGAACCCCAATGGGGCAGGGCACTGAACACACAGCACAGAACCTATGGAGCCTCGTGGCAAGGGGAAGGGATGGTGAGGTGGCCCCCATGGGCATGCAAAACAGAATCAAGGGGACTTCCCAAGGCTGGCTCACCGGCACACTTCCAGGCTCTCCTCGCAGGCCACGCTCTCCAGGGAGGCCCTGGAAAGTTGAAGACAAACTGCTAGGAACCAGCCTATGGGCGTGCATGTGCACATGTGGGTGCTGTGGCTACCTGGGCGTGTGGAAAAGGTGGGGGCCTCACCTGCTCCCCTTTGGATCCAGTCTCCCCACGGTCACCCTGAAACCAAGAATGACCAGGTGAGGAAATGACTCCCACCCTCGTCAGCCCCTCATCACGCCCCCTACCCAACATCCACACACTTACCTTGGGGCCCGTGCCTCCTGGAACACCAGGAAAACCCTGAGATACGGCAGAACACAAAGGGGTCACACAGGCCCATGGCTTCCCGGGAGGGTCACCCATGAAAACATAATGGCTTCTAATGCTCTCAAGTCCCAGAATGACCCAGGACACTCACCTGGCCAGGAGGGCCCAGTGGCCCTGGGAGGCCTGGAGGGCCCTGGGGTCCAAGGATACCAGGAATGCCACGCTCACCCTTGGGGCCATCACGACCCTGTGAGGGATGCAGTCAGCATCAGGACCCTGAGACCTCAGAAAAGAGTGGAGTCATATCCCCCAGGGTCAGGGTTAGGGGTCAGAGGTTGCAGAAAACTCCAACACTCACTTCTCTCCCAGGGGCACCTGAATCTCCTTTCTCTCCCTAAGGAAAACAAGGATGCTTCAGACATGGCTCCAAGCAGAGACCAGAGAGACCCCAGGTGGGGGACTTTACCTTCCTCCCGTCTTCTCCAGGGTCCCCAGGTTCTCCCTGTGGGCAGAGGACTCACATCAGCCCAAACATTCACTTGTGTCTGACAGCAAGACACTATCTTGGCAGATTTCAGATGACTGTGACTATTTCTGTGCCTGTAGCTCCATGGCTGTGTATGTCTCCGTGCATGGCCTGTGGCCGTCTGAGTGAGCTGCTGCATGTCTAAGGGTGTGCCTGAGCAGCCCTGCTCACCCCAGTAGGCAACTGCACACATGTCCTCTGTCTCTGGCTCTCTAGAGGTAGCTCCACATTCATGCATCTCTGGGTTGGTGATTGTCCACATGTCCTGGGTGTGTGCATGTCCATGTGTGTCTTAGTACATGTACCCATGGGTCTGGGTGTCCTGGTCTGTTTGCACATCCTGGCCCATGTCTGCATATGGGCATGGGCTTATACATGTCTCCAAAGGCCCCCAGTGCCTTGTGTCTTGAGGCCTACGTCTTGGCATCTGTCTGCAACTCGTGTATAGCTCAATGTGTATGACCATAAGCCTGTGGGTGACGATATAAAGTCATGTGCCAGCATGTCGTAGCACATATCACAGGTCAGAGCCATCCATGTGTGTCTCACCATGTCTCCACACAGGTCCACATGCAGTCTTAGGTCCATGTCTGAGCACATGAGTCTGGGTGGAAGTGTCTGGGTGTCAACATGTCTCTAAGTGCCTCAAATGTGGCTTCACACTAGTGTGTTTGTGCCTGTTGACCTGTCTGTGGCTCTTCACCTGTGCCTATGGCTGTGGGTTATCTGGGCATGTGTCAACCCATCCTGGCACAAATTGGCCCATTCACCTAACCCCTATGTGTCTGTGAGGCTGCATATGTGTGGGTATAGAACTATTTTTCCAGGCCTGATGCGGTGGCTCACGCCTGTAAACTCAGCACTTTGGAAGGCCGAGGCGGGCGGATCACCTGAGGTCGGTTCGAGACCAGCCTGACCAACACGGAGAAACCCTGTCTCTATTAAAAATACAAGGGCCGGCCGGGCGCGGTGGCTCAAGCCTGTAATCCCAGCACTTTGGGAGGCCGAGACGGGCGGATCACGAGGTCAGGAGATCGAGACCATCCTGGCTAACACGGTGAAACCCCGTCTCTACTAAAAAATACAAAAAACTAGCCGGGCGAGGTGGCCGGCGCCTGTAGTCCCAGCTACTCGGGAGGCTGAGGCAGGAGAATAGCGTAAACCCGGGAGGCGGAGCTTGCAGTGAGCTGAGATCCCGCCACTGTACTCCAGCCTGGGCGACAGAGCGAGACTCCGTCTCAAAAAAAAAAAAAAAAAAAATACAAGGGCCGGGCGCGGTAGCTCAAGCCTGTAATCCCAGCACTTTGGGAGGCCAAGATGGGCAGATCATGAGGTCAGGAGATCGAGACCATCCTGGCTAACACGGTGAAACCCCGTCTCTACTAAAAAAAAAAAAAAATACAAAAACTAGCCGGGCGAAGTGGTGGGAGCCTGTAGTCCCAGCTACTCGGGAGGCTGAGGCAGGAGAATGGCGTGAATCCGGGAGGCGGAGCTTGCAGTGAGCTGAGATCCGGCCACTGCACTCCAGACTGGGCGGCAGAGCGAGACTCCATTTCAAAAAACAAAACAAAACAAAACAAAAAATTAAAATACAAAATGCGGCCGGGCGCAGTGGCTCAAGCCTGTAATCCCAGCACTTCGGGAGGCCGAGACGGGCGGATTATGAGGTCAGGAGATCGAGACCATCCTGGCTAACACAGTGAAACCTCGTCTCTACTAAAAAATACAAAAAACTAGCTGGGCGAGGTGGCGGGCGCCTGTAGTCCCAGCTACTCGGGAGGCTGAGGCAGGAGAATGGCGTAAACCCTGGAGGCGGAGCTTGCAGTGAGCTGACATCCGGCCACTGCACTTCAGCCCAGGCGACAGAGCAAGACTCGGTCTCAAAAACAAAACAAAACAAAATGCCAGGCGTGGTGGCGCATGCCTGTAATCCCAGCTACTCAGGAGGCTGAGGCAGGAGAATCACTTGAACGCAGGAGGCAGAGGTTGCGGTGAGCTGAGATCGCGCCATTGCATTCCAACCCGAGCAACAAGAGCGAAACTCTGTCTCAAAAAAAAAAAAAAAAAAAAGAACTATGTTTCTGGATGCATCTGTATGTCTGGGCCAGGATGCATGTGTCTGCATGTGTGCCTCATGTGTTGCTAGAGATCTTGGCTGTGTAGGTGTGCTGGTGTTTCTTGGCAGGTTTCGCCGCAGTTGCCCTGGACACACTCACGTTTTTTCCATTCAGGCCAGGTTTGCCATCCTCGCCTGGCTTTCCCTGTGGGAACAGATCACTAGTCAGATGTCGGGGATCAGGTGAGGGTAGTAAGGGGGAAAATAGGGTAACACGAAAGTCTGGACTCACCGGTAATCCAGGGGGACCAGAGGGGCCAGGGGGGCCCTGTTCTCCACGGAGGCCTGGAAGCCCCTGGAAAAAGTATTTGTTAAGATTTATAGGGCCTCTGAGATATCTCTTGGGGTATACCCCATGGACTAAGAGGACCCCAATAAGATCTCCCTCTAGGGTAGAGACCCCCAGGACTGGGGGGTCCCATTGAGATCCCTCAGGCACAGACTCCATGGATGGGGGGCCTCTGCTGATACTCCCAAGGGAAGAACTCCCAGAACTTGGAGGGCCTATGAAGACTCCCAAGGCAAAGAAGGTCAGAAAGGGGGATTCTACTAAAACCTGTCTGCCAGGGACTGAGACCCCTCCCAAGGACTGAGACCCCTCCCAAAGGCAAGGGTGAACCAACGCCCCCCACTCTCTTAATGCTGTGACTATGATGATCTGGTCGGAGCTTATGCAAACCCCTGAGTTCCCTCTGTCCCAGCATCTCCCCTCACTTACGTCTCTCCCTGGGTCCCCAGCTTTGCCTGCAGCACCCTGAGGAGAGATTCAAAGTCAGTTCATCATGGTCATGGGGTCAGGGGCTCTAATCCCTGTAAGCCTAAGGCCTGCATGGCAACAACGCGCCCCACGCAGGCAGGGCTCTGGGAGAAGACACAGACAACATGTCTGGCCCCAGAGCTCGTCAAGGCCAAGACCAACCAATGAGGCTGGGGTCTAGGGCCCTCATGTGAAAGGATAGGGGAAGGGGACAACCAGGCAGGACTACCAAGACTCACATTCAGCCCAGGGGGCCCGGAGGCTCCTGGTTTCCCATCCAGTCCGCTCCGGCCATCCAGCCCAGGGGACCCCGGTCACCCTGTGGAAAATAGAGTGGTAAGAGGCCACCAAGGCCGAGGTGGATCTGATAACCCAGGCTCATGTCCTGAGAAACCTCCACACCCTCTCACCTTTTCTCCTGCTGGGCCTCGGACACCTGGGTCCCCCTGGAGGGAACAGGGTCAGATAAGAGGTGAGGGCAAGATGGGGACTCGGCAGACGGGGCAAAGTGCATCACTCACCTGTGGGCCTGGGGGCCCGCGAAGCCCATCTATGCCCTAAAGATAGGGGAGGAAGAAATCAGAATGGGCCCTCCCACACCTGCACCCCCAGGACCAGCCATACTCACCCTATCCCCAGGGGCTCCAGGGAGGCCAGGGTCGCCCTTGGGCCCTCGAGGACCCTCTTGTCCACGGTCCCCAGGCTCTCCCTGTGACAGAGATAAGCTTGCTGAGGAACAGCCTTGAAGCTAAGCCATGCCCAAGGTAGAACCTGCCGGGAGGGGCACTGGGGTCTTTCTTACCCTCCACCCACAGACCCTAATACCTTCTCTCTTGCCCCAGGTCCTGTGTCTACCTGTGGGGTGAATGGCCAGTGAGAAGAATGGCTCAACAAGGGGAAGAGTGGTTGGCGAGGGGATACAGGGTCTGTGAGGGGCTCCAGGGATCTGTGGAGGTTTCAGAGGGGCAGTGGGGGAAGTGGGAATTAGTGGAAGGAACGAGGGGACATGACGTGGAGCCAAAGGGGCAAGTGAGGGCAATGACAGAGGACCAGACCCAGTGCAGCCCTTACCAGCCGTCCCGGGAGTCCTGGGGGACCCTGGGAAAGGAAATGATTATAGTCAACAGGAAGCCTCAGGTCCCAGGCCATGGCTCTGGTTTGCTCCAGGCTCAACTCTGCCCCCAAGTTCCCTGAAGTACCCCAATGCCAGCCCCCAGCAGGCATGGGTGGCCATCCATGCTTCCCACCTTGACCTCCAGACCCCTCGTGTGAAGGCACACTGGCAGCAGTGCCAGGGGACCCTCCATCCTTTCTGAGCCCAGGACACCAGCCCTACTCACCGGCTCCCCACGGTCACCCTTGGATCCAGATGGTCCAGGGCTGCCCTGCAGAAAGGCAGGGATCAGGACCACTCTAGGTGGGCAGCAGTTTGGGGGAGCTTTGGACGCACCATGAGGACTCATGGGAATGTTGGTAGGCTTCAGGTGGGCGTGATGCAGGGGTCACAGGAAGTGAAGATTGGGAGGGTTTAGCATTACGGGGTTGGGGGGTAGGATCAGGTGTTGGGAATTGACTGGTTGGAGGGTTAAGGTTGGGGTGAGGAGTCATAGATTGGGACTCACATTTTGTCCATCCGCTCCAGGATCTCCCTGGTTTCCCTTCTCACCCACAGGTCCCCGAACTCCAGGTGCCCCCTAAGAAGAGTAGCTGGCCTCAGACAGACCCTCCCAGTATTTTGCAGTGCCCCTGTGACCCCCTACACTGCCCCAGGCTCCCCATCACTCCAAAATCCACATCAGAGGTTCCCATCACCCCATGTCTCCCTGCAGGGCCTCCCATCACCCCTTAGCCCCCCTCAGCCTTTTCTATGACCTTCATGCCCACCTCCCATCACCCCTGTTACTTCTCTCTGCCACGACTCACCCGAAGGCCACGCTCGCCTGCTTTTCCAGGCAAACCCGGGTCACCCTGGTGACAGAAAAGTCATACTGCACAGGGAGTCAGGATCTAACTCACTCAGGGAGAGGGGACAGAGAAGGGCCTGAGCAGCAGCTGGACAGGAGGCAAAGAGTGGATGGATGGCCTGGTGGAGCCCCAGCCCACTGGGATCCTAGTTCAAGGGTAAAGGATCAGAAACCACAGTGGGAAGAAGTCTCACCGGAGGACCCTCGTCACCTTTCTCTCCAACTTCACCCTGTGAAACAGGAGTGTCAGCCCTGGTTTCAAGAACCCCATGATGCTGGCAACAGCCCTACTCCCTTACCCGCCGTGACTCCCCCGGCTCCAGCCTCTTACATCTCGTCCTCGGGGACCAACAGGTCCTGGGGGGCCAGGCCGCCCAGGGTCTCCCTTCTCTCCAGGAGGCCCTGAGTCACCCTGTGGAGGAGGCAAGAGGGAGGTGATGCAGGATGCTCAAAGCAGGCAGTCCTCAAGGGGAGGGGACCCCGGAAGCCTTGAGGTTGCCCAGGGTCATGGGTACTCACTGGGGGTCCTGCTCTGCCAGTAAGGCCAATGGGACCCTGAAGGGAATAGAAGGGGGATAGGATTTAGTCAGGGTCCTACCACTTCATCTCCCTCTGTCACACTCCCCATTCCGACATTGATTCACCCGGTCTCCAGGGTCTCCCTTGGGGCCGGGGTCTCCAGGAAGAACCAAGCCAGGTGGGCCCTGTGGATGGAAGGATAACAAGTTAGGAAGACAACCTCTACCAACCGCCCTCTAAACACTTCCCTTCACGGGCTGGGTGCAGTGGCTCACGCCTGTAATCCCAGCACTTTGGGAGGCCGAGACGGGCAGATCACGAGGTCAGGAGATCGAGACCACGGTGAAACCCTGTCTCTACAAAAAATACAAAAAATTGGCCGGGCGCGGTGGCTCAAGCCTGTAATCCCAGCACTTTGGGAGGCCGAGACGGGTGGATCGCGAAGTCAGGAGATCGAGACCATCCTGGCTAACACGGCGAAACCCCGTCTCTACTAAAAAATAGAAAAAACTAGCCGGGCGAGTTGGCGGGCGCCTGTAGTCCCAGCTACTCAGGAGGCTGAGGCAGGAGAATGGCGTAAACCCGGGAGGCGGAGCTTGCAGTGAGCTGAGATCCGGCCACTGCACTCCAGCCTGGGTGACTGCGAGACTCCGTCTCAAAAAAAAAAAAACAAACAAAAAATACAAAAAATTAGCCAGGCACGCTGGCGGGCGCCTGTAGTCCCAGCTACTTGGGAGGCTGAGGCAGGAGAATCACTTGAACCTGGGAGGCGGAGCTTGCAGTGCACCAAGATCCGGCCACTGCATTCCAGCCTGGGCAACAGAGCGAGACTCTGTCTCAAAAAAAAAAAAAAAAAAACACTTCCTTCACTTACCCGTTCCCCTTGGACTCCAGTAGCTCCTCTGGGCCCAGCAGGCCCCACATCTCCCTGGAGGTGACAAAGACCATCAGTGCTAGTCCCAGGCTCCAGTTAACCCCCTGACCTAGCAAGTCATGTGACCCTCCAGTCCCATACATAGGCCCTATGACCTAGACCTCAATTCTGTAGAAACCTCCCCTTGCCCCATACCAGGCTTACCTTTTCTCCTTTGGGTCCAGCGATAGCAGGTCCCTGAAAACAAACAGGACAGATACAGCTTGGCCCTGCCTTGGGGTTGTATGACCAAAGTCTTCATTGGAATGGAGGTCACATGGAATTCGAAGTCATACAGCTCAGTCCCCACCCAGAAGTCACAGGGTCACCGCTGATAGCAGGGAAGGGGTTATACCAAATGGACTGACACAAAGAGCTCATGACCTGCATGGCGGTCATGGGGTCACAGGATCACAGCCAGGAGTCTGGAGGCAGGTTCTAGCAGGTGAGCCACAGAGCTCCGAGACTGCTCACGGGCCCAGCACTGTGGAATCACAGCCCAGATAGTGTTCTATAGGAGGATCTCTGCTCAAGGGCTGTGCTGTGCTCAGAGCCCCATCCTCCCATCACTCACCACCACTGCAGGGTCCCCAGGACGACCAGGCTCCCCCTGTGGAGAGAGGATAGGAGCAGGGACAGGTCAGGGAATCACCTTGGAGCCCCAAATCCCAGTGTCCTACCTGCCACACCCCTAGTACCAGACAGTACCACCCCCAGTCGAGGACCCACCTTCTCTCCTTGGCGGCCGGTAGGTCCTGGTGGCCCCTGAATGTAGAGAAAGTGGGAGTCCAGGAGGGGAAAGGAAAGGGGAGGGACACACAAAAGCCCCACTCATGGTCCCATCACAGTCACAGACTCACTTCAGGACCCTCTGCTCCAGGACGTCCAGCAACCCCTGGCAGCCCCTGGAGGAGAGGAAGGGAAGAGCTGTGCAGGTGGGTGGGGACGGGGGATATGGGCAGGGCTAGAGGCTGGGGTGAGGGCTGGAGAGGGGTCAGGGAAGATTGGGATTTAGGTTGGCAGGGGTCAGATTCGGCAGGAGGACAGAGACCAGGTCAGTGAAAGTCAAGGTCAGTTCAGCAGGGTCAGAGATTTAAAGCCAGGTCCCTGGGGCTGAGGGTTAGAGCCTGTATCAGCAGGGATAAGGGGTCATTGAGGAGGGGTGAGGAACAGGGGCAGCGGGGGTCAAGGGCAAGAAGCCAAAACCAGAAAGGGCACAGCCAGGTCAGCTGGTATGAGCATTGCAGCCAGTGGGCTCACCCGGGATCCTGCTGGGCCTGGGGGTCCACGTTCGCCCTGATGGAACAGAAGAGGTCAGAGCTGAGTTGGGCTAGATCCTCCAGGGCCCTTGGAGCCCCCCAGGTTGCACTTACCTTCTCTCCAGCCTCACCCAGGGGCCCTGGAAAGCCCCGGTCACCCTGAAGACAGAGGGTGAGAGAACGACAGAGAGAGAGAGGGTTGGTGGGGGGCTTGAATGTCAAACCCCAGACAAGGGGTCTCAAACTCCAACCATCCCCTCCAAAACCACAACCTCTGACCTGGAGGGAACTGTTATCTCCTGATCTTCCAGCCTCCCCTAACACCACGGGGAGCCTGGAGTAGCACCCCTCACACCTCAGTCCCCCAATTGGTACTCACTTTGGGGCCAATAGCTCCAGGAGATCCCCGTGGGCCCTGGAAGGGATGAATTTGGGGGTTCAGAGATTTGCGTTTGGGCATGAGGATGGAGCAGTGGTTGACGATTGAGGTGGGGGCTGGAGCTGTGCCCACCACATTCAGAACCCCTGGCCCCTCCACTCACCTGCTCACCCGGAGACCCAGGTTGTCCTGGGAGGCCTGGAGCTCCATCCTCAGAGTCACCCTGAAGGAGATACGCACGGGTGGGAAGACCAAAGGGAGGCCCTGCCCCTAGCACCCAGCCTCCCACCCCAGAACTGGGATATCATCAAGTCAGGCTTCCTACTTTTTCTCCTTTCTCTCCAGGGGGGCCAATGGGGCCTTGGGGTCCAGGGCTTCCGGGAAGACCCTAGGAGGAAGTGAGTAAAAATGTGAGCCAAGAACCATGAAGCCCAGCACCCAACCACTGCCCCAGGAGAGACCCACAGCCCTGAGCAGGGCCCCCAGCAGAGCCTCAAGGCCCACTCACCGGCAGCCCGGGCTCCCCAGGAGCAATGCCACCTTCACCTGATCCAGGGGGACCCTGGGAGAGAACAGCAGGTCATGGAATGAACAGGGGAATCAGACTCTAAGCCACCCCCAGCACAACCTGTCCCTCACTTACCCGCTCCCCACGATCACCTTTGTCACCCTAGAAAACAGATGATGACCCCATGACCCTGGGCCACACCTCACTCCCAAAGATACCAGGAGGGATGAGGGTCATGGGGTCCAATTGGATTACAAGGATCTTGGGAGAACTGAGGCATCATGGTGAGCATGGGGGTGATCAGAGGGTCACAAGAGCCAGAGGAACTGGTAGGGGTTATGTGGGTTCAAATGGGGTCACCAGGTCTCTGCATCACATGGCACTCATGAGGTTGTCACCTTCACGGATGTTCCAGGAAGCCCTGGGGGACCACGGGGTCCTGGGTCCCCCAGTGGTCCACGAGGTCCAGGGGGGCCCTGATGGAGGAGACAAAGTATAAGGTGCAACCCCACAGACCCTCCTCTCACCCCCTCGTGTCGGTACCCCCACTACCCATCACTCGCCACCACATACCCTGGACTTACCGATGGTCCAGGGTCCCCTTTCCGCCCAGGAAGCCCAGGTCCTTCGCCTCCAATGACTTGTCCGGGAGCCCCCTGTAGGGACAGAGAACAGTGGGCAGGATTCAGGATATGGGGGCCTTGAGTTGGAATAAGCCCCTAGACACGTCCAGCTATTCTTATTTGCGCCTTAGGCCCTGCACAGGGTCTGGCGTGGGGCAGTCCTGCTCCTCCCTGGGACATCCCGGCCGCCTCCCTTCCCCCTTCACCTACCGGCTCCCCCTTTGGGCCTCGAGGTCCTTGCTCTCCCTGAGGACCAAACAGAGCAGAGGGTGGTGCTTGGGCTCAGGCGGGTGTCAGCGTGGGCACTGACCTACCACCCCAGGCTCCCGCCCTGTGGAAGAGCCCTGGGAAGACACTTGGAAAGCAAAGGAGGGAGGGCGCCTTACCGGTTCCCCACGAGGGCCAGGCAACCCTGGAGAGCCCTGCAAATGGAGGCCAGAGGCAGAACAGTCGGAGCCGCCCACCCACTCAGGCAGCGCCCACCCTGACCCGCAGGGCAAGGCTTGCTCACCTTTAGGCCAGGGGCTCCAGGGGTCCCAGGAGTCCCGGGGCGGCCAGGGCTGCCTGGACGCCCATCTGCTCCAGGGAAGCCCTGAGGAGGTGAAGAGGTCAGGGCAGGAAGGGACCCTCCTCCAAGGCCCCTGGTTTGCTGGAGGGGCCTTACCCCATCAACAAAGGGTCCCCTACCTCACTGGCCCCCAGGAATTATTGGGGGTGGAACAGTGAGGCAGAGAAGTGGCCCCTCAGAGCTGCATGGAGTCCAATTCTAGGCACAAGGGCAGTGACAAGGCAGAGGGCTTCCCTGCCTCTGGGACTTAGAGCTGCTGCTCAGGCTCTGCAGAGGGGCTAGAAGCCCCACCGGCCCTTCTACTTCAGAGTGTCCCCTAAAGTCTCTGCGGTGGCTTATAACCTCCAGCTGGGCTTCTAGGAATTTCCGATGATTCGAACTCTGCTTATTCCTTCTCTCTTGTAAAAACCCTGGAAAGCTTTGAGGAGTGCCTCAGAGAAACCTCGATGGTCCCCACACTCACCCTTTCGCCCTTAGCAATGGCACTTCCAGGGGGCCCCTGGGGGCCAGGAGCACCAGTCCTGCCCTGAGAGAAGAGAGCAGGTTAGGTGGTGATAAGCCAGTCAGGGTGCAGGGACAGATGTGGGGGCACTCACCGGGAGGCCAGGGTCGCCAGGAGGCCCAACTTGTCCTCTCAGGCCCTAGGAAGGGTGATCAGTGAGACCTGTGCTGCCAACCTCCCCTGCCCCACTGACACCCAACCCATTCTCTATTCCCCATCCCGCAGGTGCACTCACCATTTCTCCAGGTTCCCCCTTCTGGCCCTGGGGAAAGACAAGTCAGATGTGGGTCAGAGTGGCTAGCCCCAGGTGCAGCTTCCACCCACCTCTCGTCGCAGGACTCTTACCTTTGGACAATATACTGGGCAGGGCTCTGGCCGGGGCTGTGGACATAGGGTCTCTTTGAGGTTGAACATTTCTACCAAGAACCCCCAGATCCCTTATTTTCTACCACCCAGTCCCTCAGAGGGCTCTTCCAAACCTGAGTAGTGAAGGATGCCTGACACAGGGCTGCGGCCAGACCACTGACTGCCTGGTCCAGGCTTGGCCCATCATCCACGGCGAAGAAGGTCTGGACAGAGTCCATGCCCGGCACCAAGCGACGCAGCTGCTCTGGGTCTGCTCCAGCCATTCCCAACATCACCACTTTAAGCCCTAAGGTGGGGTCCAGTGGCTGCTTGATAGCCCTGTCAGGGCCACCCCTATTCTCAGACCCCTTCCCCATCAGCCTACTCCTTACCAGCAGCCTGGGCCTCACGGATGGGGCTGAATATGTCACCTCTCAAGGGTTCATCCACTAGCAGAACCATCACCCCTGGCACGTGCTGGCGGCGTCCAGGAGCATCTGGTGCCAACACGTATCTATGAGCTGTGACCACGGCTGTGCCTGGAAGGAAGGACATGTCAGAACCCTGGGGCACCAAGCTCCCAGTGGATAGCCCCAAGAGTCCATGCCTGCTGCAGTCCTCACCCAGGTTGTTCCCACTTGGGTCCATGTAGGGCATGTCACGGATCCTTTGCAAGATAATGCCAAGGTCATAGGAGCCATTCAGGGGGAACAGTGGGGAGGGCCGGTGACTGTAAGACAGCAGGCCAACCTGGAGTGGAGGGAGACACAGAGCCTGAGGAGGATGATAGAGCAGGGATGAGGGTGCACAGAGCCTGGAGAAACACATTAGGGTGTGTGTGACCAAAGCCTGACTATCTATTAGGGAGTCAGCAGTGACGGCAGGATAGGAAGCCAGGCAGCAGGTGAGATCTGGAGCCTGTGGGAGAGCTGGGAGAATGACTGAACCTGTTGGGTGGTCAGGAGATGGTACCTGGCATGGAGCCTGGGTGGGGGGCCACAGGGAGAGGTAGGAATCTGGTTGCCCCAGGACCAAACCTGAACCGCCTGTGGCCCAAGAGGCCCAAGTGCCGACACCAGACGCTCCAGGACCCGCCTCGTAGCCTCCGCACGGTGAGCATTGTCTTGAGTGGCATGTGGTAGGAACACCACATCCGCCAGGCCACGGGGACACACTGCAGGAAGGGGAACAAGTTACTGAAGCGAGCAGCCCACCCAGACACACCTTTCTGCCCTTCCCACTATGCCCGCCATACCTGGCGTCTGTGTGACGGATGCCTCAGGACCCTGCACACCATCCAGGACAGGCGTCAGGGAGAATATGTAAGAGACGCCAGGCTCTAGCCCTGTCACCCGCTGGGAGCTTGAGATCCCTGGAAGTGTCTGCGGGGCCCCAGGCACTTATGTAGGAGAGAGAACTTGATTAAAAACCAGTCTCCACAGAGCCCCAACTGCCAGCCCACCCCAACCCTGGCCTCCCCCTCACCCTGGCCAGGGCCTCTGAGTGGCCACCAGGATAGGATGTAGCTGGATGCCCTGGACACTGGGGTCCAGGCCAAAGTCACCGAGTCGATCGAGGTGTCCACCACACGTAGTTCAGTGCTTGGAACACGAGGTGACTCTGAAGGAGGAATGAAAGATCGAGGATCAGGCCGGGCACGGTGGCTCAAGCCTGTAATCCCAGCACTTTGGGAGGCCGAGACGGGCGGATCACGAGGTCAGGAGATCGAGACCATCCTGGCTAATATGGTGAAACTCCGTCTCTACTAAAAAATACAAAAAAAAAAAACTAGCTGGGCGAGGCGGCGGGCGCCTGTAGTCCCAGCTACTCGGGAGGCTGAGGCAGGAGAATGGCGTAAACCTGGGAGGCAGAGCTTGCAGTGAGCTGAGATCCGGCGACTGCACTCCAGCCTGGGCGACAGAGCGAGACTCCGTCTCAAAAAAAAAAAAAAAGGATCGAGGATCAGAGGTTGAGTCCTGAGAACCCAGAGGGGAGAGAGATCTGAGATCCTGGGTCGGGTTTGTCTTATTGAAGCGTCATGAGAGGTCGTGCTGGGGTCACCCAGGGTCAGAGGGTGAGGGGTGGGGGTACAGGAGGAGTCACTCAGAGTCGGGGTGCAGGAAGCCAGGCTGGGTCATCAGTAGGGGAGGAGCACGCCAAGGTGAGGCAGGCTTACCAGTGCGCACTTTCGCGTCTGCAGAGGGCCCTTCTCCAGCCGGCCCTAGGACACTCAGCCTCACGCGGTACTGTGTGGCTGGCTCCAGTCCGTCCAGGTGATAGCTGTTGAGCTCGGGCCCCAGGACCCGGGACTGTTCTTGGCCACCTGGGGCAGGCGTGAGGGTGAGGGCCAAGAGCATGTGGGAGAGTGACACCTGGGGGCATTAAAGGGCCCGCCCACCTCACTGGCTCTGTTAACTGGGTCCACCCTCCTGACTGATCTTCTTCATCCTCACTGATTCTGCCCACTTTACGGACCCTGCCAGACTGACCCTCCATGAACTCATTGATCCCGCCCACTTCACTGACTGATCTTACCTACTGTTACTGATCTCGCAGACCCCCAATGACAGACCCCACTCACTGTCACTGTCCTCACCTACCTTGCGGCGTCTGCCACAGCCTTTCCCCCATTGGTTCCTAACCTCCTCCCAGGGACACCCCTCACCCTCTGGTTGCCAGCGCAGAAGGAAGCCCTGCACTCCGGGCACCGGCTCCCAGCGCAGCCTCAGCGAGTGCTCCCCGCGCTGCACCACGTGAAGCGTTCCCAGGGCTGGCGGAGCCTCAGGCGCTGGAGAGAAAGCTCAGGAATCAGGGAGGCTCTGCCCCAATGGCCCCTGTGCCAATCCCAGGCCCACCCTGGCACATGCACCCCACTCAGCCAGCCCCTCTGCCTATCCCGGGCTTCACCTTCCCTCCTCTCAGACCCCGCCCCCAAAGGCTCACTACCAGTCCTGGTCCTTTCTCCAATCTGGAGCACAAGCCCTGATCCCCAAACCATCCACACCACCCATCCCGAGGCTCTCCAGCTCATGCTCTGCCTACGCGTGGTGACGACAATGGAGACAGGTGTGCCCTCAAGGTCCCCGACAAGTGCAGTCACTCGCACTGAGTAGCTGACTCCACCTTCAAGACCCCGGATCTCTGCAGAGTCTGTGTTTCCTGGGAGTATCTGGTGTCTCATGGGGCCACCTGGCCAGGTGGGCATAGAGCAATGGTTAGGGGTGGGCAGTCTCAGCCAGGAAGGATGGGGTGGCATCAGGGAGCCATACCTTCACTCCGGCCCCAGGCCAGTCTGTAAGCTGTGGCCCCAGTGACCCCTACCCAGGTGATCCGCAGAACATCGCTGGAAGCATTGAGGATCTGCAGCCTTGACACACGGCCCACAGGCTCAGGGGCTGGGGACAGAGGCAAGGTAAGGGGGTCTGGCAGAGAACAGAGTGGTAGTGCAGGCATGGTTGACACGGGGGTAATCTGAAAGTCAGTGTGAGGTTAGTGTGGACAGGTCACCGTAGGCAGCCCTGAGAGGGAGGAGGTCACTGCCTTGGGGTGGGCAGTGTGGGGCCACCAGGAGGTTGGGTGGACACTTAATCAGTGCGGGGTGGGTCAGTGTGGACAGTACAGTCACTGAGCAGGGGCGTGGAGGCAGCTGGGCAATCAGGAATACACAGCAGGGCAGGGTAGCTAATTCGGTGTGGCTAGCAGCTGGTCAGGGTCCACTCACCAGTCCTGACAACCACAGAGGCAGGGGGCCCATCCACACCAGCCACATGGGCCCTTACATGCACCGTATACTCAGTATCTGGCTCCAGCCCATCCAGCTCAGCCACCGTGGCCTCCCCAGAAACCAACTGGGATTTCTCTGGGCCTAGGAGCAGGGATGGAGGCAACTCCAGGGCTAGTCAAACTCTGTCCCCCAGAGCCCCACCTGGATCCCCAATAAACCCCCAGCCCCCATTCCACTGTGACCCGCCCCCTCCCAAACCCCAGTCCCCACCGTGGGCTGAGTGCCAGGAAACCCTGTATCCTGTGGCGCCAGGAACCCTGGTCCAGGTAATGGTGACAGATGAGCTGCCGGCCTGAGTCACATGGACTGTCCTCACTGGGCCCAGTGGGTCTAGTGGGGAGAGGCAATGGGGAGTCTGCTGGAGCAGGCAGGAAGGAGTGGGGCTATCTGATACTGATAGGGGAAGGCGATGAGAGTCTAACAGAAGACAGGAATCTGATAGAGGAGATGGTGAATAGGTCCAGTGGAGAAGTGGGGAGATGGAGGTTTTAGGAAGCAGTGAGGGGGTCTGATGGAGGAGAAAGTGTAAATCTCAGAGGAGATTTGGGTCCAGCAAAAAAGGGGCGGGGGTCTGAGGGCTGAGGTGGTGGAAAGTTGAGGGCAAAGACTGTGGGAGTCTTAGGGGAGAAGCGGGGGAATCTGAAGATGGGAAGGGCTTAAGAGGAGACAGCTGAAACTGAAGGGGAAGCAGAGTCTCTGAGGGAGGAGGGAGTAGGAATCTGAAGGGGGAGGCAGGAGTTCTGGGGAGTAGCAAGGGTCTGCAAGGGAAGGCATGGGGGTCTGAAAGAGCAATGGAGGCAGAGAGTCAAGGGACGGGGGCAGGCCCTGACCTGTTCGAGCCACGATGACCGCAGCGGGGCCCTCTTCTCTTCCTTTCAGTACAGACACAGCCACCTGGTAGGTGGTTCCAGGCTGCAGCCCTGTGATGTCTGTGACAGTAGAGTCTGGGGGCAGTGTCTGGCTGGACTCTGGACCTGAGGTCAGAGGGAAATGCTGGCATGGCTCCTGCCTGTCCCCTCCAGCCCCCATACCCTCATTGGTCCCTTCAGCAGTCCCCCCACACACCCCACACTGACCACTGCCTGTGCTCCAGCTAATCCGAAATCCACTGGCTCCAGGGACGGGTCCCCAGGCCACCCTCACTCTTGTAGCATCTGACACCACAACCCGCAGCCCTGGAACAGCAAGTGGGGTTTCCGGCTCTAGGGGTTAAACACAGACGTCAGAGGTCAGAACCAGGACCAGAGTGAGGCAGACAGCTGTCCTCCCACAGGCTTCCTGTAGTGCTCACCCCGGCGGACAGTGAGGACACTGGCACTGCCCTCACGGGGACCCACTCGAGCAGACACCCGCACAGTGTAGCTAAGCCCAGCCTGAATGTCATCCAAGTCGAACGCTGTCTGACTCCCGGGAAGCACCAGGATCCGCTCAACCCCTAAGAGAGAAGTCAGCATAGGTGGGCAGGGGTCAGAAAGAGACAGGGACATGGGACGATGGCAGTGATGGACAGGGACACAGAGCGAGAAGGGCCATAGAGGTGGGGATGTGGGGTGGTGGGGACCAGAGAGATGGGATATGGCTGAAAAAAGTGAATGCAAGACAAGGACATAGGATGAAAGGGGCCAGTGATGATCAGGGACACTGGAGGACAGGGGTCTGTGGGATGCTGGTATGTAGGATGACAGGAGCCAGTGGACTGCAGTGAGAACTGATGAGCTGTTGACAGACACTGATGTGGGATGGCAGAAGTCGGTGCTGGATGGGGACATGCAATGAGAGGTTGGTGTACAGTGGTCACCACTAGGGTCACAGAAAGGCAGGTGATTGAGTTTGTGGCTATGCAGAGTCACAAGCCATGGACAGGGGTGTGGGGCAGGGAGAAGATTGGCTGAGGCAGGGTAGGGGCAGACACACCCTGTGACACTTCAGGGCTCAATGCCATCCTGGGAAGCAGACGGATAAGGAGACAGGGAGGAGACTATAGGGACCCAGGTGTGAAAGGAGAGGGCTGGGCCGGGCGCGGTGGCTCAAGCCTGTAATCCTAGCACTTTGGGAGGCCGAGACGGGCAGATCTCGAGGTCAGGAGATCGAGACCATCCTGGCTAACACAGTGAAACCCCGTCTCTACTAAAAAATACGAAAAACTAGCTGGGCGAGGTGGCGGGCGCCTGTAGTCCCAGCTACTCGGGAGGCTGAGGCAGGAGAATGGCGTGAACCCGGGAGGCGGAGCTTGTAGTGAGCTGAGATCCGGCCACTGCACTCCAGCCTGGGCGACAGAGTGAGACTCCGTCTCAAAAAAAAAAAAAAAAAAAAAAAAAAGGAGAGGGCTGGAGGTACACTCAGACCCCTCAGGCTGGAACTTCAGTGTGTGTGGTGGGGGTGCTGGTTGCATCCACCTTACCCTGGGTGCTGCGCACAATGATGCGGTACTGGGTGGCACTGGGGACTGGGCTCCAGGACACTCGCACCCGCTGCCCGGGCAGCTCGGTGGCTTGCAGGTCCATCACAGGGCCCACGGGCAGCTCTGGTCCTGTTGGAGAGCACAGCATAGAGGCAGCCTGGGGCTCCGACACCTCCCCCACTCACTGGCCCAGCCCACAGAGCCCTCACCAGTGGGAACCACGGTTGCAGGGGTGGCCACCTCGCGGCCCTCCAGCAGAGTGTAGAGTGTGAGGCGGTACTCTGTGCCCGGCTGCAGCCCATCCAACTGGTAGCGGGTCACATCAGAGGGCAGCACCACCTTCTGTGGTGGCTCCAAGCCTGCAAGATGACAGGGTCAGGCCAGCTGAGGCCATGCCCTGACCCTTGCCTATCCATCCCTTCCCCCACACTGACCAGTCTCACGCCGCCATTCCAAGCGGTAGCCACGGGCCTCAGGCACCAAGTTCCAGGAAAGGAAGATGGATGTGGGGCCCAGGATGACCGGGCGCAGGGTCTGCTCAACAGAAGCGTCTGCCCAGGGCACATGGGATGTCAGTTGCCTCCGGTCCTTGCCCTGCCTGCCCATCCCAGCCTGACGAAAGTGCCCAGCCTTCTTACCAGTGCGAGCCGTCAGGGAAGCGGTGGGCCCCACACTGTGGCCAAACAGGGTGCTCATGGTCACTTCATAGTCCGTGCCAGGCTCCAAGTCACGCAGCAACACTGAACCTTGCCCAGGGCCCAGCTCCTGCTGCTGTGTGGGCCCACCTGCATGGGGGGCACCAAGAGGCCAGTGGGCCTTGCAGACACAGGACTCTACAGTTTTGTCTGAGGTGCAGGGACTCCCCTCAGTCCACATCTCTCACTCACCACTGAGGACCCGCCATGTCACACGGTAGCCAGTGGCACCTGACACACTCCGCCAGGCCACCAGGAGGCTGTGGGCTGTGGTATTCTGGATGGTCAGTTCCGGCCCCTCCAGGGCAGCTGGGGGAGAGTCCCACCAGGGATTCATGGAGTCAGGAGTGGGAGGGGGTAGTGGGGTGGGGAGTTAGGTGAATGGGGTCAGAGGCTGGCAGAATTGCTCACTGGTCCGAGCTGTCCCGCTCACCGCCTCCCCGATGCTGTTGGCGTAGAGGGCAACCACAGTCACTTGGTACTCAGTCAGTGGCCGGAGACCCTGCAGCCACACGCTGGTCTCACCAGCTGGGATGTTCACCTGCCCAGGGCCAGAGGTCACTTTATCTTGCCCAGCCAAGTCCCCAGCCACCACCTGTCACTCCTGACATCCTACCTCCTGCCGCTCGCTCGGCAGTGGCTGTCCCAGCCCCGTCAGAGGAGTATACTGGACCTTGTAGCCAGTCACAGGGCCACTGGCTGCTGTCCACTGTACTCTCAAGGATTGGCTGCTTGGCTCAGACAGCACTAGGTCTCGTGGAGCAGAGGTTGAGTCATCCGCTGGGAATGGGGGATCAGGGGATCAGGCAGGAGGATTGGGGTGGGCATGCATGGTGCAGAGTTGGGGTTAGGGTCAGGAACACATAGGATGGAATCAGCACTCCCAAGTGGGGGTTGGGGTCCAGGGTCTAGGTCGGGGCACACTCTGTAGGCAGGAACTCACAAGGCCGGGTCACAGGCACGCCACCAGCAGTTGTGCACACTCTCCGGGAAACGAGGGGCAGTAGTGTCCTCAAGATGCTGAAGTCATTGACGAAGAAGAAGAAGTCACTGGTGGGCTGTGAGGCAACTCGCTTCAGCTCCTCAGGGTCGGCATTCTTGATCCCTGAAGTAACAACCAGTCAGGACTCAGTCACCCACATGCTCTCTGACCGCTCCCACTCCCCAGCTGACCTGTCATCCCTGCTCAGTCCTTACCCACAGTAAACAGATTGACTCCCTGCCCCTTCAGCTTTTGGGCAGCTGTGTCCACCAGGTCCTGGGATTTCCCATCTGTGATCAGGATGCAGACCTGGGACAGGTGCAGGGGTCAAATCATGGCTCCCCTGAACACTTCATTTGGGGTTATCTTGGGAGGCATGGAAGGGGTAAGGATCACCTTGGGGACACCAGGTCGGGCCAGCTGGGGCAGGAAGACACGGTCAGCCACATGGAGAATTGCAGCCCCTGTGCGAGTGTTGCCCCCTTTATAGCTGAGCTCACGGATGGCGCGGATCACATCACCCCCAGAGCCAAGTGCATCCAGGCTGAACTCTGTCCTGTTGGAGGGTAGGGGTGGCAACAGGCTAGGACTCAGGATCTCTTCTGGCCCTGGCCTTGAGGAGGCCTCTAGGGTGAGGGTTATGGGTATCAGGTTCTCTTGAGAGGTCCCTTCATTCTGTGATTCTCCACATCCACTTTCCTCTGGAACCCCCAGGTTAACAAACTCCCCAGGGGCTCCTTTGTGCACCATCTGCAGCTGGGCCTGGGCAGGCCTGAAGGAGCCCTTAGGGGCTCACAGTCTGTGGGAAACAAGATGCTGCTTAATTAAATAATTGCAGGAGGAGGGGTCCAGATGTAGGAAAGTGGATGCTGGCCAGATGGAGCGCCTCTGGTGAACGGCTGCAGGGGTTAAGAGGCTAGAACATGAAGAGTCCAAAAGGCATGGGGGCCCCCTCCTGGGCTCCCCATCTCCAGCTCAGAAAACACAGCCTGTCTTGCACCTTCCTGTCTTGCAATAGCCTGGAGGTGCTTCAGGGCATGAAGGTTCTACCTAGGGAATCCTTATCTCTGTCTCCAGAGGAGGTCCTGGCTACGGGGTCTCTAGGTTCCCCAAAACTTGTTTCCGGAAAGACCTGGTCTGAGGTTTCCCGGGTCTCCTCCCTCCCTGGGGAAGGGGTCTTGGGGGGATCCCGTGGTCCCCAGCCCTCAGGGCCACTACTCACCGTGGGTCATCACTGTACTGCACTGTGGCAAAGCGCACACCCTGTGCACTGGCTGCTCCAGAGAAAGGCAGCACCAGCCCTTCGAGAAAGCTGCGGACCTCGCGGAAATTGCTGCGGCCAATGGATGAGGAGCCATCCAGTAAGAATACAATATCAGCGGCGTAAAGGCGCGTGCAGGTCACTGGGGCGGGCAGAAGAGATCAGGGCCTCTTCTGGGAGGCCAACCACCCGCCTCCCCGCACGGTGGCCTCGCTGGGACTTGGGATGGTGGGGAGAGTAGGCCTCATCTTATGCAAACCAGGGCCCAGTCGGCCTGAGCCTGGGGGCCTTAGAGGGAGTCGAACTGGGTGGGTCCCAGAGCAGACTCCCGCGGGGGGTTGGGGTGTGCGGGGGAGGGAGAGTCGCCAGCACGGGTGTGGACTTGGGACTGAGGTCAGCCTCTAGGGGCCGGCGCGGATTGACATAAGGCAGGGGACCCTGCGTGCACACAGGGAGCCAGAATTTGAGTCGGAACAGGATAGGAGGCAGTTTAGGGAACCCAGCACCGACCGCGGAGGGTTCGGGGAGTCCCAGAATTAGGAGGAATCCTCGGGGAGTCGCGGAGTTGGCTGGGTTGTGGGCTGGGGGTGTCGGGAATGAAGGCCGAGTGGAGCGGAGGGTGACACGGTACAGTGCCCCAGGCCAGGTCCTCCCTTGCGGTGCCCCGGGCCGGGTCTTCCTTTGCGGTGCCCACCTCTCTCCCTGTGCTGGGCTCGCACTCGGGGCGCCGCTGCCAGGATCCCGGCGCAGAGCGCGGCCACCAGAAGCCGCAGCCTCATCCTAGTCGGTAGAAGCAGTCAGCTAGGACCCCCGCCTCTGCCCCTTGCTCCCTTGCGGCCTTGGCGGGTCCGAGCCCAGCGCCCCTCCAGCCCGAGTCCTGGTCTTGCCTGCGCGTCCGCCCGCTCCCGCCGCCGCCGCTGCAGTCCCGCGGGCAGAGCAGAGAAAAGTCCCTGATCTCGGGGGGCGGAGCGGCAGGCGGGGACCCAGGCACCCGCCCTCACCCACATCCCTGAGAGGTCGCCGCCCCCACCACCCCTCCCCCAGACAAACGATATGACGCACTTAACTATAAACCCACCGACCCCCCTTGGCTTCTGGGAATTTCCCAGAAGGTTCTCCATGGACAGATGCTGAGGGAGTACCCCTAACTCCATCTAAGGTCACAGGTCTTGGCTGCTTTAGGTCAATCACAGTGACCAGGCTGAGGAGTGGACAGGTTCCTGCAGAGCCACAAGGCAGCAGCGCCGTGGCGGGTGGGGGCTGCAGCTGAGGATGACTCACCCCCAATCCGGTGGGGGTGCCCAGACAAGCCCTCAGGCCATGGGTCCCGCCGGCCACTCCTGTGATTCAGCCATCTGTCTGGTGGGCCTCCTGGGCCCCACCCCAATCTCCTTGACAGGAGAGAAGCCCTGGCAAATGAGTGACTCTGGGCCTGTCTTAGGGAAACCAAGGTCCCCTTGGCCTAGATCCAAGTAACTCACCCTGTCTTTGTAGGGGATAAGCCAGAAGGAGGAGAGAACCTGTGTCATGCTTATGCATATGTCCCAGTGTCCCACACCCTCTACCATGTCCCAGGCAGATGCAATCCAGCTGTGCCTGCAGGGAGGGGGCCGCCCATCTGTGGAGAGCGGGACCACCCACAGTGACAGCTCATCTCTCAGGAATCCAGCCCTCCATGCCCCAGGCCGGGTCCCCCTACCTACATGTCCTCACCCATAGGCATCCCGTCCTTCCATCTACTTTTCTTGCAGGTCCCTGCCACCCATCTCCCCCACCAGGCCGAGGTCTCCTTGGGCCCCTTCCTCCTTTCCTCATTGCCCTCATGGTACCTGTAGCTTCTGGCTTCATAACTGCCCACTACCTTACTCCTCTCCCCTTACCCAGGCTGACTTCCCACCCTCCCCCAGCTTGGCTTCTGAGGCTGTGGACAGTCCCCCAACACACCAGGCCAGGGCCACTGTCCCAAGGTGGTGGGACTTTGTATATGCGTATCTCTTCATTAGATGGGTGACACTAACGCAGAGAGGCACCCCAAGAAGGGCAGGCCCCCACCTGGGTCCTGCTCCCCCATTTTTTCCTGCTAATCCTGAATAACTCTGGGCAGCCCAGAAAGCACATCTAGCCGGGCGCAGTGGCTCAAGCCTGTAATCCCAGCACTTTGGGAGGCCGAGACGGGCGGATCACGAGGTCAGGAGATCGAGACCATCCTGGCTAACACGGCGAAACCCCGTCTCTACTAAAAATACAAAAAATTAGCCGGGCGAGGTGGCGGGCGCCTGTGGTCCCAGCTACTCAGGAGGCTGAGGCGGGAGAATGGCTTGAACCCGGGAGGCGGAGGTTGCAGTGAGCTGAGATCCGGCCACTGCACTCCAGCCTGGGCGACAGAGCGAGACTCCGTCTCAAAAAAAAAAAAAAAAAAAAGAAAGCACATCTATACTCACCAAGGCTGCTGGGCCCCTTCTAATATGCCCAGCCCCACAGCCTGAGGACTCTGGTGTGGCCAGAGCTGGAGGCAGTGAAGACCATCCATGCTGCCTGCTTTCCTATTGCCCAAGGAAGGCTGGGGCTATTCCTTATTACTGACCCCCGAAACTATCCTGGGGCACAGTGCTGTGACCCCATGGGGCCTAGAACCTTATTCCAAGGTCAGGGTCTCCTCAACCATGTCCCAGGACCCCCCATCCCTGCAAGGTGTGCTCCAGGTGAGGGCTGCAGAGAACCACATATGTTCTCATCACACAAGCAGCCCCTTCCCCCTAAGACTGTCACCTCCTCCTGCACAGCCAGGGTGGGCGAGAGCAGGCCAGTGGCACAGACAGTACAGTACAGACATATGTGCACACGTGGGCCAGCCTTAGGGGAGACAGGAGGCCCAGCTAGGAGGGTGGGTGCTCAGGCAAACCTCATCAGAATTGAGGTGCCCCCAAAAGAAAGGACAGGTTGCTGTGAGAGGGTCTCTCAAAGGGTGCTGGGAAGGTAGGAGTAAGGTTGGAATGACTGCATGTCTGGAGCTCCTGTGAGGCTTATGAGCAGGAGTGTGGCCCTCTGAGGCCCCAGCTCTGGCCTCCTGGGAGGCACACAGCCTAGGGCACAGCCCCAGAGGCCAGTACCTACCTGCAATCCCATCAGGGCAGTGGAGCCCCCAGAGCACATCTTTCTCCCTCCCAAGCTTCCCTGAACATTTCCTTCCCTGGCCTCAGTCACTACCTCTCCCCATCTGTTTCCAACCAGGGCCTCTTTATCAGGTCCCAGCCCCACACATCCCACTGTGCCCTGGACACCACCAAACTCCTCACTGGACTATGGAAGATTACCCTCCTCCAATCCACTCCTGCCCCCACGTCTCCCAGCCCTGCTGGGAATGTAGTCCTCTTTATGTCCCCTGCAGCTGGCTCCAGCTCTTGTGTGGCCATGACCTCTGCTCTGCCACAGCACAGCTCACCAAGACTGATACAGAAATGTGGCCCGAGAGTCCCCATGCTGAATCTCAACGCTGACCAAGTCACTTCTCTTCATGGTAACCTCCACACACCTCCCCAGCATGGCTCCAGGGTAAAGACCAGAGTCCCTGGCTTGGTATGCAAGGTCCCTTAGAACCAGACCACTCCCAGCAGCTCAAGCTCTCATGACCAGCACACCTGTAGCCTCTAAGGGCCATGCTGGGCTTACAAATGAAGCCCCATCCTCCAGGAGCTCAAACTTGGCAACAGACTTGGCACTTGTTCCCCTGCCTGGGTGTTGCATCTCCACGAGCACCCAGGGTTGGGCCTGTCAGGGTTCTGCGCTGCCCAGCATCTTCTCTCCAGCGGTTCACAAAGTAGAATGATCTGTGCAATGCCCTGGTCCCGGACCATAGAAGGTGCTTAACAAGTGTCTCCGAATTGGCAACTTACGGCAACCAATGGTGAGGGAAAGGCACTGGGGCAGGGTGAGAGTGATACAAGGGTTCCTTTGGCTACTTCCAAGCTAGGATGCCGGGGGGACTTCTGAACAGCCCTCTTCTAAACGACCTTGTCCCAGCACCCTGCTTGTGATTGCCAGGCAGTGACTTCCTCAAAGGAAAACTGGGCCCCTCACTTTCAACTTCCCCCTGGGATCCCAGAGAACCTGATTGTGGAAGCACGGCGGGGGTGAAGGAGGAATGGCCTACCTGCCCACCCACCATGGGGACCAGAACCCAAAGAGATAACAGAGAGACTAGGTAGCTAAGAGCTGTACTGGGTCCTGGCAGCCTCAGGAAAATGGGGAGGGGATTGTCAGGGCAGCAGCTCTGGACTTGCCTGGGACAGATGTAGTTGAAGGAGGGGGCTTGGGCCCCACTGAGCTCAGGGCTATTCTTGGAGCCTGAGTCAGCGGAGGCAAAGGATTCTTGCCCTGCTTGTCCAGGCAGCAGTTAGAAACCAAATGGGAACACTATGCCCCCGGCTATCCTCCTCCCAGAATCCAGAGTAAACACACGCAAGAGGCATCCTTGGAGACACCCCTCGGCCCCTCTGGTCCACTCCAGCAAACTAGGGATCACCAGGGGGTGACTTGGCACAAGGTCCACAGTGAGGGGTTTCCCACCTGAGCCCGCAGGGATTCCAGGCTGGGACTCCGACAGGGGCAAAGGCTGGGTTTACACTTCCTATGGACTCCCATAGCCCACTCTTGGGACTGGCTGCCTAAGGAACATCCTCTAAGTGGCTGAGTGGAAACATCTGGGCTCAGCTCCCTGCAGGCATCAAAGACTTCCGGCCTCTGCTGCAGCCCCCATGCTTGCCCCTGGCTGAGGACACATCAGCCTGTGGGAAGGCAGGAGGGTCCAGGAGCTGCAGAACCAGAGGGAAGTCCTTGCTCCCCGTCTACTGCCCCATGGACTCCATGCCAATGCCAAAAGAGGGACGACACATTTCTCAGCAGAAGATTTTATTGGTGGTCACCTGTGGCACAGGTTAGAGGAGCCGGAGTGCTGTGTTTGTGGTGGGGGGACCACGAGCCCTGGCCCAGCTCTCTTGCTTACACAGGCTTCCTGCCTAGAAGCGCAGCCAGAACATGCCGCTACGGATCCGGTTGTAGTCTGGGAGCTGCTCAATGGGGCCTGTGGGGATAGGGTGGAGCGTCAGGGTGGGGTACCTGGCCTGCACAGGGACACCTGGCCCTGTGCCGCACCCAGTTTGGAGCTGCTGCCTAGAGCAGCACAAGACACGCTTTGAGTGGAAAGAGGGAAGAGAACATTCCCCCAGGGGTGCTGAGCCTGTCCCTTCATGTTCTGGCCCTTGAAGCCCCACCCTACATGGAGGTGCCCGTTACCTGACGGGTGCAGGGTATTGATGGAGGCACCCTGGCAGGCAGTCAAGGAACTGCCAGGACAGGTTTTCTGAGCAAGAACTCCCTGGCAGCCAGGGGACTTGGGAGGGCTGCTTGGGGCCTTAACTGGCTGCTCTGTAAGCTGAGCAGCAGTGGGGGAGCAGAGGTGGAAGGGGAGGCCAAGAGAATGGCCTGAGGAAATAAACAAAGAGCAGATCCCCTAGGCCACTTACCATATCCAGCCACCGCTGGGCACTGGTCATAGATGTACTTGGAGCAGATCTCACGCACCACACTGGCATCCACCTCCTGCAGGGTGAGGCAGAGGACATACTAGCTAACGGGCACCTGGCCACCACCTCAGCCAGTCAGCATCATCCAACTAGCCGAGATCTCCCACAGGCAGCATGCAGCTGTCCCCAACCCAAAAGGGGAAAGGCGGAAGGGATCCCTGCTATAGACTTCCATGGGCCGCACCCATCTCCACAGCCATCAGCACCTCTGCCCTGCCCTCCCACTATGCTACCCCTGCAGGTGACAGCTGCCTAGGACACCAGGGATGCCTATAGGAGCAGGCTCTGCTGTGCCAGTCCCCAACGCTGCACCTCCAGGTGTCTGCCAGGTCAAGATTCCAGAACCTCTCCCAGGGGCCCATGTTACCGCAATCCGGCTTTCCCATTCAGCCAGGGGGATGCGGCGGCCATAGGTCAGGAGGCTGCGACCAATGTCCTCACACACAGGAGTAGTGCCTTTAAGGGTGGGGGAGGGCTCAGAAGTCCACCCAGCCCAATCCTGGACCCACAGGTACACAACCTCCAGCCTCAGGTTGACAAGGACCTCCCTGACCTCATGCTGACCCAGATCACAGCTCTCTCTTCTATGGTCACCTATTATGGTAGCGATGGGCCGTGGACCTGTCCCACACCTGCCTGCATCTCTAAGGGTGGGGTGATGGGGCACGGTGTGGTCTTCAAAGTTTTCCTTTCTAACTTTGGTTAGTTAGGAGTGGTGGCCACCTTGGGGCTGTCGCTGGCAAGATGCACTCTATCCCTCCCCACTGAGCTGCAGGACTCACCATCTAGATGAGATACCAGGGCATTTCTGAGGATGTTTTTGCCCCGGGCCACCTCACTCTCCGTGGCACTGGTACACAGGCGCATCCTAAAGTGGGGGTGGGGGGGGTGGTGGTGTTCACTTTGAGCCAATGTGTCCTCTCTCAGCCTCCCACTGCACTGGTTAAAGCCGCCATCCCACCTAGGAGTACCAGGCTGCCACTTACCACTGCCCTTGCAGGACGAACATCATGTCATCGATTTTCATTCGGTCACAGACAAAGTGTGCACCCAGCAAGCCCGTGTCTGCATAGCAGATGCTGAAGGTCTGGAAACTCTGGCATAGCTTGTTGGCCACGGCACCTGAAGCCAGTGGGCTGGACAGGTGCTGCCAGGGGGATAGGTGGTCAGCACCCACCCTCTTGTCTTCAACCCACACTGTGACCCCCACGCACAGGAGCACACAGCCCCAGCACCCTCTCTTCCCTGAAGGCGAGGTACCATGCTCACTCTGGCACTCACCACGCCACCACCATAAGTGCAATCATAGTGGCCGATGATGGCATTGGCCACTTGCAAGGCCACATTGTCCCGGCTGGCCCAGCCAGGACCCTCTACTGCAATGGCCACATGAGCAAAAGGTAGAGCATCGTCACGGTGGCGGATCTGAAACAGTATATGACAAGGTTGAGGGACAGCCAGACTGCTGGGGGAACAGAAAAGGTGGCAGTTGTGGGTAGAGGGTGTACGTGTGTGTGACCATGTGTGCCTGTGACGCAGAAGCCAGAGAACCCCTTCCCAACTGCTGAGGTATCTCTGGAGTCACCAGGATAACCATGCACATGGGGGTTCTCCCACAGGCCCCCAGCTGAGCACTACCCCTGCCCAACAGGCAGCACACCTCACTGCCAGTGAAGCGGCACGGAGTAAGAGCGGGCACAGTGTCCTCTGCGTATGTCCAAGGGATGTCACCAAGGTGCTTCTGGGCAAGGTCTAACAGTTGCTGGTGCTCCACTCCTGCTGAGACAGACACTGGCATTACTGACCAGCCAGGGCCCAAAGCACAGGGTGCGGGGGAGTTTACAGACAGGCGGAGGACTCCCATGTCCTGTCTTAGTGGGAGAAACCAGGAGTATGTGACATTAGAACAGGGTGAGGAAAGAAGGTCCTCCTCACACAGACCCTGCCTTGTGGACAGGACCGACACCTCAGGGCCAGATAGCTCCCACGGCCTCAGTCCTAGAAAAGCAGCAGCGCTCAGAACTTCAACATGGGCTGCCATGTGATGTAAGTGTGGGTTCTCACTTGAGAAGATGCATTCCACCTATATCAAGGACAAGACTGGTACTCCTGGGTACAAAGCCACCTGGCCTGCCTTTTCCCTCTAGCTCTCCCTCAAGTATTTCTGGCTGCTGGCCCGGCAGGGGGTGGCAAGTGAGGGGACAGAAAGAGGTGCTATTACAGGGCTGTGATAAGGTCTGGGGTCCCCTGAGAGCTGGGGACATTTGCAAATAATGTTACAAACGTATACCCTAGGACTCCTTGGATCTGGCCTCCTCACCTCCACAAGAGGGCTCTGTGGTGCCACCAGTTACATTGGCTGCCCGCCCCCCAAGACAGAGTCTCGCTCTGTCGCCCAGGCTGGAGCACAGTGACACGATCTCAGCTCACTGCAAGCTCCGCCTCCCGGGTTCACGCCATTCTCCTGCCTCAGCCTCCCAAGTAGCTGGGACTATAGGTGCCCGACACCATGCCTGTCTAATTTTTTTGTATTTTCAGTAGAGGCGGGCTTTCACTGTGTTAGCCAGGATGGTCTCAATCTCCTGACCTCGTGATCCGCCCACCTCAGCCTCCCAAAGTGCTGGGATTACAGGCGTGAGCCACTGCACCCGGCCTGTGTTGGCCTATTTTTTTTTGTTTTTGTTTTTTTGAGACAGAGTCTTGCTCTGTCACCCAGACTGGAGTGCAGTGGCATGATCTCGGCTCCCTGCAAGCTCCACCTCCCAGGTTCACGCCATTCTCCTGCCTCAACCTCCCGAGTAGCTGGGACTACAGGTGCCCACCACCACGTCTGGCTAATTTTTTTGTATTTTTAGTAGAGATGGGGTTTCACTGTGTTAGCCAGGATGGTCTCGATCTCTTGACCTCGTGATCTGCCTGCCTCGACCTCCCAAAAAGTGCTGGGATTACAGGCGTGAGCCACTGCGCCCTGCCCTGTGTTGGCCTTTTATTCTTTCCATGAGCTCAAGTCCTGCTAGTCTGACAGACATATCAGACTGCTCTTACTCCCAGGTTCCCCAGCTCCAAAGTCCCGGTCATGTTCATCCTATTGGTCTTTTATGCATACTCAGCCGCCAAGGTCAGCTCAGCTGGGAAGTTTTTTGTTTTTTTTTTTTGAGATGGAGTCTCACTCTGTTGCCCAGGCTGGAGTGCAGTGGCACAATCTTAGCTCACTGCAACCTCCGCCCCCCGGGTTCAAGTGATTCTCCTGCCTCAGCCTTCCGAGTAGCTGGGATTATAGGTGCCTGCCACCACGCCTGGCTAATTTTTGTACTTTTACTAGAGACAGGGTTTTGCCATGTTGGCTAGGCTGGTCTCGAACTCCTGACCTCAGGTGATTAACCTACCTCAGCCTCCCAAAGTGCTAGGATTACAGGCGTGAGCCACCGCGCCCGGCCAAGATGGGAAGCATCTTTTTTTTTTTTGAGACGGAGTCTCGCTCTGTCGCCTGGGCTGGAGTGCAGTGGCCGGATCTCAGCTCACTGCAAGCTCCGCCCCCCGGGTTTACGCCATTCTACTGCCTCAGCCTCCCAAGTAGCTGGGACCACAGGCGCCCGCCACCTCGCCCGGCTCGTTTTTTGTATTTTTTAGTAGAGACGGGGTTTCACCGTGTTAGCCAGGATGGTCTCAATCTCCTGACCTCGTGATCCGCCCGTCTCGGCCTCCCAGAGTGCTGGGATTACAGGCTTGAGCCACCGCGCCCGGCCAAGATGGGAAGCATCTTAACCTCAGTTCCTTACCCATGTCCAGACCCCAACCAGGTTCCATCTATAAAACCACCTGGAGTCCATTTACTGCTCCCCCTTGCTCCTGCCATCTCCTGCCTGGTCCCTACCACAGCCCCTCTCTAGCTAGCCTGCCTGCACTGTGACCCCACACAGCAGCAGAGCAAACCTCAGACCATGACACTGCTCTTCCCCTGTGCTCAGTTCCCCGTACCACCTAAGTAACACTCACCACCTTTCAGGCTTCTGTTCAAACTACAGGTGCTTTAAAAAGCCCCTCCCCCAACCTACAACTCTGAGTCCCCAGTGAAATCTCCCCGACCCTTCTGTGCCTTCCTTTCAAGGCACTTCTTGGTCTGTTATCAGGCATGCATCAACACACAACCAATGGCTGGCTCTCCCAAGGGCAAGGCCACAAGGAATAAGGCCAGGGGCTTACATCCCCTCCCAGCCCATAAACTCAGTATCCTAGGACCAGGTGGGGCTAAGACAGACCTGTACCAGAGGAACAGCATCCTGTGTAACCAGTCCCAGTGGTGGCAGCAGGGTAGACTCCTATCCCATCTCAGACAGCACAGGAGGAAGGTCATTCCCCTCAAGGTTAGGGTGGGAGCAGGGTCCCCTGGGGTGGAACGTCCCCTATGGTGGGAACCAGGACCTTGGCTTTGATAACCAAGGCTGGGACCCCACTTCAGTGAGTCCATCACTCACCTCCAGCTGCTGCCAGCACCATTCGAGGGGCTTTGTAATGAGTGCTGAGGTACTCGGTCAAGTCTGCGCGAGACAGCTTCCTACAAGACATATGGCCAGTGTGTCAACACCTCTACCACAATGGAGCGAGTTGGGGTGTGTGCATGAATGGGACTGAGGAGGCAGAGTAGGAGAGACATGGTTTCTCCGAAGAGTGGGCCCTAGCACACCCCCGACCCCCTTCCCCCATCTCTGCCACCCACCCCTCCAAGGCCCAGAGGGCAACCCTCGTCTGCCCTTGCCTCATGCCTGACCTCAGGACAGGCTCATAGTCTTCTCTGAGAAGGTGTGAGCCAACACTGTGGAACTCTCAAAGGGCAGTATCAAAGCTCCCAACGCCATCACCAAAGGAGACAAGAGACCACATGGAGGGGACACCCAGATACCCCGCCCTTGGACTGTCAGGACATGCACCAAAACATACCTTAAAACAAAGCCCAAAATTCAAGTGAAGCCCACAAAGCCATTAAAAAAGACTCACTGGACCATATGGATATAGAAACTGTCTCCAATCGCATGACTCAGGAAAATAACCCCGACAAACAGCTAGCCAACTAAAAATGTGACCTGGAAAGGGTCTGGCCAGGCCAGAATGGGGCAAGCATCCCACCACAAGCCCAGCCAACTCTCACCTGACATTCTCACTGGGCCCCTCCACAGCCTGGGCTAGAGGTGTGCCCTGGAATGCTGCGGCATGCAGGTAGTCAAAGACCACGTCTCGCATAGATGCGTCATTCTCCTGCATCTCCCGCAGGATCACATCACGTTCCTTCTCAATCTGTGAGTCTTCCAGACTACAGTTCTGCACAATGTCACCCAAGAGCTCCACAACTAGACGCAAGGAGGACATGTTTAGGTGCCAGGTGGACCACTGGAGACCAACGACAGCACAAAATCCCCAGGCCTGGCATCTCCTGCTGCCCACCCCTAGTTGCCCAGCTGCAAAGCCATACGCTAAGGGTAATATGATTCTGTGGTCAGCCAGGGACTCCTGGGTAGCTGTACTCTGCCCCCCTGCCCTCTGCCCCACCTCTTCCTCCAGGTGTTACCTTTTGGCAGATCCTTGGACAGCGCCTTGATGTAGTAAGCTGTGTGTTCCCGGGTGCTGTAGGCATTAAGATGGGCCCCCATGCTCTCCACCTCCTTCTCCAGGGCACTGCCAGGCCGATTCTTTGTTCCCTGGAATCAAATATCAACCAGACCAATCAGAAGCCACACAGGAGCCCAAGAACCCTGTCCTCAGAGGCTAAAGATCCAGCAGGACCACTGGTCCACAGGTACCTCCCTCAGCATAGACTCTGGGGACACAGATCCCAGAGTCTACGTTTACCAAGCACTAAGCAGGCCTTTTGGTGACCAAGGCCATGGCATAATGGGCCAATAGAATAGAGATAACCAGGGCCAGGACAGAAGGGCATGGCCAGACCAAGTGTTGCCTAAAGCTCCTGTAACACCTTACCAACGAGCAGTGGGGTCATTACCAGTACACCTCCCCCTTCTTTTTTTTTGAGACGGAGTCTCGCTCTGTCACCCAGGCTGGGGTGCAGTGGCCAGATCTCAGCTCACTGCAAGCTCCGCCTCCCGGGTTCACACCATTCTCCTGCCTCAGCCTCCCGAGTAGCTGGGACTACAGGCGCCGCCACCTCGCCCGGCTAGTTTTTTTTTGTATTTTTAGTAGAGACGGGGTTTCACTGTGTTAGCCAGGATGGTCTCGATCTCCTGACCTCGTGATCCGCCCGTCTCGGCCTCCCAAAGTGCTGGGATTACAGGCTTGAGCCACCGCGCCCGGCCTACCTCCCCCTTCTTAATGACAGCCATGGTCAGGTAAGCCCACACCTGTGTTCAAGTGATAGAACCCACTCCTCCCATGCCATTCCCATGACTGTATGTGTCTGTTTATACATGCTAGTGGCCACCTCTGTGGGACCCAATCCTAGTCCTGTGTGTGGAGAACAGTGGTGCTATCTCTTGGTTAATACTGCACACATACCCGTGACATTGCAGCTGGCTGGGGTGCCCATTAGAGCTCCATGGCCCTGCCCACCCCAACCAAGGGATGCCCAGGTATTCCACCAGAGCAGAACATTTCATACGCAAGCACGTATGCCCATGTCTGTGGGTTTGTTACAATGCACGTGCATATCTATGTGTGTTCCACAGGTCTCCTGTATGCATGCACATAACACAGGCCTGGCTTCTCTGGTGAAAAGTGGGGTTCCTGTGGTTCCTTGGGTCTTCTTGGCTCTGAGGGCCTCATGCAGGGGCTCATCAGATACGTGCCTACTCAGGAGACGTTAAGCTCATGTGGTTCCTTTTAGGAAGGCTGGCCAGACATCAGCCCCTCCACTGAGGCCCATAATCAGGCTATTTTTTCTGACCTTCATCCTCAGGAGGGACAACAGGCAGCCCTAAGCCCAGAGGAGACAGACTTCAAGAGCCTCACCTTGAAAGCCAGATGCTCCAAAAAGTAGCCTGCCCCATTGTTCTTCTCAGTCTCAAAACGGCTGCCAACATCAATCCACACTCCCACCTGGACAAGAAGCCACCAACAAAGGTTACAAACAAACTACTCCCCAGCCCCCTACTCACACTCCACCTGAGTGACTCAGTACAAGCCCCAGGCAGGGACTCATGAATCCTGGAGTCAGGAAGAACTGCCCCAGCAGGACCCCTGTGCTTGGAGATACAGTCATGCCTGGCAAACAGAGGACCAGCTAAATGACTAGTCACACTGTATCATTGCTCTCCTGATTGGCTATCAAGGACCGCCAGGGACACTTCTAACTGTGCACATTTACCTGGTCTCACCAGCATACAAAATCCTTAAATTCACTCTCACTTTTCAGTTAATTATTTGTTTTTGTCTAGGCATACAACACATCATTTACAAACAACAACTTATTTTTTCCTTTCTAAAAATTACACGCTGCCTTTGTTCTGGCAATGATTTGATCCTTTCATCATTAAGGAAGGGACTATTGGTTTAGACTGTGTATTTTATCACACTAAATATTGTTCCTATAACACCATTTTGTTGTTGTTTTTAATCAGATCTGGACACCAAACACTGCCCAGTGTTGCCCTGGCACCCAATAAGATAATATTAATTCTTTTGACAGCCTCCTGGTTGCTGTGAAACATGCACCACAGGCTGGGCGTGGTGGCTCATACCTGTAATCCCAGCACTTTGGGAGGCTGAGGCGGGTGGATCACGAGGTCAGGAGTTCGAGACCAGCCTGGCCAACATGGTGAAACCCTGTCTCTACTACAAATACAAAAATTAGTTGAACATGGTGGCACATGCCTGTAGTCCCAGCTACTTGGGAGGCTGAGGCAGAAGAATTGCTTGAGCTCGGGAGGCAGAGGTTGCAGTGAGTCTAGACTGTGCCACTCACCTCCAGCCTGGGTGAGAGAGAGACTCCATCTCAAAAAAAAAAAAGAAAGAAGAAAAAGAAACATGTACCACTCACCCCACTTGGTCACATGGTCTAGTCTTTTAATTTAGTATTTGTTCACAGCTGATTTAAGTTTTTCACATCTACTTTCCTAAGATACTTTTTTTTTTTTTTTTTTTTTTTTTTTTTTTTTTTTTTTTTTTTGAGACGGAGTCTCGCTCTGCCGCCCAGGCTGGAGTGCAGTGGCCGGGTCTCAGCTCACTGCAAGCTCCGCCTCCCGGGTTTACGCCATTCTCCTGCCTCAGCCTCCCGAGCAGCTGGGACTACAGGCGCCCGCCACGTCGCCCGGCTAGTTTTTTTTGTATTTTTTTAGTAGAGACGGGGTTTCACCGTGTTAGCCAGGATGGTCTCGATCTCCTGACCTCGTGATCCGCCCGTCTCGGCCTCCCAAAGTGCTGGGATTACAGGCTTGAGCCACCGCGCCCGGCCGATACTTTTTTTTTTGAGACAGAGTCTCACTCTGTCACCCAGGCTGGAGTGCAATGGCATGATCTCGGCTCACTCCCAGGTTAACACCATTCTCCTGCCTCAGCCTCCCGAGTAGCTGGGACTATAGGCACCCGCCACCACACCCGGCTAATTTTTTGTATTTTTACTAGAGACGAGGTTTCACCATGTTAGCCAGGATGCTCTTGATCTCCTGACCTTGTGACCGACCCCCCCGCCTTAGCCACAAAAAGTGCTGGGATTACAGGCGTGAGCCACCGCCCCCGGCAACTTTTTTTGTTTGTCTTGACATGGAGTCTCACTCGGTCACGAGGCTGGAGTGCAGTGGCCTAATGTCAGCTTACTCAACCTCTGCTTCCTGGGTTCAAGTGATTCTCCTGCTTCAGCCTCACGAGTAGCTGGGACTATAGGCATGTGCCACCACACCCAGCTAATTTTTGTATTTTTAGTAGAGGTGGGGTTTCACCACGTCGGCCAGGATGGTCTTAATCTCTTGACCTCATGATCCGCCTGCCTCGGTCTCCCAAACTGCTAGAACTACAGGCATGAGCCACTGCGTCAAGACTTTTTTTAATTGTATAAATTTATGGGGTACAAGCGCAATTTTTAAAAATTTCTATCCACACCCAAAACTCCATTTTTTTTTTTTTTTTAAAAGACAGAGGGCCTTGCTCCGTCACCCAGGCCAGAGTACAGTGGCATAATCATGGCTCACTGCAACTTCGTATTCCTGGGCTCAACTGATCCTCCTGCTTTGGCCTCTCAAAGCCCTGGAATTACCCGTGTTAGCCACTGTGCCTCGCCCACAAGTGCGATGTCATTACATGCATAGAATGCACAAGTAGTCAAGGGAGTTCAAGACCAGCCTGACCAACGTGGAGAAACCCTGTCTCTACTAAAAATACAAAAAATTAGCCGGGCATGGTGGCGCATGCCTGTAATCCCAGTTACTCAGGAGGTTGAGGCAGGAGAATCACTTGAACCCGGGAGATGGAGGTTGCAGTGAGCCGAGACTACACCATTGCACACCAGCCTGTGTAACAAGAGCGAAACTCTGTCTCAAAAAAAAAAAAAAAGCACAAGTAGTCAAATCAGGGCTTTTACGTTATCCATCACCAGAATAACACACCAGAATAACACACCCTGTACCCATTAAGTAATTTCTTTTTTTTTTTTTTGAGATGGACTCTCGCTCTGTCACTCAGGCTGGAGTACAGTGGCACGATCTCAGCTCACTGCAATCTCTGCTTCTTGGGTTCAAGCGATTCTCCTGCCTCAGCCTCCCCAGTAGCTGGGATTACAGGCATGTGCTGCCATGTATGGCTAATTTTTGTATTTTTAGTAGAGATGGGGCTTCACTATGTTTGCCAGGATGGTCTTGAACTCCTCATCTCAGGTGATCCGCCTGCCTTGGCCTCTCAAAGTGCTGAGATTAGAGGCGTGAACCTCCAGGCCTGGACCCATTAAGTAGTTTCTCATTATCCACCCCTTCATCTTTCCAAGTCTTCACTGTCCACCATTCCACTTTCTACATCTGTATGTACATATTTCTTAGCTCCCACTGATAAGTGAGAACGTGTAATATTTGCTTTCCTAAGAGATGTCAATGCATATATCATACAATCTTAGATGAACATGTATTTCACATCTAACATCTTGGAATGCAAGAGGCATTTTACAATCTACAGTACTCTTTTACCAAATTGGCAAGATTCTTAAGATTCTTTCTCTGGCACTGGAACACAGATGGCTCCTTACAATCTAGGACATTTTAAAGTTCATGTAATATAGCGTTCTTTACTACAACAGGTGCCATATAACAAGGAAGTTGCAGGCTACCTTTTCCTATGCTTAGTAATAATTTAAATCGCAGGACATTGCTTCTGGAAAACTAAAAGGATGTGTCAATAAAAACATCTGGCCCTGGAGCTGGGGGATGGGGACTGAAGGGAGGAGGAGACAATTATTTATTGGGAATGTTCTCACCTATTCATACATCTATTTGTGAGTCAAGATTTCTATCCTTGAGTCAATTTTGAGAATTTGTATTTTTTGGAAAATCACACATTTCATTGTACTGTTAAAATTAATTTCTTCCTAAAATGCATTTGTGGTCTAGCCTGGAGATTATGAGCTTGGGCATAGTGAGGGTGACAGACCTGGACGCCTGCAAGTCACCTAAGGTGTCTGAATCCCATTTTCCGCATTATAAGAGGAGACGTGATCACTTCTCTTATATGGGCTCCTTAACAAAAGGCTGGAAAAGAATTTGGCTGCCTACTTGACGGGCATTATATGCTAAATAATGTTGGCTTATACTGAAGATTGTCCCGTGAAGCCAAGGCGTGGCTAGGGTCGGGAATGGGGCCATTCTCGGGGTGAGTGATCCTGAGTTCCAACCCAAACCATAAACGGGAAGACCCGAGCCCAAGGTCACACCCCAACCTGAGAAAAGATGGCAGGCCCAATCTGGAGGCCCTCTCCCCAGTGGCGTCCCCAGCTCACCGTGCAAGTGGGCTGAGAGGACTGCTCGGAGGCCACACGCAGGCCGTTGTCCAGCAGGGTAATCTGCGTCTCCGGCACGAACTGGAGCGCCTGAGCGAAGGTTGCCGTACTCCGCAAGGCTGGCGTCCGCAGCAGGGTCGCCTGTGGAAGGGAACAGCTGCGAGTGAGGACTCGGTTGGGGAATCACTCACCACCTCCCAGGTGCTCAGGCGGATCCCCGTCCCCGCCCCCGCCCCTAGGTCAACGGCGAGGTACCTTTCCCCGCCCTCCTCCATGACCTTCCCACGGCCCTGACCCCGCGTCCTCCCCACCTCGACCTGCCACTGCTAACAGGCCACACCCGTCCGCTTCCCGAAGCCCTGTCCCCTGAAGCCCCGCGCTCTCGCCACCACCTCACCGAGCGGCGGGCGCGCAATAGCACTTGAGCCCCGGAGGTAGCGGCCCGGCAGACCACGGAAGCCGCCATCTTCCAGCTCTAGTCGGCTCTAAGTTGCGCCGCGCAAGCGTAGAGTAGGCGCGTTGGCACTCGCGGCGCAGGCGCAGTATCGTAAAGTTGGCGCTCGGCCGCCTCCTGGCGGGAGCCGGGACCGTCAGTTGTGCTGGCCTGGCGCTGGCTGGCTGGCTGGCTGGCTGCCTCGCTTTCTGGCTCTCCCCGCGCTGCCGCCCGTGCCTGCGCACACAGTCCGCCTGCCGTCCATCAGCCCGAGCAGGTTCGCCCGCCGTGCGGTCCATCTCCCCATTCCACGCGTGGAAGTCAGAGTGCACGATGTTTCTCACCAGCCGCGCTGCGTACTCCGAGTAGAGGTCTGGCGGGTGGGGCGTTGCAGCCGCAGCGTGTCCGCAGGTTCGAGCCCAGGGCTGAAGTACCAGAGTGGAAACTTACCTGGGACCAACTTACCTGAAAGTCAGTTTTTTTTCTCTTTATTTATTTATTTTTTTATTTTCTGAGACGGTCTCGCTCTGTCGCCCAGGCTGGAGTGCAGTGGCGCGATTTCGGCCCACTGCAGCCTCCGCCTCCCGGGTTCAAGCAATTCTGCCTCAGCCTCCCGAGTAGCTGGGATTACGCCCGGCTAATTGTTGTATCTTTAAAAGAGACAAGGTTTCTCCATGTTGGCCAGGTTTGCGCCCTGCCAGTTTTCTCTTTAAAAGAATTAAGTAGAGACCGGGCGCGGTGGCTCACGCCTGTAATCCCAACACTGGGAGGCCGAGGCACGTGGATCACTTGAGGCCAGGAGTTCGAGACCAGCCTGGCCAACATAGTGAAACTTTTCCTTTCCTGTAAGAGGAAAAAGAATTCTAGCTGGGCGCGGTGGGTCACGCCTGTAATCCCAGCACTTTGGGAGGCCGAGTCGGGCGGATCACCTGTTGGAGTTTAAGACCAGCCTAGGCCGGGCGCGGTGGCTCAAGCCTGTAATCCCAGCACTTTGGGAGGCCGAGACGGGCGGATCACGAGGTCAGGAGATCGAGACCATCCTGGCTAACCTGGTGAAACCCCGTCTCTACTAAAAAATACAAAAAACTAGCCGGGCGAGGTGGCGGGCACCTGTAATCCCAGCTACTGGGGAGGCTGAGGCAGGAGAATGGCGTAAACCCGGGAGGCGGAGCTTGCAGTGAGCTGAGATCCGGCCACTGCACTACAGCCCGGTCGACAGAGCAAGACTCTGTTTAAAAAAAAAAAAAAAAAAAAAAAAAAAAGACCAGCCTGACCAACATGGAGAAACCCCATCTCTACTAAAAACACAAAATTAGCTGGGCGTGGTGGCACATGCTTATAATCCTAGCTGCTCGGGAGGCTGAGGCAGGAGAATCACTTGAATCCGGGAGGCTGAGGTTGTTTGCCATGAGCCAAGATCGGGCCATTTCCAGCCTGGGCAACAAGAGCGAAACTACGTCTCAAAAAAAAAAATTCTAAGGTATGCTTTGTTATGTCAACTAATGAAAAAAAAAATCAAGCTTTTAAATATTTAAAGTTAGTTCTATTCAGAAGTCTTACTGTGAATTGCAACCCAGGAGAGCCTTTCAGGGAGTTTCTGCCAGATTGCTCCAAAGCAGTGTTTCCGACACAGCTTATACACTGGTGGTGGCGGCTTTCGATGTGCTCAGAAATTACATCATATATGCTCAGAAGTTACGTTAGAGCAAAGTCTCATCAAGGTTTGGGTGTGAGAGTACATCTGTTTATAGGTCACAGAAGTGTAATCATTAATTCTGTTGGACAGTATCTTAAGTATAGGAAGAGGCAAGGGCTAAGATCATTGCATTTTCTACCATGTTGGCCAGGCTGGTATTGAACTCCTAGCCTCAAGCGATCCACCCGCCTCAGCCTCCCAAAACGCTAGGATTACAGGGGTGAGCCACCATGCCTTACCCAAAAACTACTCTTATACTTAAAACTATCTTTATAAAAATCATGCCAGGCACCATGATGACCACAGGCTCGCACACCACACCCAGCTAATTTTTTAAATTTTTTGTAGAGACAGGGGTCTCACTATGTTGTCCAGGATAATCTTGAACTCTTGGGCTCAAGTGATCCTCCTGTCTCAGCCTCCCAAAGTTCTGGGATTACAGTCGTGAGCCACCGTATCAGGCTGACTTCATTTCTTATAAAGGGTTACGACCTGCAGTCTGGGAAGTAGGCCTCTGGTCAAAACCAGAGACAGACCTCTCAAAAGAGGAGGGATTCGGGCAGGAGCTGTATGTCAAATGGTTTGGCTAAACATACATATTCAGCTGGACGCAGTATCTCACACCTGTAATCCCAACACTTTAGGAGGCCGAGGTGGGTGGATCACAATGTCAGAAGATTGAGACCATCCTGGCTAACACGGTGAAAACCCATCTCTACTAAAAATACAAAAAATCAGCCAGGCATGGTGGCATGTGCTTATAATCCCAGATACTTGGGAAGCTGAGGCAGGAGAATCACTTGAACCCGGGAGGCGGAGGTTGCAGTAAGCCGAGATGGCGCCACTGCACTCCCGCCTGGCCTACAGAGGGAGACTCCATCTCAACCACCACCACCACCACTACCACCACCACCACCACCAAAAGAAATACAATTAGCCCCATATGTGAAAATATGAAGCAAGGATACAAAAGCACTCAGTGCACAGGTTCCATAAACCAACTAAAGCCAGTCCCTGGTCAGTGGTCTCTTATCAGGAAAAAATCACCAAAATCAGTCTCTTGTCCAATCAAAGCTATAGTTACGGCTTATGGAACAGGGAGTGGGGTCAGTGTCTGGTGATGGATGAACTGCAATTGTTTCCGTATTGCTTATCTCAAGGCCAGTGCTTGTTTAGCTGCTGGAAAAAAAAGAAATACCTTGCAGCAGTTAGAACAGTTTATTCTTCGGTGAATGGCTTAACTCTTGCCTGGCATGGCCTTAGGTCTTGTTTATACTTTGGTATCTTATTGCTACAAAGAGTTCATTCTTTCAGTCTTAGGATCTCTATTATTTTTCTTTCTTTTTTGAGACAGAGTCTCATTGTGTCACCTAGACTGGAGTGCAGTGGCATGATCTCTGCTCACTCCAACCTCCACCTCCCAAGTTAAAGCAATTCTCCTGCCTCGGCCTCCCGAGTAGCTGGAACTGCAGGCACATGCCAATATGGCTAATTTTTGACGGAGTCTCGCTCTGTCACCCAGGCTGAAGTGCAGTGGCACAATCTTGGCTCACTGCAACCTCCGCCTCCCGGGTTCAAGTGATTCTCCTGCCTCAGCCTCCCAAGTAGCTGGGACGCCACACGCCACCATGCCCCGGCTCAAGTGATCCTTTTACCTCAGGCTCCTGAGTAGCTGGGACCACAGGTGCTCACCATCATACCCAGCTAACTTGTATATTTTTTGTGGAGATAGGATTTCACTTCCTTCCTTCCTTCCTTACTTCCTTCCTTCCTCCCTCCCTCCCTCCCTTCTTCCCTTCTTCCCTTCTTCCCTTCCTCCCTTCCTTCTCTCTCTTTCTTTTTTTTTGGAGAGGCTCTCTGTTACTGAGGCTGGAATGCAGTGGTGTGATCATGGCTCACTGCAGCCTCAACTTCCCAGCTCAAGCCATCCTCCCACTCCAGCCTCCTGAGTAGCTGGAACTATAGGCATGCACCATCACACCCAGCTAATTTTTAAAAAAAATTTTTTAGAGATGGGGTCTCACTATATTTCGTAGTCTGGTCTTGAATTCCTGGGCTCAGGTGATCCTCCCACCTCAGCCTCCCATATGAAATATTTCTAAACCCAGTCACCTAGCCTCCCTCCCTATACTCACTGCTACCCTGGGCTAAGAAGGGAAGGCCACTGAAGTAGGAGACAACTAGGAAGTGTGATGCTGGTTGGGAATGACGTGTTTCAAGGGGTTGGTCAAAACAGGAAATATTACTAAAATGTTAAGTGCAAGCAGTGATCATTGCAATAATTTTGCCACAGTGCTTGGTGACTCATTGATTTTCTGGAATTTACTTGGTATATGGAGTGAGGTAAGGTCAAAATATTCTCTTTCCCCCTAAACGGCAAACTAAATTTTGTAACACCATTTCTTGACCAGGCCCTGTTTTCCAATCCATCTCTGATGTTCCCTTTATCATCCCATAGATTCTCAAACCTGTACCAGGTCCCTGCAGGCTGTGTTCTGTTGGGAGGGCTCTGGTACTCACCTTACCCTTCTTACTCAATATTTATTTGATACATTCACCTATTTATTCTTCTAGATTTTTCTTTTTATTTTTTAAATTTACTTTGACTTTTTAAAAATAGAGACAGGATTTTGCCACGTGTCCCAGCTTGGTCTCAAACTCCTGGGCTCAAGTGATTCCCCTGCCTTGGTCTCACAGAGTGCTGGGATTACATGAGCCACTGCACACAGCTTTTTTTTTTTTTTTGAGATGGAGTTTTGCTCTTGTTGCCCAAGTTGGAGTGCAGTGGTATGATCTCAGCTCACTGCAACCTCCACCTCCCGGTTAAAGCGATTCTCATGCCTCAGTCTCCCGAGTAACTGGGATTATAGGGGCCTGTCACCATGCCTGGATAATTTTTGTATTTTTAGTAGAAACAAGGTTTCACCATCTTGACCAGGCTGATCTTGAACTCCTGAGAGATGGGGTTTCATTGTGTTAGCCAGGATGGTCTCTACCTCCTGACCTTGTGATCTGCCCGCCTCGGCCTCCCAAAGTCCTGGGATTACAGGCATGTGCCACCATGGCCTGCCTCTTCTATTCATTAATGAAAGTGGGTGGTTGAAATATGTACTATAATTGTAGAGCTGACTACTTTCGATTCTGTTTTTGTTTCATTATTTTTGGGGCTCCGTTAGGCACATAAATGTTTCTAATTGTCATATTGCCTTGTTATTTTGAAACTTTTATTAGTTGGGTGGATCACCTCAGGTCAAGAGTTCAAGACCAGCCTGACCAACATGGATAAACCCCATCTCTACTAAAAATACAAAATTAGTGGGGCATGGTGGTGCATGCCTGTAATCCCAGCTACTCAGGAGGCTGAGGCAGGAGAATCGCTTGAACCCAGGAGGCGGAGGTTGCGGTGAGCCAAGATCATGCCATTGCACTCCAGCCTGGGCAACAAGAGCGAAACTCTGTCTCAAAAAAAAAAAAAGAAAAGAAAAAGGCCGGGCGCAGTGGCTCATGCCTGTAATCCCAGCACTTTGGGAGGCCAAGGCAGACAGATTACGAGGTCAGGAGATAGAGACCATCCTGGCTAACACAATGAAACCCCGTCTCTACTAAAAATACAAAAAAAAATAGCTGGGCATGGTGGTGGACACCTGTAGTCCCAGCTACTTGGGAGGCTGAGGCTGGAGAATGGTGTGAACCCAGGAGGCAGAGGTTGCAGTGAGCCATGATCGTGCCACTGCACTCCTGCCTGGACAACAGAGCGAGACTCCCTCTCAAAAAAAAAAAAAAGAAATTTTTATCAATAGATAACGTCCTTCTTTGTCTCTTGTAACCTTTTTGATTTAGAGGCTACTATACCTGACAATAATAAAGCCACCCTGGCTCTCTTCTGGTTATTATTTGCATGAAATATTTTTTCTTTTTTTTTTTCTTGAGACAGAGAGTTTCACTCTGTTGCCCCAGGCTAGAGTGCAGTGGTGTGATCATGACTCACTCCAGCTTTGACCTTCCTGAGATCAGGTGATCCTCCCACTTCAGCCTCCTGGGTAGCAGGGACTAAAGGTACACACTACCATGCCCAGCTAAGTTTTTGTGTTTTTTGTAGAAATAGGGTTTTGTGGCCAGGCGTGGTAGCTCAAGCCTGTAGTCCTAGCACTTTGGGAGGCCGAGACGGGCGGATCACAAGGTCAGGAGATCGAGACCATCCTGGCTAACACGGTGAAACCCCATCTCTACTAAAAAATACAAAAAACTAGCCGGGCGAGGTGGCGGACGCCTGTAGTCCCAGCTACTTGGGAGGCTGAGGTAGGAGAATGGTGTAAACCCGGGAGGCGGAGCTTGCAGTGAGCTGAGATCCGGCCACTGCACGCCAGCCTGGGCAACAGAGCGAGACTCCGTCTCAAAAGAAAAAAAAAGAAATAGGGTTTTGCCTTTTTGCCCAGGCTAGTCTCAAACTCCTTAAGCAATCCACCTGCCTCAGCCCCCCAAAGTGTTGGGATTACAGGCATAAGCCACCATGCCTGGCCATAAAATATTTTTTCCATCCTTTTACTTCCAGTGTTTTTATGTTCTTATATCTGAAGTGAGTCTCTGATAGGCAACATATAGATTAACCTTTTTAAACCAATCTGAAAATCCATTTATTAATAGGAGAGTTTAATCTATTTACATTTAATGAGGTTACTGACAAATCATTTGCTTCTGCTGTTTAACTATTTGTTTTCTGTATGTCTTATATTTATTTTCTTGTTCCTCCATTCCTCCATTACTGCCTTTTTTTTTTTTTTTGGTATTTGATTTTTGAAGTATACCATTATAACATTTTGATTACTTTTTTTTTTTTTTTTTGGAGACAGAGTCTTGCTCTGTCACCCAGGCTGGAGTGCAGTGGCTCCATCTTGGCTCACTGCAGTCTCCAACTCCCAGGTTCAAGAGATTCTCCTGCCTCAGCCTCCGGAGTTGCTGGGACTACAGGAGTGCACCACCACGCCCAACTAATTTTTGTGTTTTTAGTAGAGATGGGGTTTCACCATGTTGGCCAGGCTGGTTTCAAACTCCTGGTGATCTGCCCACTTCTGCCTCCCAAAGTGCTAGGATTACAGGTGTGAGTCATGGCATCCAGCCTTAATTATCTTAGCTTCAAGTTCACGGATCCTTTATTCTGCCTGCTCCAATCTGCTGCTGAATTCCTCTAGTGAAATTTTCATTTCAGTTACTATACTTTTCAGGTTCAGAATTTGTTTGGTCCCTTTAAATTTTTTCTCTTTTGTTAATATTCTATGTTCAGACATAATTTTCCTAATTTCCTTTAGTTCTTGTCCGTGGCTTCCCTTAGTTCATTGAACGTACTAAGACAGTTGATTTATTGTTTTTGATTAATAATTCCAATGTCTGGGCTTCCTGAGGGATACTTCCTGTCAAAATCTCTTTTTCAGCCAGGTGCAGTGGCTCATGCCTATAATCTCAAAACTTTGGGAGGCCAAGGTGGGAGAGTCACTTGAGTCCAGGAGTCTGAGACCAGTATGGGCAACATAGTGAGACCCTGTCTCTCTTTTGACTCCAGCCTACTTCCCCTTACTTGGAGGACATCAGAGAGGCTGTGGCATTTTCGGGGTCCAGCCAAGGGGAAGGTGGGTTGAGGATGGTCCCAGGTTGGGTTCTCTAGGAATCTGACTCCAAGAGGAAGATCAGTGTACAAGATATTTATAAGAGTCCCTTGAGATGAGCACCTGAGGGAAGGAGGGAAAGGGTTGGGCAAGGAAGAAGTCTGGCTATAGGGGCTCTGCACAGCCAGAGTGGACCTGTCTGCTGGCTGTCTCCCCAGTGGCTGGCAGCAGCTGGCCTTCGTGTGGCACACCTCTGAGTCTACCACAGGGAAACACCAGGTGTTGTAAGTAAAATGTTTATTCAGAAACAGAATGCTGTTCTTCAGTACTGCAAGGAAAAATTAGCATTAAGACAAAAAGTTTTCTCAGCAAGGCAAATTTACTTTCTTCAGAAAGCGTGCTCCTCTCAGATGAAACAATGGTGAGAGCACACTTGAACAAAGGAGGGAAGCAATTTTTATTATTTATGCAGCTTGTCCTTGCTACTGTGTCCTGTCTCCATTGGCTGGAGCTGGACTGCACAATCTAAGCTAAACTTGACTGGCTAATAATTTAAAACTTTCTTAAATAGGTAAAGGCAAGGGAGAACAAAGGAAAAGAGAAAATTGCTTACGAAAAGACTTAGAAGGACTTAGAAAAGTAATAAAATTTCTTTCTTTTTTCTTTTTTGAGATGGCGTCTCACTCTGTCGCCCAGGCTGGAGTGCAGTGGCGCAATCTCAACTCACTGCAAGCTCCGCCATAGGTTCATGCCATTGAACTAGCTGGGACTACAGGTGCCCGCCACCATGCCCAGCTAATCTTTTTTGCATTTTTGGTAGAGGTGGGGTTTCACTGTGTTAACCAGGATGGTCTCGATCTCCTGACCTCATGATCTGCCCGCCTCAGCTTTCCAAAGTGCTGGGATTACAGGTGTGAGCCACCGCGCCTGGCCAAAAGTATTAACATTTCGAAATAAGGAAGGCACATAGGCTGCAAGCTGGAATGTGCCGTGAGTATGTACAGCACAAATATCTTGGTTAAAGTACAAGGACATAGAATGTCCTTACTTCTTTATATCTAACAGCTACATAGGATAGGGCTTAACAAAGTGAGGAGGCTTAAAGGAAGTTCGTCTTTAAACTAAACGATTATTTCTAACTCTTATAATTTATTCTTTAACAAGGGAGACTTTGAAGAGGAACTTTTTTTTCCCACTTTCTACACCAGGTTTAGAGGGACATATTTATGTGGTTTTCTCCACCCTTGTGTAAAGTTAGTTTATTGGTCTTGTTCTAGAATAAACTAGGAATGTGGCTTGTAGGAAAATCCTGCTGGGTAAGGACAGAAGTGCAAAGTCCTATTGCCTTAAGGACATGCCCCACAGCACCCAGTGCTGGGAAAACTGTGAGCCATGGAAGGAAAACAAGGTTTGAAATGCATGGAGCCAGAACCTCATCTGTGGTAAATCCTGCCAAATTTCACAGTTCCTATATGACAGATGGCTGATGACAGTTTCTCAAAGTTTACAACAATCCAGAACATTTATATGTCATCATCAACAACAGGTTAGGAAGTTTAACTTTCCTAAACTACCAATAATTAAAACACAAATTTCAACCATGTTAGGAGGAAGACTGAACTATCTTTTCTCTGTATGGAAAATATCCCCCCAAAATCACAAAATCCTTGTCCTATGTGGAGGCCTTCAGAGTAAGAAGCCAAACCATGTAGGGGACCAAAGTATTATAGAAATATGTCAGGAAGTTGTCACAAGTTATGTTATTTTTCTGGATTTAGTATTGTAGTATTTGTCAATTTAAAAAAGTTAAAAAAAAAAAAAGTTTCCAAAAAACAAAAAGTTTCATCATTTCTTTTCTCATTATTTTAATTCACTTCCATTTTTGAATTCATAACGTTGTTCTCTTTTTCTAAAACAGGAACCTGGAACAGGCACTGTGGCTCATGCCTGTAATCCCAGCACTTTGAGAGGCTGAGGCAGGAGGATCAGTTGAAGCCAGGAGTCAAGACCAGCCTGGGCAAGATAGTGAGACCCTATCTCTACAAATATATATGTTTTTAATTAGCTGGGTATGGTGATGTATGCCTGTAGCCTCAGCTACTTGGGAGGCTGAGGCAGGATTGCTTGAGTTGGTCAAAAAAACAAAAAGAGGCCGTGCGCGGTGGCTCACACCTGTAATCCCAGCACTTTGGGAGGCTGAGGCGGGCAGATCACGAGGTCAGAAGATCGAGACCATCCTGGCTAACACAGTGAAACCCCCGTCTCCACTAAAAATACAAAAAAATTAGCTGGGCCTGGTGGCGGGCACTTGTAGCCCCAGCTACTCGGGAGGCTGAGGCAGGAGAATGGCGTGAACCCGGGAGACGGAGCTTGCAGTGAGCCGAGATTGTGCCATTGCACTTCAGCCTGGGCAACAGAGCGAGACTCCGTCTCAAAACAAAACCAAAACACAAAAAGAAACAATTTTTAAAAAGGGAAAAAAGAAAGAGAAAGGGAGTAAAGTGAGGGTCCCTTCATGGAGCTTCTCTAGGGGCCTTGGAGCAAGGGCCACTGAGGTACTAGAGCACGTTTGAGACTGCCATAGAAACAAAGGCAGCTAGGGCGACCTGCCTGACCCCAGGTTGGGGTTGCTGGAGCCAAAGATCTGGGGAGGGGCTGTTACTGGAGACAGAGCAGTGGCCCCTCAAGGGAGGGCCTTGCAGGGCCTGGGAAGAAGAAAACCAGAGCCAGCTGCTGTTTGATGGCAGGACTAAAGTCACCTCAAGAGTTAGTGACAAGGATGGGTGAAGCCAAAGGGTGTGTGACTCTACAGTGACTGGGGGCTTGGGGCTCTCAGTCCCCCATCAGAGATCCTCAGTGTCTGGTTCCCACTTCACCACTGCCCCCACCCCTCTTCTCAGCTGACCAGGTCCCTCCTCGGCTCCCTCTGTGCACTGGAGAGGCCCAGAACCCTCACTCGGCACTTGAGGCCCTTTATAATGGGCACTGCCCACCTTGCCCATGTGCAGAGAGTACCGAAGACAGCACGTGGCCTTTGCTCAGAACCAGACCTCCACCTGAAGTTCCCTTCTTTACAGCCATTTCCCCTCAGGGCTCAGCCAGGTTGTTGGCTCCTCTGGGCAGCCCTTCCTGAGGACCCAAGTCTGTCCCAATGGTAAGTCCTCTCCCATCACACTGGGAGTCCCCAGGTACTGGTCAGGCCAGAGGAGCAGTTTTTGTTTGAGACAAGTTCTCGCTCTGTCACCCAGGCTGGAATGCAGTGGCACAGTCTTGGCTCACTGCAACCACTGCCTGCCAGGCTCGTCATTCTCCCACCTCAGCTTCCTGAGTAGTTGGTACTACAGGCATACATCACCATGCCCAGCTAACTTTTTTGTTTGTATTTTTTGTAGGGATGGGGTCTTGCCATGTTGCCCAGGCTGGTCTCCAACTCTTGAGCTCAAGTGATCCTCCCATCTTGGCCTCTCAAAGCGCTGGGATTATAGGTGTGAGCCACCACACCCAGCCCAGAGGAGCAGTTGTGTCTCCAGGAGGGATCCTTAGGGAGGAAAAGTCAGTTGGTGGGGCAATGGAGCAGTGTGAGCCAGCCTGTGCCCCATCTGCCCGCCCGTCCTAGACACCAAGTCAGCTGGCTCTAAAAGTAGAAAAGGGACACAGGGTCCAGACAGGCCTGGAGAGAGCAGACCTGGCCCTGGACCCCAGGCTGTCAGGCAGACAGAGGCACATGTTTGGTCACCCACTCTGGGCGGAAGTCCCCTTTATTTGGATTTGCCGCTGGGTGGCTAGATGATGTAGGTGGCCTTCGATGTGGACCAGGAGGGTATCCAGCATGTGCAGGACCCCGCGGAGCAGGGTGTGGTCTGAGATTGGGGCCCGCCGTTTCCAGGGTCCGCAGGGCTCAGTGGTCACCTGCGGATACTGAGAACAGGACCAAGAGGCAGGAGTGAGAATGGAGGGCAGAGAGGGAGGTGCGATGAGGGGCAGTGATGAAGCTGGGGAGCAGGGAGTAGGGTGTGGGGCAGTGCCCAGATGGGATGGGAGACTCAGGGTGACAGAATCACCGAGGGTCTGTTGTGGGCTACAGTGGTCACGGGGCCCTCAGGGGCTGGATGAGAGCAAGAGTTCTAAAGGAGAGAGCTGGGGGCAGGGTGCTGGCTGTGGGTGGTGGACATGGGTTCCACGAAGGTGTGTGGACACAGGGACAATGGGCTGTGAGCTGGGAGTGGGAGTGTGGGAGGCCCACAGGCCAGTGTGGACCCATGGGACAGGGTTGGGTGGAAGATGGGCTCACGGGGCGTACATGGAGGCAGGGGCTGTGGGGGAGAAAGAGCTGCACTCACCTCACCCTTGGTGGCCTGTGAGCACCGCCGCCCCTGCAGTATCTTGCGGCAGATCATCAGCATCGTGATGGTGATCATGACCCCAGCCACGGGGTAGATGCGGCTTGCTCCAGGGCCCAGCCAGTAACCAAGACAGCTCAGGCCACCCCTACAGCCCTCCACGCTCTTTGGCTGACACCCCCAGGGCTGCAAGTCCAGCCCCACGTGGTACCAGAGGGGTCGCAACCAGGCGTGGGTTGGAGCAGGCATCGCCAGCAGGAGCAGCAAGGGCAGCGAGGCCAGCATGTGCAGCATGGCCGCCGCTAGTGCCAGGGGCCGGAACCTGGGCGCCTGGCGACGGGCAAACGCCCCTCCCCCATGAACAGGCCTGGCTCTGAGGCAGCAGGTTCCAGCGAGACCCATGGCCTTTCATGAGCAGCCTGGCCAGAAACTGGCTGTGGTGGGGGGCTGGAGTCCAGGGCTTGAGGAGAATGGCAGACCTGGGTTCTGGGTCCTATTCTCCCAGTGGGCCTGGCTGGCCCCAAACTGAGGGAGCACCTCCTTTTGAAGCTGGGCCCTAGGCTGGGTGTAGTGGCACACACCTGGAATCCCAGCACTTTGGGAGCTTGAGGCAGGTGGATGGCTTGAGCCCAGAAGTTTGAGACTAGCCTGGGCATCATGGCGAAACCCCCTCTCCATAAAAAATACAAATAATTAGCTGGGTATAGTGGAGGCTGAAGTGGGAGGATCACCTGAGCCTGGGAGGTCGAGGCTGCAATGAGCTGTGATTGCACCACTACACTCCAGCCTGGGCGACAGAGTGAGATTTTGTCTCAAGAAAGATAAAAAAAGAAACTAAGCCCCGAACAGTTAAAGAAACTAGTAACTAACAGAAATTTTTTTTTTTTTTAAGAGACAACCCACTGCAGTCTTGACCTCCTGGGCTCAAGTGATCCTTCTGCCTCAGCCTCCTGAGTAGCTGAAACTACAGGTGTGCACCACCATGCCTGGCTAATTTATTTATTTACTTATTTTTAACATTTATCTTGTAGAGATAGGGGTCTTACTATGTTGCCCAGGCTGGTTTCAAACTCTTGGCCTCAAGTGATCCTGCCACTTCAGCCTCCCAAAGTGCTGGGATTACAGCTGTGAGCCACCATGCCTGGCCCCTAGAAATCCTTGAGTTTACAGGATGGTAGATAAGGAAAGAAACAACTTGCTGAAACGCTGAAATTCCCTCTGCTTATAAGATAACAAAACTGTCTGAAATCAGATGGACCCAATATTCCCAACTGGAGTATGCACAGAAAGAGCTTGCTGACATCACAGCCTGAATTTCCACCATGTTTCATAGAAATCCTCCAGAATTTGCACAGGAGACCCATGAGGAGGCATGAAGAGTTAATTGCACATGCCTGACCTCCTGCTTCCTTCTACCAATCACCCACCTACTAATCCCAGTATCTATCCCCTAAACTTTTCTAATAAAATTACTGCCTTAAAGCCAGCACAGGGAGACACACTGAAGCTGGACTCTTGCTTCCTTGCTAGTTGACTTGCAATAAAAAGCTTTTCTTGGCAGGGCACGGTGGCTCATGCCTGTAATTCCAGCACTTTGGGAGGCGGAAGTGGGTGGATCAGTTGAGGTCAGGAGTTCGAGACCAGCCTGGACAACATGGTGAAACCCTGTCTCTACTAAAAATACAAAAATTAGCCGGGTGTGGTGGCGGGCGCATGTAATCCCAGCTACTCAGGAGGCTGAGGCACAAGAATTGCTTAAACCCGGGAGGCAGAGGTTGCAGTGAGCCAAGATCACGCCACTGCTATAATCCCAGCCGCTGGGAAGTCTGAGGTAGGAAAATCACTTGAACCCGAATCTGGTGTCCGGCCCACAACTGTAATCTCAGTACTTTGGGAAGCTGAGGTGGAAGGATCTTTTCAGCCCAGGAGTGAGACCATGGTGGGCAACATAGTGAGACCCCGTCACTATATTTTTTAAAAAAGAAATTAGTCCAACATGGTGGTATGCACCTGTAGTCCCAGCTACTTGGGAGGCTGAGGCGGGAGGATTGCTTCAGCCCAAAACCCAGTGTCACAGTACTGGTTTCTAGCATTTCAAGCAGTGAGTCGTTTTGCTCAGTAATACTTTCACCCTGGCCTTCTCCTCACCTATCAGCCAATCCCTAAAATCCAAACACCTGCAGTGGCTCACACCTGTAATCACACTTTGGGAGGCTGAGGCTGAGGATCTCTTGAGCCCAGGAATTTGAGCCCAGTCTAGGAAACACAGTAACAACCCATCTACGATTTTTTTTTTTTTTTGGGACAGACTCTTGCCCTCTCACCCAGGCTGGAGTGCAGTGGCGCAATCTCAGCTCACCAAAACCTCCGCCTCCCTGGTTCAAATGATTCTCCTGCCTCAGCCTCCCGAGTAGCTAGGATTACAGGCGTGCACCACCACACCTGGCTAATTTTTTGCATTTTTAGTAAAGGTGGGGTTTCACCGTGTTAGCTAGGATGGTCTCAATCTCCTGACCTCATGATCCACCCACCTTGGCCTTCTAAAGCGCTGGGATTACAGGCTTGAGCCACTGAACCCAGCCCCAATTTTTGTATTTTTAGTAGAGAGAGGGTTTCACCATGTTGGCCAGGCTGGTCTGTAACTCCTGACCTCAGGTGATCCACCCACTTTGGCCTTCCAAAGTGCTGGGATTACAGGTGTGAGCCACCACACCCGACCTTACAAACTTTTTTTAAAAAACTAGGCCGGGCGCCATGGCTCAGGCCTGTAATCCCAGCACTTTGGGAGGCCAAGGCAGCCGGATCACCTGAGGTCGGGAGCTTGAGACCAGACTGACCAACATGGAGAAACCCTGCCTCTACTAAAATAGCCAGGCGTGGTGGTACATGCCTGTAATTCCAGTTACTCAGGAGGTTGAGGCAGGGGAATCACTTGAACCTGGAAGGTGGAGGTTGCAGTGAGCCGAGATCGTGCCATTGCACTCCAGCCTGGGCAACAATAGCAAAACTCTATCTCAAAAAAAATAAATAAATAAAAGGCCGGGTGCAGTGGCTCAAGCCTGTAATCCCAGCACTTCAGGAGGCCGAGGCGGGCGGATCACGATGTCGGGAGATCGAGACCATCCTGGCTAAATGGTGAAACCCTGTCTTGGCCGGGCGCGGTGGCTCAAGCCTGTAATCCCAGCACTTTGGGAGGCCGAGACGGGCGGATCACGAGGTCAGGAGATCGAGACCATCCTGGCTAACATGGTGAAACCCCGTCTCTACTAAAAAATACAAAAAACTAGCCGGGCGACATGGCGGGCGCCTGTAGTCCCAGCTGCTTGGGAGGCTGAGGCAGGAGAATGGCGTAAACCCAGGAGGCGGAGCTTGCAGTGAGCTGAGACCCGCCACTGCACTCCAGCCTGGGCGGCAGAGCGAGACTCCGTCTCAAAAAAAAAAAAAAAAAAAAAAAAAAAAAAAAAAATTAGCTGGACATGCTGGCACACCCCTGTAGTCCCAGCTACTCGGGAGGCTGAGGTAGGAGAATTGCTTAAACCCGGGAGGCGGAGGTTGCAGTGAGCCAAGATCATGCCACTGCACTCTGGCCTGGGCGACAGAGCGAGACTCCGTCTCAAAAAACAAGCAAACAAACAAAAACTAGCTGGGGCTGGGTGCGGTGGCTCACGCCTGTAATCCCAACACTTTGGGAGGCTGAGGCAGGAGGATCACTTGAGGTCAAGAGTTCAAGACCAGCCTGGCCAACATGGTGAAACTTCGTCTCTACAAAAATGAGCTGGGCATGATGGTGGATGCCTGTAATCCCAGCTACTCAGAAGGCTGAGATAGGAGAATCACTTGAACCCGGGAGGTGGAGGTTGCAGTGAGCCAAGATCGTACCATTGCACTCTGGCCTGGGCGACACAGTAAGACTCCATCTTTTTTGGGGGGAGGGGGGAAACTAGCTGGGTGTGGTGGCGTGTGCCTGTAGTCCCAGCTACTTAGGAGGCTGAGGCAGGAAGATCGCTTGAACCCAGGAGGTCAATGCTGTAGAGAGTGGTGATCACAGCACTGCACTCCAGTCCGGGGGACAGAGCAAGAGCCGATTTAAAAAAAAAAAAAAAAAAAAAAATCGACATGGCACCTAAAACCTTTTGCTTTCCACCAGGGGCATCACCTCTGTAGGCTGACCAAACTCGCAGGTCCCCCACACCCAGCCTCAGCCCCACAGTCCACATCACAGTTGAGTGAGTGCTCGAAGATGTGGGATCCAAATCCACAGGCAGCTCCCCCACTGTCAGAACAAAGCCCGAAGGCTCCCCCTGGACTGTGAGGTCCCCTCACCCTCTCACCTCAGCTCATGCTGCCCTTGCCTCCCTCAATACCCCCACTGCTCCCAGTGTCAGGACCACAGCTCCCCACGCCTAGAAAGTCACCTTCTTATGGCTGAAGTTTCAGTTCCAGGGTCACCTGCTGAGTCCCCCTCCCATGAGCATCTTGGGTAACATATGACCTCTATCACGTGACCCTGCTTTATTTTCTTCAAAGCATTTCTAACTACCTGAAATTTCCTGTTTGAGATCTACTGCCCTCTCCAACATATAAGCTTCATTCAAACAATATTTACAGAGCAGCTGCCAGGCACCATTTGTGATGCTAGGATGTGGTGTGACAGAATAAATAAAAGCTCTTATTTCCTGGGGCTGAGCTTCTAGGCCATGAATGGGGGTGGTGGGGATGATGGTACCAGGCACCAACACAGGCCATGATAAAACAGAGCCAGGCAAGGGTGTCTCTGTGATTTAAAGGGCAGGGTGGCCTCTGACCATGCTCAGGATGGTGCCCAGACCCCAGCAGAGGGCCTGGCACCTGCTCAGACCTGATGAACAGCAGCGCTCACGTGTTTGGAGCAGAGGACCTGAGCCCAGCATTGTTCTAAGCATTTCCCGGCATTTCCTCATTTATTTATTTTTGAGACAGGGTCTTGCTCTGTCACACAAGCTGGAGTGCAGCTCCCTCCAGCACGATTTCAACTCACTGCAACCTCCACCTTTTGGGTCCAATTGATCCTCCCACCTCAGCCTTCCCAGTAGCTGGGATTACAGGCACCTGGCACCATGCCCAGCTCATTTTTGTATTTTTAGTAGAGATGGAGTTTCACCTGCCTCGGGCCTCCCAAAGTGCTGGGATTATAGGCTCGGCATCTACTCATTTAATATTCACTAAGCAACCCATGAAACAAGAACTGTGACCACTCACGCTCTACAAATGAACAGTAGTACACTGAGGACCAAACAGATCCTAGGACCTGGCCCCTCCCCTGCCATCACTGTGTCAGCTGGCCCAACGCCCCACTGCCTGCTGGGTCACATGCCCAGATGTCGGCATTTAATAGCAGAAATCAACACACACTCCTTGGCTGACAGTGTTCTACCAAGCCCAGGTGATCTATCTGTCACCCATGCAGTGGCATGATCTCTGCTCGCTGCAACCTCTGCCTCCCAAGTTCAAGTGATTCTCATGCCTCAGCTTCCTGAGTAGCTGGGATTACAGGTATGCACCACCACGCCCGACTAACTTTTGTATTTTTAGTAGAGGCGGGGTTTCACCATGTTGGCCTGGATGTTCTCGAACGCCTGACGTCAAGTGATCCACCCACCTCTGCCTCCCAAAGTGCTGGGATTACAGGTGTGAACCACCGTGCCCAGCCCGGTCATGCTTATTCTTAAGCATAGAGTAGCAGTGTGGGGAAACAGCTGCTCTTAGGTGTTCACTCTGTATCCTCCAGGGACTGCCCGTTGGCATCCACACTGCCCTGTGCCTTATCGGATATTCCCGAGAGTGAATTATTCCTGAGAAGCAGCTCTGGTTCCAACTATTTCACAGCTGAGGAGACAGGGAGTGAGGGCTATGCATGGCTGGGGAGAGACCTAAACAGGGGATGCCTCCACAACTCCCCGACTGTGTACCCTGACCTCCCGCGTCTTTCCTACACCTTCTACCCCATCTCACCTTCAGGGCACAGGAAGGGTCAGCAGCCACAGCTGTGGACCACCCACCACCGGGGCCCCACCAAGCCACAGCAGAGCCTGGAGTTGAGCAGACAAATCTTTATTCCTGAGTCTAAATATGCACCAGTTCCCTCCCCGTACCCAGCCACTGCCAGCCTGACTGCAGGCCCTGTCCCAGACCTGGAGCACTGAACTTGGAGTCCCAGGACCTCCTTCCCTGAGTTGTGTGTGTGTACATGGAGGGGACTCCTGGGTAGCACCTGGAGGCGGCCCAGGGTTGAGGGGCTTCTCAAGGGTGCCCTGTCACAACCTCCAGAGGTGCAGTCTCGGGCAGGATGCAGCACGTTCAGAGTCTGGTGACCTGAGCGGGCAGAGGAGGGGAGGCTCCAGTTTCCAAAGGACACAGACCAACCCCCACCCCTAGGAACAGCTTTATCCAAAGACAGCGGGGAAAGCACTGGGCCCACTGGGGACAGAGCCATGGCCACCAGGAAAGACTCCCTGGAGCTGGACCCAGGGTGGGGAGAAGCAATAGATTAACAAAAAAGAGCTCAGCGGGCCAGAGGTAGGCTCACCGAAACAGGGCTGTCGGGGACAGGCCTCGGGTGTTGGAGGGCAAAGGTGACAGCATCATGGACAGAAGCAAAGAGATGCTTCTTGGTGATGGATGCATCGAAGAAGTGCCCGGCCTCAAGCTGGCTGACCACAGGGCCTGTGGGCAAGAAGTAGGCCTCCCCTGACTCTCAGAACCTCCAGGAACTCAACTCCCAGGAGAAAACAGAATGCCCCGACCTCACCACCTGAGGCTCCAGCTGAATCCACATCACTTGTAACCCTGGACTCCTGTCTCCCAGGACACCTCTGACCTCCAGTTCCAGAGAAAGACTTTTTCCTTGTGCTACTTGGAAACACCCTTGGCCAAAAGCATCCTACCCTCTTCCCGGGTCCCTCCTGCTGTTCCCACCCTACTCACTGTGGCAGGCCGCCATGTACACCTCTACCTCGATCTCCCGGAAGTCGTGGAAAATCTGTAGCGGAAAAGGGGGCCAGCCTCAGAGGGAGGCTCAGGGACGTAGAGGGGGGCTCGGGCAGGCTTGGGGAGGGAGTTTAGATGGGGAGCTTTGAGGGTTTGGGGAGTCAGAGTCTCAGAGTGCTCTCAGGGCAAATTACAGGGTCAGTGGGGAAGCTCAAGGGGCCTTGGCCTGCCCCCGTCCTTACATTCTTCAGGCTCTTGAGGCACACAGTGTCCACGAAGGAGAGGGCACCCAGGTCCAGGATGAGGCTGTGGAAGTCTGGCTGAGGCAGGCCCAGGGCCTTCAGTGTGGACCCATCTGGGGCCTTGGAGTCTTCTTGACCATTGGCTGTTGCATCTTCCATCTTATCTCCTGGGCCCACCTGCTGGGGAGCCAGACATGCTGCCAGGGCCACCCATGAGAGGGTGAAGGCAGGACTGGCCACACACAGACGTGGGAACACGCAAGGTCAGATGGGGAGCATGCATGGGACATGTAAGGACACAAACACGGGGGAGTCACATAGGTATGCAAAGATAGGAAGGACAGATGTATGGGGACACTCAGGAGGGCACACCCAGACATGCTCTGCTACCTCCTGGGCCGAGGCTGCACAGGGACATGAGAAAGGACGGTGCTGGGAGACCCTATCCCATTCTCATCAGCCAGGGCTGACTGGGGAGGGGCCCAGGAGCAGGCCAGAATAGACACAGGCATCCACATGAAACACACGCAGACACCTCAGCACCCTGCCCTGTCTGAGTCTCTAAGTTTGGCATCCTCTTTGACCCCTATATATTTTTTTAGAGATGAGGTCTTGCTTCATTGTCCAGGCTGAATGTAGTGGTTATTCACAGGCACCATTAGAGCGCACTGCAGCCCTGAGCTCCTGGGCTCAAATGATTTTCCCGCCTTAGCATCCCAAAGAGCTGGGACTGCAGGTATGCACCACCACGCCTGCCTTTGACCCCTTGATTTTCTCCCATACACCCAATCCCTTCCTCTACCCATAAGCAGACTCAGGGGGGAGTCTTGTGGCATCTACAAATTCAAGGTCTTCATCTAGGCCTGAGAATCTAAGCCTAGATTCTGTGGCATATCATGAATTTCCCTGCAGAATATCTGATCCAGCCCCAACTCCTCCTGCCATTGGCCCACAGCTGCTGGGTCCATGGCACTCCTCATGAGACATGTGGATCCTGCATCTCTGCAGCTCACAGCTGTCCCCTCCTCTCCCACCTCCAGCCTCACCATCACCTTGCAGTCCTCAACGTTGTTGCTCCTCATGTCTTCAAGGCTGGTGTTGACATTAATGGAAACTGAAGCGCCCTTGGAGGAGGCAGCCTATACCAGAGAAGACAGGGAATGGGAAACAGCTGTCCTGGCTGCCATGACCGCCATGTCATGTAGGCCTGGTGATGCCCCCTGGTGTTGGTCAGGTAGGTGGGCCAGGACCAGAAGCTGTGGGACCTGCAGCAACCAAGCTGAAGCTCCTGGAACAGCCATGAAAGGGAAGAGGACTGTGACGGTTCACACTGTCACTGGTTCAGATGATGGGAGAGAAACAAAATTCGACCTAGAGCCTGGACCTGCTAGGGTAGTGAGGCAGGGCCCCTGAGAGCATGAGAGAGAAAGGGGAAGGGATGAGGAGTGAGGATGAGGGAGGAGTCGGGAGGCCAGGAGAAAGGCTGGGGCAGGGAGCAGGGGGCAGCAGATGGGGGTCACCAGACAAAAGGGACCCTGCCTGTTTCTGAAGCTTCTCCTCTTTCTGCAGTTGCTTCAGCTTCAGCTGCTCCCGCTTCTTGAGCAGTTTCTTCTTCTGGGAGATGAGGAAGTCGACATCCACACCGCACTGGAGGCAAACGTCAGAGAAGGGTTGGTGAGCTCTCGGGGAGCTGGGGCCTGACACCCATCCTGGGGATTCCACCTCACCCTCTGCTTCAGCGCATCACTGTAGAAGTCAGCGTTGGCAAAGTACACGGTGGCCGAGGAGCGGAAGACCTTCACCCCCGGGACTTCCTTGGCCTGGGGATGAGGCAGAACTGGTGGTGGCTGAATCTCCTCTCTCTGGGCTGCATCCTGTTCTCCTGCCTTTCCTTCCCTAGTGTGCCCAGTGCCTGCCACCGCCCAGCCCTCTGCTCCCCAGGCTGCAGTCCAGGCCCTCCCAGGGGCTTGGGCCACAAGCCCGGTGGTGTCATCCCCATTCTTGCACCATGCCTCTCCCTCCCCACCTCTCCTGCCCCCACCCAGGCAGCCTTCACAGGCTCTTAACCTTTCTCTTGGGTTTCCAACCCCTGCCTTGTGATCTGTTTTCTGCACCCAGAGGTCCTCCTAGGCTGTCACACAAACCAGACCCTCCCCACCTCCCACCCCATTCAGGTCACAGCCTAGGTCTCTGCTGGGCTCCAGGCCTGCATGGTAAGGGCTGGGCTGCCCCCCCATTCTCTCCCATGTCTCAGACCCCTTAGTTCCTCCCCACACTGCCTAATCGCACTGCACTCATGTTGCAGGGAACAGCCTTGTTTTATTCCAGAGCCCCCCACCTATGTTCCTAGCACTTGGCCCAAGACCTCTCAGGAGATAAATGGATGACTGAGGACTTAGTAACCCCTCTGATCAGATCAGGAAATGCCTCCCTTCCATCCTGGTGCCCCAGAGAGCTGCCACTCTGGCTCTCTGACCCAGGGCTGCTCTGCAGGTGGAGCTTGTGCTATTGACTCCATGACAGACCCCTCTCCAGCCCCAGACCCACCTCTGTCCACTCTCCCTCTGTGCCTTCATACCTCTAGAGGGGGTCGTAGACCCAAACTCCTCCCTTGAAATCCCAAAGACCAAACCAAAGTGTCCTCAGCCCCCAGTGCCCTGGCCAAGTGTGGAACGAATCCACAAAGTCTCATTCTTCCTCCGTCTCCCCATCCACGTCGTCCCGCTCAGCCCCTGCCACTCACCTCTGAGTACTCTGTCACATCTCTGTAAATATCCGTGTCTGGCACCTGCCCCAGGATAGAGTAGTGGGGCCTGTGGAGGAGAGAAAGAATGCAAGAAGAGGGGGCAGAAAAAGGGGATAACAGAGGGGTCCAAAGGAGCCTGAAGTCCCCCAGAGATGTGGGGAAAGCTACGGGGAGCCCTGTGGCACTCCCTCACTAGCTGGAATGAGGGGACCAACATGGGGGACTCACATCTGTGTCCGGACCACCACAAGCAGCAGGGAGAAGACGACCGCAACCATCAGGCCAAGGTCCATGTTCAGCAGGATGGTGGCCGCGAAGGTCACCAGCCAGATGAGCTGAGAACAGCGGGCAGCAGTCGGAGGGTGGTAAGGAGCCATGGGGCTGCCCAGTCCCTGCCCCGGGCTCCCAGGGCACTCACCAGATCTGCCCGATTGGCTTTCCAGAGGGAACACACGTCGCTGAGCTGCCGCAGCATGCCTTCAGGTTCACAATGATGATGGCCGCCAGGACCGCCTGGGGTGGGAACAGTGCCACCAGGGGCCATTGAGGGCACCCGATGCTGTCAACCCTCCCCATCGAGGCATGGCCAGATTAAGCCCAAGCACTCAGGCAGAACCCCAGACACAAACCCCCACCCAGCCCCTGACCCTTGTCTCCAAATCTCACCTTGAAGATCTCAGCCTTGAAAAACAGGACCTAACCTTGTGTCCCCACCCCTTACCTGAACCTAGACTGGCTGATCTGAGTCCTGGCCTGGCCAAGACCTGAAGCCTGGCTGGGTGGGGGCTCACCTTGGGCAGGTCACGAAAGAGTTCCCCAAGTTTGACAATGATGAGGAGGATGAAAAGGGAAGAGATGGCTCCAGCAACCTGTTGGGGGAGGGGATGAGCAGGGGCGAGACCCCCTTCCCCAGGCAAGGCATGTCCACACCCATGCCCACACCCAAAGCCTACCTGCGAGTTGCCCCCGGTGCTCTCCTGTACCAGGCTTCGAGACATAGAGCAACTCACGGGGAAGCACTGGAAGATGCCTCCAATGAGGTTACTGAGGCCCAGGGCCACCAGCTCCTGACGGGGGGCAGTGTGGGTGTGAGGAGACTTCCTAGAAGTCCCACTTCTGTCACTGTCCCACTGTGTCTAGGCCTGTGTATCCTCAATCTCCATCCCCACCAAGCGGCCCCCAGAGACTGGATGCTGTCCCACACGTCCTACTCTCCCATCCTCACTCCCCTACGTGGCCTCAACACATCTGCTGTCTCCCCATGTCCCACCTGTTCCTCCCCCACCCGTTGCTGGCGCCTCCATATACTTGGATGCCTCCTACACATCCTGCATCACCCAGACCTGGTTGCTGTCCACCCGGTAGCCATGCCTCAGGGCGAAGATCTTCCCCAGCGAGATGGCAATGGCGAACCCAACCACAGCGATGGTGAAGGCGCTGCCCACGAGCTTTGAGAACAGCTGGGTGTTGGGGGCCACTGGGGGCACCAGCCTGTGAGAGGCATCTGTGAGGCCAAAGCAAGGTCCTGGCCTGGCTGCCCAACCCTCCCTGACCTGACGGAGGCCAGAGCTCACCCTGCAGAGATGTTGCCCACGACATCTACCTCAGATCCGTCCCTCAGACCAATGCCATAGGAGATGCCTGTGGCCCCGATGAGCTGTGGGAGAGGACAGTCAGGGAGGCAGGTGCTGGCATCATGGTCGGGGGACATGTAAACCACTGTGGGGTGAGGAGGGAGACACTGGGCAAAACCTTCTTCAGAGGTGGGAAAAAGTCACATAGGGTGAGAGACGGGCAACACCATTTCGACTATGGGGAGAGGCTGTCGGGGCAGGAAGAAACCAACACGGGTTTTCTGCTGTGCCCCCCACAGTACCCAAGAACCCTCCCAGTCCCCCTCCAGCTGGCCTTCAAATACAGGAGGCTGCCCACGTGGCAGAGACCCAGACTGTCCTGCCCTTCTCCCCTGCCCCCCACTTTCTGGCCCTCGAACCATGAGCAGCTCCCCGGGTATCGGCATGGGCAGCTGCCGCTGCAGCTTGTCATTCAACAGCTTCACCACCACGAGCACAACCCCAGCCACGGCTGCAGTGACCACCGTGCCAACCTTGCTCTGGGGCAGCTTCCGGCAGACCTCCAGCACTGTCTGAGGAGAGGCCAGGTCACAGCCAGCACTCAAGGCCATGGGGCACACCTACCCCTCCCTCCCCCCGCCCTCACTCACATAGATGAGGGACAGTGGCCCAGAGTGGCTGCTCAGATGGAGACCAAACACATACTTGAGCTGTGAGACGAAGACCTGCACAGCTGCAGCTGTGGTATAGCCTCGGACAAGAGGCTCTGACAGGTAGGTGACCAGGAAGCCGAAGTGGATCAGGCCCAGCCCCACCTGTGGGGTGGCCAGGGGCAGTCAGAACAGGCAGGGGTCCTGGGGTAGCTGATGAGGAGCACAGGGCAAGTGGGATGGGAATGGGATGAGTGGATGGCAAGAGGACGACGATGGTCAGCACTCAGGGGAATGCAGACGGGGCAGTGGCAGGAGCAGAAGTGGTGGGGGACACACACTCCTGACTGTTTCACACCTGGAAGAGGCCGACCAGGACACTGAGTGTGGAAGCCACCTGCACCGGGTCAGCGTCTCTGGTTGTCTCATTGATAGGGGAATCGTTCAAGGTCTGCGGGGCCAGGGATTCTGTCACACTGCCCACCATCACAGACATGACAGCAAAGGTCCCTGTAAGGACGGCATGGGGCAGGTCTGAAGGGGAGAGGACACTGTCCTGCGCTGGAGCCCTGGTCCTAAGAGACAGGCCAGGAGACTTCCAGTTCTGGACAAATGTCCTCAGATTATGGCTGCATGAACAGGGACAGTGCTGGTGGTTCAGGTTTGGCCAGGCCAGGAGTGAACCCTGAGCTCATGGGCCCTTAAGCGTGGCTAGAAATGCTGGCCCTGCCTCATCTACCCTGTCCCACCTGTGTCTACTGGTCCAGGGACACAGAGGCTCTGTGGAGTAGGGAAGAGGTCAGGGCTTGCTTCAGGCTGCTCAGGCCTCTGCCAAGTTCCAGGCCCCTTGGGCTGCCTCGCCCACTCACATCTTCCTGGAGCCAGGGCTATGAGGTCCCCTGCCTCTGTGGTCCTACAGTCAGGGGTTTAGTCCTGCCTGGGTATGACTCATGGGCTAGCCCAGGGATGCAGCACCAGTGCTGCCCTCTTCCCCAGCCACTCCTGCCCTGCTCAGCGCCCCCTCACCCTGCCCTCCATGATGGATGTGGGCATCCTCCTGGAAGGCTAGGCCTGCCTCCACTTACCCACGGAGATGTGCCGGGAAGTGCCAAACAGGAAGTAGACGAAGACAGGGTAGAAGGAGCTATAGAGGCCGAACACGGGGGGCAATCCAGCCAGGAGGGCGTAGGCCAAGCCTAGGAGTAGAATGGTAGCAGTGCGGGCCTGGAGAGCAGATCTTGAAACGATAGGGGAATCCCAGCCCTGGGTTAGGTGCCATAGTTCCAAGGTAGAGGTCATGGCCCCAGTTTTGGGCATCACAGACCACAGGGTTTCCAGGCCAATGCACTGAAGGCGGCTCACCCTGTGGAAGCTGCATGATGGCCACACTCATGCCAGATAAAAGGTCACCTAGGAGCCAGTCACGCACAGGATACCGGGGTAACCAGACCAAAACCGGGAGGTGTTGGAGCAGAAGGGCACGGGCCCGAGCATGGGAGCACCTGGGGACATGATATGAGGGGTAGGTGAGTGTCAGGAACAGGGGCTACCTGGGCCCTGCCAGCAACCCCAAGCCCCAATCTTGGCCTTACTGCAACCAGGTCCGCCACTGGCGGGTCCTAGGTGCTGAGCCCCAGCGCCCCAGCTCCTCCAAATGCTCCTGGTTCAGCAGCGGCCGTTCCATGTGGTAGTCTCGCCTCCGCAGCTCCACTGCTTGTGTTGCAGACAGCAGTGCCTGCGTGTCCCTCGGTCTGGGGTGGCAAGACCAGAGAGAGACAGTGAGGGCACCCCTGGCCCAACCTCCCCTACACTTCCACCTAGGACCAGAGAGTTACCTACCTGATTTTTCCGGGCCCTAAGATCAAGGTACAGTATTCCAGCCCCCAGCTGGCATCTGTGGGCCATATGCCCAAACTCAGACCTGAACTTTGGCTGGTGAGAAAGCCTCTTTCTAGGACAAAGTCCCCCAAGTAGGGACTGCAGGATGATCACTATCTATACCTCCAGCCGAGATGTGGCTGCCCAGTGCTGAACGCTCTAACAGTCCATGTCCCAGGCTGCTCCCTCCCACCACAATCCCTCTCCCCTAGGCAATCCCTGTCCAGTCCCCAGGTCCTCCTCCAGCTGCCCCGGGAGCCCACTGCTGGCTGAGAGCACACTCAGGGAAGGGGTCCAGCAAACCAGGGACCAGGGCTCCAGCTCCTCAAGCAACTCCTTTCCCAAGCCTCAAGCCTCAGATGAGACCCTCCCCTCTAAGGGAAGGAAAGTGTTGGGGCCAAGCTTGCCCTTGGGCCTCCAGCCCCAGGGTCCAGGTTGTACACTGCTCAGGCCTGGTCTGGGGAAGCCAAGGATTGGCTCTCACCTGAGAAGGAGCTCTTTCCAGTGGGAATCTCTCACCTAGAGACGTTCCCACCTGGAAAGGGAAGTACCCACTTGAAGTGGGGGAAAGAGCTCACCTGGGAATAGAAGCTTTCAAGGGCAATCTCACCTAGAGGGATCTCTGACCTACCAGAGAATCTTTACCAGCCAGGCAAGTTCTGACATAGGGGGAATCTTCTCTCTGCCCAGAGGCACCTACTTGAAGTCAGAGAAAGATCCCACATAGGAGGAGAAGACCTAGAGGGAGAAGGTTCTCACTTCCGGGGTACTCTCTCTTAGGGGAAGTTCTGACCTGGGGTGAGGCTCCCACGTGGAATGGGGAAAAGCTGTCACTTGGGAATAGATCTCACAGAGGGATCTTACCTGGGGGAAAACTCTAGCCTGTTGGGGAAGCTTTCACCAGTCAGGAAAGTTCTGATCTAGGAAAAGCCCTGACCTGGGGAGAGGATCCCATTTGAGGGACAGGAACTCACCTGGGAAGGGCCTCTAACCTGGCTGTACTGTTGGGAGTGTGGAGTGGGTGCAAGGAAGATCCTCAGAAACTCTTGGGACCGCTATCTCAAGGAGATCTTAGAGCCCCCTCTCCCTTCCTACGTGAGTCATTCAGGTTTTCTTAAAGGGCTTCCTCCCCCCACAACGTGGGACTCGCGCCTGGAGGGCGGAGCCTTGATCATTGGCCTCTCCCTGTAGGAGGGCAACTGGGGCCAGAAAGGCTGGAGCGCTCACTCCGGGGTCAGTGGAGCTGCGTGGACTCGGGACCCAGCTGAAAGCAGCTAGTCCACGGGCCGCAGCCAAGGACTCCCGGCCCCCACGTACCCCGGCCGGCACATCTCCTGGCCGGGCTCCTCCGCACGCAGCTGCCTCCCTGTGGCCCGGGATGGCCCTCGGGCGGCACACCAGCGGCTTTCCGCACAGCCCAAGGGACTGGGGCCGCGCCGGCTCCTGCCCCCAGCCCTTGCTGCAGAGGGGCAGCCGCCTGCATAAAATCGACAGAGGTAAACCCAAGCGTCGCAAGCGGAGAAGGCCTGCTCCAGCGACGCGCTTGCGCGGGGCCACCGGGGCTGTGCTCTGAACTCACCCCGACGCATCCGCCAGCCCCATGGCTCGCACGTTGTCCGGAGCGGGCTGCTCCTGCTGCTCGGGCTAGAGGCCGCTACGCTCCGGAAGGCGTAGCCGGGACCGAGTGAGGCCGGCGGCGCGCTCCCGGGAGCTAATCCCGGGGCAGGACGGGGAGGCTTGGGCCAATCAGCGCGCTGGGGCGGGACCTAAGTGGCGCGCGCCGGGCGGGGAGAGCCTGGAGAAGAAGGATTTAACCGCTTCCACCCTGGCGACCCGGCCTATGAGGCCTCTCGCTGCTCGCCCGGCCCTCTTCCCCGAGCTGGATGGGACTGCAGAACTGGAACTAAGCACCCGCGCTGGGCTGGCCGTAGTCGCGCCCCGAGGCCTTGAGTAGGTTGGAGCTGATCCCAGGTCCTGGCTCGGCGGAAGGTACTCACGGAGTGGGAAAGGGAAACTCCACTGGCCGGGAGGCCTAGGGGTGTGGCCGGTGGACCCCAGCCTTGACTTGTTGGGGATCCAGGTCTGTGGGGCTTCTCATGCCTCCAGCTGAGAGCGCCACCCTCAGGCTTTCTGAGACTAGGCATGTCTTTGAGATCCGGAGCCCACTATCCCCGAGTCCTCCCCTTTAACTCTGGCCACCCAGGCCAGAAATGGTTGGAGGATCCCCTCTGCTGCACTAAGCATAGCCCGGACATCGCTCCCAGAAGGTTCCTGCGCGGGCCGCCGAGGAGAATGGTGGGGGTCGGTGCTGTTGGTGGGCAAGGCGGGAACTGCAAGAGCGGTTCCTCAGGTTGGTTTCACCCAGGTGAGGGCAAAAAATGCCGGGCCAGGGCTGCAGACCCTGAAGAATTAGGAAATCCTGGTGCCGCTGCCTTGACTAGGGGGGAGGTTTCCCTTAGCACCTTATTCTCAGCACCTGTGCTCCAACATCAAGCCCCAATCACAAGGTGAGGAGCCAGATTTCAAGGTGAAAGAGATCTGCCATGAAATGGGCTAAAAATAGCTGGATATTCTTGGGAGGGGCTCAGATTCCTCCCAAAGGTCAGTCTGGCTTGAATCATTCACAGCTGCCATCCTACCTACCCAGCTCCCAACAAGAAAAGGCAACAACTGTTTTCTATAGAAGTTTATTCCCAAAACAGAGCGCGGCTTCACGGAACAATTTACACAGACAGGACAGAGGGCCGCTGGGCTGGAGGAGGGGAACCCCCCAGAGAGGGGCATCGAGGAAACCTAGGACATAGCAAACTCACCCTCCCCCCCCAGCAGGCCATTCAGCCCTTCAAGAGCTGGGGTCCTTCTGGGTAAGAGTTTGGGTCCTGGCTGGTGTGATTTAGCTCCAGTCAGGGAAGTAGAATTTTTAATCTCCCAGGAAACTGCTTCCCAAGAGTATGCATGGGGTGGTGGGTGGGGAGGTGTCTGCACAGACCACTCCCCAACCCTGCACAGCCACTCTCCCCAGTGGTTAGAGGACGCCTACTCTCAAGGTCTTCTAGGTCTGGGGACTCAAGGCTGACCTTTGGCCTGGGAGAGCTGGGGGTTAGAAAACCCCTCAAGATGGCCAGGTCAGGGTCCTCACAGGTGGGTCCCCCAAGTCCCTCTCCTACTTTCCCTACCTTTCACTTGTAAACAAAGGGGAAAAAAAATTCTCTACTGTAAACAAAGTGTAAAAGCTCAAAGTTTTGAGTTGTAAACAAAGTAAAAACATTTTTTGAATCTGGACTTGTAAACAGTAACAAAATTTTAAAGTCTCCAGTTCTGGACAGCAGACAAAATAGCAAAAGAGTTTTGTGAACAGGGTCATAACAGTCACTTTTCCCTTTTTAAAGGAATAAAGAAGGAGTGGAATGGAGTCACTTCCTGCAGCCCAGGTGCCTAGGGCCACGGAGGATCCTGTAAACATAGGAGGCAGTGGCACCTACATTCTGGGTCTTGAATTCCCTTGTTTCTGCTCCCTTTGCTCACCTTCCCACCTTAACCTTCAGAATCAATTCAAGCAGGGGGCAGTGTCAGGGAATCAAATGGCACCACAGACAACTTTTGTTCGCTGCAGGGGCAGGTGAATGACCCCTCCACCGACCCTCTGCAGGAATGTCTGACTAGAGGCCCGAGCCCCTCCCCGTGGGAGACAGGGAAGCCTTGCTCTGTAAACACGACATCAGCTGCTCCACCAGCACCCCACAGCATCAGTCCTAGGTCATAAGGCAGTAAGTGGCAGGGACTCCACATAATAAACACACACATCCACCGGGAGGGGCGGCATGAGTGAGCCCCCATGAGGAAGTCAGACGACCCCTGTTTCCAAGACCAACCCCCAGCCCCAGAAGTTTGGCCTTTGGGGCATTCAAGAAGAAGCAAAGGACAATTCTGTGCTTTGGGCCCCTGATGATACTCAGATCAACTTGGGGGTAGAATAGGGGAGGAAGGCATATGTCCCACCCATCTGAGTCCACCCCAGGAAGAAGAGAGATATGAGCCATAGGGTTTGCTCAGGACCCAAATGGGGTCAAACTGCATCTCTTCCTCTATCTCCCTCCCCCTCCCAGCCCAGCCTCAAACCCCCCAGGAGACAGAAAAGCTGAAAAATAACATAAGCATCTCTCTGATTACAAAGGTACAAAACGTATAAAAGTCTCCCTCCAGTCTCCCCTCTCTGCACCTGTCACACGCATGCTCACAGATGCGCATGGAGCCTCAACCCTGCCATGCCAGGGAGAGCTGGGGCACCCGCCACTGGGGAGCAGGAGGCTGCCTTGGGATCCGTCCCCACTTCTGGAGTCTCTCCTGTTAGCCTAGATCCTCTGTCACCCTCAGCTGTTCCTTGTCCACGCCGTCGTCCCCTCAGGAGTGACCCTCACTTCTGGGAACTCTGGAGGCACATGAGGAAATCAGAGATTGATGCCCAGAGGGCTCCGAGTCAGGCAGCTCTGGACTCCCCCACCACATTTGGCCTGGCTGTTCCCCTTGCCTCCACCATTGCTCTTGCCTCTTAGCCCCCAGCCCCTTCATGCCCACTCTGGGGTTCTCAGAGTCCTTCATTCCATGCCCCTAGATTCAGCATGGCTCCTTGGCTGCCCAGGTCTTTTATCTGAGTGCTTCAAGAGCACCTACTGTGTACAGATGCTATGCTGAGCACTTGACAGATACTATCTCATAGGTTTCCACATCTCAAAGAGTTTATTACTACAGACTCCTTTACAGATGAGAAAACTGAGGTGCAGAAAGACTTGCGTCTGCCTAGGGTCACGCAGCTAGTGAGGTAAGACAGAGCTCAAACTCAAACCTCTGTGACTCCAGAGCCTGAACCCCTGCTCAGTCCCTAGTCTACCTCCCAAACAGCCAGACCCCAAAGCTAGACTGCAGGGGGACCCAGGCAGTGGGTTAGCCCCCTCTGGTCCCTACCCCGCAGCAGCCCTCAGTGCCCAGGCCCCAGGACCCCCAAACCCCTGCTCTTTCTTCCTTTGTCCTCTCTCTGCCCTGGGTCCTGGTCAATTCTGTTGGTCCCCTGCCCCACCCCAGGGCTCCCTTCCTCCCCAAGCCATCTCTTACCCCACAAACCCCCAGAGCCTGACCCAGCTGTTTCTCCTCCTTGAAACTCAACTCTCTTCTTGGGTTACAAGACCTGGCAGCTCCTGGTCCTTCCCCACTCCCACCAGTCCCTCTCAGACTCCTGTGTATCCAGCTACTTCCTGGGTCTACTACTTCCTGGGCCTGTCTGCCACCCCCTTCCCCACAGATGTTTCATAGGCATCTGAGATGAACCAGGTTCCAACTCAGTTCCTGTGAGCCCCACCCCAAAGTGTCCACAGACAGGAGGAACTCAATATTGACTGAATACATCAATGAATGAATGATTTATCCTCAACAAAGCAAGCTCTTCAGCCTGGTATATCCTGGCACCACTTCCAGCCTCTCCTTGTCCTATACGACCCCCTAGGCGAAGCTTCCCAAGCAAGGCCTCCTGCTCTCTTTCTTGCCCCTTGCATATTCCATGTCATCTCCCACTTCTAGGCCTCAGCTCCTGCCCTCCCCTCCACTAGCTCAACACATTGGAAGGCACCTATTTCTCCTTAGCCTGGGAGGTGCTGGGAAGGCTGGCTGGCCCCAGTCACACAGCCAGCAAGTCACTGCTAGTCACAACCTCCATTTCTTGCCAGATTCCTGTCCCCAGCCTGTGGCCCTCTGGCTGTGCTGGGCCTGGGGTAGCCCATACCTGTCTGCCAGCCCTCATCCCCTTCTGTGGCAGAACACAGGGCAGGGCACACAGGAGGTTGCCCTAAGCTGATGAGGGTGCAAGCAGGTGGCTGGACCATACTTACTCTGAGTCTGGCGACAGCTCCGAGATGCTATGAGATGTGGCGGAACGTGGTGTGGAGGGCCCAAGCACAGAGGCTGTAGCAGAAGGTGTGGCAGTGGTATGAGGGCCCAAGGGTGTGCTTGAAGATTGCACGGAGGAGAGGGCCGAGGAGTTGAAAGAGGCAAGGATGGAGGAAAGAATGTCCAACTGCTCTGTGGAGGGGCCATGGCTGGGGCCACTGACCGGGTCCTCCCTAGCTCTGAGCAGCTGTGGGGGTGGCCCAAGGGCTTCTCGTGAGGGGTGCCGGCTAGGCACCTGGTCCAGCCGCTCCCGGGAGTTCGAACTCCTAGACAGAGAATCCAGTGGCCGGGATGGCAAGAGGGGGTCCCTTGAGAGTTGCCGCTGGGGAGACAGGGACAGAGGTGGGGGCTGTGGATCAAGGTCCCGGGTGCAGCGGGGCGGGGGCAGTGTGCTCAACCACTCTCGAGGCGCCCCTAAGTCCAGCGCATCCCGTGACCCGAAGCGGCCAGCCATGGCACCAGGGTAGTCCCGGGGTGGCTGCCTCCGTGGCAGGGTGCTGCCCCGATCTCTGGGCTCCAGTCGGCCCGGTGCAGCGTCCATGCATTCCTGGGACCCTGGCCGGCTCAGGGGATGTAGAACAGGGTCAGGGGCCTCCTCTAGTCGCTCACGGCTCAGTTGCCGCCGGAGGAGCAGGTCCAGCTGTTCTCTAGAAGAGTAGCGGCTGGCTGGCTGTGAAAGACTGCCTGTGCCCCTGCCAGCATAGATGCGACCATAAGAGGCAGCTGGCACAGCACGGTGGCCCAAGGTGGCTGCACGGCACCAGGACAGCTCAGGGGCGCCTCGGGTCTGTGGCACCAGTGGGTATTGCAACCGGTTCTTCAGGATGCCTATGAGAGGAAGAAAATGGGGGGCAGGGTGTGTGTGGGAGAGGGAGGGCAGGCAGGAATTCCTGAGTCTAGGGGTGTGGCAGCCCTTGGGATCCTTCCAACACAGGGTTGGGAGCAGGAACCCCTTGGGGAGCAGCAGAGGCAACCCTGGTGGTCCCAGAGAGGCAGTAGGACAGGGGTCAGAGTGGAAGGGCAGTCATCTTCCAGTTGTGGTCCCAGGGCGGGGGGAAGGCGGGCAGGTCCCATGGTGCAGGGGATGGGGCAAACTCCCTGAGGTCAGAAAAGGGGCAGCCCTCAGATCCTGACAATGCAAGCCTGGCTGAAATGCAGGAAGCCCCTGTGTTGGGCAGGAGCAGTCCCCAGGGTCCCTGTGATGCAAGGGTGAGGGCAGAAACCTCTCTTCTCCGGGTCCCCATAAGAGCAGAGTGGGGGGCAGACATCTTCCAGATCAGAGCAGGAGCTCTGGAATCTGGGTGGGAGGCCAGGGGGAAGCAACTCCTAGGGTCTCTGAAAACAGACGGGCTGGTGCAGGAGTGGTCCCCTGTGGTCCCCCTGTAGTGCCGGCCAGGGTAGAGGGGGACAGAGAATTCCCAGGTCAGGATAGGAGCAGTCCCTGAGGACCATGAAACAGGCTAGAGAAGCAGAAGCCCCCCAGGTCAGAATAAGAAGAGCTCTCAGTTTGGGATGAGGAAGCTGCAGTCCCTGGGCTCAGGGCATGAGCAGCCCCCAGCATTCCTGTAGTGCGGGCCAGGGCTCAGGGACTGTACCTTTCCTCTGGCGCTGGGCCCGGCCCAGAGAAATCTCATCCCCACTGGTCAGGGCCGGGTCTGGCTGGTTGTTGTTAGCTGCATCCTTGTTGGTGTCCAGCCCCAGGCGCCTTTCAGAGCCCCAAGTCTGCAGAGCACAGGGGGCTGCCTCGCACTCCCCCAGAGCTGGCCAGTAGGACAGGAGGTCATTGCCATCCACATCTGTGGAGCCAGGGCAGGTTACAGGAGCTTCTGGGTTGATCCTGGTGACTCATGACCCCTGACCCTAGACCCTTGAAACCCTGGCTGTTCTCCTTGAGCAGAGGTGGGAACAGGAGGATATCTCCTAGAGATCAATGGGTGGGGGTGACTGGTGAACCCCCTCCCCTTAACTGGAGGTGGATAGAGACTAGAAGTCGGGGAACCTGATGGCTGAGGGGTCAGAAAGACCAGGCTGAACCCCAGCTGCAGGAAAGATGGGGAGCTGGAGGGATAACAAATGGGGCATCCCTTGGTCACCCAAGGGGTCAGAGGGCGCCTGGCACCTTTGGGGTGGGTGAGGAGCCTCTCACTCTGGGCTGCCCGGCGGAGTGGCTGTTGGAAGCGCCCCCGCGTCCGGCCATTGTCCTCGCTTTCTGAAGATGGAATGGAGAGACTCCTCTCCTCCTCCAAGGACAGGTCACTGTCGGAGTCGGAGTCTGCGCCTGGAGTTGGGAAAGTCAGAAGGACTTTCAGAGGTAAGGGACTTGGAGATAAGGGAAGTTGGAGTTGAGGTTCTAGAGGTGGGTACGGCAAGGGGGTTAGGGTTGGGGATGGGAACCTGGGCAGAGCTTGGAGTGGAGGTAGAAGCAGAAGGGCTGGGACTTATCAGAGGGAAGGACGAATCAGGAGTGGATTGGGAGAACCAGGGCTGGAGAGGTAGGTGCCTCCTGAGGCAGGGACCTTGGGGGAGATTGTCCCACCCCAGTCAGCCACTGCTCCCAGTATGGGGCAGAAGAAAAGGGGATGGGGAGAGATCCTCTGCCTCCCTCCTCCCTGCCCCAGGCCCCAACTCCACCAGCATCTCGATGGAACATGGCCACGTCCAGGTCAGTGGGGCCAGCATGAGCCTGGAGGCTGTGGTCAGTGTGGTCAGCAGCTGAGCCATGTCGAACCAGGACATTGTCCCTGGAAATGCAGGAGCCCCCCCGCCATGAAAGAGGGATGTGATGGGGTGCCTTGGAGGCTGGAGTGTCTTTGAGTGCACAGCCAGCTGCGGGTGGAATGGCATCCCTGGGTGTGTGGTGGGAAGCATTTAGGGCAGAGGCAGAAGCAGGGCCCCAGATGGCCGAGATGGGTGGAGCCACCCACCCTAGGACCTGGTCATGCCAAGCCCTGGTAAGGTGGGGCTGGACTAAGCTTAGTGTGCCCTCACAAGGAGGCCCTTCCCCTCACCTGAGGTAGCTGCGGCCCCGCTGGCTGTCCTGGTCCTGGGTCCGGCCAGAGCGGGCGCTGCTCACAGAGGAGACGGTGGAGGCGCCCAGAGTGATGCGGATGAGGCCACTCTCCTCAAAGAGAGCCGTGTTGTTGTAAGCCCCAGGTCCCTGGGGGTGGTGGGGACAGAATGTGAGCCAACCCTGAAGCAGTCTCAAACCCTGGCTTCTCAGGGCCCCCATCCCGACTCACCGTCCCAGGTGCTGGCCTTGCCTCCTCGGGCACTGCCTTCCTGCCCAGACAGGCTGGCGTCCAGGCAGCCCGAGCGTCTGCATTCAGCACGCAGAAGAGCAGCAGCGCCGCCAGGCCCTGTGGGTCAGCGAGGGTCAAAGCAGGGTCGGCAGGGGTCAATCAGGGACCAGTATAAGTCACTGTGGGTCAGCAATGGGGGTCAGTCACTGCAGGCTAGCGTGGGTCAGTGAGGAGCCCATGCGGGACTCAGTAAGGGAGTCGGGGAAGGTCAGCAGGGGAGAGGCCGGAGCAGCAGGAGTGGCTGGAGTCGGTCAGGTCGGTGTGGATCAGCAAGGGCCCGGGAGCCTCGGTGTTGGTGAAGGTCAATCCAGGATCAGCACTCAGTCTGGGATCAGTGCCTAGGTTAGAGTCAGCTCCAGGTCTGGGGGCAGCAGCTAGGGCCAGTGTCTGGTCTAGGGTAGTACCCAGCCTGGCAACAGTTATCGAGTACCAGTCAGCTCCAGGCCTGGGGTCAGCATCTACCTAGGGATGGCCCCAGCCTACTGAAGGCCCACCTGGTTCTGGGGCGAGGGAGGGGCACCAGAGTCACCTGGAGGCCGCAGAGGCCTGCATGGAGGTAGTGGAAGGCCAGGATGCTGTGGTTGACTGCCAGGAGCCCAAAGAGCCAGGAGGCACTGACCAGCAGAAGGAGCAGGAAGGAGCTGCGAAGGGTCCTGCTGTGGGGACATGGGAAGACAGGAGGACACGCAAGGCTCATGTAGGGCTCATGCAGGGAACACGGGATGTAGGGCTCATGCAGGGAACATGGGAGGACACACGGGCCACACACGGAACGTGAAAAAAAGGAACTCACATGGGAACATGGAGGTCTCTAGAGGACACTAGGGGAGATGGGAGGTCCCACAAAGAAGCAGGAGAGCAGTCAAAGGGCCATGAGGACACGTGGGAAAAACACAGAGGTATGGGAGCCGCAAGGGAGGGCATGGAAGACAGGTGGGAACACACAGGGCAGGGGGCCAAGTGAGCCACCCAGGCCATGGGAGACTCTGGGGGGACCAAGAGGACAAGGAGAGACAGCAGGGCAGAAGCACATGTGGGCCCACAGTATAGTGAGAGTGCCAGAGAGGGACCGCAGGTCAGGGCAGGTGTGACTTCATTCCTTCATCCAGAACTTGGAGCCCAACCTGCACCAGGGAAGATCTGGGGGGCCCAAACCCCACCCAGGAGGACCTGTCATCCTGAGAACCCCCCTTCCTCCAGCCAGCCAACTCACAGTGCGGAGGTCTTCTTGGCCTCCCTCTGCCCTGTGGAGCAGGATGTGCGAGCAGCAAGGAGAAACATGGTCCCGTTCATCTGGACCCACGGCCGGACATGTGGGGCCGGGCAGGGCAGAGAGAGAGAGAGAGAGAGAGAGAGAGCGAGGCAATGAGAGACAGAGAGGGACTAAGATTCACAGAGAGAGACAGAACCAGTGAGAAATTCACACGTATACACACACACCAAAGGATAACAGAAAAAGAAATGGAGAACCAGAGAGGGACTGAGAGAGAGATGCAGAGGCATGGACAGGCAACTGAATCTCTGACCCCCCGCCCCCATCTCCATGCCAGTTGAATGGGGGTGGTCACTGACCAGAGGACAAAAATGAAGGCCGAGCCCAGGAAGCCTGCAGAATGCCATCTGGCTGCCCTCAGCTGACTCCACTGCACCTCCGCACCCCCGTGAGGGAGGGAAGTACAGGAGGGACACCAAGTCCAGGGCACTCACCACTATGACCAGGACAATAGGGCCAGCAAAGCTCCAGATGAGGGGCTCATGGACTGAGATCCAGCAGAAGTCAGGGTTCCCATAGCCCTCAGGGTCCAGGCCCACAGCAAGGCCTTGGGAAGAGAAAGGGTAGGACTGAGGGCGTGTGTTCCAGCGCTGCTGACTAGCCCGTGTATGGGAGAAAGCAGGGGTGAGGGCAGAGCAGCCCCCCCATGAATAGATGGCTTGGGGTTTGAGGTTGGGGGTCATGAGCAGGAATGGAGACAGGGTCAGGGGTCAGGCCATGTGATGGATGGAGGTTGGGGGTCACAGCCCTCACCCAGCAGCACAGCAGGGACGCCCCAGCCCAGGGCATGGTAGAAGCGCATGGCGCCACGGTCCACATTGCGTGGCTCAACCTGCATGCGGTAGAGGTGCAGCCCCTGCACGAAGAGCCACGCAAAGGTGCTGAGGAAGAAGTAGTGCAGGAGGATGGCGACTGCAGTGCACACCAGCTGAGGGTAGGGGGCGCGTGTCAGGACCTCTCCTGCCTCACCCACCTCTGACCCCTACCCCAGGCATCTGCTTCGCACCTCTCACCCCTAAACCACAATATCTTACCCCAGCACCCTGCCGAAAATCCTGGCCCCAACCTGAGCATCCCTGACCTCTGACCCTGAGTTTTGGCCCCAGGCCTTCTGGGCCACTAGGGTCATCGGGACACAAGTTCCCTGGCCCTGATCCTGCACCTGATTGTGGGTCCTGTGAATCCCCAGCAGGAAGAGGAGCTCTGCCATCCCCAGGGCGGCTGCCACATTGGCATGGATCCCACGCACATTGGACTTGAGGCTGCGCAGGCTCAGCAGGACGGCTGTAGTCAGCACCAGCGCAGCTACAGACACAGCCACGACCACGTGGGTGAACACAGCCAGCAGCTCCAGGTCGCCCTCCAGCCTCTACAGAGACCGGGATGGTTGATGAGCTGTTGGGCAGAATCCCCGTGTCCCTTTGACCCCCCACTTCCTTGGGACACTGAACACAGCCTCACCTCACGGGGAGAGGCATCCATGAGGACCCCAAAGGTCCCTGTCCGGCTGCAGCGACACCGTGCATGGGACCCATTCCTGTGCACTAGCTCGCAGTCACGTGCTGTCCACACACCATGCTGCTCCGCCCTGCAGCCACAGGGCAGTTAGACACAACTGTGACCCACTCTCAGGCAGGGGTTTGTGAGAGATCATGGGAAGGGCTGAGGGTGTCTGGAGTTGGGGTACAGCATTCCTCATGGTTCGGGTTGCATGACAGCACTAGTGGGGGCCCCAGGGGTAGACAGGGACTATTAGTTGGCCTCCCAAGGGCTAACAGGGGACCAAGGGTTTCCAGAATGGGGGTCCTCACAGGCCAGGTGGGTCCCACTGCACACAGATCGCCTTGCTCCGATTCGCTGTCTGTAGCAGGCGAAACTCTAGGCTGATGGGGGACTCCAGGACTCCCCTTAGGAAGTTGCGTCCATGGAACACAGCCACGCTGACCACTGGGGAGTTCATGACGGGGTTCTGGGGAAGCCTGGGGAGACACTCATCTGGGCTTGCACACTGCTGACCTCCCCACGCGCACCCTGCTTGCCTCACCCCGTCTTCATGCCACTCACCAGAGCTGACCCAGGGTCTGGGATGTCCCCAGAGTGGAAGTTGTTTGTAAGAATCCTTCCAGCCTCTGCTGGGCTGCTGAGGGGCTGAGCAGCTCCAGGGGACCTGCAACTGTTTGCCTCTGATTGCCCTCCCTCCTACCCCCATCTGACCACCATCAGTCAGCCTGTCCTTGTCTGTCTCTGTCAGCCCTTTGGTCTGTCTGTACCTGGCTCATGGATCCCTCCTGTGTGTGGCTCTGTGTCTGTCAGCCAGAGGCTCTGCCACTCTGCACAACTCCAGAGAATAAGATTCACACAGAACCCAGCAAGGACGGGGCTCCCTGGAGCTGTGCTCCTCTCTGTGTCTTGTGAACCTATGCATCTACCCACCAAAAAAGGGGCTGCCGGGCTGAGAAGTTCTCAGGAAGCTCAGGGGTGAGGGGCCTGAGTACCTGGCACCTCGGCGTTCCGCCTGGAACTGGGCAGGGAGCAGTCCCCCCAAGGTGCGGTAAACAAGGAGAATGATAATGGAGATCCCAGGCTCTGGCTCTGGCGGGGCTGGTGGGGGGACCACACTTGAGGTGGTGGAGTTTTCCATGCTGCTGCTTGTGGGCAGAACTGCCAGGAGAGGAGGAGGAGCTTCTGTCAGTGACCTCTGACCCAAAGCACCCACCAACCCAGCTCTGAACCTGATCAAGCATGGGGGTCTCTTCCCTACGGGAGCAGAATTGGAGAATGCAGGGAACAGGAACCCAAAAAGGAACAGTCAAGGCCTGGGAGGGATCATCTATGATGAGGGAGAGGGTCTGACAAAGTGAAGGTGTGGCAAGGTGGAGGGTGGAGGGGAGATGTGGGAGCGGGGAGGGTGGAGGGTGGAGGGAAGATGTGGGAGGGTGGAGAGGAGATGTGGGAGGGTGGAGGGGAGATGTGGGAGGGTGGAGGGGAGATGTGGGAGGGTGGAGGGGAGATGTGGGAGGGGAGATGTGGAGGGTGGAGGGGAGATGTGGGAGCGTGGAGGGGAGATGTGGGAGGGTCTGACATTGGGGAGGTCTGGAAAGGGGAAAATTGGCAGGAGGGCAACATGGTATCTGGTTGGGGGGACAGAGAGACCAGACTTGGCCCAGGGGTCCCCCAGGGGCTCTCACCTTCAGATGGGGATAGCCATGGGGACTGGGAAGGCAGCAGCACATGGGTGTGAGGATCCCAGGCATCCTGGCCCCGAAAGAGGTTGCTATGGTAGCGGGGGTAGCGACGGGCCCCCCGGGGAGAACTGGGGTGCTCCATGCGGTCAATGCTGAGCACTACCCGGGAGAAAGAAAGGGGAGACCCATCATGGACCTCTCCCTCCTGCCAAGGGTTCTACTCCCTTTTACTCGCATTCCACACCTGAGTCCCACAATCTGTTTTCCATGCTACCAGCTCAGAGCCTGTCCCTACAAAACACTGAGGGTGGTGGCTGAGTCTCCTGCCATTGACATTGGCATCGATAGCCACAGCCCCTCAGACCTTCAGGTATCTGCCCTTTCATGGCCCCCTGCCGCGCCCCACCCCACCCACAACGCACTGATATTAGGCGTCACCAGCCCCATGGGATTCAGGTATGTGAGTTCCATATTCCTTGCGAGCGTGGCTGCATAATCCTCCAGGTGCCTCATCAGCCCTGCGCTGCCTGGGGAGCCCCCAGGGGCCCGCTGCCCCAGTGCTGCCCACAAGTCCCCCGTCTCTGGAGCAAGCAGTGCAGAGCCGGCCCACAGCAGATTCTGGGAGGATGGAGATAGAATTGGGCTCAGCCAGGTGGTGAGGATGTATGAGGGGACGGGGCAGGCATGAGAGGTCTGGACAGGTGCTCAGAGGGGCCCCAACAAGCAAGGGGGTGGGGCTGGAGAGGACAAGGGCAGAGGGAGAGCCCAGGTCCTTCACTTCCCAAGAGGACAGCAAGGGCCTGAGCTGGGGATCCAGGGGCAGGAGGCTGGGAGCTGGGGGGCTAAGGCAATGAGAACAAAGGGCACAGCCCCACCTCATTGAAGTGGGCGTCCTGTGTAGCTGTCAGCCCGAAGCCCTGCTGATGGCTCTCGAAGGCCAGCAAGTGGGCCAGCAGGCGGGCAGTGACTCGAACATCTTGGCTAAAATAGTGGTCAGTGTGGCCAGTCACCTCCCGTAGCCGCTGAGCCAGCTTCTTGGCCTCCATGGTATCCAGTGCCGTCTTGTTCAGCTCTAGGCCATCCAGCTGCCAGGACAAGGAGATGGTTGCTCTGTGGTCCCTTAGGCCTTCCTCCAAAGCCTCACAGGGAGAAAGCCTTGCCAGATTAAAGGGCAACCAGGAAAGTCTCAGGAGGTCAAGGGCTAGGGTGTGGTATCTGGGGCCCACCACAGGCCAAGGAAGGTCTTAGGTTGCAGGAAAAGGTCTGGGCAGTCTCACCAGCAGACTGAGCTCTCGAAAGGCAGGGGAGGTACAGTTGAAGAGGTCGGGCTCCAGCCAACCCTGGGCCTCATCACACAGCCGCACAGCAGCACCTGGAGGCAGGCAACCCCTGATCAGGCCTGGGGCCTGGATACCTTTGCTGAGGAGATAACCGCAGCACCCTCTCCTATCCTAGGGGATAGTCAGAGTCATGAGCATCTACAGCTGCACCCCTGGAGGTAGCGGCCCAAGCCCAGGTAGGCGCCAGCTGCTTGTCAGGCAATTCCTGAGAGGGCTGTAGACCATTCTCAACCAGCAACCACACAAAGCACAAGACTGAGGCTGCACACACTCACCCATGTGGGCCAGGACAGGCTCATAGACATGTCGGTTCACACAGACACACACCAATGCTCACCAATTACACACACACAGATGTATGGACCAGACCAGCACACAGACACACAATGCTCTCTTGCACACACACAAGACATGCCAACACAGAAGAGGGCTTCTAGGAACATCCAGTGACCAAAGTCAGGTGGGAGGATTCTCACATAAGTTTTAACTGCCCCAGTGGTTACTTTGCTGTCATTTCTCTCCCTTGTCTCTGGGGTTGGGATGGAGGTTGAATGAGAATTGACTTGGATCTTTAAAAAGTTTGTAGCTACCAACAAGAGAGAGCCCAACTTAATCACAGAATCCCCTCCCTGCAACAGGTTCACAGACACGTGCACAGACACAGAGACACACACATGAGCATGCGTACCCGGACAATCTCTGTCCAGCCACTGCAGAGACCTCAAGCAGCAGGGAGTGTTCTGAGGGGACCTCAGGCAGTGGGGAGGGGCCCCCAAGCAGCAGGAAAGAGCTATAGGGTCCTCAGACTGAGGAGGGATCTTTCGTGACCTCAGGCAGTGGGAAAAGTCCTATGGGGACCCCAGGAACTGAGGAGGGGTCAGCAGGGTCCTCAGGCAACAGGGAGGGGTCTCTGAGGATCTCAGGCATCAGAGAAGGGACCCTGGGGTACTCAGATAGCCAGAAGGGGCCTGCAGGGACTTCAGGCAGCAGGGAAGGGTCTGCAGGGACCTCAGACAGCAGGAGGTATCTGCAAAAGCTCTGGCAGTGGGAGGGGGCAGCGCACCTGAGCAAACACGTACCCCTTACCTGCACCCCGCAATCCTGCCCAGAAGCCAAGAGAAACAGATGGAGGCTCAATGAGGGTGTAGGGAAGGGCCCAGAGCCCCTAGTCGGTAGTGAGGGGCCCACATGGACTCCCACCCCACTTCCACCTCTTTGCAGGAACAAAGCCACCCAACTCAGGAAAAGAGATGGCTCTAGCAGTCAGAGGACAGGCCCACCCCCACCCTCAGTGATGTCCTCTCCCCCCACATACTCACCCAGGGCCCCCCGGGGACAGGGCACTATGGCCAGGACACCAAACTTTGTCTGGGGCCACCACACACCAGATCTCAGGGACTTGGGGCAGGCATCATAGAGCACTAGAGAGAGAAGAGGTGCTGAGCCAGGCAGTCAGGGTCCAGGGCAGGTGACAGCCATGCCCACTGCCCCTCCACCACCCACCCCAAGGCCCACTGCCCGCCACTCCTGCTGGCTTCTCAGGAGCTGACCTGTCAGATTCTGTGACAGGTCAGCAAAATACTTAGGGCAAAGGTAGGGTTCCCTGGGTGTAAGTGGTCTCCCTCAGGAGAAGCTTCCAGAGTCCCCAAGGAGCCAAGTGTGCCACTGATACATGATGGTGGCACACTGGAGCCAGCCCTCTATGGGTACAGCTGGGTGGAGCCTGCTCACCCCGGCAGCCGCTGGCTGTCACCTCTGCGAAGGGACTGTCACAGCTGTTGCACTGGCGGCCAAGGGCTCCTGGGCGACAGGGGCACTGCCCGCTGTGGGGTGCACATGAGCGCGAGGTGGAGCCCACAGGGTAGCAGTCACATGGGAGGCAAGAGTCACTGCCCCGCGGTCGGTAGTGGAACTCCTGTTTGAGGATGGGCCACGGGCCTGAAGTCAGAGGTCAGGGCTTGGGGAATGAGTGGAATCAAGGACAAAGGGTCAAGAGAACAGCGCTCACGGGCCAGAGGACACCTGGGCCATGCGTGAAGGCAAGGGAGGGGTCATGGGTAAAGGATGAGAGACAGCAACTAGGTCACAGGACACAGGCAAGAGGTTAGGGCCCAAGTCAGGTGGCGGAGGTCAGCAAGCTGGACAGGAATTACAGATTGCGTCCAAGGAAGGGTTAAAAGGCCAGGGGCCACGCGCACCTTGCAGTGACACTGCCCATTTGTCTTGTTGCAGTTGGGATCAAAACCTTTGTGAACATCACAGTTGCAGGGGCCACAGGTTGGGCTCCCCCACCAGCCCCGTGGGCACTGCTGGTCCATCCTGAGGGTGCATAGCCAGGTAAGATGCCTCCATGGTATCCCAGTGACCCTCCCTGTCCCTGCCAGGTCTCCCCATCGCCTCAGCCCCAGCCTCTTACCTGTGCTCACAGTGGTGCCCGAAATAGCCACCCACACAGTCACAGGTATAGCCGTGGGGAGCTCCCGGGAGATGCCGGCATGATCCCTGGTTCTGACAGGGGTTCAGGAGGCAGGCATCCACACAACCTGGGCCGTAGTAACCTGCAGATTGGGTCAGAAAGCTCAGGACCCTGGTCACAGAGCATAGAAGGAAGCAGGCACCCGTCCCGAGTCCCTGCCTCCTTCAGGTTCCCCAGTCTTCATCATGGGCCCCTAACACCTGCCCAGGTCACCCTTCCCCCAACCCTCTCAAGGCCCACCTGGCCGGCAGATGCAAGAAAAGGTCTGCCAGAGGTCCCGGCAGTCGGCGTGAGGTGGGCAGGGCCCAGAGGCACAGGCGTTGGTCATGACACAGCCAGGCTCCGCATTCACTCGGTGGCTGGGGGGTAGCAGGGCCGGGGAGCCAGAGGGTGTGGAGCCAAGCCACACCCCCTATGGACACACAGCCAGCAAGGGGTGAGACTATGTTAAGGCACCTCAGCCTCAAGTACTGCAGAGCCAGCCACCCTGTCTGATGACCTCTGACATGCAGTCTTCTGAGACCCTCAAAAAACCTAGGCCTCAAAAATATCCCCAATTTGGTACCCCGTGGGACTCTAATTGTACTGTTTCTGACACAGATTCCTAAAGGCCCTTGATAATCCAAGCTAGACTCCCACCTCCAATGCCACAGAAAGGCTTGAGCTAGCTCTCAAAGCTGGGTCATTCACCCCCTCGCGCCAACCCCCACTTGAATGCTGCCTTTCAGGTCCCAAGGAGCCTCTGACCTCTGACCCCTGACCCTAATGCCCCATATCACATTCCCATGCTGACCCCCACCTGGATGCAGCCGACCAGACCCTGAGGAGCCTCCTCTGCACTGCCGGGGGGCAGGCCTCCCACGTGGAGCTGCTTTACCTTCAGGCCCTGCAACTCGCTCCCCACCGCCATGGTGTCCTGGAGGAAGGGGGGCAGTCAGCACTGCGGGAGAGGGGCCTGATGAACCTGTCATAGCCCAGAATCAATCTTGGCCTTCTTCTAGCCCTTCTAGACTGCCCCCTCCCTCCTGGACCCACAGCAGACCTTAATATTGCTTGCTTTTGACCAGGGGTGGGTAGAGACTGGGGCAGAGACTAGAAGGGGCTTCTAGGAATCAGGCAAAGTGCTGGCTACAGAGGTTCCCCAAGACCAGGCCCCAAATCTGGCACAAGGATGGCCTGAGAGTGGACCAACCTGGCTGGTGGGGTGGGCTCAGTGCAAGGATATATGGTGGGGAACTGGGGGGAGAACATCAGACTTGGTGCAGTGGAGGGAACTGAGAGGAGCTGAACTAGAGGTGGGGTCAAATAAGGTGGATCTGGTTGGAAGGCTGAGAACAGACTACCCTGGGGTCAGAGGCCAGACCTGGAAGAGGCTAAAGTCCAGTGAGACCATGAGGACATGGTGGCCCCGCCGGCCACCTGGTTCCTCCTGCAATTCCAGCCGCAGATCGTGCCACCGGCCATCACTGACAGTCACCTGGTCCAGAAGGAGATGGGAAGCACGGCCCGAGCCCCTGGTCACTGTCACAGACAGTAACCCCCGATCTAGCTGTGGGCAGAGATGCATAGCCCTGGGGTTAGAGCCCCAAGTGGGCTGGGACTTGGAGGTGAGATCAGAGGGCTCAGAGGTCAGAAATATCAGAGATCAGAACAATGGGGTGAAGGTTATACCTGGCACACAGGGCACTGTGCCAGGGACATCATGTTGCTGATATGGTGTCAGGGGGCAGAGGATAGGACCAGGTATTGTGGGTGGGTTGGTGCAGCTCGCATGAGAGAGAGCTATGCTGGAGCCCTGCACCTACAGAGGATATAATGATGGAAAGAGAATCAAGGGCTAGGGTCCAGAGCAGGGTCAAGTGTGGTTGGGACATCTGGCAGAAAAGTATGCTGTGTGACCAACCTGAACCCACAAGAATGTCAGTGGTGGTGTAAGAGACTGAGAACTGAGAGTATAGGGAGGGTGAGCAGAGTGGACACACCTGACAAAGGAGCGTGCTGTGTGGCCCAGCCTGCACTTGCATCAGGACCCCCTGCGTTGCCCGTGTCCGAAATGCCAACCCCAGGTACCATGGCACAGACACAGCCATGTCACTTCCAAAGTTCCAGCTCAGTGTGCCGTTGCCACGGAAATGGTGGGGGTGGGCCATAGCTGAGTGGATAAGAGAAACAGGGTTACAGTCCCTGCTCCAGGAGCAGATCTAACCCTGCAGGCCCCCCCCACCCCATGCTGCCCACTTACTGAGCCGACAGTCTTTGCCACCGAAGCCCACAGGGCAGTCACAGCTGAAGCCACCCCAGCGCTCCAAGCAGAAGCCACTGTTCTTGCAGGGGCCTGAGTCACAAAAGTGTAGCTTGGCTTGGCAGCCTGGGAGAGGAAAGACATGAGAACAATGGTTGGGGGGCACAAGTGCTGGACAGGACTTTAGTGTCCAGAGGGGCTGAAAGACACCAAGATCTCAGCCCCATTTTCTTTCGATGGGTGGGGTTGGTAAGAGTCAGGCCCTAAAGTCTGGGTTGTAGCATGGTGCTTGCCACCCAAAGAGACTGGGTTGAAGTCAGATGTGGAGTCACCCCATGGAGTCCTCTGCTCCCTCCCTATGATGGGGACAGGGCCATGGGCTGGGCTGGGCTGGTGGAAGCTTCAGGCCTACCTGCCATGGTGCCATTATTTGCGACAAAAGCCGCCATGTCCACTCGGCGGCCATCAATGTGTAGGTCCCGCATACAGCCGATGAAGTCCTTATGGGACACGGGGAAGTTCTCGGGGAGGTTGGGGACACCCCCCAGAAGAAGAGGGCCCGTCAGGTCCAGGGACCTGGGGATCAGGGGTTTGGGTCATTGGTAGGACTGGGGCCAAAGCAGAGTTGCTCCTGGGGGGCCACAGGAAGCAGGGGATAGGACCCAGAGGGTAGGGTGATTGAGGGAGGAAAATAAGGCCAAGCTGGGGAAGGAGTTAGGGTCTTACTTCAGTTGGGGTGCAAAGGGGAGCTCATGATGGGCCGATGGTCTGGGGAAAAGTAGGTGAACTGCAGTTAAGGGCTATGACGAAAGAGTGAGGCATCTGGCTGGCTGGGGAGGGGATGGAGACGTGAAGAGTCTGGGGACTGGACATGAGATTAAGGGACTCGGAGGGGACGTGGGGCATTAGTGAGACTGGGGTGGGGAGGTGGAGGCTTTGGAGGACTGCCTGGGGACTGTGTGTGGGAGGTGGAAGTCTGGGGTGGAATGCAGGATTGGGGGCTAGGGTGAGCAGGCTTTCAGGGTCTTTGAAAGGAGAAGGAAATCTTGGTGGTTTGGGGGAAAGATGGGAGAGTTTGGCAGGATGGGATGAGGAATGGCATGTGAAGGGTTGGAGTGGGCTTTGGTAGGCAGGGGACAAGGGGACCAGGGGCGGGGGCCTCACTTCTTGGAGCTTGTTTGCACACCAGCAGCCGCACATGAGTAGTTGCCAATTTCAGCACCAAACTGCAGAGCCACGGCCACATCACAATCATCCACGCTCAGCACAGCCACCTTGTCCTTGGAGGGGCCCTGTGCACCCCCTAGGGCATCTGTCCGGGGCTAAAGACCCAGGCACACCAGTCAACAGTGCCCCTAGTAACCCCCGAGGAGCAGAAGTCAGCATCCCAACTCCCCTCATACCCGATGCCAGGGATGGTCCCCACCTTGTTGTAGTATTTCAGATGCACTGTATGCCATTGCCCATCACTCAAGCCCCCTGGAACTGTGGGACTGACCACTGTGTTGGATTCACCTGGAGGGGAGACACATGTAGAATCATCAGGAGCAGTGGAGTCGCCCCATCTCACTCTAGTTATTTTTTTTATTTTTATTTTTATTTTTATTTTTTTTTTTGAGACGGAGTCTTGCTCTGCCACCCAGGCTGGAGTGCAGTGGCCGGCTCTCAGCTCACTGCAAGCTCCGCCTCCCGGGTTCACGCCATTCTCCTGCCTCAGCCTCCCGAGTAGCTGGGACTACAGGCGCCCGCCTCGTCGCCCGGCTAGTTTTTTGTATTTTTTTAGTAGAGACGGGGTTTCACCGTATTAGCCAGGATAGTCTCGATCTCCTGACCTCATGATCCGCCCGTCTCGGCCTCCCAAAGTGCTGGGATTACAGGCTTGAGCCACCGCGCCCGGCCTCACTCTAGTTATATAAGCACAGCCACTCCCAGGGCCACCCTGGATGCATCAAATCAGTCCCCCATTGGTGACTACAATGGCTGGCCCAGAGTGCCTTTGAACAGACAGGAGAAACAGACTTCTTGGAGGGAGGGACCTTCCCACAGGGAAGGACAAGGAGCTAGGTCTTCACTGCTTGTATGGCGTGGAGTGTGTGCTCAGATGCACAGTGAGGCAAACCTGAGGGGACTTGGGCCCTACGTCCTCCAGCACACATGCACCCTCTCGCCGTCACATCCGGGGCACCCACCCGTGGAATATGTGAGCCGCACTTGGCCAGCCACGAGTTCCAGGGCCAGGAAGTCGTGCTTCTCGTTCAGGCGCCCGTTGTAGAAGAGTAGCCCGCTCTGCTGCATGGTGGCGAACCTGGGCGGGGTGGGAGGGGGTTGCGGGGGTGGGGGCGTCAGGAGCAGGGTACCACTTCACACCCACCATCCCTGCGAGGAGAAGGGGCTAGGGCGAGAGAGGAAGCGAGAGGGATGGCGGGACCGACCGAGGGAACGCGGGTGCAGCGAGGTCAGGAGACCCTGGGCGGGGCGTCAGGGGAGGGGCGGTGTCTCGTGGGAATGCCAGTACAGGGCAGTCAGGAATCTGAGTCAGGGCGGGTAGGTGGGGGCGGCGTGGAGGCGCTCAGACATGGGGCGGGCACCTACGAGAGGGACAGCGTGAGGTGGAAGCGCTGCCGCAAGCCACGAAACATGACGAACGAACTGGGCGGGAAGGAGCGCGCAGCCACCTCGCAGCGCGGGCCCTCGAAGGCGCCGCCTGCCGGGCACTGGCAGCGAAAGCCGCCGTTGGGCGCGTCGGTGCAGGTGCCCCCGTTGCGGCAGACGCCCGGCACGCAGCGGCCGGCCTCGGTGTCCAGCTCGCAGTCCTCTCCTAGGGGCCAAGCCGCGGTCAGAGGCGATCACGCCCACGCCCGCCCCTGCTCTGGCCCCTTCAAAGACCGCGGGCCCAGAGGCCGGGTGCCAAGACCTCCGAAAGGTCGAGCTCTTCGGTGGACACGCCCCTTCCGTCTGGCCCTGCCCCGCGGCGCCGCCCCCTCCCCAGTCTCATTGCCTCCTCGGCGGCTGCCTCTCCCTGCCAGGCTCTACGGCTTCTGGCCTAACCGCGTCCACACCAGACTCTGGCCTCAGAAGTGAAGCCCAGTACTCACTCGCATTGCGGTCCCGCCCCCAGCCTTGGCCCGGCTCCCTGCTCACCTGTGAAGCGCGGGCGGCAGACGCATGTGTAGCCTCCCTCGCGCCGCGCGCAGGCTCCGCCGTTGCGACATGGGTTGGAGTAGCAGAGGTCGAGCTCGGTCTCGCAAAAGTCTCCCGTGAATCCGGGCGGGCAGCGGCAGCGCAGGCCAGCGATGGGCTGGATGGGTCGGAACAGCGTGGAGGCCGAGGCCAGGAAGGGCGCGGACGAGTCAAAGCGGAGCACGGACACGCATTTCATGTAGTTCTCACAGGGCTCTCGCAGGCACACGTTGTCGTCGAAGGGCAGTACGTCGAGCAGGGAGCGGGCCGCCAGCGCCGCCCGGCGCACATACAGCTGCTCCTGGAGCTCCTCGGAGCTGAACCAGGGCCCCGCAGCGCCCGCCCCGGCCCCACGTGGAGCCAGCGCCGAGAAACTCACATTGAGCACGGTGCCCCCTACGTCTGTGTCGTTCTGGATGTTGAAGATGAAGACGTCCTCAGCGGGCGTAGCGAGCACCGCAGCCACGCCCTCGAGGAAGCGGCCCAGCAGCGGTGACAGGAAGCGCTCCTGCCACATGTTCTCAAGGCGCACGGTCAGGCTGTTGGCCAGCAACTCCTCCGTGATGATGACCACGCGCAGCACACACTGCGCCGTCACGCTGTGCAGGCCATCTGCAGGTGGGGGCAGGGGCAGTGGTCATCCTGGGGCCAGTGGCCGCCCCTTCCTGGGACAAAAGAGGGCTGGGGCCAGTGATAGCCTAGGCCCCCAGAACCTCTAAGACAGCAGGCTGACCCCACCAGGACACAAGGGAGTCTGGGGCTAGTGACCACCAGCTCCTCCAGCATCAAGGTGTCAAAAAGCCGCTGCTTCCTCCCCCAACCCACAATACAAGGAGGGATCTGGGCCAGGGATCAACCAACCCCACACAGTGCCCATGGGTTAGCAAGTCACTCCCCCAACAGCACTCAAGTACCCTGAGTACTCAGTAACCCACACTTCCCCAAGTTATCATGGTCAGCAGGCTACCCCAACTCAGGACACAGAGAGGAGCTAGGGCCACTGGCCATTCATTCCCATTCACCTTCCCCTTCTCCCCTCCCCCAGCATAGCATAACCAGCAAAACATCCCCTACAGAAAACAAGGGTTCCAGATCAGGAATCACCTATCTCCTATTTTTGGTCAGCAAATTGCTCTTCCATAGCACTAGAAGGGGTCCTGGCCCAGTGAAGTCTCAATGCCATCCTCCAGAATCCTGGGTTATCAAGCTCCAGGAGGGTCTTGAAAACACACACACACACACACACACACACACACACACACACACACCAGCATTCTTGAGTTAGCAGCCTGCTCTCTACTCCAGACCTGGGTCCTGTGGTTTCAGTGACCACCCTAGAAATGAAGGTGAGGTGCTTAGCTGCCTTGTTCATCTTGTCCCCACACCCTAGCACATACTGGGTGGTCAATGAGGAGAGACTGTTGAGTGAGTTGAGGGATAAATGAAGGTTGTGCCTTCTCAGGCAGTGCCAGGAGTCCCTGCTCCAGAACTGAGGAATGAGCACCAGTAAAGCCTATTTCCCAACCTCTGCAGCCTCCAGTAGGCAGGACTTCAAGAGCCTCCCCACCTGCACTCTCCTATTATGGAGGGGTTTGTGAACGACTGGAGCAGATGGAGCAGGAAAGAGGCAGGTAGACCTCTGGACATTGTCCCAAAGGTCAGGGTCTCAGCCCCTATGAAGCCACTCCCCACCTGAAGCTTCCATAGTAAGCTGCTGTTCCTGACCACTCAATTATTGGTCATTTCCTGCACAGATGGGGTAGGCATCAGACTGGACCCAAAGTAACCCTTTGTCTGAACATGGGCATAGCGTGGACTGACTGGCCCACACTGGCTTTGCCTGGGACCTCCAGAGGATTACCCCAGGACCGCTGATCTTTTGTCAGGAGGGGAGCTATCCCTAGGTAGCAGGCAGTTCTTTACAGGCTTTATGGGGTCTGCTAGATGCCTTGGAATCACTGGGATTCTGTGGAGATTATCCAGGAACCTAAGCAGAGAACCTAACCTTGTGAGGTCTATGGCAGATCTTGTAGGGTGCAAGAACCCTACCCTTAAGGGGTTCTTGGAAGGCTTAGAAATCCCTCTTTGGTATGAGGTGCCCTGTGGAGTCCCTGAGACCTAACAGGTTGGGGTCACTGGGTCACTTGCCTGCCCCCTGCCCCTCACCTGTGACAGTCACCAACATGGAGGCCACCAGTGGGCGGTTATTGTCTAGCTTTCGGCTGAGTCGCAGCTCTCCACTGGTCTGGTTGACCACCAGCAGCTGAAGCTCATTGCCACGCTCAAAGGAGTAGAAGAGGTGGTCAGAGACATCGGGGTCATAAGCTGGGATGCGCCCAATAATGCCCGAAGGGAAGGTGTCCGAACGGTTGGATACATAGTTGTTGAAGAGAATCTGGAAGTTATTGAGCACAGGGCTGTTGTCATTCTGGTCAATCAGGCGGACATGCACAGTGGCCCGGCTGACCAAAGGAGCAGATGTGGCCTGCACCACAATCACATATTCTTGGCGAGCCTCATAGTCTAGGTCAATGAGTGCCGTCAGTTCTCCAGAGAAGATGTCCATTTGGAACAGCTCAGGAATGTTCCCCTCCACAATCTGGTACATTATATGGGCATTGGGGCCTTCATCAGGGTCCACTGCAGTGATCTGGGCCACCACTGAGCCCACAATGCTGTTCTCTTTCACCCGCACCTCAAACTCCTCAGCTGGGAAGACAGGTGCATTGTCGTTCACATCCTGCACCGTCACCTGGATACTGACTGGAGTCCGGAGTGGGGGTACACCTCTGTCCACTGCATAGGCAGTCAACTCATACACTGACACTGCCTCCCGGTCCAGCCGCCTCACTGTACGAACAATTCCAGAGGTGGGCTCAATGGTAAAATCTCCATCCCCGTCTTCACCATTCTGGAAAGTGTACTGGACCCGGCCATTGGCATGAGCATCCCGGTCGGTGGCTGAGATCTGCAGGACACTGGTGAAAGGTGGGGCATCCTCAGAGACCAACCCCGTATAGTGGGAGGCTACAAATTGTGGAGCATTGTCATTCACATCATTGACCATCACCTCCACATAAGTAGTGTCTGCCTTCTGTGGGATACCATTGTCCCGAGCTGTGATAGCCAAGGTGTAGGTCACCTGGTCCTCATAGTCTAATGGGGCCTGTAGTGTAATGGCCCCTGAGTCTGCATCAATGCGGAACTGGGGCAGGTTGTCCTCCAGGAGATAGGTGATACGAGCGTTCTCACCCATGTCATCATCAGAGGCACTGATGACCACTATGGTGCTGCCCACTGGCCGATCTTCATTCACATTCACTGAGTAGTGGGCACTTTGAAAAACTGGCCGATGAGTGTTGGCATCTGTGATGTTGATGTGCACATAGCAGTGATCATGAAGGGCCCGGTCAGATGCAGTTAGTACCAGCTTGAAGTAGCGTTCCTGTTTGTAGTCCAGTGGCAGAGCCAGAGTCACCAGACCCACACCCCCCTGGGTGCTGATGGCAAAGCGATTCCGGGTGTTGCCACCTGTGATCTGGTAGCTGATGGCACTGTTGGCATCACGGTCTACTGCGGTCACGCTGACCACACTGGTGCCCACAGCTGCATCCTCATTCAGTCGTAGGTGGTACTCCTTCATTGTGAACTCAGGCCGATTGTCATTAACATCCAGCACAGTCACTGTGACACTAGCTGAGGCAGAGAGTGGGGGTGAGCCATGGTCTCGAGCCTCCACACCAAAGAAGTAATGCTCCACAGACTCACGGTCCAGGGGACCACTCACAGAGACCCAGCCAGTGGCGCTGTTTATCACGAAGGGAGTATCAGATGCCACACCAGTTAGGGAGTACTCCAATCTGGCATTCTCCCCATGGTCTGCATCGACTGCCTGAATGTGGATGACTGAGTGACCCAAGGGAGCATTTTCCAAGACAGAGACTTGGAAGGGCGTGCTGACAAAAATAGGAATGTGGTCATTGATGTCCACCACTTGGATGCTGGCCAGGCCCGTGTTGTTGGACAGTGGTGGCCGGCCAGCATCTTGCGCCCTGATGCGCAAGGCATACTCTCTCTCTGCCTCGAAGTCCAGAGGTGCCACCACCTGGATCTCACCAGTGAGGCTGTCGATGGCAAAGTGGCCACGGCTATTGCCACTGATGATGTTGTAGTGCACCAATCCGTTGGCGTCCTTGTCCCGGTCGGTGGCCGTGACGCGCAGCACCACCGTGTGGGGGCGCACATCCTCGCGAACCTGCGCCACGTAGCGCTTCTCGCTGAACTGGGGAGCGTTGTCGTTCTCGTCCAGCACAGTTATGTGTACGCGCACAGTGGCCGAGCGCGGCCCGGGCTCCTGGCCCTGGTCGCTGGCTTCCACCACCAGCTCATAGCTTTCCATGTGCTCGCGGTCCACGCGGCCGCTCGTACTGATGAGGCCGGAGCGTGGATCAATCTCGAAGGCGGCGGCAGCTGCAGCGCGCGCAGCTGGCGGCCCCACGAAGCGGTAGCGCAGGTTGGCGTTGGGGGGCGCGTCGCCGTCAGTGGCACGCAACTGCAGGATAGGGTAGCCCTCCTCCACATTCTCGCGAAGCGTCTCCCGGTACTGCGCTTGCTCAAAAACCGGCGAGTGGTCGTTGCGGTCAGCTACTGTCACGGCCACCATCGTGGTGGCCGAGAGGCGCGGCGAGCCGTGGTCCTGCGCGGTCACACGCAGGTAATGACGCTCCATGCTCTCGCGGTCCAGAGCTGCCGCCGTACGGATGAGGCCACTCTGCGGGTCGATGCTGAACAGCTCCAGAGAGCGGCTATTCATGAGCGCCGCCAGCGAGTAGACTAGGCGCCCGGCCTCGCCGGCGTCCGGGTCCTGTGCAACCACGCGTAGCACAGCGGTGCCTGCTGCTTCATTCTCCGGCACCAGCGTCTGGTAGTTGTACTGCGGAAACTGCGGGTGGCGATTTGCGGCGCGACGAAAGCGTGCCCGGTTCGCCGAGGTTATTTTCCTGGCTTCAGGACGGGCCGGGATTCCCGGGGGGCGCGGCCCGGGGCGCTGAGGGAGGAAGCGGCGGCGGAAGAGACCCCGGGAGCGCATGCGCTCGGGCGCCGGCTTGGGAGCTGTCCGAGACTCGCGGGGTGCTGAACCTGATGCAGGAGCTGTCCTCGCCGTGCGCGGTGCTGAATCCAGCTCGGGGCCAGATCCCGAGGCCCCTGGAAGACAGTTCCGCAGGGGGGCTGTCCTTTCTGCTCCGGATGTCGTGGCTCTCTCGCCCTGACCCTTGCTCCCTGTTGCCCATAATTCCCCACAGCAGCGCGCGGTGCCCACTCTTTTGCGGGCGCCTGTCCCAGCGTTCCGCTGGGAGGACACCGGCTTGGGACCGTGGTGCCGAACCAAAAAGTCTGAAGGGAGGGGTGAGCTGTTCCCCGAGCCCGGGACACCTGAGGACAGAGCCCCTGGTGACAGACTACCTCTTTGCAAAGGTCCTGTCTGCCCGCAAGAGGAGATCTCTGGGCGCCAGTGTAACATAGACCCTGGTCCCTGTCCTGTCTCTCGTTCGCGGCTGCCCAATGGCTGGACGCCGTGTTCAATCCCCAACTCCTCGTTCGGCTGCTCAGGGGGACCTCGACTGTTCCGGGCGCTTTGCCTTCCCCCTCGGAGCCCCACGAAGACAGGCTCCCTGACCCCCAGTCCAGGCCCCCCATCCTCCCGGACCCCGGGAGACTCGGGACAAAGAGCTAAGGCTCCGCCACCGATATGCGGCCTTAGCCCCGTAGTGGCAGCTAACCCCGGGTCCCAGCCCTGGTGCCCACCGTCCCCCAGCTCCTCCTGGCTGAGGGGGAACAAAGAGAGGAGAAGGAGCAGAAGTATGGGGGTCGACCGTCCCCCGAGACCCCTCCACGGCGGCCGTCTCGCCATCATCCCCCGCCTCCCTGCACGGCCTCCACCGCCCCCCGCCCCGGTCCGGTCCTTGGGCTGGCCCCGCCGCTCGGGCCCCCTCCCGGGCCCCTGCCGCCGCCCCGGGCCCCCGCCCCTCCGCCTGTCTCTCCGCGCCCCCGCCGCCCTCTGGGCACCATCTACTTCACGGCCGGAGCCCCTCCGGCGTGCAGCCCCAGCTTTTTCCGCCCCCACCACAGCATCCCCGACGCTGCTGCCGCCTCCCGCCGCTCCAACATGGCTCCCGGCCGCCCTGATGGTTCACTCCACCTCTGCCCCGGCGCCCGAAACACGGTGGTACAACCCATCGCGCATGGCAGCTCTGAGGACGGAAGCTCCTGACGCCATCTTTATTGAGGACGTGAGCGCTGCTCATGGTGCTGAACAGAGCACCGGGGTTCGCCGCCGTTAGGTCCGCCCTCCCCACTTTCGGCCGCCGCCCTCATCCACCTCCCTCCTTCTAGGGCGCTGTCCCAGCTCTGTCTCTCAGTCTTTTTATCCCCTTCCAGATCTCTTGTCTCCCTTCCTGACCACTAGTTCTGAACCGTGTCCCGGATTTTGGTCTGAAATTTTGGTGCCCATGAGCGTTCTCATGGTTCTGGGAGCGGGTACTGTGTGAAATCTTGGGGTAGAGGGGACGATGGCTGGACAGGGATCTGGGGTGCCAGCACCTCGAACAATTGCTTTAACTATCCGATCAGCTAGTTTTATGAAACCTGTCGCGACCACCTGCTTGTCTGGAGCGCCCCTGCGGAGCAGGAACCGGAGATGACCCTCCCGAGGCGGGAGCAGAGGACGAATTCTTCCCTGCCTTGCCTGTCTCCAGCAGTCTCCCGGGCTCGGGGCCCCTCCACTGGAGGCTGCACACCCTCCGAGGCTGAGGGTCCCGAGTGCTCTGGGATGCCACGTGGAGCCCCGCGTTGCCCCATGGCTGCGGGCCCCGCTTCTTCGGATCTCCGCCCCTCGTCTGCCACGACCGCATCCCTTAACCCCTTGAAGGGACTGACACAGAAACTCAGTCCTCCCCCCACCCTCAGTGCATTCCAGCTCTCCCTAAGTAACTCCTGGCACGCGCCGGTCTCGCCAGGCCAATGGGTGGACCTGGCGCAACAGACGTCACAAGAGGAGCGGAGGCGAGGGGTGAAAGCGGAGCACTCCAATCAGAGATTCATTGTTTCTATTGGCACAATGGGAGGCTCCGCCCCTCACGGAGGACTCGTCGCATGGGCGAGGGGGCTCCAGGGGTTGTCGGCTAAACGTGAGAGATAGTCCGGGAGGTACCCTATACGGACTGGCCTCCAAAGGCAGAATCGATAACGAGATGCAGCGCGGGGTGCAGAGGACGCGGGCATCCCGACACCACACCCAGGAAGAGGTCAGGGCCGGGACCCCAGAACGCTCCACAGGGTGCGGCTCCCGCGATGGGGTGGATCCTGGTTCTAACCGGCGAGGGACTCCCGACCAAGGCCTCTGGCCCGCCCCGAACGGTACCTATGACATCACCATCAACCAATCAGTGGGCGCATTCTCTCGCCCCTTGATTTCTCCGCTTCCGGGAGGCGGGGCTCCTGCGGGTCCCACCTCCCGAGCGCCCCTTACGGCTACCAAGGACAGGCAGCAGGTCTCCAGTTGTGCCCTCTCCCGTCTACGAATCTGAGGACCTCCCGAGGATCAGAGCTCTGGGCCAGATACACGGCCGGGGTTCCCACGGGTTTGTGGGTGGGGGTGGAGGATCTGCAGAGGTGCTTAGGGCTGAACTCCTTTGAATGGGAGCCAATCGGTGCAGGGGCTGGAGAGGCGAGTCCCCCAGAGTGGTTTTATGTAGTTATTTATTTAGAGACAAGGTCTTACTCTTTCGGAGTGCAGTGGTGATCACAGCTCACCGTAGCCTCGAACTTCCCAGGTTCACGCGATTCTCCCACCTCAGCCTCCCGAGTAGCTGGGACTACAGGTACGTGTCACCACACTTGGCTAATTTTTGCATTTTTTGTAGAGACGGGGTCTCACCACGTATTGAACTCCCGGTCTTGAACTCCTGGGTTCAAGCAATCCGCCCGTCTTGGCCTCCCGAAGTGCTGGGATTATAGGTGTGAGCCTGGCAACCCAGAAGTGGTTTTGACAGCACCAGCGCTTTCTGGGTCCACAATCTAGTGAGTAGAGGGCACAAAACCTGACGCCACAGAGGGAGACGGGCTCTGCTGGGGAAGGGTGCTAAGGTCCCAGAGGAGGTGTCTGAGTCACCTTTGAGACCTGGCAAGCCTTCTTGCATAAGATGCCCGAGCAATGCCTTGAATGACCAAGGGGGCATCTGCATCTGCAAAGGAAGGGCAGGGAGGGATAGGGATGGGGGGTGGGCAAATGTGCAGAGGCATAAAGGGACTATGGCTGAGGGAAATCAAGCCCTGCCCTCTCACCTACAGGGCTGGCGCTGGCCCCAGCTAACACTCCTTTTGGAGAGCAAAGCTCCTCACTCCTGAGCGGTGAGATCGATTGCAGATCGCTCTCCATGTTGCTCCCTGCTGTGTGTCCCCACTGTCATCCTCCCTTTGTGGCTGTTTTGTGGAGCCCCACTCCTTCCATCTGCACTCACCTCTATGCCCCAGCCCCAGTGGCAGTTCCCAATGCTCCCGGTAAAAAAACAAAAACCAAATGTTGGTGATAGTGGTGATGGTTCTTCTCTCCACCTCCAAATCTTGCCCTTGCCTCCTAATAAGACCCTTAATGTGGTTTAACCTCATTCTTTTTTTTTTTTTTTTTTTTTTTTTTGAGATGGAGTTTCACTCTGTCACCCATACTGGAGTGAAGTGGTGTGATCTCGGCTCACTGCAACCTCCACCTCCCAGGTTTATGCGATTCTTTTGCCTCAGCCTCCCAAGTAGCTGGGATTTCACGCACCCACTACCATGCCCAGCTAATTTTTGTATTTAGTAGAGACGAGGTTTCACCATGTTGGCCAGGCTGGTATCAAACTCCTGACATCTAGTGATCTGCCCACCTTGGCCTCCCAAAGTGCTGGGATTACAGGCATGAGCCACCGTGCCCAGCCTATCCTCATTCTCTTATCAACTCCCAACTAGAGGTCCACCCAGGACCTAGATACCTGGATTTGAGGCTCTTGGGGGGCAGATGGAGGTATCAGAAGACCAGAGGGTAAGGTTGTGGCAGATACTGCCTGCTAACACTTCACAGCGTCTTTCCTTCTCCTGCCTTTTCCACCCCACCCTGTGTTTGTCTACTCCCAGCCAGGTGTACCTTTCCAGGAGAAGACCTGGCCAACCTGTCCAGCTCAATTATTCAGCAGTTCTTTGACCTCACTGAGATCTTCAATCCATTGTACATCATCTCAGCTATTGACCTGTGCCATTAGCCTTACAGAGTCCAGTGCCATGGCAACTCCCTGCCCTGTTCTTCTTAGACAAACTTGCTGGGTTAAAATCTAACCCCAGTTAAAACAGACTATGTATTCTTTGCCTCTAGCGCAGCAGAACATTGCTGGAGGAAAACAAACCACCATGATAATTGGTCTCATTTTATATTCATGACCACAAGCCTCAGTATTATATTGGAGGGCCTATCCAGTGCAGTAGGGCAAGAAAAATAATAAAAAGTTATGAAGATTGGAAGGGAAAAAAACTCACTCCCAAGCAGTAGGATTGTATATGTAAAAATTTCAAAAGAACCTATACGTAAGTTGTTAGAATGAGTTCGGCAAAGTTGTTGGACATAAGATCAATATATAAAAATCAGATGTAATTTCTGTATGTCAGCAACAATTAGAAAATAAATTTCTTGGCTGGGCGTGTTGGCTCAAACCTGTAATCCCAGCACTTTGGGTGGCCGAGGCAGGAAGATCACCTGAGGTCAGGAGTTTGAGAACAGCTTGGCCAACATGGTGAAACCCTGTCTCTACTAAAAATACAGAAATTTAGCCGGGCGTGGTGGTGGGCACCTGTAGTCCCAGCTACTCAGGAGGTTGAGCCAGGAGAATCACTTGAACCTGGGAGGCAGAGGTTGCAGTGAACGAGAAAAACAAACAAAAGAAAAGTAATTTCTTAAAAACAATGATGTTTACAATAGCATCAAGTAATATCAAATGCTGAGGAATAAACCTAATGAAAGATGTGCAAAGACTACATACACACATACAAAAAAACTATAAAACATTATTGAGGGAAATAAAGACATAGGCCTGGCATGGTGGCTCATGCCTGAAATCTCAGCACTTTGGAGGGCCAAGGTGGGTGGATCCCTTGAGGTCAGGAGTTCAAGATCAGTCTGGCCAACATGGTGAAACCTCATCTCTACTAAAAATGCAAAAAAATTAGCTGGGCATGCTGTTGTGCACCTGTAATCCCAGCTACTCTGGAGGCTGAGGCAGGAGAAGTGCCTGAACCTGGGAGGCAGAGGTTGCAGTGAGCCAAGATCATGCCATTGCACTCCAGCCTGGGCAACACAGCCAGACCTTATCTGAAAAAAAAAAAAAAAAGTTAAAAAAATGAGAAAGACATAAAGTGAAAAATTCTTCCAAGATTGGAAAAGTCAATATTATAAAGGTGCCAGTTCTAATTGATATATGGATTCGATGCAACTTCAGTTAAAAATCCCACTAGATTTTGTGTGTGTGTAAATTGACAATCTAGATTTGGCAGCCTGAGCAACATAGCAAAACCCCATCTCTACAAAAAATACAAAAATTAGCCAGGCGTGGTGGCACATACCTGTAGTCCCAGCTACTTGGGGAGGCTGAAGTGGGAGGATCATGTGAGCCCTGGGGAGGGTGAGGCTGTAGTAGGCTATGATCACCTGCTGCACTCCAGCCTAGGCAACAGAGCGAGAGACCCTGTCTCTAAAAAACGAATGAAAATAAAAAATAAAAAGAAACCAAGATTGTGTGGTACTGGTACGAGGATAGGAAGACTAATGGAACGAAATTCAGAGACGGGCCTGAAGATGTGTGGAAACTTGAATTTTGACAAGGGTGGCTCTTCAGAGCCAACATGAAGAAAGCATTTCCCCCCGCCCACCCCCCAGGAGCAACCCTATTAACTGAAAGAATAGGCTTTTCAATAAATGATGCTGGATCAGCTGGATATCCATATTGAAAAAATTAAATGAGATCCCTATTTCACACTGCTTGCATAATCAATTCCATATAAATTTGACATCTGGACGTAAAAAGAAAGATAATATACAGCTTCTAGAAAACAATATAAGAGACGACCATGGTTTTTTGTGTGTGTGGGTTTGTTTTTTTTTTGTTTTTTTTTTGTTTTGAGACAGAGTCTCACTCTGTCACCAGGCTACTGGAATACAGTGGTGCAATCTTGGTTCACTGCAACCTCCGACTCCCTGGTTCAAGCAATTCTCCTGCCTCAGCCTCCTGAGTAGCTGCGATTACAGGCATGCACCACCACACCCAGCTAATTTTTGTATTTTTAGTATAGATGGGGTTTCACCATGTTGGCTAGGATGGTCTTGATCTCCTGACCCTGTAATCCACCCGCCTTGACCTCCCAAAGTGTTGGGATTAGAGGCGTGAGCCACTCGTCTGGCCAAGAGAAGATCTTAAAGATGACTTTAAGCAAACTTTTTTTTTTTTTTTTTTTTTTTTTAAAGAGGTAGGGGCTGGAGTGCAGTGGCTATTCACAAGTGTGAAAGCAAAAATTAAAAAAAAATTTTTTAGAGATGGGGGTCTCACTTTGTGGCCCAGCCTGGAGTACAGTGGCGCGATCATAGCTCCCTGCTGCCTCGACTTCCTAGGCTCAAGGGACCCTTCTGCCTTGGCCTCTGAGTAGCTGAGACTACAGGTATGCTCCACCACACCCAGCTAACTTCTTTAATTTTTTGTAGGGACAGGGTCTCATCATTTTGCCCAGGTTGGTCTGGAACTCTTGGGCTCAAGTGATCCTCCTGCTTTGGCCTCCCAAAGTGCTGGGATTACAGGCATGAGCCACCACAGCCAGTCAAGATTTTTTTTTTTTTTTTGAGACGGAGTCTCGCTCTGTCGCCCAGGCTGGAGTGCAGTGGCTGGATCTCAGCTCACTGCAAGCTCTGCCTCCCAGGTTTACGCCATTCTCCTGCCTCAGCCTCCCAAGTAGCTGGGACTACAGGCGCCCACCACCTCGCCCGGCTAGTTTTTTGTATTTTTAGTAGAGATGGGGTTTCACCGTGTTAGCCAGGATGGTCTCGATCTCCTGACCTCATGAACCGCCCGTCTCAGACTCCCAAAGTGCTAGGATTACAGGCTTGAGCCACCGCGCCCGGCCAAGATTTTTTAACAGGACAGGATTGTCTAACAGGACATAAAATGTACTAAAGGAAATAATAAAACTAATCAAATACTGATAAATTGGAATTATGTAACAATTAAGAACCTTCTTTTATCAAAAGACATTAAAAGTAGGAGAAGATATTTTAAGATAGAACATTCATGGACTCATATCCTGAATACATACTACAAATCAATAAAATATACACAAACAGATAAATGGGGCAAGAGATTCGAATAGTTACTTCACAAAAGAGAACATTCAAATAATAATGAAAAGGTGCTCAACCTCTTTAGTCATCAGGGAAATGCAAATTGAAAAAAATATATACTGGTCAGGTGAGGAGACTCACGCCTGTAATCCCAGCACCTTGGGAGGCTGAGATGGACAGATCACTTAAGGCCAGGAGTTTGAGACCAGCCTGGCCAACATGGCGAAACCCTGTCTTTACTCAAAGCACAAAAGTTAGCTGGGCATGTTGGCCCACACCTGTGGTCCCAGCTACTCCGGAGGCTGAGGCAAGAGAATCACTTGAACCCAGGTGATGGAGGATGCAGTGAGCTAAGATTGCATCACTGTACTCCAGCCAGGGCAACAGAACAAGACTTTACCTCCAAAAAAAATGCAGGGGAGGTGGAGGCGGGGGGAGCTATTCTACCAGAATAGCTAAAATAAAAATGACTTGACAATACCAAGTTTTGGGAAAGACAGGGAAAGCTTGAACTCTCTGACACTACTGAAGGAGCATACATTGGGTACAACTACTTTGGAAACCTATTTGGCAGTATCTGCCTGTGACCCTAAAATTCCACTCTTTATTTGGGAATATATCCTCCAAAAATAATGCATACGAGCAACGTGAAGACATGTACAACAGTGCTGCTGGCAGCAGTATTTGCAATAGACAAAAATTGGAAACAACTGAAAGGCCATCAACAGTGGGTGGATACACCGGGCGCGGTGGCTCACGCCTGTAATCCCAGCACTTGGAGAAGCCGAGGCGGGTGGATCACGCAAGGTCAGGAGTTTGAGACCAGCCTGGCCAACATGGAGAAACTTGTCTCTATTAAAAATACAAAAATTAGCTGGGTGTGGTGGTGTGTGCCTGTAATCCCAGCTACTCAGGAGGCTGAGGCAGAATTACTTGACCCCTCATCCTGGGGTTTGCATTATGCTTGTGCAGCTTATGGCTCAGCACATGTGCCAGAGACACGGTGCCAGCACATTTTTTTTGTTTTTTGTTTTTTGTTTTTGGGTCTCACTCTCACCCAGGCTGGAGTGCAGTGGTGCGATTGCTCCTGAGCATAAGTGATTCTTCCACCTCAGCCTCCCGAGTAGCTGGGACTACAGGTGCGGGCCACCACATCCAGCTAATTTTTGTATTTTTTGTAGGGATGGGGTCTTCCTATGCTGTCCAGGTTGGTCTCAAACTCCTGGGCTCAAGCGATTTTCCCGCCACGGCCTCGCAAAATGCTGCCATTACAGGCGTGAGCCACCCGCACACTTACACGCCCATTCCTAGCTGTAGCTTCAGAAATTTCTGACCCAGAAGTCAGCCCAAACCCCCTCACTGTCCCCCAAAATTTGAGTTCGTCTCAACTCTACCCAAACACTCCCCTTTCTTGGGGTGGCTTAATGCTCTCTCTCATTGCCCTTCCTACTGCCTAGCCACATATCACATCTACCAACCTTCCATGCAGCCATAGATGTGTTCTATCAAAGACAGTTCCCTCCCCAAGAGGACTTCTCTGGCTAATCATAATCTGCCTTTGGTTGTAATTTTGTGTTGTGAGGCCACCACAGGGTGTTTGCTGAAGAGGCCCTGGAGTCCCTCAGAGCATGCTTGCTACCAGGAGTCAGCATTTATGTAACTTCATCAGCTGGGGCTTCTGCTTCTCTTACAAACAGGTGCCAGGGCCCACCTTGGGCAGAAGTGAGTAGAGGCTTCTGCCATGGGGGCATACCTTGTTTGACCTAGGTGCCAGCACTGGGACTGATGGCACAATACAGTCCTACCGTTCCCACAAGGTTTGTGTGTGCATCATGACAGGAAACACGGCAAGTCACAGAGGCTGTCCAATGTCCCTGTCTCAGCTTCCTGAGGACCTGTGCTTTCTACTGAAATACACTATCTCATGAGAATACTTCCCTACCTTCCGCACCGCAGTGAGAAAGGAGTTGTGACTGGAAGTCAGTGTCATCAACTCTGGAAATGAAAAGGGAGGCCAAATGTCTCCAGGGTTAACAGTAGTAACCAGGTCGGGCATGGTGGCTGATGCCTGTAATCCCAGAATTTTGGGAGACGGAGGCGAGTGGGTCACTTGAGGTCAGGAGTTCAAGACCAGCCTGGCCAACATGGCGAAATTCCATCTCTACTAAAAATGCAGGAATTAGCCGGGTGGGGTGGCAGGCACCTGTAATCCCAGCTACTGGGGAGGCTGAGGCAGGAAGAATTGCTTGAACCCAGGAGGCAAGGGTTGCAGTGAGCCAAGATCATGCCACTGCACTCCAGCCTGAGCCACAGAACAAGACTCTGTCTCAAAAAAAAAAAAAAAAAAAAAAAGAGGGGCTGGGCCTGTAATCCCAGCACTTTGAGAGGCTGAGACAGGTGGATCGTCTGAGATCAGGAGTTCGAGACCAGCCTGACCAACATGGTGAAACCCCATCTCTACTAAAAATACAAAAATTAGTTGGATGTGATGGTGGGCACCTGTAATCCCAGCTACTCGGGAGGCTGAGGCAGGGGAATCATCGCTTGAACCCGGGAGGCAGAGGTTGCAGTGAGCCAAGATCACGCCATTGCATTCCAGCCTGGGGGACAAGAGCAAAACTCCGTCTCAATAAGAAAAAAAAAAAAAGTTAGTAATCAGGTTGTGTCCCACAGAGCTTTACTGGGGGCCAAACACTGTCAACCCCTCCTCAGGTCCGTGTGAGCCTGTGCACCTGGCCTTCTGACAGAGTCAGCGGTGAGCAGGGCGTCCCCCACCAGGCCCCATACTTTGCTCCCATGGGTTTCCTATGGAATGTTCCTGCCTCAACTTCTGAGAGCCTCTTGCTGGGGAGTCCCATCCTTAGCCCTTGCCTCCCTGTGCTGCTTTACCTTCTTTTTGGAAGGATAACTGCCCTCTGTTTTCAGCACCCCAATGAGAAAGAATAAGCAGCGTCAGTGATTCCTGATGTGTGGAACCATCTGATGAATGAGGAGTTTGGTTTTTGTAAAAAATAAAGGGAACTGATGAAAACCACTTCTGTGTGAAGCACAGTGGTGTGTGCCTGTAGTCCCAGCTGCTCGGGAAGGTGAAGTGGGAGGACTGCTTAAGCCCAGGAGTTGGACATCAGCCTTGAAAAGATAGCGAGACTCAATCTAGAAAACAGAAACAAAAACACTTCTGACTGTTGTCTGCCTGTGGGTTTCTGACTCTGCTCCCAGACTTATGGCGAGAACTTCTTTGCTAACTCAGGAGCCCACAAGAACGAAGAAATTTCCCAAATTTTGGCCCTGAGTTCCTCTAAAACAGTAATGGAGACCTAACCCCATGCTTGTTTTTTTTTTTTTGAGACGGAGTCTTGCTCTGTCGCTGGGGCTGGAGTGCAGTGGCCGGATCTCAGCTCACTGCAAGCTCCGCCTCCCGGGTTCACGCCATTCTCCTGCCTCAGCCTCCCGAGTAGCTGGGACTACAGACGCCCGCCACCTCGCCCGGCTAGTTTTTTGTATTTTTTTAGTAGAGACGGGGTTTCACAGTGTTCGCCAGGATGGTCTCCCCATGCTTGTTAAGACCCTCTTTCTGCCCTACCATGATTACCAAATCTCTGCTGAGGTTGTAAGATGAGGTGATCTTGGGGAAACAAGGACAAATGGGGGAAGAAAATAGGGCTGGACAGGTCCAAACATTCACAGAGGCCAGGGCTGGGGGTAGGTAGGGGCCTGCTTCATTTGAGAACAATTATGAAGAACAATAGGGTTTCAACAGGGGGACAGTACCGGTATTCAAAGCAAAGCAAAAGATGTAAGTGAAAGATGTAAGTGGACCGGTGCAATGGGTCATGCCTATAATCCCAGTACTTTGGGAGGCCAAGGCAGGAGGATCACCAGAACTGAGGTGATCGAGACCAGCCTGAGCAACACAGTAGGACCCTGTCTCTACCAAAAAAACCTTTAAATTAGCTGGGCATGGTGACTACTGTAGTTTCAGCTACTCAGGAAGCTGAGGCAGGAGGATCACTTGAGCCTGGGAGGTCAAGGCTACAGTGAGCCTGGGTAACAGAGTGAGACCCTGTCTCAAAAAAAAAAAAAAAAAAAAAAAAGAGAGAGAAAAAGAAAGATGTAAGTGTGTAAGTGTGTAAGTGAAGCCTGGAGATGCAGACACCTGCAAATGGGCCACTGGGGGGCACTTGGCTGTGGCTGGGGTCCGGGAGAAGTGGGAGCTCAGGAAAGAGAGGCCGGAACTGGGCTCAAAGGACCTTGAAGGCCAGGCCTGTCAGGGTCCATCACCTCCTCAGGCTGGAGAAGTCAGTGCAAGCTGCAGTGATGGGGTCCTGAGGCCCCAGTACTTATGCCCATCCTCTCCCACTGTCTTCCAAGATCATACAGGGAAGCCTGTTTCCAGATGCCTGTGATTTATTTCCAAAGGAGAGCTACAGCACATAGGAAAATACACATGGCTTTTCAGTCTACATTTTTACAGAGAGAAGAGATTCGGTCATTGGCTTTCTCAGTGCCATCATCCTGTTCCATAAGGCTCTGGGATAGATGGCCTGTCTCCAAGATCCCGCTTTCAAAGCAGCAGCTTGGCCAAGGCCTCTGGGGGTAGGAGTGAAGGGCAGCGACCCCCATGTGGGGGTAGAGGGGAGCACATGAGCAGCACTCACTGCAAAGCTAAGGCAAAGAATAGAGCTGGTGGGAGATGCCTCCCTTCACCCCAGGGGCATGGCTTGCTGAGGCCCAGGATACAGACCAGGAGGGGTGGGGACGGGGGTCTGGTCCAGCCTGGAGCAGCAGCAGGACTCTGAGTGTACACGTGGGTGTGGGGTTAAGAGGGGGGCATGCTGAAAAGGAAGCCTACCAGGGTATAGAGGAGTTTTAGCTTGCATATTCCCCCTGCCCCAGAACAGCTCCCAGACCATGGTCCCCAATCCTACACTTGGCCCCTCTCATACGTTCTACTTCAGGTGGGGGGTCCTGCTCAGGTTCCTTCTGCCACCTTATCCCCTCCCACTGTCAGTGCAAAACATTCTTAGGGCCAAGCCCCTGAGTCCCCTGCACACTGACTGGAGCTGCAGGGAAGGGAGGACAGCAAGGTGCTAGCTGGGAGCCTCCCCCAGCACCGGGAATTCCTTGCACATCTCTCGGACAATCATGCGGTCCATCTGGCACTGGGGTGAGGTCTCCTCCTCATTCAGGATGCGTCGCAGTACGGCCTGCAGGTCGGGTAGCCGGTGGCGGTGCTGCAGGTAGGGTGTGGTGCGGACTACAGCATGCATCAGGGAGAGGTACTCCATGCGCAGCTGTGGGAAGAGCAGGCCAGCTCAGGGACCCCAGGGAAGTACTGCAACCACCACTGGTCAGGGACAGGACCCCACTGTCCCACAGACCCCAGGGCTGTGGACCTAAATATCAGGGCTGCATCCCCAGCACCCACAATATACCTGGCGCAGAATTGGTCTTCAATAGTTTTTGAGTAAGTGAATAAATGAATCATCCCAGCCACCGACAGCCCCAGGTATGAGGCCTGCCCAGGGAAGTCCTGCCCATCCTTTGAAGCTGGTCCCTCAAGATGCCTCTGTCTGTCAGTCAGAGGCCCTCTGCTTCTCATCCTATCCTCTCTTGCCCTGGAAGATCTCGTGCACATTCCCAGCTTCAAATAGTGACCCACTCTCACACCTCTCACCTAGAGCTCCCCTGTGAGCTCCAGACGAGAATATTCAACTGCTCACTTGTCATCTCCTGCACATCTCACAGACCTCAAATCCACATATCCACGATCAAACTCATGATCTTTCCCATCCTCCCAGAGCTGAAGGATTTCTCATGTTCTTACCTTTAGAAAGAGCACTGTTGTCGATTCAAAAGCACAGGCCTGAAATATGATGTCCTCTTTCTTCTTGTCTCCCACATATCTCATATTCAAGCCATGTCTAAGACCTGGCCATCCTACCTCCTACATATGCCCCGAATTCATCTCTAACAGCCTCTCCTCCAATCTATACTCCCAGCACCTCTGGCTGAACCAGTTCCAACAGCCCTTATTATATATGTATGTGTGTGTGTGTGTGTGTATTTTATATATATATATATATATATTTTTTTTTTTTTTTTGAGACAGGGTCTCATGCTGTCACCCAGGCTGGAGTGCAGTGGTACAATCTCGGCTCACTGCAACCTCTGCCCCCTGGGTTCAAGCGATTCTCCTGCCTCAGCCTCCCAAATAGCTGGGATTACAGGCATGCGCCAAACTGCTCAGCTAATTTTTGTATTTTTTTTTAGAAGAGACAGGGTTTCGCCATGTTGGCCAGGCTGGCCTCAAACTCCAGACCTCAAGTGATCCGCCCACCTCGGCCTCCCAAAGTGCTGGGATTACAGGCGTGAACCACTGCGCCCGGCCAGCCCTTATGACTTGACAGCTTGTTCTTACAGAGACCCCCAATCCATTAATTTGACCTAGCACTATGTCTGCTTCCCTCAACATCCCTCATTTCTCTCTTTACCTTTACTTAGAGGAATAATACCAAAACCTCCTTTAGGCAGCACACCCTGCTAAGTCCCAGCCCTGGGAGTCATACCGAGGTGCCTGCACATCAAATGCCAGTGTCTAAGCTATAGACAAATGCAGAGCCATGTGCAGGCCTGAATGTCATTCACCACCACAAACCTCAAATGGACACGCAGCACTGCCTAGGCCTCCCGCTGCTTTTCTCTGTTGTGTCACTCTCCCCTAGAGTAGCAATAATACCCACCCTCTCTGTCTTCGAAACCTACCTACCTGGTCAGCTGGCTTTGTGCTTCATAGAGAATACAGAAGAAATCTTGCAGAAACCTGTCTTTCCCCTCAGTACCCACATCTCACCTATCCCTACCAGAATGAGCGGCCCTAGCTCCTGTCCATGTGGGCCTGGACCTGGACTCCCTCTCCTGCCCCACCCACTTGACTCCTGTGGTGGCTCACCATCTCCAACACGCCACCTATCTCTCTGTGCTTGCTGGACCATTCCCTCTGGCTCAGAACATGCACCATCATCCCTACCATTTTTGTCTTTGTTTTTTTTTTTTTTTTTTTTTTTTTGAGACGGAGTCTTGCTCTGCCGCCCGGGCTGGAGTGCAGTGGCCGGATCTCAGCTCACTGCAAGCTCCGCCTCCCGGGTTCACGCCATTCTCCTGTCTCAGCCTCCCGAGTAGCTGGGACTACAGGCGCCCGCCACGTCGCCCGGCTAGTTTTTTTTGTATTTTTTAGTAGAAACGGGGTTTCACCGTATTAGCCAGGATGGTCTCGATCTCCTGACCTCGTGATCCGCCCGTCTCGGCCTCCCAAAGTGCTGGGATTACAGGCTTGAGCCACCGTGCCCGGCCATCTTTGTTTTTTAAAGAGACAAGATCTGGCTCTGTTGCCCAGGCTGGAGTGCAATGACACAATCATGGCTCACTGCAGCCTTGACCTCCTGGGCTCAAATAATCTTCCCACTTCAGCCTCCAAAGTAGTTGGAATTACAAGTGCATACCACCATGCCCAGCTAATTTTATTTTTTACTGTGGTCCTCAGGCTATACAGAGGTCTCATTATGTTGCCCAGGCTGATCTTGAACTCACGGACTCAAGTGGTCCTCCTGCTTTGGCCTCCCAAACTGCTGGGATTATAGGCGTGAGCCACTGCACCCGGCCAACATCCCCCATCTGTCGCTCAGGCTGGAGTGCAGTGGTGTGATCTTAGTTCACAGCAACCTCCGCCTTCCGGGTTCAAGCAATTCTCCTGCCTCAGCCTCCCAAGTAGCTGGGATTACAGGCTCCCACCACCACGCCCAGCTAATTTTTGTATTTTTCGTATTTTGTATTTTTAGTAGAGACCATGTTGGCCAGGCTGGTCTCCAATTCCTGACCTCAAGTGATCCACCCACCTCAGCCTCCCAAAGTGCTGGGATTACAGGCATGAGCCACTGCACCTGGCCAACATCCCCCATCTTCAAAACACTCTCCCTGGCCAGGCGCGGTGGCTCACACCTGTAATCCCAACACTTTGGGAGGCTGAGGCAGGTGGATCGCATGAGGTCAGGAGTTCAAGACCAGTCTAGCCAACATGGCGAAACCCCATCTCTACTAAAATATAAAAATTAGCTGGGTGTGGTAGTGGGTGCCTGTAATCCCAGCAACTTGGGAGGCTGAGGTGGGGACAATCACTTGAACCCAGGAGGCGGAGGTTACAATGAGCCAGGATTACGCCACTATACTCCAGCCTTGGCAACAGAGGGAGACTCCATCTCAAAAAACAAACAAACAAACAAACAAAACTCTCCCTATCCCCATGCCATCTCCCTCCAGCAACCTCCCTCCTATTTTTCTCTTCCCCTTCACAAAAAATTCACAAGAGTTGTCTCCATTTACTGCTTCCAACCCTCCCCTCATTTCTACTCCCCAATAACTTCAAGTTCTCTCAAACTTTCATTCTGACTCTCCTCCTTGCACCCCACTGACACTGCTTGTCAGGCACCACTGACCTCTGTGTGGTGAATCCAATGGCCAACCCCAGTCTCGCTCAGGCTCCTAACGGTGTAGAGATGGCTGATCATCTTCCTCTAAACACGGGGCTTTGGGCTCCTGCTTTCTTGGTTCTCTTCCTGGGTTTCTCCCTAGTTGTTTCAGTTGTGCCCAGGACTGCAGCCCAAGCTTCCTGCTCACCTATCTATCTCATTTCTGAGGCAATCACACTGTCACAGGCTTCCCATCATATCTCTGCATAGACAACTCCAAAATGTCTCTCTAGTCTCAACTCATTCCCCACTGCCTCCCTGATGCCTTCGGTACCTTGATATATAGTAGGTTATTTCCCCACTCTTGACACATTCAAAACACAACTCTCTCTCTTCCCCCAAGAAGTTCTCCCAGCCTCCCCAACTTCAAAAATCAGCACTTCATCCATCTAGCTGCTCAAGATAAGTCAAGTGGCAAGCCCTGCCAGATCCACTTACTAAACACTCTACAGCTGGCCTCTTCTTACCACTGCCATGGCCTATCCCGTCCCCACCCCATCCATGCCACCTGGACCACTGCGGCTGCTTCCCCGCTGGCTGGCTTCCACTCTGCTGGCACGCAGTTCAGATTCCATGTGGGATGTTAATTACATCACATTCCCCGTTCCTGAGATCACGACCTCCTGCAGCAGTCTCCGAGGCTTTGTGTAAACTCCATCCTCCATGCCTCATCTCCCACCACTCCCTCCTCTCCAGCCTCCTCCAGTCACATCACCTCCAGATCACCTCATGGCTGGCTCCTTTGGGTCTTGGTGCACCTATCGTGGCCTCCTTCACCTACCTGGCTCCAGCAGTGACTGTGCCCCCTCATCTCCACTCAATGTCATGACCCCCACCATTTTGTTTCAGTTTCCACACAGTGACCCTCCCTGCTGCAGCCACCTCCAGGCACCTTGTCTCCCGGTGACAGGTCTGCGATGTGCCGCACAGTGATGTCAATGAGAGCCATCATGTCTGTGTGGTAGAAGATGGCAGCTGTGGCCGGGCTGCCAAACACATCCTGCAGAAACTTGAGGACAGAGTGTGGCGGCTGTGGCTCATGTCTGAAGATGCGCACAGGGTCATCTAGGAGGCAGGGGTCACAGCGGTCAGGGTGGACCTTGTGGGGGTCCCAGAGTCACCCCAGGGGGTTACGGGAGTCATGGCAGGGGTCATGGAGTCACAGGGCATCGAAGTGGTACCCGCGCAGATTCCTGAGCCCTCACCCCCTCTGTTCAGGAGCAACAACAGCTTCTCGGAGAAGATCTTGACATTGGCGTGTTTGCTCAGGGCAGCCATGATGACATTCTGGTCAGGGGCTAAGGAAGGACATGGGTATAGACAGGGTGCTGAGCCTGAGAGCACTCATGTGCTCAGCCACCACCCGGCCAGGCCCCACCCCACCTGGCAGGTGCAGGTTGAGAGCCAGAAGCAGGTTCACACAGAGGTCTGGCAGCTGCTCTGTGGTGTCCAAGGGCAGCCCGTCCTCGACGATGCTCAGTAGGAACTGGGCGAAAGGCGTGCCCAGGTGCTCTGCGAGAGAGGTGCACAGAAGTCTGCAGCCCCATTCTCCCCCGACCCCCGCACCACCCACCCTTCCTGGCTTTCTATGAGCCTTGGGGATAGCCTATCCCTGCTAGGCTGTAGAGTCAGCAGGTCCCAGGCCTTTGGGCAATGGGCACTGGCTTAGGACCTGTGATCAGCTGGTCGGCGACTGCATTCTTACCATAGTGTGCATAGGGCACTGCCTCTCCCATGGAGAAGACCATTGCCAGGATGAGGGCAGAGTAACAGAGTTTCTGGTGGTCTGGGGGGACAAGGGAGGCAGTCAGAGTCCCCAAAGATGGCAGGAAATCCCAGCAGATGGCAGGAACACCCTCCAGATGGCAGGAAGTTCCCTCCCACTCCGCCCTCCAGCCTCACCCTGCGTGTCTGTCTGCATGTCCCTCGCCAGCTCCACAGGCAGCACAGATGACACAAGCGTGGAGATGATGGCTGCATCCAGGCTGCACATGGCGCCAAAGCACTTGAGAAGCAGCAGCCGCAACGATGCTCGGTGTTCCTGGCAGGGAACCCTGCATGCTCAGTGCCTGAAACTCCCCCACTACCTAGGTCTCTCCATTACCCCTCCCCTCCATCCTGCACATACCATTTGGTAATAGGCCACCAAGGCCAGGACAGACTCGAACTCGTTTCTCTTGCACATTTTCTTGCAAACTTCAGGGTCTGCATCAGTCTAGAGAAATGAGAAAGTGAGAGTGTCAGCCAGCATGAGCAGAGCTGTGCGGCCACACAAGAGAGGGCTGAGCACATATGTGTAGGGGAGACTCCTAACACTGTGAGGGATGCTACAGGGCAGGGACCACTGTTTCCCATGTGGGGTGTGTGTGTGGGCCCCTACCCTTACCAGAATATGCAGCAGCTCCTCCAGGTAGCAGCAGATGACACCCTCGTCCTCATACAGTGCCCAGCTGCGCTGCTGGGCGTCGTCCTTCCGTCGAGCCAGATCTGCAAAGATCACTTCCAGTCTCTGCTGGTCATGGCAGACCTGCCCTGAGGGCAGGGCCATGCTGAGATCCTAAGGGGAGAGGGCAAGGCATGACTCAGCACACTTCCTGCCCTTACCATCTCCGGGAAGCCTCCAAGGCCTGGAGAGTCCACCTGTGGACCTATACTCCATGAACTCAAGTCCCTCCTGGGCCACACTGGACAGGGGGCTCAACTCCGGTCTTGATGACCTCCCAGGACAGGAGTCAACAGAATACTCATCTGTAGGGGGGTTTTCAACAGCTCGCCTCTCATCCCAGACCTGGATAAACATCCCCAACTAGGAGGGCCATGAACTCTGTCACTGCCAGAATGTGACTCTGAGACCTCACTCTCCCATTCCACACAAAACGGCACAGGCCTGTCATCTACCAACTTGCCACATTTTCCTTGAACCCTGCTGACCAGGAACTGGCTGTTGTACCCAGCATAGCCAAGCCCCTTGGCCCACTCCCCAACACCCAAACTAGAAGTGTAAGAGGAATCACGGAGCCCTAAAGAGGGACCTTTGGTTTGTCTGACCCCAATCATGTATGCTGGGCTCACCGCCCCCATCCTGCTCGTGAGTGCCAAGGATCCCACCCATCCCATGATGCCCACACACCTCACTCCCTCTCGTCCAAGTCAGCAGCTAGGACTTCATCACAGCTCTCCCAGCACCCATGTCTCTTACTGCCAAGGTCAGCAAGGCACTGCCCTCACCCATGCCCTGTGTCCATTCCTTCCCTGCAGCCAGACAGAACTCATGGTCACCCGCATCTGGTCTCATCTGTCACCTGCCCCAGGTCTCACCTCCTCTTACAGCACCCACTCCCTCACTCCCTGTGTTCCAGCCCTGCAGGCCTTGTTCTACTTCCTCCCACAAGCCAGGCTCAGTCTTGCCTTGTGGCCCTTGTCCAGGCTGCGCATCTGCCTGGAATGCTTGTCCTTCCTTTCTGCTTCAGAAATCAGCTCAATGTCCCCAGTGCCCAGCACAATAAGAGCTCAGAGCCAGAGCTTGAGAAATACCTGTAATGTACAGGCTGGACAGTGTGTGACGGTGGGAACAGGGTGGGTAGCAGGGTGGCCCTGCTGTGTCGTCCACCCTCACCTTGCCCTCTACGAGTGAGAGGAGGACCTGCTCCATGACAGGTGAGCTGGCCGGCACGGAAGCCTGGATGTGGCCCACTATGACACCAATGGCCACCCGGCATAATTCGTGGCTCAGGCCAGTGTTTCTCCGCACCAGCTCCATCAGCTCGGCCCCAATGGTCCTGGGCACAGCCGCCTCAGCTGCTGCCTTCTCCTCTGTGGCCCCCAGGCTCAGTGTACCCAGGGCTTCCAGGTCATCAGAGGCTGAGGTTGTACCAGCTGCCAGCTCTTCTTCTGCAGGGGGTTCAGGTGCTGATGCCTTGGAGGGAGGGGGCTGGGCTTGGGACACAGTGGTGTGGGTGCCTCGGCGGGGCACAGGTGGGGGTGTGGGTGAGCAGCTGGAACCCGGCTCAGATGGGCTGGAGCCGGTATAGAGCGTGTCCAGGGAGGTGCTGCTGACTGAGGAGCCGCTGGATACAGAGTTACCCCCGGAGGGCCTGGTGTTGTGGCCACCTGCAAGCAGTGAGTAGAAGCTGTGCCACGGCAGCCCCCTGGAAAACCATACCCTTCACAGCCCAGATCCCCTTCCCCCAATACAGGAGCTAGTTTCTCTGCTAGGCACTGTCTCCTCACAAAGCCCAGAGCCCCTAATTGCCCCAACATGGGAGTCCTGCCCTCCTCCCAAGCTTAGGGCCTCCATCTCCCTGACACAGGCAGAACAACCATTTCAAGCATAGGGTGCCTCCACCTGAATCCCCCTAACCCTTCTTACCACTCCCAGAGGCCATCAGGGCCTCTCGGTCTCGGCGCTTCACTGGTGGGGGAGGTGTAGCGGGTGCTGCTCGGCGAGGCTGTGGTGGGATCTGGGAAGATGGAAGTGGGATCTGGAAGATGGAAGTAGGATCTGGGAGGACAGACTGACATCTAGGGTGGCAGCCAGGCTCGGGCCCTGAGCCCTGGGTGTGGGCGGGACTATGGCTCTGGGCTGCGTCACTCCTGAGTGGACCCCTTGAGCCTCTGGATGAAGCCTTAAGCCCCACCCACCTCCCTTCTCCAGAATGCCCTCACCACACACCTGGTAGAGGCCTCCATCTGCCCCAAGATGCTCAGAACTGGGTAGGCTGTGCTGCCGCTCGAACCCAGCTCGACACACCCCATTGGGCTGCCTGGCCACAGCAGCATCCAAGTGGTGGTCACTGGTTGATGGGGTCATAACTGCAACACTGGAGGCTGAGGGGCCTCTGCGTGACAGGGTCTCTTTCCGGTGGTGGATCAGCTTCCTGATGGAGGGACAGGGAGGCTATTGGGGGGTTGCATCTCACACCTCAAAGTCCTCATATGCCCCTGTGGGATGCTGGGACCCCACAGCCCAGGCCCCTCAGACACCCCTATCTCCTCCATGCTCCACCCCAGCCTGCAGTACCCTATACTATCCTTAGTCCTGCACTCTGCACACTCCTGGTGCTCACTGAAGGACCCGACCCCACCATGCTCACTGGGAGGTGCCACTCCCCGACTACCCCTGCCAACCCTTGCATTTCCCATGACACTCACTGAAGAACCTGACCCCACCATGCTCACCGGGAGGTCCCACTCCACTCCCCCCAACACTCACTGGAGGACTCCACGCTGTTCCAGGCTGTACTTGCCACCATCCCGCATGGCTGTGTTGTGTACAGCCTCGATGGCCCGGTCAATGGCCTGGAGGACATCCTGCTCCAGGCCCTGGGGGGCAGGGGACAGCAGTTAGACCTGAAGGCCAAATGGAGGTGCTCAGCCCAGACCTAGCCCAAGATAAAACCCAGGGCAAAGAACCAATACAGCTAAAGCCTTGAATGCTAGACATAGCACAGAAAGTTGAACCAGAATATGGAACTGGGTTCTCAAACCGCATCACTCAGGGAGCTGAGGCACAGGTGACCCCCATGCTGCCACATTACATATTACGTCCCGATCAGGATTTTACCCCACAGCAAGGCTCTTGGCTAAGATGTTTCTGAAAATCAGAGGTCTAAAGCAAAAACATAGCCCAGGGACTCCCAGCTTGCAGCCAAGAGCGCATACCTAGTCTATCCCTGGTCTTGGCTCAGAGCCCAGGTTGAGATGCCAAACAGGAAGCCTCCAGTATCTGGAATCCTTAATACATCACTCTGCATCTTGCTGATCTTCCACAAAACCAAGGTCACACCCCAGAACAGCCCTGTCCTAAGAGTCCTCTGTAAGCCCTGGGTGCTGAGAAAGGGTCAAAGGGACTTACCCTCCCTAACCCTGCTGCTGGCCCTCATCCCCACAGGGTGTCTCAGCAAGCTTCCAGACCTGCCCTGGGAAGCAGTTCTGTGTTTGTGGCAAAAGATAAACATGAGAGAGGGGCCTAGCCCCTGCCCCAGGCTCTTATTGCCATCCCCAACATCCCAGGGGTCCAGTCTACTCCGCCTATCTGGCATGGGGGGTATGGGGTAGCAGCTATCAAACCAGCTACCCCCAGCACCCCCCTGGCCTTGGTACACGTAGTCCATCAGGCTACACAGGAGCCCCAGAGCCGAGATGAATTCACTCCACCATGGGTTTGAGAAGCTTCCCTGTTGGGGACAGACAGGCAGGCACAGAAGTCAGCAAAGCCCTCCAGGTGGTATGAGGTGTGCCAGAGTGCAGGGAGAGGAGATGGGGTACAGAAAGAGAAAGAGACACAGAGAGAGACAGAGAGAGAGAGAGAAAGGAATGGGGAAAGAGAGGAGCTCAGAGAGGAACTGAGAGGAAAACAATGCAGAAAGAAACTGAGAGCCAGAGCCAGAGTGTGGGGAGAGCTGGAGGAAGAAACAAAAACACACATAGGTGGAGTCGGAACGACACAGGCAGAGGCACAGAGTCACAGCAATCCAGACAGAGACACGCAGAAAGAAACTGAGAGACAGTGACAGAGAAGATGGTAGCCTCTCTGCCCACCCAAATACCTTGCCCCACTGGTCCTGGCTGGGGACAGGGGACTCACAGGTCCTTGAGCTATGCCCAGTAGGGGAAGAGACAGGACTTTCCTCAGAGACCTTCAATGAGACCCCATTCCCAAAGAGGTTGGGTCTGACACACTTACTGGGTCTGACACACAGCAGCCATGGTGTCCACAGCCCCCACTCCCACCCTGGCAATCCTAGATGGGATCACGCCAAGGGTCTATGAGGAAGCCCCTAGGCCCCCAGGGCCCATCCTCCCTGGTAAGACCAGATGACACTTCCAAATTTATCCCGTTATTTCTGTCCTGAACCGGGCTGGGACAGGATGTTTCCTAAAGGATAGCGACTAGGACGGGGCGGGGGTGTCTGGCACAGGCCCGGCAGCTCTGGGCCCTTCTTCCCCCGTGGTCAGAATAGACCAGCTGGAGATACCACACCCCAACCCCCGCAGCAGGGCTACTCTTAGGGAAACAGGAACTGGGACTGCAGCTTCCACTGGAAGGAAATGGGGCCACGGTCAGACCAGGGGAAGCTATAAGAACTCACTTCGTCACAATGGGAGCAGTCCTCACTCCAGGCTGGGGACAAGAAGGGATGGAGCCCCTCACTTTCAAAGGAAGACAGTTTGAGAAGTCAGAGTTGGGGAGTGGAGGGAGCAGTGCCAGACAGTGTCAAAAGGGGCATGGGTCCTTGGTTCAAATAAGGTTGGGAGAGACTTAAGAGCTTAGAGGGTGGCTGAGCACAGGCTAGTGAAAGACATTACCAAAGCTTGGGTGTCACATAGGGGATGGAGATGTCTATAGCTCTAGGGTCCAAGTTAGGGGGTTGAGGACCTGGAGGATGGTTGGGGAAACAGGTGGTGTCCAAGGTGGTCCAGGTTTCAGTGGTGGCTCCAACGGGGGGCAAGGTGTGGGGGGGGGAGTGGGGGGAGAAGGAAGGGAGGGAGGGAGGCAGGTTGGTTGTGGGGTCCTAGGAATCCAGAGAAAGGGCATCGGGGTCTCAGGGTCTGGGGTCTCAGGGATTTGAATAATTGGCCAGGATTCGGTGCGGCTCAGGGTCGCCATTCGGATAGCGCACTCGATACTGAAAGGTCTGAGGTCCTGACGAATCTCAGTCCCAGAGTTAGGCTTTTGGTCGATCGGAATTGGGCTGTCAAGGGCCTGGTCTTTTGTGGGTGATGCTGACTCTTGGCAAGGGGTCTCAGTCCCCGTGGGTCCGCGGGTCTCAGGGTCAGGTTCTCAAACTCCCTCCCTGATAGAGGTCTTGGCCTCGGGTCCCGGAACGGGTGGGGTTCCTGGGTCGGTTCCGCACGGCTGTAAAGGGGTCCTGCCGCAGGGGCGCGGAGGCCGGGCGGGGAGGGGCGCACTCACCTGCAGGCGGCGCAGGTAGGCTGGAGGCACGTAGCCGGTCTCACCACTGCGCGCCCGCGCTGCCAGCCACCAGTGCGCGCTGCTTCGCTCCAGCACCAGGAAGGTCTCGCCGGCGGCGAACGCCAGCGCGTTGGGCTCCGCCGAGCGGAAGGCGTACAGCGCGCGGTACATGGGGCCGGGCAGGGCAGGTGCAGGTATGGTGGCAGGGGCTGCGGAGCCACAACGCCAGGCCGGGAGCGCCGCGCCGCGCTCGCCCCGCCCCGTGACACACCACGCAGGCGCGCGCGCGCCCGCCCGTCAGCCGAAGCCCCGCCCCGGGCTGTATCGTTCCACGCATCGGAGAGCAGCGCCCCCGCGCGGCCCCAAGAGGTGCGGCGGGGCGGGCGTCGACAGCTCGCTGTCTACTCTGGTTCTGGTCCCCACCTGGCTCCAGGCGCCTCATCCCCGAACCCCGCACCCTCACTCTTCATCCGGCCTCAGCTTCACCCGTCCAGCCCTCTGCTCCCTTTCCGCGCTTCAGTCCGAACGCTGCGTCCCGTCCTATCTCACGGTGAAAAGGGCGCTCTGCCCGTAGTGGGTGCGCCCCCGCCGCCCTGGGGGAGTGGGGTCCCATCTATTAACTGCAAGGACAGCGACTTTACCTCGAAAGGACGATCTTGCTGATCTGAAACTTGGAAGCCCCCGCGGGGCCCGGCTGTCGGTGTGTCTAGGCCTCACCACCTCTCTTCTTCACCGAGTGCCGGTGGTGGCCAGTGGGGAGCAAGTGTGGGGAAAAGGGGGCCATTAAAAACAGAAACCAGGTAGTGCTATTCCCTATCTAAAGCCCTCGCATCTTTGCTCCTCACACCTGCTCCTCCTCTCTCATCAGCCATGGCTGCTTTTCTCTATATTGGGCCTTTGTATATTCGGTTCCCTCTACCTGGAACACTCTTCCCTTCCCTCTCCTATAGTCCATCAAGCTCCCACCACTATCAATCGCTATCGTCGTGCTGTGTTTTATTGTCTTTATAGGACTTAAGATTTGCAATGCCCCTGAGAGCATACAGAAGGGCTGAAAGAGGGAGTGGGGTACCACGGTGGCCTTAAGAGCCTATTTGATCCACCCAGTTTTCCTGTTAGTCCAGATCTCCAGGTATTTGAAATCCTTGCAGTAAGAGTGCCTTTAAGACCCAGGGAAGAGGCCCTCAGGGTCCTGGAGACATGGTGGCTGAGAATGGTCCAGCTACACCCCACAGGAAGCTGGAGCCCAGGAAGCAGGGGGCGAGTACAGGCCAGTGTGTGCAAGTTTTCTATTTTTATTTGTGTTTATTTTTTGAGACAGGGTCTTGCTCTGTTGTCCAGGCTGGAGTGCAGTGGGATGATCAAGCTCACTGCCGCCTTGATCTTCCAGGCTCAAGTCTCCTGTCTCTGGGACTACAGGCATGCACCACCACACTCCGCTAATTTCTTTTTTTTTAGTAGAGACAAGGTCTTGCAAATTGCTCTGGCTAGTCTCAAATTCCCGGACTCAAGCAGTCCTCCTACCTTGGCCTTCCAGTGTTGGAATTACGGGCATTATCCCGTAATCTGTCTGACCCAGTTGCCTATTTTTAGACCTAAAGTGCATAGGCCTAGTGCAAGGTTCAGGTGAGGGGTAGAACTGCAGGAAACTGACACCCACACCCTGCCATCTCTGCACCAGGTCTGGCTCTGCAGTTCAAGACCTCTCTTGGCTCCTCCTCCCAGAAGCCCTCCTGGGGCAGCGTAGAATCTCAGGGTCTGTGCTGCCTGGGACAAGACTGGTGAAATTGCAATGGGGACTAGGGCTGGGCAGGAGTGGTGACAGGTGGTGAGGCCAAGAGTACCACCCTACCTACCCAAATACGCCCTTTTATCGTATCCCTCCATCACCTGGGCCCCTTTATAACACAGTCCATGGCTGCCAATGGACCAGACCCTAGAGGCTAGAGACCCTAGTATTGGCTGCAGGACATCTATCACAATAGCCAGCCAGTTAGCTGCTGCCAGTGGCATAGGAGGATTAAAAGCTGGACCCAAGGTTTGGAGCACCTGCTATCTAACTGGCTTAAGCTGCATAGGGCCCAGGAGAAGACCTGTGTCAAGTGTCATGTGGTTTTTGGATAGAGGTGCTGATACACTCAGCCAGCACAGACCCCAGAAGGTATGTAACTCAGGGATCCTTTCTGGGTAACCTGCAGGGGCTGGGTTGGAGACTGTACACCATGCCAAGAGGCTGTGCTGACTTTAGGATCCATGGGGCAGCCAGAATACTTACTGAGCCAGAGAGGTGGTCACAACATGTGGTGAGGCTTGGGAGGGGGATTGCCTACCCTTGGAAAGAATGACAGTAGCACTGTATACAATAAACAAAAAGATTTGTATTAGAACATATACACTCAGGGAAGAAAGAGGTATCATCATCAAATGTGGAATGTTGAAGAAATAGTTAAAATAAATAAAGACTCCAAGTGCAGCTAAGGCTGGCTCAGGCTGGGGCTCACAGAGGCCACTGCACATCAGCTCCAGGCTGCAGGAGCCACCACCTGGCCATACCGGCCTCCTCCCTGACACAGCGCAGCTGTGCCTGGGACACAGAGTCTCTCTCAAGTACTGGAGCAGCTAGCAAGCTCACTCCCCACTCTCCTCACTTATCTCTGTAACAATGTCTATCAGGCTCTGGAGCCCGAAGATATAGCCAGCATCCTGGCCCTCATGCACCACAGTGTCCTCGCCATACAGCCTGCAGGTGGTGTGTGCAAAGTCGATCATGCGCACATCTACAGAGCTGGCGCCGATGGGTTTGTAGGCATAGGCACCAGCAGACTCATCAGCTGATTCCTCTGACAGGTCCTCCAAATCCTCAGCATCTGAGTCCAGGACCACTTCGGGCCGCTCCTTGCCATCATAGATGACCAGCAGGGAGCTTGAGTAGAAGCGGTAGGACTCCTGTCGCTCCAACACTGCCTTGAGCTCAGTCAGCTTCTTGAGCACAGGGCCCAGGAGTTCACGGCGCAGGTACCGCCCATTGTGGAAGAACTGGAAAAGTGCCTCCTTGAAGCCCTGCACCGACAGCTTCCGTCCATGGTACTTGTTCATGAACATGAGCTGCCCACTGCCTGCTTGGTACACCTGTAAGAGAGAGACCAGCAAGTCAGGGGCTGAGGGTCATATCAAACCCTGGACTCTGGGTGGCGGCGGCATGTGAAAGCCCAAATCAGATAAAGTACACGAGTTGCACATGAGTCACTATCCACTATACTCTCTAATCAGCCCACACCTGGATGCAGTCATCCAACCTGGGTTTGGTCATTGTGCCCCAGCACCCCAACTCAACATCTGGGTCACTGGAGACGCCCTAACCCTCTTGCCTTCTTCCCTACTATCCACAGATTCTGGACTCAGCTAACCAGACCAATCTGAGAGAGAATCATGCAGGCATGCATGCTTTCTTTTTCAACCAAAAAGCAACAGACTCGTGTGGGGTCAAATCTGGAATCTTTTTATTTTAAGACAGTCTCGCTGTCGCCCAGGCTTGAGTGCAATGGCGTGATTTCAGCTCACTGCAACCTCTGCCTCCTGGGTTCAAGCTGTTTTCATGCCTCAGTCTCCCAAGTAGCTGGTATTACAGCTGTGCACCACCACACCCAGCCAATTTTTGTATTTTTAGTAGAGACAGGGTTTCGCCATGTTGGCTGGGCTGGTCTCAAACTCCTGACCTCAGGTGATCCACCCACCTTGACCTCCCAAAGTGCTGGGATTACAGGCGTGAGGCACTGCACCTGGCCTGGAATCTTTTGAGAAAACAGGACTATGCCAGGGTGAGGAAGTGACAGCCACTCGATGCCCTAGCCAGCCCTAGCATCCCCCTCACCTGCATGCCACACACACGCACACCAATGACTGCAGATGTGCTCTGCTGACATTTTCGGATCTGGTTGGCTGCCTTCTCCTCTGAAGCATCATCACCGTGTTGTCGTGTGCCCATCTTGAGGTCAAGGACACAAGGCACCTCGTAGCGGGAAGTCAGGTTTTCCAGTAAGATAAATTCTGAGTAGTTAAGAAGAATATCCCCAAAAGGAAGTGCTACTGCATGGGTCCTTGATACTCTCAAGGACCTGGATGCAGTGACCCAGAGAAGCCTGAACCCACAGGATACTCCATTAGTCCTGCCATCACCCACACAGGGAGTCCAGAGCTGACTAGAAAGCTGAGAGACACCTTTACTTCTTGTCAGGGAACTGGCATGAAAGCAGCCTGCACCTGGACTCAACAGAGGCCTGGGCTCTTCCAGCCTGGGAGACACACACACCATTTCCTGAACTCTTAGCTAAGTGTAGGACTAGGGTCCAAAAACAAAGTCCTCAGTTACAAGTAGAACATCAAGAAACTTCAGTAAATCCTGTAGCCTTAAATGTGAACTGGAAATATCAGTATAAACTCACGAAAATAGTTTTCTCTTTAAGCATCTGCTTCCCAGCTGTGTGCACTAAAAAAGGTCTAGAAACAATGACCAGAAATAATGAGTGTCTCTAGTGCACAGAACATTGTCTCATCGTTTCCCATTCAAGGAATCAGTACTCCCTAGAGCAGAAACTGGTAAACTATGGCCCAGTGCTTGCTGTTTATGGCCTATAAGCTAGAAGTGGTTTTTACATTTTTTAAGAGACCAAAAAATAGATAAAGGCTAGGCATGGGGGCTCATGCCTATTATCCCAACATTTTGGGAGGCTGAGGCAGGGGGATCACTTGAGCCCAGGAGTTTGAGACCAGCCTGGGCAATATAGTGAGACTTCACCTCTACAAAGGGGAGGAGAGGGGCGGGAAGGAAGAGGGCTGGGAGTGGTGCTTCATGCCTGTTATCCCAGCACTTTGGGAGGCCAAAGCAGGTGGATCACCTGAGGTCAGGAGTTGAGACCAGCCTGGCCAACATGGTGAAACCCCGTCTCTACTAAAAATACAAAAATGAGCCGGGCGTGGCAGCAGATGCCTGTAATCCCAACTACTCGGGAGGCTGAGGCATGAGAATCACTTGAACCTGGGAGACAGAGGTTGTAGTGAGCTGAGATCACACCACTGCACTCCAGCCTGGGGGACAGAGCAAGACTCTGTCTCAAAAAAAAAAAAAAGAAAGAAAGAAAAGAAAGAGAGAAAGAAAGGGAGGGAGAAAAGAAAAAAGAAAGCAAAGAAAAGGAAAAGGAAAAGGAAAGAGAAAAGAAAAGAAAAAGAAAGATTTCCTTATGCACAGCTCGTGTCCCAGTGGCAGTCTGGTGAACCAGGACTGAGAGGTCAGTCTCCTCACCCAAACACCCCAGCCCTTGGCAGGTGAGCAATGTTTTGAGACTTCTGAAGAGTCTGAAAACAGAGGGCAGCCCCTTGCCCTCTTCCTCTAGGTTACCTAGGCTAAAGCCCACCTGATGCAAGCTGGCCCCTTCATGAGGCACCCCTTACCCCCCAGAGACCCATTATTATACCTCACTCCTCATCATCTACACTCCTAGGCCAGTAGCTGCCCTGAGGGAAGTGATTATTTGCCCATAATTATCATACAGGGTGTCCTGGAATAACCCAGGTAGGAGAAACTCAGCCATGACTATAAAAACCCAACCTCTCTCTCCAAGCTCCAAGGGACTTCCTCATTTCCTCTCCTCTTACCCTCAAATGCAGAGATGCCCATGAACAAAGGATACTGTACTGGTTCCGATGCTTTGCATTCTCCTTCATTCTCTGTAACTGTTGCTGGTGACATTTCATGCTCCAAGGGTTATAGTGTTTAAGCTGGGAACTTATATTCCCCTTCTTCTCTACAGTGTAGTATAAGACTTCAGATTTCTTTAGCCACTCAAATTCTTCTTCTAACTTATGGCTATAAAGAGATAAAGACCAATAAATCAGTATGTCTTATCAGAATTCAGAAGGCTGGGTGCGGTGGCTCACGCCAGTAATTCCAGCACTTTGGGAGGCCAAGATGGGCAGATCACTTGAGGTCAGGAGTTAGAGACCAGCCTGGCCAACATGGTGAAACCCTGTCTCTAATAAAAATACAAAAATTAGCCAGGCGTGGTGGTGTGCTCGGGAGGCTGAGGCAGGAGAATCACTTGAACCCGGGAGGCAGAGGTTGCAGTGAGCCAAGAAGATCATGCCACTGCACTCCAACCTGGGCAACAGAGCAAGCAAGACTCCAAAAACAAAACAAAACAAAACAAAACAAAAAAATCCAGGGTTAAAGCACAAAGAATCTTTCTTTTTTTTTCTTTTTTTTGAGATGGAGTTTCGCTCTTATTGCCCAGGCTGGAGTGCAATGGCGCGATCTCAGCTCATTGCAACCTACGCCTCCGGGTTCTAGCGATTTTCCTGTCTCAGCCTCCCAAGTAGCTGGGACTACAAATGCATGCTACCACACCTGGCTACTTTTTGTATTTTTAGTAGAGATGGGGTTTTATCATATTGGTCAGGCTGGTCTCGAACTCCTGACCTCAGGTGATCCGCCCGTTTTGGCATCCCAAAGTGCTGGGATTACAGGCATAAGCCACCGTACCCGGCCAGAAACGTTCTAGAGTAATGAAAAGTGACTTCTTGATGTGGTGGTGGCTTACCATGTACACATTTGCCAAAACTCTTTGAACACTTCAAATGGATGCATTTGAAAGTTGATTTTAGAAAATAAAATAAGGGACCAGCCATCCACTATTTTCTACAGCAAAAAGAACTTAAGATCAGCCCTTGCTCCCCAGCCCTGTATGTGGAGAGCCTTCACTGCCCTCTTCTAGGCAGTGGTACCACCTAGCCTCCAGTACAACCAGGTTCCCCTGACTCCAAAAGCTGGCAACTGGGAAAACAGGAACTGAAATTCCATGGGACTAAGTTAACCTACTTAGTTAGCTACATTACATGTACCTTACTTTATATATATATACTATTTATATTTTCACAAGCTTTGCCAAGGTGCAGCAGTAGGATGGCCCTGCTTAGGGGGATCGCTGAGTTTCAGGGATGCCCAACTGCCCATTTTGTCCCCCACCATTGGTGAACAACCTGAGGTAAAAGGATAGCTCCTCTCTTGGTCACTGCTACATCTCCAGAACACAGCCTGGCACAGAGCAGTCATACCCAAACTGGCAGGATCTAACCAGAGTCAACTAAAGAAAGAGGCTGAGCATGCCATGTGGGAATTGGCCACTGAATGACAGGTACCTACTAAATCCACTTGAGTCCTTAGCTCCAGGGAACTGGGCTGTAAACAAAACCCCCAACACTTCCCCTCCCACATAGCCCAGAGTTGTCCTCTGTCTACACTCACCTCTTCATTTTCTCCTCTTTACGGTGCTGACGCACCCAGTCCTTAGGGGTCTTTTCTGTTTCTAAGACATGGTGTTTTTTGTTTGTTGTCCACCTTAGGAGCTTACTTTTTGGTTCACAGTCTGAATTATCTACAATGTCCACAATTCCATGGTCCCCTTTTAATGGATATGCTATTAGACACAAGTTCCTGTCTTCATCTTCTTCAAAGCGCACAGATACCACACCTGGAAGGGGGTGAGGAGCAGAAAGAACTTTTAATTCCACAGGAAGAAGCACTGTAAGTAACATGATTGTAACATTTGTTTTTTTCTTACCCAGTTCCTTAGTCTCTATGTTGCCAGAGGCCCCAAACTCATCTGCAAACTTAACAAATATCAAAACAGCTAGAAAAGATGACACCATACAAGACAAGCAATTAGGGAGCAAACATGGCCGAGAGTCTTCTCTTATGTACTCAACGAGGCAAGAGCCAAAGAATTACAAGACACATTTTTCCATCATTGAAAATGTTTATTAATTTTTATGTAATTCTTCTAATCCTAAAAGACTGAAAACATTGCTCTTTATAGTTTGCGGGAATTTTTAATGCCCTAAACAGAAACTCCAACAGCCTCATGGCTTGCTTTAAAGCAGAGCCTGAATACAGCGGGAACACAGGTTTGCCTGAGGGTTAAGAAGCATCCAAGAATAAGGGAAGACTGGGTAAGCAAAACAAAATAAAGGGGCAAACAAAACAAACCACACAGCACAAGACACCCTAGCAAAGGCTTCCCACAGTGCCCCCACGTGGGTAGGCACCCAGGCCTTTTGTTCTTTTAAAATATGTTTTTATTGGTCTTTGCAGTCTCACGTCACAAAATAACAAAATGAACACAAGGCAGATAGAGTTGGCTGGGGAGCACAGACATGTGGTGGCCTTGAAAGCAGCGTTCCCCCTTAAGTCTCTAGAACCTGCCATGAGTAATTAGACAGTCTTTGAGGATGGGGCTGTCAGGTGGGGGCGTTTCAGCAGGTGCCGACGAGCGCCTTACAAACGACTGGCTGAACACCTTTCCTCCCAGGCCTCTCTGCCCCAGCATCACTCAATCTGCTCAGTCCTTGCTGCCCGCCCGCTCGACTGCTGCAGGGGAATGCGTGCTCAGAGAGAGACGACACTTCTGAGGTGGCTCCCAGCTCTGGGTGCAGAGGAGCTGGGGTGGGGGGTTCAGGCCACACTTCCCTGTGGCCACAGGGGAAAGGACCAGGGGAAAAAATGGGGCAGGGACGGACAGCTAACAAGGGGCCTTTGGCTTTGTCCTGGAAAAAAACAACAGAGAAGGACCAAGTGAGGGCCCCCAACTCCCCCATCCCCACCGCAATACACATGCATATTCAGAGTACAGAGAAAGGCACCCAGTACGTTCTGTCCTTAAAGACAATGTTTCAAGAGTCCCAAAAGAACCTAAGTTGTTCTAGAGTCCTTTATGTAACCAGGTAATGCACATTTAAAATTAATTTATTTAATGGATTCTTCCTAGATTTATAAAAGTCTCCCCCACTCCCCAACAAAGACCCCACCATGCTGGTGGCTGCTCATGTCCCCTATAAAATACATTATAAAAAGAAATCAGAAATTATCATATGTGAATCGAAAGGTTGCTTTCACATAGCAATTTTGGGGACATTCTGTAACAGCAAAGGGCTTGGGCTAATCAGCACAGGCCTCCCACTCCTGCATTCCATCTGACTCAACCCTGCTCCCCCGGCCTACCTAATCACCCGGGCTTCTGGTTTCCTGGAGGACAAAAAGCAGGCGGCAAGTATTCTGGGTTAAAATCCTCCCAAAGTCTTCCCCCACTGTCCCCCCAGTGGGGAACTATGGGTTACTGTGATCAAGAGACACCTGAACATAAAACACAACTACACTTCTACCAAAATCAAACTCATATCCACAAAACAAAACAGAATTGAGCAATCTTACCAGGGCTGAAAACTGAGGGTGTGAGATGCTGGGCTGAGGGCCAGGAGGAGGAGAAGGAGGAGAGGGAGGGAAAGCACAGAGTGGGAGGGAGTGAGGGCTCCAGGGATGGCTGCCAGGGCCTTCCATGGCCACGATCCCTCACATCTCCTCACCAGTGTGGCAACCCCTCAAGCAGCTGGGACTTACCTTTGTACTGGGGAGTGAATTTGCGCATCTCAGCAGGGAGGGTCTCGTAGAACTGATGTTCCCTTGGGACCAGGGGCTTGCACAGTGTTGTCTCATTGAAGCGGAGCACGCATGAGTGCCCCCCGACCTGGTGGACAAAGGGCTCCAGCAGGACGCCTTTGGCGCGGGGCTCCACATCCATGGCCCTGAAGGCTGGGCTCATCCTCCGGGCGCAGATGGCGGGGAGACGGAGGCAGCGGAGTCCAGCGGCCAGTACGTCTTCCGTCTGTTGTCTGTGTGTCCCTCTCGTCGTGGCTCCTTGGCTTGTTCTGGCCAGGATGCTCTGCTGGAAGCAAACACAATGATGACATGGGGGTTCGAAGTAGCGTGGGAAGTGCCTTAGAGCTGCTCACCCTGCTCCTCCAGCAGAAAGACAAAGACAGTCTGAGCTCTTGCGGGACTCCGCCCATGCCACCCACCTTGGCCCCTCCTTCTCCGGCAGAAAAACAAAAACACTATGAGCTCATGGGGCGGGGTTAGATGCAGACAGGCAGGGAATGGGTTCCAGGGGCCCTAAAAAGGCAGAGGTCCCACTACGGTGTTAGAAAGCCACTACCGCAGGCAAAACTGATGCCATGGTGAGGTGAAATCACAATTTCATGCCTAATATTTGGATTAAATCTTACCATTTTCTAATAAGAGTGTCAAGCTTTAAGTGGGTGATGCCCAAGTCTCCCATTAATTTTATACACACACACACACACACACACACACACACATACATTTTTTTTTTTTGAGATGGAGCCTTACTCTGTTGTCAGGCAGGAGTGCAGTGGCACAATCTCGGCTCACTGCAACCTCCGCCTCTCGGGTTCAAGCCATTCTCCTGCCTCAGTCTCCCGAGTAGGTGGGATCACAGGCATGCACCACCATGCCCAGCTAATTTTTGTATTTTTAGTAGAGACGCGGTTTCACCACGTTGGCCAGCATGATCTTGATCTCGTGACCTCGTGATCTGCCCGCCTCGGTCTCCCAAAGCGCTGGGATTACAAGCGTGAGCGACCGCACCCAGCCCCATTAATTATATTTTTATAAAATGCATTTAAATACAGGGAAAACCTGCTTACTTCATTATCTAGTAAGACTCCTTATTTACTTGTCCAGTTTGTTTATGCACACTGTTCCTGCCCAAGGCCAAAGACAAGCCCCATTAACCTTATTAGCAATGGAACTTGGGTCCAGTTTTAATGATTAACAACTAAAAACAACTGATCAATGCTGGTTAACTCCATTTAAAAAGATACACAGTGTTCTAGGTCACTATTTTTATCAGTTCTATCCTGATCACCGAAAGCTGGTACACACCTTTAAACCAAAGTTATGCTTTTGGGGCAATCAGGGCTCGCATCCACTCGCTCAGCCACACACTGGATGCTGCATCAATGAAGCACACCTCTGTATGCACCTTGTTAACCGGTTCAGGTCATGTCACACTCGTTCTCTGTTTTGTCTAATTTACAAGTTATGCAGTCTCTACTAGCATTATTTACAGGGCTTGAGTTATATTTCAGTGTCTGTACAGAGATTTTACTGGGAACTCCTTCAGTTCCCATGACTCCAACTGAGAGAGGAGTGAGGATGGATCTGCAGGAGATGTGCCCTCTGACCTCTAATATGGGGAAAGCACCTATTATGTATCAGGCTCATGACAGGAATTTCTTATGTCATTTGGTCCTCATGACACTTTCTTTGCGGTAGACACTACTCTCCCTATTGCAAACAATGAAGCTGATTAGAGACGGTTAGGAAACTCACCCAGGGCCACAGACAATAAGCCACTTCTCCCAAGTGAATCCCACACAGCTGTCTCTAGGGCACATGATCTCTGGCACTGCCCAGCTTAATTTTTCCTTTCTTTTTCTTTTGAGATGGACTCTTGCTCTGTCACCCAGGCTGGAGTGCAGTGGTGAGATCTCGGCTCATTGCAAGGTTTGCCTTCCGGGTTCACGCCATTCTCCTGCCTCAGTCTCCTGAGTAGCTGGGACTACAGGTGCCCGCCACCACGCCCGGCTAATTTTTTTGTATTTTATTTTAGTAGAGACAGGGTTTCACCGTGTTAGCCAGGATGGTCTTGATCTCCTGATCTCGTGTTCTGCCAATCTCGGCCTCCCAAAGTGCTGGGATTACAGGCGTGAGCCACCGCACCCGGCCCAGAATAGTTTTAAAATAAAACTATAAATATAAAACTGTGTATCTGTAATGAGGCCGGGCACGGTGGCTCACGCCTGTAATCCCAGCACTTTGGGAGGCCGAGGCGGGTGGATCACAAGGTCAGGGGATCAAGACCATCCTGGATAACACGGTGAAACCCCGTCTCTACTAAAATACAAAAAAAAAAAAAAAAAAAAAAAATTAGCCAGGCATGGTGGCTGGCACCTGTAGTCCCAGCTACTCAGGAGGCTCAGGCAGGAGAATGGCATGAACCCGGGAGGCGGAGCTTGCTGTGAGCCAAGATTGTGCCACTGCACTCCAGCCTGGGAGACAGAGCTAGACTCTGTCTCAAAAAAAAAACAAACAAAACAACAACAAGAAATCTCTTGCTAACCACGGAGATGAGGAAATAAATATTAAAAAAAATTTTTTTTTTTTTGAGACGGAGTCTTGCTCTTTGCCCGGGCTGGAGTGCAGTGGCCGGATCTCAGCTCACTGCAAGCTCCGCCTCCCGGGTTTTACCCCATTCTCCTGCCTCAGCCTCCGGAGTAGCTGGGACTACAGTCGCCCACCACCTCGCCCGGCTAGTTTTTGTATTTTTAGTAGAGACGGGGTTTCACCGTGTTAGCCAGGATGGTCTCGATCTCCTGATCTCGTGATCCACCCGTCTCAGCCTCCCAAAGTGCTGGGATTACTGGCTTGAGCCACCGCGCCCGGCCTAAAAATATTTTTTTTTTTTTTTTTTTGGAGACAGAGTCTCGCTGTGTCGCCCAGGCTGGAGTGCAGTGGCCGGATCTCAGCTCACTGCAAGCTCCGCCCCCCGGGTTTACGCCATTCTCCTGCCTCAGCCTCCCAAGTAGCTGGGACTACAGGCGCCCGCCACCTCGCCTGGCTAGTTTTTGTATTTTTTTAGTAGAGACGGGGTTTCACCATATTAGCCAGGATGGTCTCAATCTCCTGACCTCGTGATCCGCCCATCTCGGCCTCCCAAAGTGCTGGGATTACAGGCTTGAGCCACCGTGCCCGGCCTAAAAATATTTTTTAAAATAAAAACTATCGGCCGGGTGCAGTGGCTCATGCCTGTAATCCCAGCACTTTGGGAGGCCGAGGCAGGCAGATCACCTAAGGCCAGGAGCTCGAGGCCAGCCTGGCCAACATGGTGAAGCCCCGTCTCAACTAAAAATAACAAAAATTAGCCGGGCATGGTGGCACACGCCTGTAATCCCAGCTACTTGGGAGGCTGAGGTAGGAGAATTGCTTGAACCCAGGCGGCGGAGGTTGCAGTGAGCTGAGATCGCGCCACTGCACTCCAGCCTGGCAACAGAGCGAGACTCCGTCTCAAAAAAAAAAAAAAAAAAAGAAAAGAAAAAAATAAAAAACTAAAAACCATTTTTAGTAAAATAAAGCCAGGAAGGAAACAGTCAATGTCTGACTCTGAAAGGATGTCTTGTGGGAAACACCAAATTGACCTGTCTGGGTACATGGCATCAAACTACCATCAACCTCAGGAAAACTCCATAAAAATCAAGTCCACTGCTCCATAAAATCAGGACATCTATCATCCTTGATGATGAACACATTTGCCTCCACATCCAGCAACAGGAGAGGAATGAAACAAAAATATTTTTTTCATACAATTGTGTGACAGACTATTAGGATACCACAAAGAGCTTTCTTATCAATTTTATATTTTTTAACCAGGAGAAAATGCTTATGATATACCTTTTTTTTTTTTTTTTTTGAGACAAGGTCTCCATTGTTAAGGCTGCAGTGCAAGTGGTGTAATCTCAGCTCACCGCAGCCTTGTCCACCCAGGCTCAAGTGATCCTCCCACCTCAGCTTCCCAAGTAGCTGGGACAACTACAGGAACACACCACCACATCCAATTAATTTTTGTATTTCTTTTTTTTTTTTTTTTTTTTTTTTTTGAGGCGGAGTCTCGCTCTGTCGCCCAGGCTGGAGTGCAGTGGCCGGATCTCAGCTCACTGCAAGCTCCGCCTCCCGGGTTTACGCCATTCTCCTGCCTCAGCCTCCCGAGTAGCTGGGACTACAGGCGCCCGCCACCTCGCCCGGCTAGTTTTTTTTTTTTGTATTTTTAGTAGAGACGGGGTTTCACTGTATTAGCCAGGAGGGTCTCGATCTCCTGACCTCGTGATCCGCCCGTCTCGGCCTCCCAAAGTGCTGGGATTACAGGCTTGAGCCACCGCGCCCGGCCTAATTTTTGTATTTCTGTGTAGAGATCGGGTTTTGCTACGTTGCTCAGGCTGGTCCTGAACTCTTGAGCTCAAGTGATCCTCCTGCCTTGGCCTAACCAGAGTGCTGGGATTACAGGCGTGTGCCACCAAACCGGGACGTTTATGATACACTTTTCTTTTTTTTCTGGGACAGAGTCTTGCTCTGTTGCCCAGGCTAGAGTGCATGATCTCACCTCAAGGCAACCTCTGCCTCCCGGGTTCAAGAGATTCTCCTGCCTCAGCCTCCCGAGTAGCTGGGTCTACAGGTGTCTGCCACCAAGCCCGGCTGATGTTTTGCATTTTTTTAGTAGAGACGGGGTTTCACCATGTTAGCCAGGATGGTCTCGATCTCCTGACCTCATGATCTGCCCACCTCAGCCTCCCAAAGTGCTGGGATTACAGGCGTGAGCCACTGCGCCTGGCCTAACTTGCATTTTTTAGTAGAGACTGGGTTCAGCGTGTTGGTCAAGATGGTCTCAAACTACTAGCCTCAAGTGATCTGCCCGCCGCAGCCTCCCAAAGTACTGGGATTATAGGCATGAGCCACCGCACCCAGCCTCACTTATGATAAACTTTTAAGTTACAAGAAGGAAGATGGGGCCGGACGCGGTGGCTCACGCCTGTAATCCCAGCACTTTGGGAGGCCGAGGCGGGCAGATCACGAGGTCAAGAGATCGAGACCGGACTGGGCAAGCTGCATAGTGAGAGCCACTCTCTAAATAATTTTTTAATTAGTCAGGCATGGTGGGGAGACTGAGGTGGGAGGATCACTGGAGTGCAGGAGTTACAGAATTCTGTGAGGTATGATCATGCCACTGCACTCCAGCCTGGGTGACAGAGCAGGACCTTGTCTATTAATAAAATAAATAAATAAATAAATAAAGACTTGATATTCACAAGCCTTCTCTGAAAGAATTATTCAAGGATACACTACAGCTTGGCCAAGTGTATTCAAGGATACACTACAGCTTGGCCACGCCTGTTATCCCAACACTTTGAGAGGCTGAGGCAGGTGGACTGATTGAGCCCAGGAGTTCGAGACCAGCCAAAGCAACATGGCAAAAACCCCTCTCTACAAAAATAATAATAATAATAAAATAAACAAAAAATAAAAAAATATAAGAAGGACAGGTGCAGTGGCTCACGCCTATAATCCCAGCACTTTGGAAGGCCGAGGCAGGTGGATCACCTGAGGTCAGGAGTTCGAGACCAGTCTGCCCAACATGGCAAAACCCAGTCTCTACTAAAAATACAAAAAATTAGCTGTGCGTGGTGGTGGGCACCTGTATTCCAAGCTACTCAGGAGGCTGAGGCAGGAGAATCACTTGAACCTGGGAGGTGGAGGTTGCAGTGAGCCGAGACCACGCCATTGCACTCCAGCCTGGGCAAAAAGAGTGAAACTCTGTCTCAAAAAAAAAAAAAAAAAAAAAAAAGGCCAAGGCAATAGGATCACTTGAGGCCAGAAGTTCAAGACCAGTCTTGGCAATACAGCAAGACCCTATCTCTACAAAAAAATTAGCAAGTTGTGGTGGTGCACATCTGTAGCCCTAGCTACTCAGGAGGCTGAGGCAGGAGGATCTCTTGAGCCCAGGAGTTTGAGGCTGCAGTGATCTCTGATCATACCACTGAGCTTCAGTGTGCATGACTGAGTGAGACCCCATGTCAAACAAACAAACAAAGTTGGGATCAACTATCCTTGAGGAGTACTATGGTGACCCTTCTGTTCTCTCTATAGAAAGCTGTAATATTGCTATTATAGAAAGCGGTGGTCAGGCCAGGTGCAGTGGCTCAGGCTTGTAATCGTAGCACTTTGGGAGGCAGATCGCTTAAGCTCAAGAGTTCAATACCAGCCTGAGCAACATGGTAAAACCCCATCTCTACTAAAAATACAAAAACTAGCTGGGCGTGGTAGCACGGGCCCACAGTCCCAGCTACTTGGGGGGCTGAAGCAAGAGAATAGCTTGAACCTGGGAGACTGAGCCTGCAGTGAGCCTGGTGACAAAATGAGACCCTGTCCCCCAAAAAATAAAAAGGCAAGCAAGCGGTGATCAAAATGCTGCCCCAAAATGTAGGGAGGTAAGTACTGTAGAACTTTCTTCTGCATTTTTAAATGTGTAACTTTTTGTGATTTTTATCAATCTAAACATTCACTTTCTTACCTAATTTTGTTTTCATATTTCTACATTATTTTGTTTAAAGATGGCATTTATAATCACATGTATAATTACAAATTATATATTTATGTTATATATATTTATATTATTTTATATAAGCTTCAGACACCACAAAAGCTGCCCTATACTAACTAGGTGGTAAGATCATGATTGCCCGCTTTTCAGTTTTCTCAATGTTTCAAACTTCTTATAATATCCTCCAACTCTGAGCACACATTACCTTTATAACTGAGAGAGAAAATACTGGGGGAAGAGGAGGATTCAAGATTGAAACAGGAAAACACAGATGGCTGCCTGGCTCTTGATGGTTTAAAATCCATCTAGAAACAAACACTGATCCAGCCCACCCTTCATACTCAGAGCTTCACTCCAAGTGAGAATAACAACCACAATACACACTGTCCTTAAGGTGTATACAAGGTGCTAGAAGGTCAGAGCCCTCAATAGCATTTCATTCTGGTGTGGTGTTATGTTATGTTATGTTATGTTATGTTATGTTATGTTATGTTATGTTACGTTACGTTATCTTTTGAGACGGAGTTTCGCTCTTGTTGCCCAGGCTGGAGTGCAATGGCCTGATCTCGGCTCACCACAACCTCCGCCTCCCAGGTTCAAGTGATTCTCCTGCCTCAGCCTCCCAAGTAGCTGGGATTACACGCATGCGCCACCACGCCTGGCTAATTTTTATATATATTTTTAGTAGAGACAGGGTTTCTCCATGTTGGACAGGCTGGTCTCAAACTCCCAGCCTCAGATGATCCACTCTCAGGCTCCTAAAGTGTTGGGATTACAGGTGTAAGCCACCATACCCAGCCTCATTCTGGTTTTAATAAAGAAGAAACCACGGATTTTAACTGGAGTGATTTCATGAAAGTCATACAACAATGTAGCTTCTTCCCCCAAAACAGCAGATTCTGTTCCAAAAATCTGGACAAATCTCAGCTTTTCCATAAGGGACACAGTAGCCTCTCAGCTGCTTCTCCTTTCTAGAACCACCAGCACGACTATGCTGCCCTATCTCTTTGCCTCATCTGACCAGGTTTCTGGAATGACAGACTAGAGGGCTCCAAAGTAAGGGAAACAGGAAGAAGGAACTTTCAGCCTACCTAGAAATATGTTTATCACCAGCCTGGGCAAGATGGGGACACCTTGTCTCTACCAAATATAAAAAGTAATAGCCAGGTGCAATGGCGTGTACCTGTGGTCACAGCTACTTGGGAGGCTGAGGTGGAAGGGTCACTGGAGCCTGGAAGGTCAAGGCTGCAGTGAGCCGTGATCACACCACTGTACTCCAGCCTGGGTGACAGACCGAGACCCTGTCTCAAAAAAAACAAAACAAAACAAACAAACAACAACAAAAAAATAATAAAAAAGAAATGTTTATCTGAATAACCTGCTAGAATTATAAAGAATTTTAGCAATTTTTAAAAGCTTCTAGATAAAACAACGATTGATTCTAAGGTCTCGTATGTCCCCTTTATCAATATATCAAACTTTATTTTGTTTTAAGAGATGGGGCGGCCGGGCGCGGTGGCTCAAGCCTGTAATCCCAGCACTTTGGGAGGCCGGGACGGGCGGATCACAAGGTCAGGAGATCGAGACCATCCTGGCTAACACGGTGAAACCCCGTCTCTACTAAAAAAATTTTAAAAAAAAGCTAGCCAGGTGAATGGCGTAAACCCGGGAGGCGGAGCTTGCAGTGAGCTGAGATCCGGTCACTGCACTCCAGCCTGGGCGACAGAGCGAGACTCCGTCCCAAAAAAAAAAAATGGGGGCTCGCTATGTTGCCCAGGCTGGCCTCAAATTCCTGGTCTCAAGTGATCCTTCGGTCTTAGCCTCTCCAAGTGCTAGGATACAAGGCATGAGTCATCTGGCCAAATGTTCTTAGAAATAGCTAAATGGATTCTGTACACATATCAGGAATTTTCAGTTCTCTTGTAAAAGCCAGTTACCCCTTTTTCAAGGACAATTCTCAGTCTCCCGTCTTCCACCACATTGTAAGAAAAGTAACTCAACAGGAACACAGAGAAGCAACTCTCTCAGACTAAAGCCAAAATTGCTCAGAGGTCTCAATCTCTGAGGGATTTTTGCTACCTCAAGTCACAGTTCTCTCATATGCCAGTAAGTAATGGTCCCATAGGGCCAGTGTGGTGGCTCACACCTGTAATCCTAGCACCTGGAGGCCAAGGCAGGAGGACTGTTTGAGCCCAGGAGTTTGAGAACAATCCTGGCAACACAGTGAGACCTTGTCTCTACAAAAAATAATTAGTCAGGTGTGGTAGTACATGCCTGTTGTCCCAGCTACTTGAGAGGCAGAGGTGGAGGGATCACTTGAGCCAGAAAGCTCAAGGTTGCAGTGAGCCGAGATCATACCACCACACTCCAGCCCAGGTGACAGAGCGAGACACTGTCTCAAACAAACAAACAAAAAAGTAACGGTCCATTAGCTTCAGACAAGATTATACGTTTCCTGCCAGTGGGCAATGTTTACCCCGTTTAGCTCTTAGCTCACTGCCAAACCCAAATGACACATGAATTCATCCTCAGCAGTTTTAATCTCAGCAGTATGGGAAGATGAGGTAAGAGGATTGCTTGAGCTCAGAAGTTTGAGACCAGCCTGGGCAACACAGTGAGACTCTGTCTTTAAAAAAATGTTTTAAAAATTAGCCAGGCTTGGTGGCACATGCCTGTAGTCCTAGCTACGCAGAAGGCTGAGGCAGGAGGATCACCTTAGCCCAGAAGGTCGAGGTTATCATGAGCTATGAGACTGCCACTGCACTCTAGCCTGGGTGACAGAGTGAGACCTTGTCTCTAAAAAAAGTAAAAATAAAATAAGATTGCATTTCAGGACCAGCAGTGAAGGCCAACAAGGTACTTCCAGTTTTAACATCTTACTCTTCTCTTGCTCATTACAAGGAGCTTAAGTTATTTTCCAAAGTAAAAACAGTCTTTGAGTGTGAGATAAATCATCCTAGGGGTCCTGTCCCTTACTTTCTCAGGACTCACCTGCCCTCATCCTGCTGCTCATGTTCATTAGTTTTGTTTTTGTTTTTTTTTTTTTTTTTGTTTTTTTTTGAGACGGAGTCTCACTCTGTCGCCCAGGCTGGAGTGCAGTGGCCGGATCTCAGCTCACTACAAGCTCCCCCTCCTGGGTTCACGCCATTCTCCTGCCTCAGCCTCCCGAGTAGCTGAGACTACAGGCGCCCGCCACCTTGCCTGGCTAGTTTTTTGTTTTGTTTTGTTTTGTTTTTTTTTTTTTTTGAGGCGGAGTCTCGCTCTGTCGCCCGGACTGGAGTGCAGTGGCCGGATCTCAGCTCACTGCAAGCTCCGCCTCCCGGGTTTTACGCCATTCTCCTGCCTCAGCCTCCCGAGTAGCTGGGACTACAGGCGCCCGCCACCTCACCCGGCTAGTTTTTGTATTTTTAGTAGAGACGGAGTTTCACTGTGTTAGCCAGGATGGTCTCGATCTCCTGACCTCGTGATCCGCCCGTCTCGGCCTCCCAAAGTGCTGGGATTACAGGCTTGAGCCACCGCGCCCGGCCTAGTTTTTTGTATTTTTTTAGTAGAGATGGGGTGGTCCCAATCTCCTGACCTCGTGATCCGCCCGTCTCGGCCTCCCAAAGTGCTGGGATTACAGGCTTGAGCCACCGTGCCCGGCCTGTTTTTGTTTTTTTAAGACAGGGTCTCACTCACGTCTCCCAGGCTAAAGTGCAGTTGGTGTAATCACAGCTCACTGTAGCCTTGCCTTCCTGGGTTCAAGTGATTCTCCCATCTCAGCCTCCCAAGTAGCTGGGACTACAGGCACATGCTACATGTCGAACTAATTTTTTGTTATTTTTAGTAGAGACAAGGTTTCGCCACGTTGCCCAGGCTAGTCTCGAATTCCTGGGATCAAATGATCCGCCTACCTCAGCCTCCTGAAGTCCTGGGATTATAGGCATGAACCACTGAACCAGGTCACACATCTATTAGTTTTTAAGCCCCAGAATCTAAACCTGCCAGCTGCCAACTGGCACCCCTGTAAGTGCCACCCTCCCAAATCCCCCAGGACCTTGTCTCCTGGATTTACAGTCCTCCTCTGGCCTTCCCAGTGTAAATGCAGCATTCTGACTAACCCATAAAGTCTTCAACGTGAGACCCTAGAAGTTGCTGTGTTAGTTCCAAATGCCCAGCAGAGAATCTACAAAGGGCAGAGGTAGCCCAAAAACCTGAGGAAGAGACAGACACTTTTATCCTCATGCTCAGATACAAACACAAAGCAAGAAAAAGCCCAGCCCCTTCAGTAGTGGGTCTGTAATCAACTGGGCTCTCTCTCCTCCAGAGGCACTTGCCTGGAAGAACAGATACTGTTCGGCCGGGCGCGGTGGCTCAAGCCTGTAATCCCAGCACTTTGGGAGGCCGAGACGGGCGGATCACAAGGTCAGGAGATGGAGACCATCCTGGCTAACACGGTGAAACCCCGTCTCTACTAAAAAATACAAAAAACTAGCCGGGCGATGTGGCGGGCGCCTGTAGTCCCAGCTACTCGGGAGGCTGAGGCAGGAGAATGGCGTAAACCCGGGAGGCGGAGCTTGCAGTGAGCTGAGATCCGGCCACTGCACTCCAGCCCGGGCGACAGAGCGAGACTCCGCCTCAAAAAAAAAAAAAAAAAGAACAGATACTGTTCAAGGCATGACACCTTTTACTGCCTTACAAGTAAAACTTCTATTCATAGTAGATGAAAAATTGAAAATCTTCAGTAAGAATTAACTAATTTAAGAAGATCATAATCTCAGCAACGTGCAAAAAGTTGGTTTAACAAGTTATTTGTTATTGTTTTTCTTTCAGGTTGTTCAAGCTCATAAAAATATACATTCCTTGGTCAAGTATACTACAATCAGCCCTCCTTTCTTCCTTGAATAACTAGGCAAGTTCTCAAAAAATATGATGACTCTTCAGCACCAGAGCTAAGCAGATACCAGGTGTGCACACCTCCTTAGGGTACCCCATAAAAGCAGGTAAACTGCTTACCACCACCCCCTGCTGATGAGGAAGGAACCATAGCACAGTCCACAGACACCAAGTATAAAGCACATCTAAACAAATGGACATCAGAATGAAAGTGGGCAGGCTTGCAGTTAGGTTAATCCCCAAACAAATGTGGCTGCAGCCTCAACAATACCATCAAATTTGTGTAGAAAAGGGATCTCTGACAAATGCAGTGGCTCACACCTGTAATCCCAGCGCTTTTGGACACTGAGGATTTTTTCTGGATGCTTTTTTCCTGCTGAAGCAGGAAGATTGCTTAATGCCAGGAGTTCAAGACCAGCCTGGGTTAAAAAGAGTGAGACCCTGTCTTTACAAAAAAAGTTTTTTTGTTTTTTTTGAGACAGAGTCTTGCTCTGTCGCCCAGGCTAGAGTGCAATGGCGTGATCTTGGCTCACTGCAAGCTCCACCTCCTGGGTTCACGCCACTCTCCTACCTCAGCCTCCTGAGTAGTTGGGACTACAGGCACCCACCACCACGCCCGGCTAATTTTTTGTATTTTTTTTAGTAGAGACGGGGTTTCACTGTGTTAGCCAGGATGGTCTCAATCTCCTGACCTCGTGATCCACCCGCCTCAGCCTCCCAAAGCACTGGGATTACAGGTGTGAGCCACCGTGCCCAGCCTACAATAAAATTTTAAAAATGAGCTGGGCCGAGTGGCATATGCCTGTGGCTCCAACTACTTGGGAGGCTGAGGCAAGAGGATCACTTAAGCCCAGGAGGTTGAGGCCATAGCGAGCTATGATCGCTGCAGTGCCTTCCAGCCTGGGCAACTGAGTGAGACCGTCTTTATTTAAAATCTATATGTACAGGCTGGGCGCGGTGGCTCACACCTGTAATCCCAGCACTTTGGAATGCCACGGTGGGCAGATCACTTGAGGTCAGGAGTTCAAGACCAGCCTGGACAACAAGGTGAAAACCCATCACTACAAAAATACAACAATTACCCAGGCGTGGTGGCAGACACCTGTAGGCCCAGCTGATTAGGAGGCTGAGGCAAGAAAATTGCTTAAACTCGGGAGGCTCGCTGCAGCGAGCCAAGATCATACCACTGCACTCCAACCTGGGCAACAGAGTGAGACTCCGTCTCCAAAAATAATAATAATAATAATAATAATAATAATAAATATATAAATCTCAGACACTTGGACATATATAAAAATCTGAATTGGCAGTAGTTATACCAAAAAGTCATATCCAATGTTAGTTTCACACTTGCAAAGCAAAAATAACCTACTATTCTTATAAAACAAACACTGAAGGGGGACGTGAGATTTTTGCAATCCCCATGAAAGCTGAGACAAGCTCACATAGCCCATGGGTCATCTCATTTGAGTGTGCAGCTTTAGTTAGGAAGGCCTGTTGGCCCCGAAGCAGCCCAAACTAAAAGAGCAAGACAAGGTTCAAGGCAAGGAGCCGGCCGGGCGCAGTGGCTCAAGCCTGTAATCCCAGCACTTTGGGAGGCCGAGACGGGCGGATCACGAGGTCAGGAGATCGAGACCATCCTGGCTAACCCAGTGAAACCCCGTCTCTACTAAAAAATACAAAAAAACTAGCCGGGCGAGGTGGCGGGCGCCTGTAGTCCCAGCTACTCGGGAGGCTGAGGCAGGAGAATGGCGTAAACCCGGGAGGCGGAGCTTGCAGTGAGCCAAGATCCGGTCACTGCACTCCAGCCTGGGCGACAGAGCGAGACTCCGTCTCAAAAAAAAAAAAAAAAAAGGCAAGGAGCCATAACAGGTGGGCTCTTCTAACAGGTGGGGTTAAGGTAGAGTAATATGGCCTGGGGAACTTGGGCCATAGCACCTCAGGGTCAGACCAAGCAACGTGGCAGCCTTCCACAAACCCAGACTTAGGAGATGTAGCCCAGGTTCCAAATGGGCACATTCTCACAAACTAAATGCAAAAGCAACAACACTAGAGCCAGATGTTCTGCTTCTTGTTAACTAACACGTTTCATTCCATTTAAAGAAGTTTTACTCTTCCTTAGGTTTGGGATTAGACATTCTAATTTCGAAAACACATAGGAGTGTCTCAAGTAAGATAGGTGGATACATAGAGAAAGCAAACAACATTAATTAGCCAGGTGTGGTGCCAGGCACCTGTAATCCCAGCTACTCGGGAGGCTGAGGCATGAGAATAGCTTGAACCCAGGAGGTGGAGGTTGCAGTGAGCCGAGATCGCACCACTGCACTCAGGCCTGGGTGACACAGCGAGACTCCATCTCATAAAAAAAAAAAAAAAAAAAAACCCTGAATTTTAAAGGGAGTACATCCCAGAAATCTGTTTAGTTTTATTTTTTTGAGACAGAGGCTGCCGCCACCACGCCCAGCTAATTTTTGTATTTTTAGTAGAGACGGGGTTTCACCATGTTGGTCAGACTGGTCTCAAACTCCTGATCTCAAGTGATTCGCCCACCTCGGCTTCCCAAAGTGTTGGTATTACTGGTGTGAGCCACCACCCTCGGCCCTTTATTTTTCCTTTTTGTTTTTTTGAGACAGAGTCTCACTCTGTCACCCAGGCTGGAGTGCAGTGGCGCGATTTTGGCTCACTGCAATCTCCACCCACTGGGTTCAAGCAATTCTCTTGCCTTAGCCTCCTGAGTAGCTCAGATTCCAGGCACCTGCCACAGTGCCCAGCTAGTTTTTGTATTTTTAGTAGAGATGGGGTTTCACCACGTTGGCCAGGCTGGTCTTGAACTCCTGACCTCGTGATCCAACCGCCTTGGCCTCCCAAAGTGCTGGGATTACAGGCGTGAGCCACCAAGCCTGGCCCTGGCCCTTTCTTTAAAAGGTAGGGCAGGCCAGGCATGCAGGCTGAGCGTGGAGAATGGCGTGAACCTAGGAGGCGGAGCTTGCAGCGAGCCAAGATCGCACCACTGCACTCCAACCTTGGTGACAGAACGAGACTGTGTATCAAAAAAAAAAAAAAAGTAGGGCAGTGATGGGGATGGGCACAGTGTAGATGAAACAAGATTGGCCAGCAATTAGTAACTACTGAAGCTGGTGATGCGTGAAAGACCCAAATCAACTGTGCGTCATCTCGGCAAATTGACTTCTCCAAATCCTGAGGTGGGCTCTAAATTCAATTTTTGGAGAAAAGGACATTTCCTTGCCACCAGAATATACTGTAAAACACAACTACTTCTTATTACTTTTATTACATGGTACACAAACGGGCAAAAACATAATTTATTTAAAAAAACAAATATATGCTTTAAAATGTAATAACATGAGAATAATCAACTGCTTACTTTCTAATGTACAAGAGTGTGTTCAATTTGTTACTTAAGAAGATTATCTCACTAGGTGAAATAACTTCACTTAAAGGGAAAATTCTTCCCCAATGCATCCTCTTTATGAGCCAAACAATGGAAAATTTTCACCCCAGCAAGCTGGCCTCAGGGAGGTTCAGGCTCATCCCTGTTGCCTAGATACCAGTGACATCTCAGGAGCTTACAGAAGGCTCTGGCATCCCTCTTGGAAGGGAGACTGGCAAAGGTTCATCAGTCAGTGGTTGCTCCTTCTTTCCCGGCACATTCCACTGCTCAGACAGATACAGGGCTAGCATACAGTGTACCTGTCTGTCACCTAGGAAGCTTTGAAGCACAAAAGAAGTCTATTATATCTGTTACACTGATTTCTAGATCTCCCAGGTCCCTGCCTTGCTCCCTCCCTACCCAGGCCCTGCATAAAAAACAAACCAAACAAACAAAAAAACTAGTTTCTACAACTGTATCAACTCTAGTCCTTGTTCTTATCCATTTGATTTCTTTCTCTCCTTTTTTTTTTTTTTTTTTTTTTTTGTAGAGACAAGGTGTTGCTATGTTGCCCAGGTTGATCTTGAACTGCTGGGCTCAAGTGATTCTCCATCTGATTTCTAACAATGCCTGTGAATTCTACAGTCACAAAACAGGTAAATCTATCGAAATGACAATGTCAGACAAGACCACAGAAAATAGAAAAAAAAATTTTTAATGACAGTTAATAGTTTAACTTTTCTCAAAAAAAAAAGTTACTAGGCCATCAACTTGCCTATTATGTCAAATATGATAAAGTATTCATTTGGCCCTTTCTAACTCTGATAGTGGCTAAAGTTAAAACAACACCCTGAAGCTTCTCTTTAAATACTTAACACCCAAGTTACAAGATGCAATTATACAAACCCCACAGCAACAACCTATATAAATAAGCATCTTAGTTCACTTAAAATATTACCTGGCTACAACTGCAAATACAGCAAACATTTTAAACACTAGAATTCAACAAAATTACTGTAATCATGGTCCTTTATCAAAAATATCATAGAACTGATGATCTACAACATTTTTGTTACTACGTTCCAAAGTTCCAGTACTTTTTCTTAAAACTATTCAAGATGATTTTTTGTTCCATGTACATTCTGCTACGGAAATGCTTAATTCCAAGCAGTGACTAGTTCTATTTCCTCTGGTATTTAAGAGCACTAGATTTTACTGGTTTCTACATTTTATTTTCACTCATTTTTCTGCTAATGTAGTTTTCTTGATATATGAAACTGAATACAATCCTAAAATGAAATAAGGCATTAGGATGCAAAAGACAAAAGCGGTCTCTAATCAAATGTAAAGAGTGGAAATATCACTATAAAGGTGTCCTCTTACCCATTTAAAGGCCTTTTTTCTACAGTGAGGTTAGGTGTGTAGATTCCCTCATCGAACACGATCTGACGGGCCCAAATGGCATTCAACATTCAAAATGGCTGCACATCTGCCGACCCCAGGTAACAGTACCTGAGGCGCTCAGCTGACTCCCTATCCAAAGATCTAGGAAGAAGACCCCCCAACCCGCCAAATACCTGGGGAGATCGTGGCCGCCAACGACCTGGGGAGACCCCTCAATGACACCGTAGATCTTGCGTTCCCCAAGACCCGGGGAGATCTCCTCAATGACCAGGAAAGATCCTGCCCCCCCCCCACCAAGCCGGGAGACCTCTCCAATGACCGGGGAAGATTCTGCACCCCCAAAATGAGGGAAATCTCTCCCTCAATGATCAGAAGAAAAATGCTCCTCCCAAATTACCCAGGGAAATCGAATCCACAAGGACCCCAGGAGATTTCCCCCACAAAGACCACGGAAGAAGTCCTTCCCAAATAACCTGGGAGACTCCAATGATCAGAGACCCCATCTCCCAGTAGCCCCAAAAAATCTCCCTCAAAGCTCCTGGGGCACTAGGGCCATAGGACGCGAGCGTTACCTGCTGCCTCAGCCGGGTTCCTCGGCGGTTCCGTCCTATTGTTTCTCTCGCACCAAAATGGCTGCAGCCAGGCCGAGCCCCGCCCCCTGCACCTCGCTCCCGGTGCCCCTCGCTATTGGCTCGTCCTAGGAGCTGCGCACGCGGACTGGACAGCCTGAAAGGCGCTGTTGCTAGGGTGCCAGGATTCGCTGCAGCAGCTTCCGGAAAAGGCGGTGACTGGGGGCGGGGCCAGAGAGCGCGGAGCGTTGTCCCCGGTCGGGGAGGATGGTCGGGAGGTGTGATGGGCGATTGGGTGGACAGACTAGCTGCGAGCCGATGGACAGCAGGATACCTGGGAAGCAGATGGATTGACCAACAGTCCTGGTTTGTTCAGTACTGAGGGATTTCGCAGGATGCAAGAATTTCAATGCTAACACAGAGACAGTCCACTACAAACTGGGAGGTTGGTGACTCTCGCAGATGGATAGAAGACTGGATGTGAATAGACGGAAAGAGGGACAAAAGAGTGACTGCAGACGGTGGACAAAGAAATGGTTATATATACAGACAGACAGATTATTAGATATGGAAGGATAGACAGAGAAGTGGCCATAGAGTCTTCTGGGGACTGGTGGATGACCCAGTGCCCAACCCAGCTCCCATCAAGCTCCACACCACAGGGCTTGTCTGAGGCTCATTTGTCTTGGGCCTGTGTTGGGCAGAAGGGCTCTCACCTGACTGAATGTGAGTGTAGCTGTGAAAGGCAAAGGAGAGGGTTAGTGCCACTGAGAGTGAGCAGAGCCTCCTACCTGATCTCTGCTCTTTCTGTAAAGAAGGCCAGTGTTGCAGCCCTGTGTACTGGGTATTTGCAAAGGTGTAAATTCACTCATACACTCCTTAATTCAACAAGTATTTATTAAGCACTTACACTCCGTATTGGAAATACAGCAGTGAACAAAAAGGGAAAATAAATAAATACCCCTGACCTTGTAACGGTGGACAGGAGAGACTTCCTGTGAGCAGCTCCTCTCACCCTAGCATGTGGTTTCCAGGGCTCCATGTCCTCCTGGTTTCCTCCAATCTCACAAGTTTCTCATCTGTGTGTTTTCTGTCTACGCTCACTCTTCCAAAAGCTTATCCAGGCTCATGACTTCGAATGCCACCATGTCAATCACTCCTAAAAGTATTTGTCCAGTCCAGACGCTTCCTGAGTGGCAGATTCACTAGTCCCACTGTCAACTAAATGTCTGCACTCTGAGTTCCAGTCATTGGCATCTCAAACGCAACTTGTGCCACCCTAACGCTGGCTCATCTGCTAAACCTACTTCACCCCACTTCCCCCAAATTGAGTGATAGCACCTCAACCCTTCTTATTGCTCAAGCCAAACACCTCAAAGTACCCCTTGACTACTCTCTTTCCCAGCTATATCCAGTGCAACAGGAAGTTCTGTTGTCCCCATCAGCATCATCTACCCAAAATGAAATCACTTCCTACCATGTCCATGCTCCACTGAGTCCAAACTGCCACCATTTCTCTCAAGGGCAATGTCACAGCTGCCTCCTGGTCCCCTGTTGCCGCCCCTGATGCCTTCAGTCTGTTCTGCACACATCAACCTGTGAATATATGAGTCAGACCCTCCCAATCCCTGCTCAGAACCATGGAGTACCTCCTCTCCAAGGAAAAACCAGAGACAGCAGGACCCTCATGATTCCCTATTACCCCTCTGACTGTATCTCCCCGGCCAGCTTTTGGCCTTGCTGCTCAATCTCCAGTGTTCCTCACACATAACACCCCATGCACTCTCCTGCACAGTCTTTGAGCTATGACTGTTTCCGTGCCTGGATTGCACAGATTTCCAAAGGGCTGCACCCCAGCTCTCAGAGCCCCTCATTTCAGACTGTAACCTGCCCCACTCTGCCCCAGCACTCATGATCACCTTTATCCCCTTATCCTGGCTCTATATGTTTCCATAGCAGTTACCACCTTCTCAGAATTTTTTTATTTTTTGAGACAGAATCTTGCTCTGTCGCCCAGGCTGCAGTGCTATGGCATTGCAACCTCTGCTTCCAGGGTTCAAGCGATTCTCATGCCTCAGCCTCCCAAGTAGCTGGGATTACAGGCGTGCACCTCCACACCCGGCTAATTTTTCTATTTTTCAATAGAGACAGGGTTTCACCATGTTATCCAGGCCAGGCTGGTCTCAAACTCCTGGCCTCAAGTGATCCACACTCCTTGACCTCCCAAAGTACTGGGATAACAGGCGTGAGGCACTGCGCCCGGCCGCTTATTAGCAGTTACCACCGTCTCATACACTTTTTTTTTTTTTTTTTTTTGAGACGGAGTCTCACTCGGTCGCCCAGGCTGGAGTGCAGTGGCCGGATCTCAGCTCACTGCAAGCTCCGCCTCCCGGATTCACGCCATTCTCCTGCCTCAGCCTCCCAAGTAGCTGGGACTACAGGCGCCCGCCATCTCGCCCGGCTAGTTTTTTTTTTTGTATTTTTTAGTAGAGACGGGGTTTCACCGTGTTAGCCAGGATGGTCTCGATCTCCTGACCTCGTGATCCACCCGTCTCGGCCTCCCAAAGTGCTGGGATTACAGGCTTGAGCCACCGCGCCCGGCCACACTTTTTTTTATTTTTTGGAGACAGGGTCTAGCCCTGTCACCCAGGCTGGAGTGCAGTGGTTCTATCATGGCTCACTGCAACCTCAAACTCCCAGAATCCCAAGTAGCTAGGACTACAGGCACATATGACACCATGCCTGGCAATTTTTTTATTTTTTTGAGACACAGTTTCACTTTGTCACCCAGGCTGGAGCACAGTGGTGTGATCTCAACTCACTGTAACCTCCACCTCCTGGGATCAAGTGATCTTCTGCCTCAGCCTTCTGCATTCTCCTGCCTCAGCCTCCCGAGTAGCTGGGTTTATAGGCATGCACCACTACAACTGGGGAATAGTTTTGTTTTTTTTTTTTTTGAGATGGAGTCTCTCTGTTGCCTAGGCTGGAGAACAGTGGCGCAATCTTGGCTCACTGCAACCTCCGCCTCCTGGGTTCAAGTGATTCTCTTGCCTCAGCCTTCCGAGAAGCTGGGATTACAGGCATGTGCCACCACGCCCAGCTAAGTTTGTATTTTTAGTAGAGACGGGGTTTCTCCATGTTGGTCAGGCTGGTCTCAAACTCCTGACCTCAGGTGATCCACCCGCTTTGGCCTCCCAAAGTGCTGGGATTACAGGCATGAACCACCGCACCTGGCCTATTGTTGTATTTTTAGTAGAGATGAGGCTTCTTTGCCATGTTGGCCAGGCTGGTTTCAAAATCCTGACCTCCAGTGATCCGCCTACCTCAGCTTCCCAAAGTGCTGGGACTACAGGCATGAGCCAGCGAGACTGGTCCTCTATTTTTTTAATTTTTAGTAGAGACAAGGCCTTGCTATATTGCCCAGACTGGGCTTGACCTACTGAGCTCAAGCAATCCCTCTGCTTCAGCCTCCTAAAGTGCTAGGATTACAAATGTGAGCCACTGCACTCAGCTTCACGCACTTTAAAAGTAAATGCTTATTATCCTTATATGGCATTGCCTCGCTTCTCCCACAAGAAAGAGAGGTCTGTGAAGTGAGAGTCGCCCTTTCATTCATGGATGTATCCTGAGCAACTCAAATACCAATTAAGCTGTAGATATACCAGTTGACTGACTGAATAACTTGAGTACCACACGGTGTTAAGTGGGGAGTACTGTGGAGAAAAATAAAATGGGGCCGCTAGCGGTTGGGGCAAGGTGAGAATCCCGCAGGTTAAGGTCAGGCCCAGAAGGCCCCTCATACCAGCAGAATCACTGGGAAGCCTGGCCCAGTTCCTGTTCCTGTTCCCTGCCTGTGGCTTCAGGACCTACAGTGGCTGCTGAATAAAGGCTCAAAAGGCACCAATCATTTGAAACTGACTTTGCAAAAATTACAACTGAGGAAATTATGACACTGAAAGAGATCAAACCTAACTGACTCCATCTTGCTTCTAACCTTTAAATTGTCCTTGTTCATTCCTGGGCATAGGATGAACTAACCTTGGGAAGGAATTTAGTTTATGATTTGACTCTGAAACAAAATTGATAGTAGCCCTTTCCCAAAAGACCCCCTTCTTGCCTGGGGACCAGTCTGCCTTTGTAGGACTAACAAATTAGCTACAAGATTAGAAACTACAGTTTAGTGGGGTCATGCAGCTTTTGGCTGCAAGAGTCTGAACCTCCCCAGACTGCTCCTGGGGATTACAACACTATTGTAAAACCTAAGATCAATGTTTGAGATGTTTTCAGACCCTGCACTCGATGCAGCTGACACCACCCAGACCAGTAATCTGCCATCCCAGCCAGGTACAGAAGACAGCAAGAAAACCTCACTTCGACATCCCTGTGATTCTATCTCCAACCTGACCAATCAGCACTCCCCACATCCTGAGCCCCTACCGGCCAAATTATCTTTAAAAACTCTGATCCCTGAATGCTCCAGAGACTGATTTGAGTAATAATAAAACTCTGATCTCCCATACAGCCGGCTGTGCGTGAATTACTCTTTCTCCATTGCAAGTCCCCTGTCTTGATAAATTGGCTCTGTCTAGTCAGTGGGCAAGGTGAACCCATTGGGCAGTTACACATTCAGGTCCTTAACACATAGACCAGTGCTCTACCCTCTCCCCACCCCATCTCCCATTCCAGTGCTCCTCTGTGTGGGGTATAAGGCTGGGCAAGGCAGAGTCTCCTTGGAGCAGCCTGAGCATTTATTCACTCTTCCATTCCTTTTGCAAGTGCTTATCAAGGTCTGACTTAGATTAGACACCAGGGATGCAGCATGAATAAACACAGTAAGAATTAAAATGATTTATTTGTCCAGAGGTGGGTGAGAGGCAACAGACAGTAAAAGAACAAATAACACAATTATAGGCAGAGTGACTACAATGGAGAAAAGGAACCAAGCAAAAGTGCAGAGTATGGTGTTTACGTCTAAAGCAGCAGGAGAGGTAGAGAAGGGGACATCTGAGCTAAGATCAGCCCAAAGGCACTGACTGAGCATGAAAAGATCTAGAGGAAGCCATTTCTGGCAGAAAAGCACAGAAAGTACAAAGACCCTGAGGAAAGAAGAAGTTTGACATTCTGAAGGAATATGAAAAAGCCACTTGGGTCTAATGGAAGAAGTAGCTCAGAACTTAAGGGAAAGATGCAAAGAGCAGAAAAGGATGAAGGAATAGACCACAGATCTGGGGGGCAAGTCCAGGAATTCTGATGCGCAGACAGCAGGAGTCCTAAAAGGAGAAAAAGGGACAGCTGAAATGGAGGCATTGGCTAGTCAAATTACAGAAGAAAACTTTCACGACATGAAGAAAACGCTGTGTCGGCCAGGCGCGGTGGCTCACACTTGTCATCCCAGCACTTTGGGACCCTGAGACAGGTAGATTGCTTGAGGTTAGGAGTTTGAGACCAGCCCGGCCAACATGGTGAAACCCTGTCTCCACCAAAAAATACAAAAATTAGCCGGACGTGGTGGTGCGCACCTGTAGTCCCAGCTATTCTGGAAGCTGAGACAGGAGAATCGCTTGAACCTGGGAGGCAGAGGTTGCAGTGAGCAAAGATCACGCCACTGCACTACAGCCTGGGTGACAGAGCGAGACTCCCTTTCAAAAAAAAAAAAAAAAAGAAAGAAAAGAAAAGAAAAAAGAAAACGCTGTGTGTAGATGGGAGGAGCTGATCACATTCCCAAGAAGGATGAAAGAGAAAGACTACAGTAAAATTCTTAAACTCCAGGGAGAAAGAGACCATTATACAAGCTTCTAGATAGATAAAACAAATTATATACCAAGGAAGAAGGGCCAGCTGGCCTCAAACTCTTCCCCGTAACACAGGTGCACTATCGGCCCACCTAGGCCCAGCTAAAGGACAGTTGTCATGCCTGGAGAGAAACAATAACCATAAATGGAACAAGAAAAAAAATAGTAGAATGTTCAAATTACCAAGGGGAAACATTAAATGAATGACAGTTTAATCAGAGAGCAAGAGAAAGAGGAAAATATTAGGTTGACCCTATGAAACTGCTAATATTCAACTGTTTTAACCTACAAAAACAGTAGTTTTATATAGGTCAACTGAATATAAATATAAAACTACAATGTAAAAAATAACCTAGGCCGGGTACGGTGGCTCACGCCTGTAAGCCCAACACTTTAGGAGGCCAAGGCAGGCAGATCATGAGGTCAGGAGATCGAGACCATCCTGGTTAACACGGTGAAACCCCGTCTCTCCTAAAAAAATACAAAAAAATTAGCCGGGCGTGGTGGCGGGCGCCTGTAGTCCCAGCTACTCAGGAGGTTGAGACAGGAGAATGGAGTGAACCCAGGAGGTGGAGCTTGCAGTGAGCCGAGATAGCGCCACTGCACTCAATCCTGGGCTACAGAGCGAGACTCCATCTCAAAAACATAATAATAATAATAGTAATAATAATAATAAATCTAAATTATGGGGCTGGGCACTATGGCTCTCACCTTTAATCCCAGCTACTCTGGAGGCTGAGGCAGGAGAACTGCTTGAGCCCAGGATTTGAAGTCCAGCCTGGGCAACATAGTGAGATCCTGTGTCTTAAAAAAAAAAAAAAAAAAAAGAATTGATGGAATGAGCAAAACTAAACATCTTTATCACAGTAAATAAATCCTGAACTCCCTTTAAAAACATAGAGACTGGATTAGAGAAACAAAACCCAGCCACATGCTATTTGTAGGATATTTGAGACCACATGAATAGAAAAGGCTGAAAAATAAAGGAGTGGGCAGAGAGATCAGGCCAGCACAAACTAGAGGAGAACAGGAGTACACATGAGAAAAGGTAGGATTTAAGGTGACAGGCATTGAGCGAAATAAACAGGGCCACTATCTAACACAGAAAGAGACAATTTATGAAACAGCCATGGCCGGGCACTGTGGCTCACATCTGTAATCCCGGCACTTTGAGAGGCCAAGGCGGGCAGATCACTTGAGACAAGGAGTTCAAGTCCAGCCTGGCCAACATGGCGAAACCCCATCTCTATCAAAAATACAAAAATTAGCCGAGCGTGGTGATGCATGCCTATAGTCCTAGCTGCTTGGGAGGCTGAGGCACGAGAATCGCTTGAACCCAGGAGGCGGAGGTTGCAGTGAGCTGAGATCATGCCACTGCACTCCTAGGTGACAGAGCAAGACTCTATCTTCAAAAAAAAAAAAAAAGAAAAAAGAAACAGACATAAACTATACATAAACGATATAACAATAAGTTGAGGTACACCAGATATGCAAAACATTTTTTTAAAACAGGAACTAGACAGGGATGATGGCAACACTATTATAACACATTGTCTTAGAATTCTAGCAAATATTTCCAAAGTATTTGGCTTTGGAGGAAAGAAAAGAGTCCTAACGAATATAATAAGAAAAGAAAATGGCATGCTATAAATATTGGAGAGAAAGACATTAAACTATCTCTTTAGTTAATGCCATGATTGCAAATCTAGAAAATCCAAAGGACTTTCTTGAAAATTATTACAATTAATAAGATAAAATGTTAAGGTGATAAATACAAGAAAAATACATGAAAAATAATAGCATTTGCTACAAATTGGCCCCTAAAAATGAATAAAAATGAGAAAAATATTTAATTTACAAATATTTAACTAAGAACAAAAATATAAAATATTGTTTTTGTTTTTGTTTTTGAGACAGAGTCTCGCTCTGTCACCCAGGCTGGAGTGCAGTGGCATGATCTCAGCTCACTGCAACCTCCTCCTCCCAAGTTTAACTGATTCTCTTGCCTCAGCCTCCCGAGTAGCTGGGACTACAGGTGTGCACCACCATGCTGGGCTAACTTTTGTATTTTATGTAAAGACAGGGTTTCACCATGTTGGTTAGGCTGGTCTTGAACTCCGACCTCAGGTGATCCACCCACCTCAGTCTCCCAAAGTGGTGGGATTACAGGCGTGAGCCACCATGCCTGGCCGAATGTTCTGTTACATGTCTTTTGGTGGACACACCATTTGTTTCTGTTGCATATAACTCAGGCTATTTGGATCCTTCCACCATCATCCTTGATGTGTTGGATTCTGTCCTCAGGCTTATGGCCCTCGCTTTGAAAGATAGCTGCATCTGGCCGGGCGCGGTGGCTCAAGCCTGTAATCCCAGCACTTTGGGAGGCCGAGACGGGCGGATCACGAGGTCAGGAGATCGAGACCATCCTGGCTAACATGGTGAAACCCCGTCTCTACTAAAAATACAAAAAACTAGCCGGGCGAGGTGGCGGACACCTGTAGTCCCAGCTACTCCGGAGGCTGAGGCAGGAGAATGGCCTAAACCCGGGAGGCGGAGCTTGCAGTGAGCTGAGATCCAGCCACTGCACTCCAGCCTGGGCAACAGAGCAAGACTCCGTCTCAAAAAAAAGAAAAAAAAAAAAAAGAAAGATAGCTGCATCCTTTCCAAACATCATGTATTCAAAGTAGGAGGTAGGCTGGCACTAGCCACATCTATCCCCTTTATCAGGTAAGCAAATGCTTTCCCAGAAGCCCCAGCAGACTTCCATTTATTGTTCACTGACCAATGACTCAGACTTCTCAGGCTCACAAGGAGGCTGAGAAGTCAGAGAACAGGTCAGGATTTGTCCATTACTTGGGACTGGACACTTACCCTCCTGGACAAAATCAAGATTTGTTAGCAAAGAAGGAGAAAAGGGTATTAAGAGGCAATGGACAGAACCTCACAGCATGAAAAGATGTTGAAACTCATCAGAAGGCAAGGAATGGACATCAAAGTAAGCAATGTAGCAATGACAAAACTATGGAGAGAATAGGACTTCATCAGGGTGAAAGTAGTGGAGTGTACCTTGCCACCGAAGATCTTTTATTTACTTCAAGAGAGACTTAAGGCGGTTTGAGATAAAACCAGGAGATATCAGTTATGATGGTTTGGAGGAAAAGAGTAAACCGGCAGTGTAAACAAGGGCAGGGCATTTGTGAGTAGTTGAGAATGGAGAATAGGAGTATGACTAGACAGAATATAGTAGGGATGACAGGTTTTTGGGGCACAGTCCAAGTAGTGGGAGTGACTGCGTAGAGCCCTGTTGCAAAAAGTAGGGTAAGGATGAATAGACTTAATAGAATGAAGGGATGTATTAGGCTCATAAGAGTTATTACTGTTTTTCAGAAATGTGAATGAGTTTAAGGGAAGTAGGGGAGAGTACTTGCGACTTCCAGGAGGAAGAAGAGCGATCAGGCTGGCTGTCCAATGGACAAAGCTTTATTCTGGAATGGTGAACCCAATGAGGAGGGTCCTGCAGGCGGACGGCAGTTGGGGTACTACAGATGACTAAGTAGAGTCCAGTCCATCAAGGTTGTAGAGTTTGAGGGGTCAGAATTTTAATAAGAACTGATCATCTAGCTAGGGTGTCTTTATTTTATTATTATTATTTTTTTGAGACGGAGTCTCGCTCTGCCGCCCAGGCTGGAGTGCAGTGGCCAGATCTCGGCTCACTGCAAGCTCCGCCTCCCGGGTTCACGCCATTCTCCTGCCTCAGCCTCCCGAGTAGCTGGGACTACAGGCGCCCGCCACGTCGCCCGGCTAGTTTTTTGTATTTTTAGTAGAGACGGGGTTTCACCATGTTAGCCAGGATGGTCTCGATCTCCTGACCTCGTGATCCGCCCGTCTCGGCCTCCCAAAGTGCTGGGATTACAGGCTTGAGCCACCGCGCCCGGCCCTAGGGTGTCTTTATATGGCTGGGAATCTGGAGTAGGCAAGAGAAGCAGCCTGGTGAATTTCCTGTCTAGACTGCTTGAGGACTGGAAGATAGTCACCTAGAGGGCTGGTGTTTGGGACGAGGCTGGAGCTGAGCAAGAAAGTACATCCATATAACAGTTTAAATGGACTGTACCCTGTAGCATCTCGAGAACAGGCTCTAATTCTGAGAAGGGCAACAGGTAAAAGTATAGCCTGGTCCTTTTTAAGTTAGAGGATGAGCTTAGTGAGGTGTGTCTTTAAAATACCATTACTTTGGCCAGGCACAGTGGCTCACGCCTGTAAGCCACTTTGGGAGGCTGAGGTGGGCAGATCACAAGGTCAGGAGATTGAGACCATCCTGGCTAACACGGTGAAACCCCGTCTCTACTAAAAAAAAAAATACAAAAAAATTAGCCAGGCGTGGTGGCAGGCGCCTGTAGTCGCAGCTACTACGGAGGCTGAGGCAGGAGAATGGCATGAACTCAGGAGGCAGAGCTTGCAGTGCGCCGAGATCGGGCCACTGCACTCCAGCCTGGGCAACAGAGCAGACTCTGTCTCAAAAAAAAAAAAAAAAAAAAAAAAATATATATATATATATATATATATATATATATATAAAATTAGTCCATTCTACCTTTCCTGAAGATTGAGGATGGTAAGGGGTATGAAGGTTTTGCTGAATATCAAGAGTCTAAGAAACTGCTTGGGTGATTTGACTAATAAAGGCCAGTCCGTTATCGGACTGTATAGAGGTAGGAAGGCCAAACCGAGGAATTATGTCTGACAGAAGGGAAGAAATGACCGCAGTGGCCTTTTCAGACCCTGTGGGAAAGGTCTCTACCCATCCAGTGGAAGTGTCTACCCAGACCAAGAGGTATTTTAGTTTTTTGACTCGGGGCATGTGAGTAAAGTCAATTTGCCAGTCCTGGGCAGGGAAATGCAGGGGCAAATTCCTGAGCTTGATGTGTAGGGAAGGGAGAGGCCTAAACAATCCCTGAGGAGTAGTAGAATAGGAGATGGAACACTGAGAAGTGATTTTTTTTTTGAGGATAGATTTCCACAATGGAAATGAAATGAGAGGTTTTAAGAGGCGGGCTAGAGCCAGGTGTGGTGGCTCATGCCTGTAATCCCGCACTTTGGGAGGCTGGGGTGGGCGGATCACAAGGTCAGGAGATGGGGAACATCCTGGCTAACATGGTGAAACCCTGTCTCTACTAAAAACACACAAAAAAATTGGTTGGGCATGGTGGCGGGCACCTGCAGTCCCAGCTACTGGGGAGGCAGAGGCAGGAGAATGGCATGAACCCAGAAGGCGGAGCTTGCAATGAGCCGAGATCACCTCACTGCACTCCAGCCTGGGCGACAGAGCGAGACTCTAGAGGTGGGCTAGCGGCTTGTAACCTACATGGAAGAGGTTATGAAATGACGACAGAAGAGAATCGGCCTGTGAGGCTGGAAGGAGATATTTTTCTTGGTCTAAGAACCATTTGCCTTGTGTGGGAAGAGATTGTTAGGTGGAAGTTTTAGTGGGAGAGTAGGCGGGAGTGACCAATGAGAAGGAGAAAAACTGACTATGAAGGACAGAAGTTAGAATGCTAGCTGCTTGTTTAGCTGTCTTATCAGCATAATTGTTGCCTTGAGCGATGGGATCTGATGCCTTTTGATGGCCCTTGCAATGAATGACTCTTTGGAAGTAAAGCAGCCTTGAGAAGAGTTTTTATTAAAGAGGCATTAATGATGGAGGACCCTTGCGTAGTGAGGAAACCTCTTTCAGCTTATATAACAGCACGGTGGTGCAGGATATGGAGGGCATATTTAGAGTCAGTATAAATATTGACGAATAGTCCCTTTACAAGAGTGAGTGCCCGAATTAAGGCAATGAGTTTGGCTTGCTGAGAGGTAGTGGAGGGGGCAGAGTAGTAGCCTCAATGATAGATGTAGAAGATACTATAGCATAGCCTGCCTTTGCTGGTGAGTGATGATTAGGCCTGGTGGAACTGCCATCAATAAACCAAGTATGATCAGGGTGAGGAACAGGAAAGAAGGAAATATGGGGAAATGGAGTGAATGTCAGGTGGATCAGAGAGATACAGTCATAGGGGTCGGGGTGGTATCTGGAATAATGTAGGAGGCCAGATTGAAGTCTGAGCCAGGAAAAATGGTAATTGTGGGAGACTCAACAAAGAGTGAGTATAGCTGAAGGAGCTGAGGAGCAGAAAGTATATGCATCAGGTGTGAGGAATAAAATAGATTTTGAAAGTTATGAGAACTGTAGAGAGTGAGTTGAGCATAGTCTTGATTTTGAGGGCCTGTAAAACTATTAGGGTGGCAGCAGCCACTGCACAGAAGCATGATGGCCAGCCTAAAACAGTAAGGTCAAGTTGTTTGGACAAAAAAGCTGCAGGGCATGGTCCCAGTCCTTGTGTAAGAATTTTGACTGTGCAGCCCTGCACTTTGGCTGTGTGTAATGAAAAGGGTTGGGATGAGTCAGGGAGAGCTAGTGTAGGAGCAGTCTCTAGAGCTGTCTTTAAGGAATGGGAAGAGGAGTAGGGAAAGGATTTAGGATCTATGGGATCAGCTAGGTTTTTCTTTGTGAGTTTATATAACGGTTTTGTTAGGATAGCAAAACCAGGTATCCAAAGGCGAAACTATCCAACCATGCCCAGAAAAGAAAGGAGTGGTTGTTTTCTAGAAGGGGTTGGGGTTTGGGAGATTAGCCAGACACAATCAGCAGGGAGAGCACGTGTGTTTTTTTTTTTTTTTTTTTTTTTGAGATGGAGTCTCGCTCTGTTGCCCAGGCTGGAGTGCAGTGGCCGGATCTCAGCTCACTGCAAGCTCCACCTCCTGGGTTTATGCCATTCTCCTGCCTCAGCCTCCTGAGTAGCTGGGACTACAGGCACCCGCCACCTCACCCGGCTAGTTTTTTGTATTTTTTAGTAGAGACGGGGTTTCACCATGTTAGCCAGGATGGTCTTGATCCCCTGACCTCGTGATCCGCCCGTCTCGGCCTCCCAAAGTGCTGGGATTACAGGCTTGAGCCACCGCGCCCAGCCACACATATGTTTTTACGAAGAATTATGCCGAGATAGGTAATGAGTGAGAAAGAAATTTGGGCTTGACTGAAGTAATGAGGGCTGTACCTGAAGCCTTGCGGCAGTACAGCCCAGGTAAGTTGCTGAGGCTGATGGGTGTCAGGGTCAGTCCAGGTAAAAGCAAAGAGGGCCTGGGATGAGGGGTGCAGGGGAATACTGAAAAAGCATTTTTAAGATCAAGAATGGAATAGTGGGTTGTGGAGTAAGGTATCCAGGACAAAAGAGTGTATGGGTTGGGCACCACAGGGCGGATAGGCAAAACAATTTTGGTTGATAAGGTGCAGATCCTGAACTAACCTGTAAGACTTGTCTGGTTTTTGGACAGGTAAAATGGGGGAATTGTAAGGAGAGTGTATAGGCTTTGGAAGCCCATGCTGTAGCAGGCAAGTGATAACAGGCTTTAACCTTTTTAAAGCCTGCTGTGAGATGGGATATTGGTGTTGAGTGAGGTAAGAGTGATCAGGTTGTTTTTTTTTTTTTTTCTTTTTTTTTTTTTTGAGATGGAGTCTCACTCTGTTGCCCAGGCTGGAGTACAGTGGCGCGATCTCGGCTCACTGCAAGTTCCGCCTCCTGGGTTCATGCCATTCTCCTGCCTCAGCCTCCTGAGTAGCTGGGACTACAAGTGCCTGCCACCACGCCTGGCTAATTTTTTGTATTTTTAGTAGAGATGGGGTTTCATTGTGTTAGCCAGGATGGTCTCGATCTCCTGACCTCGTGATCCGCCCGCCTCGGCCTCCCAAAGTGCTGGGATTACAGGTGTGAGACACTGCACCTGGCCGAGTGATTAGGTTTTAATGGGATGATAAGGAGTGCGTGATTGGTCACCAAGGTAGGAGTAGAGGTATCTTATACTTGCAGATTAAGGTAGGGAGACACAAGGGGAGAATGTGAAGGAGGCTTTGAACTGGGGAAAGGGTGGCAATGAGGTGTGGCTATAGCCCAGGAATACTCAGAGAAGTAGATAATTTAGTTAGAATGTCTTGACATAATAAGGGTACTGGCTAGGGGGGGATAACTAAAAAGGAGTGCATAAAAGAATGTTGTTCAAGTTGGCACCACAGTGGGGGAGTTTTAAGGGGTTTTGAAGCTTGGCCGTCAATACCCACAACAGTTATGGGGGCAAGGGAAACAGGCCCTTGAAAAGAAGGTAATGTGGCGTGGGTAGCCCCCATATCAATTAAACAGGGGATGGACTTACCCTCCACTGTGAGAGTTACCCGAAGCTTGGCGTCCGTGATTGTCCATGGGGTTTCTGAAGCAATTGGGCAGTGTCAGTTTTCAGCCACGAAGTCAAGCAGATCTGGGAAGGAGTCAGTCAGAGAGCCTTGGGCCAGAGCTTTAGCGGCTCTAGGAGTGGGTGCCAGGCGAGCTGGGCAGTCTGATTTCCCGTGGGTCCCTGCACAGATGGGACACAGCTTGGGAGTAATTCCAGGCTGTGGGCACTCCTTGGCCCAGTGGCCAGATTTCTGGCATTTGAAGCAAGATCCTGATGGAGGAGGTCCTGTAGGAATGCCTGACCACGGTAGCTTAGGTGTTTTGAAGTTCTTATGTGCTGGAGGTGCAGCTGGATTTTGTCTCACAGCAGAGGCAAGTAATTGTAACTCAGAAATGTGTTGCTGTTTGGCTGCCTTCTTTCTATTACTGTACACCTTGAAGGCGAGGTTGATTAATTCCTGTTGTGGGGTTTGAGGGCTGGATTCCAATTTTTGAAGTTTTTTTTTTTTTTAATGTCAGGAGCTGACTGTGTGATAAAATAAATATGGAGAATGAGACGGCCTTCTGACCCTTCAGGATCTAGGGCTATAAAGCGTCTCAGGGTTGCTGCCAAATGAGCCATGAACTGGGCTGGATTTTTGTCTTTACCTTGGGTAGTTTTTTTAAAGTTTATCACATTAATAGCTTTGTATGCTGCCTTTTTAAGCCCCCAACTAGGCAGGAAACCATGGAATCTTGCCTAGCTATACCTGGGGAATCTGCGTGATAGTTTCATTGGGGATTCTCTCAGGGAACTGCTCTAATGCCTTCTTGAAGGTCTGGCTCATGAAGCCAGCAGTTGTCAGCATGAGACTGGGCTAGAGAAAAAACTCTTTCCTGTCCATCTGGGGAGAGGGTAGAAGTTAGGATGACATTTAAGTCACTCCAGGTTAAATTGTAGGACAGAGTTAGATATCAGAATTCCTGTATATATTTAGTGGGATCTGATGAGAAAGAGCCTAAATGCTGGCTGATTTGGGAAAGGTCTGATAAAGAAAAAGGCATATGTACCCTGACTATACCTTCAGCTCCAGCCTCCTCTCTAAGAGGAAATTGTTGGGCAGGTGTGGAAGAGCTAGTCACAGAACGAAACTATAAGCCAGACCAGGTATGAGGAGGGGAGGTGATAGAAAGGTTGTAGGGTGGAGGAGCAGAGGCTTAGGAAGAATTGGAGCCTGATTCAGTCTGGTGAAGAGAGACCTGAAGAGGAGCAGTTTGGGGAGGAAGGGAGAGGTCAGATGGGTTGGTAGAAAAGGAAGATTGAAAGGACTCAAGAGCTTGGGGTGGAGACTGAAGGAACAGACAGGAGAGAAAGAAGAAAGATTTGGGACGAGTCACATTGGGAGCAGAAACTAGGGAGGGAACGAAGTGTGAAAAATGCCTGGATGTAAGGCACCTCAGAGCATTTGCCCATTTTTTGACAAAAATTATCTAGGTCTTGTAGGATGGAGAAATCAAAAGTGCCATTTTTTTGGCCATTTAGAGCCATTATCAAGTTTGTATTGGGGCCAAGTCGTGTTGCTGAAGAAAATAAGACACTTAGGTTTTAGGTCAGGCGAGAGTTGAAGAGGTTTTAAGTTCTTGAGAACACAGGCTAAGGGGGAAGAAGGAAGAGTGGAGGGTGGAAGGTTGCCCATAGTGAAGGAGGCAAGCCTAGAGAAAAGAGAGGGTAGAGACACTTGGGGTGGGGGGTGATGGGTGGTACTTGCCACCCAGAGGAGGTGGTACTTGCCACTACGGTGAAGGATCAAGGCTGGCATCCCCACAGTGATCAGACACCTCTGAAATGTGAGTGAATAATCAGGCAGGCATCCCCACAGTGATCAGACACCTCTGAAATGTGAGTGAATAATCAGGCAGGCATCCCCATGGTGATTAGACACCCAGGGAAGACTCTCTTCCCGAATCCTTGACCAGCGCCGGAGGTTTGGGTTCACGGATAAAACACATCTCCTCTGTCTCTACCAGAAAAGAAAAGAAACTGAAATTGAGGGACGGGAGAGACTGAAGGGTGGCACAGAAATTGAAAGGAGAAAGAAGTTGAGGAATAGTGAGAGAGGTTGGAGAAGAGGGTAAAAAGAGGCCACTTACCTGATTTAAAATTGGTGAGATGTTCCTTGGGCTGGTTGGTCTGAGGACTGGAGGTCGTAGGTGGATCCTTCTCATGGAGCAAAGAGCAGAAGGACAGGGGATTGATCTCCCAAGGAAGGTCCCCTGATCTGAGTCACGGCACCAAAATGTCACACGTGTCCGTGTGAAGAGACCACCAACAGGCTTTGTGTGAGCAACAAGGCTATTTATTCACTTGGGTGCAAGTGGGCTGAGTTCGAGAAAGGAGTCAGCAAAGGGAGTTAGGGATGGGGCAGTTTTTTTTGTTTGTTTGTTTTTTTTTTGTTTTTTTTTTGTTTTTTTTTTTTTTTTGAGGCGGAGTCTCGCTCTGTCTCCCGGACTGGAGTGCAGTGGCCGGATCTCAGCTCACTGCAAGCTCCGCCTCCAGGGTTTACGCCATTCTCCTGCCTCAGCCTCCCGAGTAGCTGGGACTACAGGCGCCCGCCACCTCGCCCAGCTAGTTTTTTTGTATTTTTAGTAGAGACGGGGTTTCACCGTGTTAGCCAGGATGGTCTCGATCTCCTGACCTCGTGATCCACCCATCTCGGCCTCCCAAAGTGCTGGGATTACAGGCTTGAGCCACCGCGCCCGGCCGGGATGGGGCAGTTTTATAGGACTAGGGTAAGCAGTGGAAAGTTACAGTTAAAGGGGGTTTTTCTCTTGCGGGCAGGGGCAGGGGTCACAAGGTGCATGGTGGGGAGATCATAAGACTCATTGTCCAGAAGAAGAATGTCATGAGGTTAATCGATCAGTTGGGCAGGGCAGGGCAGGAACAAGTCATAATGGAATGTCTTAAGGTTGGTTAATCAGTTAAGACAGGAGCTGGAGGCCAGGCGCAGTGGCTCACACCTGTAATCCCAGCACTTTGGGAGGCCAAGGTGGACGGATCACGAGGTCAGAAGATCGAGACCATCTTTGCTAACATGGTGAAACCCTGTCGCTACTAAAAATGCAAAAAATTAGCTGGGTGTGGTGGCGGGCACCTGTAGTCCCAGCTATTCGGGAGGCTGAGGCAGGAGAATGGCGTGAACCCAGGAGGCTGAGCTTGCAGTGAGCTGAGATCGTGCCACTGCACTCCAGCCTGGGTGACAGAGCGAGACTCCGTCTCAAAAAAAAAAAAAAAAGACAAGAGTTGGCTGTTTCAATTCTTTTGTACTTTTTTCGGTTGCCTCAGGCCATCTGGATGTATATGTGCAGGTTTGGGCTCAGAGGCCTGACACCCAGGAGGTGGATGTTCCAGTGAGCCGAGATTGCACAATTGCACTCCAGCCTGGGCGACTGAGTGAGACTTTGTCTAAAAAAAAAAAAAAAAGAGTAACAGGGCCAGGTGTGGTGGCTCACGCCTGTAATCCCAGCACTTTGGGAGGCTGAGGCGGCCAGATCACCTGAGGTCGGGACTTTGAGACCAGCCTGACCAAAATGGAGAAACCCCGTTTCAACTAAAAATACAAAATTTGCCGGGCATGGTGGTGCATGCCTGTAATCCCAGCTACTCAGGAGGCTGAGGCAGGAGAATTGCTTGAATCCAGTTGTGGTGACCCAAGATCGTGCCATTGCACTTCAGCCTGGACAACAAGAGCGAAACTCCATCTCAAAAAAAAAAAAAAAAAAAAAAAGGCCAGGCACAGTGGCTCACGCCTGTAATCCCAGCACTTTGGGAGGCCGAGGCAAGTGTATCGCAAGGTCAGGAGATCGAGACCATCCTGGATAACTTGGTGAAACCCTGTCTCTACTAAAACTACAAAAAAAAAAAAAAAAGAGGCCGGGCGCGGTGGCTCAAGCCTATAATCCCAGCACTTTGGGAGGCCGAGATGGGCGGATCACGAGGTCAGGAGATCGAGACCGTCCCAGCTAACAAGGTGAAACCTCGTCTCTACTAAAATAATACAAAAAACTAGCCGGGCGAGGTGGCGGGCGCCTGTAGTCCCAGCTAATCGGGAGGCTGAGGCGGGAGAATGGCGTAAACCTGGGAGGCGGAGCTTGCAGTGAGCCGAAATCCAGCCACTGCACTCCAGCCTGGGCGAAAGAGCGAGACTCCCATCTCAAAAAAAAAAAAAAAAAAAAGAAAGAAAAAAAAGTTAGCCGAGTGTGGTGGTAGGAACCTGTAGTCTCAGCTACAGTGAGCCCAGATTGTGCCACTGCACTCCAGCCTGGGCAACAGAGCAAGACTCCATCTCAGAAAAAAAAAAAAAAAAAAAAAGAGTAATAGGCCAGCACAGTGGTTCACGTCTGTAATCCCAGCACTTTAGGAGGCTGAGGCGGGCAAATCACTTGAGGTCAGGGGTTTGAGACCAGCCTGGCCGACGTGGTGAAACCCTGTCTCTACTAAAAATACAAAAATTAGCCAGGCGTGGTAGTGCACTCCTTTAATCCCAGCTACTCAGGAGGCCGAGGCAGGAGAATTGCTTGAACTTGGGAGGAGCAGGTTGCAATGAGCCAAGATCACAAGACTGCACTCCAGCCTGGGTGACAGAGCAAGATTTTGTCTCAAAAAACAAAAGAATAACAGTTGCTAGGCGTGGTGGCTAATGCCTATAATCTCAGCATTTTGGGAGGCCAAGGCAGGTGGATCACTAGGCCTGGAGTTTGAATGCAGGCTGGCCAACATGGCAAAACCCTGGCTTTACTGAAAATTACAGCCGGGCATGGTGGCTCACGCCTGTAATCCCAACTCTTAGGGAGGCAGAGGCAGGGGGATAGCTTGAGCCCAGGAGTTCAAGACTTGCCTGGGCAATATAGTGAGACCCCATTCTTCACATAAAGGGGGGCGGGGAAACAGTGTAAAAAATACAAAAATTGGCCAGGCACAGTGGCTCATGTCAGCACTTTGGTGGATCATAAGGTCAGGAGTTCAAGACCAGCCTGGTCAACATAGTGAAACGCTGTCTCTACTAAAAATACAAAAAATTAGCCAGGCGTGGTGGCAGGCACCTATAATCCCAGCTACTTGGGAGGCCGCAGCAGGAGAATTGCTTGAATCCAGGAGATGGAAGTTGCATTGAGTGGAGATCGCACCACTGCCCTCCAGCCTGGGTGACAGTGCATGACTCCATCTCAAAAAAAAAAAAAAAAAAAAAAAAAAAAGATGGTGTGGTGGCACATGCCTGAAATCTCAGCTACTGGACTGAGGCACAAGAATTGCTTGAACCCAGGAGGCAGAGGTTGCAGTGAGCCAAGATCACACCACTCCACTCCAGCCTGGGTGACAGAGCAAGACTATCTTTCTCTCTCTTTCTCTCTCTCTCTCTCTATATATGTACATACTTATGTACATATATATGACATAATATATAAGTCGATTTATTATCAACAGACTAGCAAAAATCAAAAACAGCTGCACCAGGCTGGGCACAGTGGCTTAGACCTGTAATCCCAGCACTTTGGGAGGCTGAGGCGGGTGGATTGCCTGAGGTCAGGAGTTCATGACCAGCCTGGCCAACACGGTGAAACCCCGTCTCTACTAAAACTATGAAAATTAGCCGAGTGTGGTGGTGTATGCCTGTAGTCCCACCTACTCGGGAGGCTGAGGCAGGAGAATTGCTTGAACCCGGGAGGTGGAGGTTATAATGAGCCGAGATCGCACCACTGCACTCCAGCCTGGGTGACAGAGCAAGACTCTGTCTCGAAAAAAAGTAAAATAAAATAAAAAATAAAAAGCTGCACCAACTCTTCCTTTCAGGAACGTGAGAAAAAGAATGCTTCCAAACACTGTTGACAGAGGTAAGATTGGCTACAGCCTTTTTGGAAAGCAATTTGGCAAACTCCAGTAAAATAAAAATGCATATACTTCAGGGTCCTATAATTCCAATCTTGGGATTCTCACTTATAGAAATAAAAGCACTAAGATGGCTGGGCGCGGTGGCTTACGCTTGTAAACCCAGCACTTTTGGAGGCTGAGGCGGGCGGATCACAAGGTCAGGAGATCGAGACTATCCTGGCTAACATAGTGAAATCCCGTCTCTACTAAAAATAGAAAAAATTAGCTGGGTGTGGTGGCAGGTGCCTGTAGTCCCAGCTACTTGGGAGGCTGAGGCAGGAGAATGGCGTGAACCCGGGAGGTGGAGCTTGCAGTGAGCTGAGATCACGCCACTGCATTCCAGCCTGGGCAACACAGCAAGACTCCATCTCAGAAAAAAAAAAAAAGCATTGAGATATGAGCAATATAGTCAGGGATATTTATTGCTATATCAAATGTAGTGGAGGGAAAAGCCTGCAAAGTGATAGCCCATCCACAAGGGCATGGTTGGAGACATTTTGGGATCTCTATATTGTTATGGTTACTACATTGTGTAACAAATTACCTCAAATTTAGTGGCTTATAACAACTTATTTTGCTCATAGATCTGCCATTTGAGCAAGATTCTATGGAGACAACTTTTCTCTGATGCATTAGCTGGGGAAGCCTGCAGGCTGGGGTTGGAATCATCTGAAGACTCCTTACTTGAAGTCTGCCATTTGAGACTGGCTGTAATCTGAGAATTTAGCCAGGGCTGAAAACCTGCATGTGGCCTCTCCTGGACTTCCTCACAACATAGTGGATAGATTCCAAGGATGATTATAATAAGTGAGAGCAAGTAAAGTGGAAGTTCTGATACAGGGCAGGCGAGCCCCAAAGTGGAGCTTAGCCCATAAGGGTTCTTGGCTTTGCCCAGGAAAGAATTCAAGGGCAAGCCAGAGGTAGACGAAAACAGCTTTGTTGAAGAGGCGGTGTTACGGCTCCATGACTGCTCCTGCAAAGTAGGGCTATCCCTTGGGCAGAGAGTAGCGGCTCCAGGCAGTTTTGCAGTCCTATTTATATCCACTTTTAATTGCATGCAGATTAAGGGGCTAAGCAGAAATCTCTGGGGAAGAGGTAGTAACTTTTGGGTCATTGGATCATTGCCATGGAAAGAAGCAGTAACTCCTGGGTGTTGCCATAGCAATGGTAAATTGACAGCACGTTGGTGGGCATGTCTGATTGAAAGCCTCTTCCTCCCCAGACCCTGTTTTAGCTAGTCCTCAATCTAATGCAGTGTCCGAGCCCCACCTCTGGAGTCAAGTCCCACCTCCTACCTAAGTTCTTTTTTTAAAAAATAGAGACCTAGTCTATATGTTGCCCAGGTTGGTCTTGAACTCCCGGGCTCAAGTGATCCTCCCACCTCGGCCTCCCAAAGTACTGAGATTACAGGCATGAGTCACTGTGTCTGGCTCCTGTTTTAGTTCTATTAACTTTTCTAACCTAAACTCAGATATCACACAGTATCATTTCTGCCCAATTCTATTCAATAGAAGCAGTCACTGAAGCTGGCCCATATTAAAGGAGAGGGAACTTAGACTCCACTTTTTGTGGGAAGAGTATAAAAATATTTGTGGACAGGATTTTTTTGTTTGTTTGTTTGTTTTTGAGATGGAGTTTTCTGCTCTTGTTGCCCAGGTTGGAGTGCAATGGTGCAATTACGGCTCACCGCAACCTCTGCCTCCCAGGTTCAAGCAATTCTCCTGCCTCAGCCTCCCGAGTAGCTGGGATTACAGGCATGTACCACCATGCTCGGCTAATTTTGTATTTTTAGTAGAGATGGTGTTTCTCAATGTTAAGGCTGGTCTCGAACTCCTGACCTCAGGTGATCCGCCTGCCTCGGCCTCCCAAAGTGTTTGGATTACAGGCTTGAGCCACCGTGCCTGGCTATGTGGACAGGTTTTATATTATCATCAAAAAGAAGGAACAGGGATAATGCCACTTGATTTGGAGGGCCTGCCACAAAGTTGGAATGAGTAAGAAAAGTGAGATGCAGAAAACTATGTACAAAGTGACCTAAATGTGTACAACAAAGACAAACCACTTTGTGTGAATGTGTGTATGCTTTTTTTGTTTTGAAACAGAGTCTCATGATGTCTCCCTGGCTGGAGTGCAATGGTGCGATCTCTCTTCGCTCACTGCAACCTCCGCCTCCCGGTTTCAAGCAATTCTGGTGCCTCAGCCTCCCGAGTAGCTGCGACTACAGGCATGCACCACCACACCCAGCTAATTTTTTGTATTTTAAAAAAATTATGTATTTTTAGATGGAGTTTTGCTCTTGTCGCCCAGGCTGGAGTGCAGTGGTGCGATCTCGGCTCACTGCAACCTCCGCCTCCTGAGTTCAAGCAATTCTCCTGCTTCAGCCTCCCGAATAGCTGGGATTACAGGCACCTGCCACCACATCCAGATAATTTTTTGTATTTTTAGTACAGATGGGGTTTCGCCATGTACTGTTTGTTTGGCAGGCTGGTCTCGAACTCCTGAACTCAGGTGATCCGCCTGCCTCAGTTTCCCAAAGTGCTGGATTACAGGTGTGAGCCACCACACCCGGCCATGTGTATGCTTTTATAATTATATAAGCCAGGAGAGCGGCCGGGCGCGGTGGCTCAAGCCTGTAATCCCAGCACTTTGGGAGGCTGAGACGGGCGGATCACGAGGTCAGGAGATCGAGACCATCCTGGCTAACACGGTGAAACCCCGTCTCTACTAAAAATATAAAAAACTAGCCGGGCGAGGTGGCGGGCGCCTGTAGTCCCAGCTACTCGGGAGGCTGAGGCAGGAGAATGGCGTGAACCCGGGAGGCGGAGCTTGCAGTGAGCTGAGATCTGGCCACTGCACTCCAGCCTGGGTGACAGAGCGAGACTCCGTCTCAAAAAAAAAAAAAAAAAAATATAAGCCAGGAGAAAAATAGGGAACATACAGTTTGTAAACATGAGTTGCAGAAAATGGTGATAGAAGGGAGGGAAGGGAAAAGAGTAAAAGATAAAAGATTTAAACAACAGCAGTTACGATGGGTTCTCTCTTATGCAATTAATTACAGGTATATATTTAGCTGGATGAAGGAAGAAATTCTTTAGAGAGGCATCCTTAGGTGACAAAAAGATTAAGAAAATCAAGGAAGTGATGACCTCCTTATCTTAAAGCTCAGGATAGGGCAGGGAGGGGTGACCGGTGGGTCACAATGGGGAGCTGCAGGGCACTGGGAATGTTTTTCATGTGTTTGGGTTTCTGAGTGTTTGGTCTGTGAAAAATAATGGAGCAGAACATCTTTGTTTTATGTACTTTTATGTATTTGTTATATCCTACACTTTAAAAATTAAATTAAAAAAACAAAACCTGCCAGGCACGGTGGCTCACGCCTGTAGTCCCAGCACTTTGGGAGGCTGAGGCAGGCAGTTCACTAGGTCAGGAGTTCAAGAACAGCCTGGTCAAAATGGTGAAACCCTGTCTCTACTAAAAATACAAAATACAAAAAATTAGCTGGGTGTGGTGGCACATACCTGTAGTCCCAGCTACTCGAGAGGCTGAGGCAGGAGAATCACTTAAATTCGGGAGATAGAGGTTGCAATGAGCTGAGACTGTGCCATTGCCTTTGTGACAAAGCAAGACTCCATCTCAAAAAACAAACAAATAAAACCAAAAGCAAAGCAAAATTTGCATAAGGTCCCCAGTGGTTGCAGTGAAGGGACAGTAGAGAGGCCTTGGCCTGGACCACTTATGCCTTTGCAAGGCTGGTAGGAAGTTACATGAGGATTCAGCCAAGGGCTGATATGGCAAAAGTTGCTTTTCAAAAATAAGACTCTGGCTGTGGATCCTAGAGGGTAATTAAGACTGCGACTAGGGCCAAGTATTAAGTCCAAGGAGGGGAAAGCAGTGGAGGGATTTTAAAGAAGAGTTGGTATCTGAGAGTGGACAGATTGGAGGTGCTGGCAGTTGGAGACTTCTTCAGGACAGAAGGGTGGTACAACTGGAAAGGCAGTACTGATGAAAAATAAGAGGATGGGCCAGGTGCGGTGGCTCATGCCTGCAATCCCAGCATTTTGGGAGGCCAAGGCGGGCGGATCACATGAGGTCAGGAGTTTGAGACCAGACTGGCCAACATGGTGAAATCCTGTCTCTACTAAAAATACAAAATTAACAGGACGTGGTGGCGTGCACCTGTAATCCCAGCTACTCAGGAGGCTGAGGCGGGAGAATCCACTGAACTTGGGAGGTGGAGGTTGCAGTGAGCTAAGCTCGTGCCACTGCACTCCAGTCTGAGCAACAGAGCGAGACTCCACTTCAAGAAAAAAAAAAAAAAAAAGACAATATTTGGGACAGCTGTTTCATAGCCTAGTGGAGATGTCAAGCAGACAGTGGGACAATTAGTTCAGCGTGAAGTGTCCCATCTGGAAGTATAAATTCAGAGGGAGCAGCATGGTGATAACACTCAAAGCCACACTGTTCCTGACAAAATTCCAGGAGGGAGGGAGGGAGAAGAGCCCAGAGGGCAGTCTTGGGTCACTCCAACATTTAACTATGTGTAGTTAAAGCTGGCAACAGAGATGAGGATGATCATAAGAGATGGAAGGAAAACCAGGAGGGCTGAATGATTCCTGAGAATGTGGTCCTTGAAGCAGGAGGGAGAAGTCAATCCTGGTGAATTTTGTGGGGATTCCAGAGAGCTAGTATGTGCACTGGTTTTGTCAGCGGACGTCACCGGGGACTGTGCCATGGGCTGTGGCAAGAATGGGAGGTGAGGAAGGGTGACAGCAACCACAGGCAAGTTTCAAAATGGGGCAGGAGCTAGAGGAGGATGGTGGGGAGCAAAGAGGGAGCCTGGAGTTTCTGACCCATGGCAAGTCATTGCTGAAGGAGGCAGAGGTGGAGAAGTCGGAGGACAGGGCTGTAGGGCAAGGTGGCAAGCACTGCAATGGTTTTGGAGATGAAGGGTACAGGTGACATGCTGAGAAGAGACTTCACCTCTAGGATGTAGGTCTTCAGGCCCCTGGCAGAGATGGGCTTCTGATCCCCAAAGAGGACCTCCAAAGTGGAGGGGGCGAGTCTGATGAGGAGGTAGAGGGGTGCTTCCGCACTCCAGGTTCCTTTTCCTGCTCATTCCTTAAACCCACTGGCTGTTCTTGCTCATCCCCACTCCCTCCTGCCTGGAGTCAGCCCAGGGCCTCCAGCGCTGAAGAACTGGATAGACAGCTCAGCTCGGAGCTGGGAACATGATGTTCCCATCGGGCAGGGGTGGAACTAAGGTCTCTGACGACCCTCAGTTGCACCCACAGTCCTGGGACGTGGGCCATGCAGGGAGGAGTTGGCGGCAAACAATTCCCAGATTTTTTTTTTTTTCCAGAACAAAGGACATGAAAATTACCAAGAAAAGGATCCCACAAGGCCAGGGTTGGGATGGTTCCTAGTACATCCTGGACATACACACCCTGTCCCCAGCACATCCAGGGAGGGCAAAGCTGGAGGGGCCAGCTGAGGTATTCCCATTGTGCTAGAAGCCCACCCAGTCTCAGTGGACCACTCCCACACTCTTTTTTTTTTTTTTTTTTTTTTGAGACGGAGTCTCGCTCTGCCGCCCAGGCTGGAGTGCAGTGGCGGGTCTCAGCTCACTGCAAGCTCCGCCTCCTGGGTTTACGCCATTCTCCTGCCTCAGCCTCCCAAGCAGCTGGGACTACAGGCGCCCGCCATGTCGCCCGGCTAGTTTTTTGCATTTTTTAGTAGAGACGGGGTTTCACCATGTTAGCCAGGATGGTCTCGATCTCCTGACCTCGTGATCCGCCCGTCTCGGCCTCCCAAAGTGCTGGGATTACAGGCTTGAGCCACCGCGCCCGGCCACTCCCACACTCTTAATATGCCCTTGCGTGCACCTGGCCCTTGAACTAGTTCCCCAGTGCCAAGTGAGGGCCTTCCTGGTTTTTGGTTGTGAGGCCAGCTCTGTGTTGGGGGTGGGGGCTGCTTTTGCTGTAAGCCAGATACAAACCTTGAGGTGAGCACAAAGGCAGAGACCACAGCAGTGAGTGGACCCCAGCCACTTGACTGTAGTTGGGTCTTGGCCCAGCCCAGGTAGGCAAGGGACTCAGGAAATGCCAGGGTCAGTGGGAGTAGACATCCTCCCATAAGCCTGCCATCTTCGTACACAGCTGCAAGCGGAGGCCCAGGATGAGGGTCCCAACCTGTTTTTGTCTGGCCAGACTGAGACAGGAGCTGTCAGCCAGGTCTATCTTGAGTCTTGAGGGAGGTGCAGCGCTCCAAGCAGAGGGTCTGAGGGTCACATGCTCTTCCACCCAGCTATGCTGTGCTTGGACAAGAGCCCAGGAACCCAGCGCCACCAAGGCTGGAGCTTCCTGGAGAATAACCCCTCATGCGGGGTCTAGGCCGAGACTTGGAAGGTCACCGGGGGCCCTAAGCCAGCGCGCAGCCTCATTTGTCATCCTGGGCTTGGGGCCAGCTGCGCAGTTCTGGGGCAGGATGCTGGGAGCTCCAGGACAGCCCAGCCCCTGCTGGCCAAAGCGGCAAAATGCAGCACTGCCACTCACGCGTGCATCCAGCATGTCCCCGTCTGAGGCTTACCTGTTTCAAAGGTATTCTCCCTACCTGGCCATAGGCCAAGACTCAGCTCATAGCAGACAGGGGAGTGTGTACTGCAGCTGTCCACTCATGCCCACACCAGCAGTTTCAGAAGGAAAGTGAACAGTTTGACCATCACTGGATGTTATACTCTAAAGTGCTGGTTTGCTTATCTGGTGGTCTAGACTTCAGCTCCTTTTTATCTGTTTACTAGACAAAAAACAATTGCACACACCTCCCCTCCTTCTGGGGGTTGGAGGACCTAGCCAGAAAGGGGATTGCTGGATCCTGGCTTACAGCAAAGTACACAGTGACCTTTGTGCCCTGGCTCAGTGCAGTTCTGCAGAGGGAGGAAGGGGTAGTCCCACGGCCAAGAATGCTACAGGGGATTTGGCTGGTATCTTCTGTTTCAACGGCCTTCCCCAAGAACTGCCTGTCAAATGTGCACTCGTCTGCCTATCAGCATAGACTGATTGGTGAAGAGTCCTGCTGGTTTTCCTAGTGGCATGGGTACTGCCAATCCTCTGGTCTCACACTCTAGCCTGGCTAGCCTCCTGCCCTGTGGTGTACAAATGGGCTGGGCACGCCTAACTTTGTGTACTCAAAGACACGCCAAATAAATGGTTTTATAGAACAGAAAGAAATGCCCACAAGAGCAAGGATTCTGGTTGGGAAGAAGTGAGAGGGAGGGTTAGAAATATCATACATGGCTGGGCATGGTGGCTCACACCTATAATTCCAGCACTTTGGGAGGCCAAGGTGGGTGGATCACTTGACATCAGGGATTCGAGACCATTCTGGCCAACATGGTGAAACCCCATCTCTACTAAAAATACAAAAATTGGCCGGGGGTGGTGGCACATGCCTGTAATCCCAGCTACTTGGGAGGTAGAGGCAGGAGAATTGCTTGAACCTGGGAGGCGGAGGAGGTTGCAGTGAGCCAGGATCACGCCATTGCACACTCCAGTCTAGGCAATAGAGTGAGACTGTCTTAAAAAAAAAAAAAAAGTCACACATAAGAGACACCTTCAGCCAGGTGCGGTGGCTCACGCCTGTAATCCCAGCATTTTGGGAGGCTGAAGCGGAAGGATCACCTCAGGTCGGGAGTTTGAGACTAGCCTGACCAACATGGAGAAACCCTGTCTTTACCAAAAATACAAAATTAGCTGGGTGTGGTGGCGCATGCCTGTAATTCCAGCTATACTAGGAGGCTGAGGCAGAAGAATCACTTGAACCCGGGAGGCGGAGGTTGCAATGAGTCAAGATTGCGCCATTGCACTCCAGCCTGGGCAATAAGAGCTAGACTATCACACAAAAAAACCAAAAAACAAAAAAAGAGACACCTTCAGAAAAATTTGATTCCTAGCACCTGACCTCACAGAAGGCAATTGAGGCCAGAAATGCATTGCTGGCCAAACTTCCTCATGATGTTTAGAATAACTAGCATAAAGATCACAATTTCTGGCTGGGTGCGTTGGCTCACACCTGTAATCCCAGCACTTTGGGAGGCTGAGGAAGGCGAATCATTTGAGGTCAGGAGTTCCAGACCAGCCTGGCCTACATGGTGAAACCTGGTCTCTACTAAAAATACAAAAATTAGCTGGGCATGGTGGTGGGTGCCTGTAATCCCAGCTTCTTGGGAGGCTGAAGCAGGACAATCACTTGAACTCGGGAGGCAGAGAGGCTGCAGTGAGCCGAGATTATGCCACTGTACTCTGGCCTGGGCAACAAGAGTGAAACTCTGTCTCAAAAAAAAAAAAAAGTTTCTGAGGAGTCCCTACCTGGGGGGAGTCCTTCAAATCTTAATTCTAGTTGTTCTTGGCCAGGCGCGGTGGCTCATGCCTATAATCCCAGTACTTTGGGAGGACAAGGCGGGCGGATCATGAGGTCAGGAGTTCGAGACCAGCCTGGCCAACATAGGGAAACCCCGTCTCTACTAAAAACACAAAACTTAGCTAGACATAGTGGCACGTGCCTGTAGTCCCAGCTACTCAGGAGGCTGAGGCAGGAGAATCGCTTGAACACGGAAGGTGGAAGTTGCAGTGAGCTGAGATCACGCCACTGCACTCCAGCCTAGGTAACAGAGTGTGACTCTGTCTCAAAAAACAAAACAAAACAAAAAACTAGCTGTTCTCCTTTCACTGCTCCCCCAGAATGCTTCTATAAACAGAATTGTATGATGCAAGGTAGAGCAGCAAGGGACATCATATGCTTGCGTGTCTAGGTCACTAATTTTATGAAGACACAACAGCAGCCCAGAGAGAAAAGAGTAGCATAAGGACAACAGACACTAGGAGCATAATCATCCTTGATATGGGAGAGGGGCTGCTATCTGTGTGAGTCCAGAAACGTGGAGGAACAGGCCTGGAGCGGCAGCTCATGCCTGTAATCCCAGCACTTTGGGAGGCTGAGGCCAGCGGATCACCTGAAGTCAGGGGTTTGAGACGAGCCTGGCCAACATGGTGAAACCTTGTTTCTATAAAAATACAAAAACTAGCCAGGTATGGTAGCACACACCTGTAATCCCAGCTACTCAGGAGGTTGCAGTGAGCCGAGATTGCGCCACTGCACTCCAGCCTGGGCGACAGAGTGAGACTCCTTCTCAAAAAAAAAAAAAAAAAAAAAAACCATGGAGGATAAACTCCATGGGCACTGGATGAAAGCTCCAGGAATCACCTGATGGATCTCAGTACCATTATTGTTGCTAATTCTTGGGGTTTAAACACAGAGTTAGAAACATCCACAGCTGGTCATCAGGATTTATTCAATGAACAAATGAGCTTAGGCAGACCTAACTTCCGACATTCCAAGTTAGAACTTGGTAATACTTGTCTGAATTCCCAACTGATTAGTAGGTTCCTGGTCAACACTAGGCATTTTTTTAAGCTGAAGTGCTGTGGCAGGATCTCAGCTCACTGAAAACTCCGCCTCCCGGGTTCAAGCGATTCTTCTGCCTCAACCTCCCGAGTAGCTGGGACTACAGGTGCATGCCAACACGCCCAGTTAATTTTTGTACTTTTATTTTTTTTCTTTGAGATGGAGTCTCGCTCTGTTGCCCAGGCTGGAGTGCAGTAGTGCGATCTCGGCTCACTGCAACCTCCACCTCCCAGTTTCAAATGATTCTCCTGTCTCAGCCTCTTGAGTAGCTGGGATTACAGGTGCACACCACCACGCCTGGCTCATTTGTGTATTTTCAGTAGAAACAGGTTTTCACCATGTTGGTCAGGCTGGTCTTGAACTCCTGGCCTCGTGATCTGCCCACCTTGGCTTTCCAGTGTGTTGGGATTACCAGTGTGAGCCACCGCGCCTGCCTAATTTTTGTATTTTTAGTACTATGTTGGCCAGGATGGTCTTGATCTTTTACCTCATGATCCATCTGCCTTGGCCTTCCAAGGTGCTGGGACTACAGGCGTGAGCCACAGCGCCTGGTCAACACTCCGCATTTTATTTACATATCAGAAAACAATCAGGTAACAGTATGTATCACTCGCCATGATTTGTCTCTAGAGAGAATGGATAAAGGAAGCAAAATTTATACTTAATATGATGCTTTGTTAAATGACCCCAATTTTCTCCCACTTTACAATACTGTTTTAATTGTTGTTATAAAATTAAGTGATTCCCTATCACTATATACTCAGGTAATATATTCAGGTAACTTTGATGGGACAAATTTCTAGCTTCCTATTAGGATACACTAACATAGTCCTCATGTAATGTTCCCTCTTAAAGGCTGAGACTAGGGATGATATGATCTTGACATTGTCCTAGAACGTCTTATGTCATAGCAATATTATCACGAAAACTAAACTACAATTTTTTTTTCCTTTTGGTGAAGAACGGGGTCTTGTTATGTTGCCCAGGCAGGTCGAACTCCCGGACTCAAGCTATCCTCCCGCCTCTGCCTCCCTAAGAGCTGGGATTACAGGCGTTGAGCCACTGTGCCCGTCCACATTTTTTTTTTAATTAAAAACATTTTTTTAGAGATGCAGTTTCACGATCGAGACCATCCTGGCTAACGCGGTGAAACCTCGTCTCTAGTAAAAATACAAAAAAAAAAAAAAAAAATTAGACAGGCATGGTGGGTGCCTGTAGTTCCAGCTACTCGGGAGGCTGAGGCAAGAAGAATGGCATGAACCCAGGAGGCAGAGCTTGCAGTGAGCCGATATCGCGCCACTGCAATCCAGCCTGTGCGACAGGGCGAGACTGTCTTAAAAAAAAGAGAGAGATGTGGTTTCACTATGTTGCCCAGGCTGGTCTCAAACTCCTGGGCTCAAGCGATCCTACCACTTCAGCCTCCCAAAGGGCTGAGATTACAGGTGTGAGCCACCATGCCTGGCTGACATTTAATTTTTAAAGCTTTGAAACAGACATTTTAGTTTTTAGAGGGTTCAGCTACCAGTTTATTGGGCCCTGGTGGGTCCCAAGATTTCCATCTACCAGTTTCTTGGGTCCTAGATTTCATATGTTCCCACGGCTTGGCCCTTTGATACAGGCAGGTGTCTCTGTCCAAATGTGGGCAAGATCAAACTGGAACAAGGCTTTACGATAGCATGAGCTTCCTTTGGTCACCTGAAAAGAAACTGTAGGTACAGTGGGCTGTCACAGCATCCTTGCTAGTTCTGGTTATAGCCATGTTACAGAGAAGGAAATTATGTAAATAATACTGAGTGACAGATGTTTTCTACTCTTTTTTAGATGGAGTCTCACTCTGTTTCCCAGGCTGCAGTGCACTGGCACAATCTTGGTTCACTGCAACCTCTACCTCCTGGGTTCAAGCAGTTCTCCTGCCTCAGCCTCCCGAGTAGTTGGGATTACAGGCATCTGCCACCACACCTGGATAATATTTGTAGTTTTAGTAGAGACGGGGTTTCACCATGTTGGCCAGGCTTGTCTTAAACTCCTGACCTCAAATGATCCACCTCCCTCAGCCTCCCAAAGTACTGGGATTACAGGCATGAATAACCATGCCCGGCCTTTTTCTTTTTTTCAGACACTGTGCCTGGCTATTTTTTATTTTTATTTATTTATTTATTTATTTATTTTTTTGAGACGGAGTCTCGCTCTGTCGCCCAGGCTGGAGTGCAGTGGCCGGATCTCAGCTCACTGCAAGCTCCGCCTCCCGGGTTCACGCCATTCTCCTGCCTCAGCCTCCCGAGTAGCTGGGACTACAGGCGCCCGTCAACTCGCCCGGCTAGTTTTTTGTATTCTTTTAGTAGAGACGAGGTTTCACCGTGTTAGCCAGGATGGTCTCAATCTCCTGACCTCGTGATCCGCCCGTCTCGGCCTCCCAAAGTACTGGGATTACAGGCTTGAGCCACTGCACCTGGCCTATTTTTTATTTTTTGTAGAGATAAGGTCTTACTATGTTGCCCAGGCTGGTTTCAAACTTCAATGATCCTCCTGCCTTAGCCTCCCAAAGCACTTGGATTACAGGTGTGAGCCACCATACCCAGCTCTCCTGGGTTTCATTGGTGAATTTGTCTTCCTGGCAAGGGATACACAGGATACCCTTGCACATCATCCACAACTGAAATACCATGCTGTGATCGCTAATTTTATGTGTTAACTTGACTGGGCCATAGTGTGCCCAGATATTTGATCCAACATTATTCCAGATGTTTCTGTGAGGGTGTTTTTGGATAAGGTTTTTTTTTTTTTTTTTTTTTGAGACTGAGTTTCACTCTTGCCGCCCGTGCTGGAGTGAGTGCAATGATGCAATCTCGGCTCACTGCAACCTCCACCTCATGGGTTCTAGTGACTCTCCTACTTCAGCCTCCCAAATAGCTGGGATTATAGGCATGTACCACCATGCCCGGCTAATATTTGTGCTTTTAGTAGAGACTGGGTTTCACCATGTTGGCCAGGCTGGTCTCAAACTCCTGACCTCAGGTGATCTGCCTGCCTCCACCTTCCAAAGTGCTGGGATTACAGGCCTGAGCCATCGTGCTCGGCCTGGATAAGACTAACATTTAATTTGGTACAGAAGTAAAGCAGATGACCTCTCCTAATGTGTGTGGGCCTCATCCAATCAGTCGAAGGCGTGAATAGAACAAAAAAGCCAACTCTTCCCCAAGTAAGAAAGAATTCTCTTTCCTGACCACTTTTGAACTGGGACATTGTCTTTTTTCCTGCCTTTGGACTCTTAACTGAAACACTGGTTCTTCCTGGGTCTTGAGCCTGCTGTGGAACTGGAACTAAACCACTGGCTCTCCTGGGTCTCCAGCTAGCCAATTCATCTTGCAGATCTTGGGACTTGCCCACCTCCATAACTGTGTGAGCCAGTTCCTTATAATAAATCTTTAGGCTGGGTGCAGTGGCTCACACCTGTAATTCCAGCACTTTGGGAAGCTGAGACAGGAGGACTGCTTGAGCCCAGGAGTTTGAAACAAGCCTGGACAACATAGTGAGATCCAGTCACTGAAAAAAAAAAAAAAAAATCTTTATATACACACACATACACACCCCCTTACTGACTGCTTCTCTGGAGAACCCTGACTAGTACAAGGGGTCCCTAATTTTCAAGGGCTCATAACCCAATCCCATATCTGCCAGAAGAGTGAATCTGCCAAAGGAGTGCTATGACGGCCTGGAGCCCTGAAACAAAATGGCAAACACATAACACAAGACTGCACCAGAAAGTTAGACATGATTTGTCAGCCTTTATTAATCAAGAGTAAAGCTAAGCCCTAGGATTTCCTTAACAACAACAAAAAGAACATCAACCTTGTTTATGGCAAACAGTGACTTAATTCTTAATGACTGTTCATTATATGTTTAACACCACAGAGCAAGAATTGATCACGTTTCAATCACTTATTCTTCTGAGATTAAAATACAAGTTTAAAATAGATTAAAACAAAATTCACTCCAATGATTTAAAAAATAATTCCAATTGAAAGACATTTCAAACACTGTATGCAGAACTCAGGACCAAAAGAAGACCTTAAAACATTTTTTACCTTTGAGGTAGCACAATAATGCTGAATTAGATTTATTTTATTACAGTGAGCTTAAAAAAACAACACGGAATCTACCCTTTGCTCAAGGTGGGCTAAATGGTTTTACGCAAATCCCCCATGAGGTTAGTGACAGTTCTTGTCTTTTTTTTTTTTTAAAGTATAAAGATAGCCCTGCAGTGTGTAAAAGGAAACCTATAGGAAGGCTGCTTCCCACAAAATAGACAATAGAATCATTGAGGAAACGTCAGCAGTCAAGACAGGAGGAACAAGAGGTCATCGTAGTGAAAAACCAAAACAACTTGTATCTTGGCAAGATTGGTTTACAAGTTCATGACAAGAACAAAAATTCCAACATCAGCCAACTGAAAATAAAAGATAAAAAATGACATTCATGGATCTTTTTACTTTTTCTCTGTGCAAAATGCTCTTCTTTCTAAATGAGAGAGGATAGCTTGTACACTGTGACATGACATGAAATGCTGTGTGCCCAGGGTGCTGCTGGGTGCCAACAGCACCTCTCACTGAATACGGTATTATTGTGTGCAGAGAAAATGGGCAATCGGAGGATAAACATAACCTCTCCTGGCTGGAGAACCATTTCTTGCCACTTTGCTGCTGAATTCACTCATTAAACTGCTCAAAGGAAAAGCTCTACCCCGATTTCTGAGAGTTGATAGCAATATATGTAACACAATTATATGTGAAGACTATTGACTAACAGGACAGTAGCACATGAACCTTTCCTTCAGAGAATTCAACCAAGAGAAGAGAGTGGGTGGGATAAGCTAGGGGTCAAAAGGAAGGCTCTCAGGAATATTCTCTACCATCCAAAATCAACAGCAAAGCCACAAAAGGGGCATGAGCTCTAACTCATTGAAGAGAACACCACAAAACAGTTAACAAAGGGATCTCTTCCCAACACATGCTCCTCTCCACGAGGCTCAACCATCAGTGCAGTGCAGGGCTTGCCTGATGTGGACAATGTGGATACCTCAGCCCTGAGTTGAACTTGGTCTGCCACCTTTGATTCCCCATGCTGCAAAAAGAATTGGAACGCTCTCAGGTCCTGGCACTGTGGTAATGGCTATAGCCTATTTCACTCACAGACGTCCTTATAGTCTCCCTTTCTCAAGCTATTAAATAGAACCCCCTAGGGATCCTGTATGCAGTGAGGGTCTGAACTGATGATCCACATGTCAATCAGTAGTTAGAGAAGGATGACTTTTTTTTTTTTTTTTGAGATAGGGTCCCACTTTGTCCCCCAGGCTGGAGTGCAGTGGCACAATCATGGCTCACTGGAGCTTCAATCTCCTGGGTTAAAGGAATCCTTTCACCTCAGCCTCCTGAGTGTGCACCACCAGGTCCAGCTAATTGTTTTTTTAACTTTTCTTTTTTTTTTTTCTTGGTACAGGCAGGGTCTCCTTCTGTTGCCCAGGATGGTTTGGAACTCCTGGGCTCAAGCAATCCTCCCACTTTGGCTTCCCAAAGTGCTAGGATTGCAGCCATGAGCCACCATGCCCAACCTGAGCAGGATGACTTAAACCTGATCAATTATACTCCAAAACAGTAACCATCATTAAGTCAGGGGTGTCAAGGAGGACTCTGACGGGAAAGACTAGACTGGGATGTGTGCCAGAGCAGGACGAGAAGGCCCATCCCTAGCAGACTGCAGGAGAAACTCTGGCATAGAATTCATGGCCAGCCCTAACTAGTGTGATGGGTGACAGGGAGGAGGCATCTGCTCAGTGTTCAAACAAAATCCTCACAAGTTCTGGGGCTGGACTTCTATGTCACTCCTGAATCCCAATGTATCCATTACCTTTGCAAGAAACTGGTGTGATTCTTGTCTGTTAAGGGCAAGACCTGCTTTCTCAATTTACTTGATAATAAAGTAACACCATGGAAAAGAAGAACCTCAAAAAAATGTGGGGTCACCACATAGGCTTTCCCAGTGCTAGCTGCCTGTTTTGGAGTATTAATTATAACCTTTCACAATTCTGAAGGCTGCAAGGTAGGCTACAGAGGGCAGTCTGAAACGAGTTCTGCTTTTGCTTCATGGAGCTTAAGAAGAAAAGAGGAATTACCAAGGTTGTGGTGGGTTATTTACTCTGGAAATATCTTGGTTACATTGTCCGTGGCAAAAGCGGAAAGCCTAGCTTATGTGGATAGTCGAAAGTGAATGTGTGGGCCATCGTTATCTATGACAGAAATGACTCAAGCCCTAGCATGTAATCTCTTAGGGACTTAACAAGTTAAAAAGAAACAAAAAATCATATTGGAAATGGCCTCTTGATTTAATATAAACTTGGTTACAACATTCAAATTTATCTTTACAGAAATTTCACACTGCTCCTAGGAGCCCTAGGAGCATCTGATTCTAAGTTATTCTGAAGGAAAAAAAATTTATTCTGAAATATACCTTATTAGGATGATCACTGGACTTCTACCTGATATAATTAAAAGGCTAAATGGGTTTTAAATAAATACAAGCTAAATTACCTTCTTCTGGGGTTAACAATTAGAATCCCAAATACCCCAACATCTCAACTAGAAAGGCCTTCACAGTAATTCTATGAAATTGTAAATGATACCAATTTTTTTTTTTTTTTTTGAGATGGAGTCTTGCACTGTCACCCGGGGTGGAGTGCAATGGTGCGATCTCGGCTCACTGTAACCTCCGCTTCCTGCGTTCAAGCAATTCTCCTGTCTCAGCCTCTCAAGTAGCTGGGATTACGGGCACCCACCACCATGCCTGGCTAATTTTTTGTATTTTTAGTAGAGACGGGGTTTCACTGTGTTGGCCAGGCTGGTCTTGAACTCCTGACCTTGTGATCCACCTGCCTTGGCCTCCCAAAGTTCTGGGATTACAGGAGTGGGTCACTGTGCCCGACCGATGCCAATTTTTGAAAACAGATTTGATCTTTAGGATAAATGCCTGAGTTAGCTGACAAACTCCATATATATGAATATGTCCAAGTGAAATTACCTAAAGAGTAATTTTTTCTTTTTTTTTTTTTGAGACAGGGTCTCACTGTATTGCCCAGACTGGAGTGCAGTGGCATGATCACAGCTCACTATAGCCTCGACCTCCTGGGCTCAAGTGATCCTCCCACTTCAGCCTCCTAAGTAGCTGGGACTACATGCACAAACCACTACACCTGACAAATAAAAACAAAATTTTTTTTTTTTGCCAGGCGCAGTGGCTCACGCCTGTAATCCCAACACTTTGAGAGGCTGAGGTGGGCGGATGACCTGATGTTGGGAGTTCGAGACCAACCTGACCAACATGGAGAAACCCCATCTCTATTAAAAATACAAAATAATTAGCCCAGCATGGTGGTGCATGCCTGTAATCCCAGTTATTCAGGAGGCTGAGGCAGGAGAATTGCTTGAACCTGGGAGGCGGAGGTTGTGATGAGCCAAGACCGCGCCACTGCACTCTGGCCTGGGCAACAAGAGTGAAACTCCATCTCAACAACAACAACAACAAAAACAACAACAACAAAATTTTTTTTTTTTTGTAGAGACAGGGTCTCACTTTGTTGCCTAGGCTGGTCTTGAGCGATCCTCCCAGCTCAGCCTCCCAAAGGACTACCATTATAGGCATGAGCCATTGAGCCTGGCCTGAGAATTTTCTTTAATTTCAAAAAAATAGCTGCTGCTTCTTTAAAGAGTTTAAAAATTGATGGGTTCAATGGCAAAGCTACACAACAACTCTGGAGTAGAAAGAAAGAGCTCTCTTTATAGTATAACCTCTTTCCAGCATACTGCCACTGGCCAGTAGGGGCAACTGCAAACAAATGGTAGGAGTTGCCCAGGAAGGTATTTGGGTTGGACAAAGTGATAGCAACCCTCCAGACCCTGGCTCCTTATAAATGGATAGCAATTCATTCATGCAGACTGCACAGAAGTTAAACAAAACCTACTAAAAAGATTTTAAAAACCCACAAAATCCCCAACCCAGAAAACCTTTCCTGGCCCTCTACTAACAGTAAAACGTGCTAAGCCCAAATTTCCTGCTTTAACATGGGTCCCACTGACCTATCAGTCTGCTCCGGGGTGCTGACCTGCTGGGTCCTGAGTAGGGTCTTTCCCTAAGCATCACTGTGGGTTTGGAGACAGCTGTTACGTGTGCAGCTGTCAGCAGAAAGTACAATGCCACTGGGCTACATATGTCCATACCATCCACCACCATTTCCCACTGTAAAACCACAGGCTGCGACTGTGAACAAATGTAGACTTTCTCAAGGGACAAATGAGGAGACTGAAGGCTACATTTCCTCCTTTGAGAACGATTAGAGAGTGTCTACAGTTACACAACAGGTTTTTGCAGACCCTGTGGTAACTTCCAAAAGTAAGAGTAGCAGCAAGAGAGGAAAGGAGCATGTTTATACTTTGGACTTTGTATCAGGCACTTAAATTGTTGGAGAGACATGCTGTTTTGAACCAAAGATGTAAAAACTGGGTTGGAGTAATCTTTACAAATGGTCTAATAATGGGCTTTCAGAAGCAAAGTGGAGGTGTGGGTTGAACCTCTGCCCATCCTTTAGTGCTGACTTTCAAGTTTTCTAAATGCCCATAACCACAGCAATGGCAGCAGTGGTGGCAACAGCAGGAACAGTTCTGTCATGTTTGTTTTCTGTATGTGTTCTGTGGCTGACCGGAAGGTTTTGGTGTCACACTAAGAAGGCTCTGGGGTATGGCACACCTACTGCCCGAGGTTGCCCAGATCCATGCTGGAGCCAAACATCTTCACCAGCTGTTCCTCATAGTGTGAGATGTTCCTCTTCATGATGTCCATGCAGGGCCCCAGAAGCCTCTCGAATGCTTGTACATCCATAACTGCATTGTTAAAAAGAGGTGAGGGAGAGAATGAATTCAAGTCATTTCCCTCATGCAAACCTTTTCCTAAACATACCCATTCATGTTGTAGGAGATTACACCTTGGGACACTGGCTACTTGCAAAAAGGGATGTTTCTACATGAATTCAGAAACTGTGTCATCCAAGTTAGAGACTTTACAGAGTCCAGCAGCACCTGTTCTCCCCATTCTCCCACAGCCCTGGGCATCAGTTCTTTTCATATGGCTAAAGGGTCTGCATGCCTGTCTTGCTCACAGACTGTCATCAATGCTCAGAAATGTTTGCTGAAAGTATCCATTCATCCATCTCTGGTTGGTCATATAAACTGCCTAGGCCTAGACAGCAGTAAAAGATGGCAGAATACGTCAAGGCTTGCTGATGGGAAAAAAATACTACACGTTAGAAAGAGTATTAATGCATAAAGAATTTTTCTTACCTAAGCATTTGACATCTCCAACTGCATAAGCTGAGGCAGCTCTGGGTTTGTTGGTGACCAGGGCAAGCTCTCCAAAGTACTGCCCCTTATGGCAGCGGGCAATCTCGACCTCCTGGTTCCCACCATCCTTGTTTGATTTAGTCTACAGCAGGCAAAGAACATGACCTAGGCTGACTCCAGGATCACAGCTGGGCATGTCCAGTTGTACACACATGCATTGTTCTCAGCACACTCCACACAATTACTGAGGCACTCACTTTGCAGAAAATTCACTAACTGTACCATGTAAACTCCACAGACTAATCTCAGTGGTCTGGTTTGATCAGAGGAGTTTGCTTTTCACCTAGGGCTCCATCTGAGTCCTAACATTTTTAAGGTAATCTACAGCCATACCACTCTGAACATACCCAATCTTGTTTAAATAAGGACAATGCTTCTCTTAGGTAATGAGCCACAAACTTGGGCTATTTCTCTGAGTTGAGACTACGCCTTGAACAACATTTTACAGTGACAAAATCCGCCAAGCTCTCCACTTTTTTTTTTTTTTTTTTTTAAGAGACAGGGTCTCACTCTGTCACCAAGGCTGGAGTTCAGAGGAATGATCATAGCTCATGCAGCCTTGAACTGCTGGCCTCAAGCAATCCTCCTGTCTTGGCCTCCCAAAGTGCTCGGATTACAGGAGTGATTCACTGCTTCTGGCCAACAAATTTCTTTTTAAGTACTATCTGTATCTTAAGTTAGTGGTCCCTCCTCCCTTTTTTTTTGAGACGGAGTCTTGCTCTGTTGCCCAGGCTAGAGTGCAGTGGCATGATTTCTGCTCACTGCAAGCTCCGCCTCCCGGGTTCATGCCATTCTCCTGCCTCAGCCTCCCGAGTAGCTGAGACTATAGGCGCCCGCTACCACGCCCGGCTAATTTATTTTGTATTTTTAATAGAGACAGGGTTTCACCATGTTCGCCAGGATGGTCTTGAGCTCCTGACCTTGTGATCCACCCACCTCGGCCTCCCAAAGTGCTGGGATTACAGGCGTGAGCCACTGCACCTGGCCTCCCTCCTCCCATTTTTTAAAATAAGAGTTAAGTAACTAAATTTAAGATAATATACTACATTGTATTAATATCTAGAGTTTGTTGTTTTTTTTTTAACAAATTCAACTGCTAACCAAAGTGATAATTTAAGTAAAAAATTGTTTAGAATTTTTTAGTAAGAATTAGTCTCAATCTCTAAGAACCACTTTATGTTGTAGGCAGAAAGATAATTTCCTTTTTGGTTAATTTTTAAAACAAACAAAACTGCTACACTGGCTTACATGGTTTAACCCTTCTTCCTTCTACACTTCCGCCCTGTTGCTCTGAAGTTGGTCTGTTCCATCTGAGCTAACTTTCTCTTTCCAATTTCAGTAGCATTCTCTGGAGTTGCAGCCATATTTGTGCCCACTTAGTCCCTTCTCTAGAACAGGAGGGACTTATCACACCGTCACATACGTACCAGCTCCAGTATTATGCAGGTTTTCTCGTAATGCACATTCTGATTCAGTAGATCTGGGGAAAAGCTCAGGCCTCTACACTTCTGACAAACCTCCCACCCCCTAATATCCCAGTGCCATGCTGCTGCTGATCTTATGCACCTAACACTATGCTGTGATCATAGCAGGTGTCAATGAATACCTAAGAAATCTACAAACATCACTAATCCAAAAACTGTAAATAAAATGACACAGACATTTCAAACTATTGTTTTCTTTTTTTTTTTTTTTCTTTTTGAGAGGGAGTTTCACTCTGTCGCCCAGGCTGGAGTGCAGTGGCGTGATCTTGGCTCACTGCAAGCTCCGCCTCCCGGGTTCACGCCATTCTCCTGCCTCAGCCCCCAAAGTAGCTGGGACTACAGGCACCCGCCACCACGCCCGGCTAATTTTTTGTATTTTTAGTAGAGACGGGGTTTCACTGTGTTAGCTAGGATGGTCTTGATCTCCTGACCTCGTGATCCGCCTGCCTCAGCCTCCCAAAGTGCTGGGATTACAGGCATGAGTGACTATGCCCAGCTACTTATTAACTGTTACTCAATATATTTTGCAAAAGTTTTCATATTAGTTCGACTTAGTATTATATATAACTGTTTTAACAACTCTATATTCTCAAAAAAGAAAAAAAAAAAAAAAAGAAACTGAAAAATCTGGTGATGATAGATTTACCAGTAACAGTCATTCCTTCTACTCATAGCTCCTCAGTTTTCTAGGTCACATCATCCATTAAATGACCACAGTTATCCTAGAGACCTCTTCTAGTAGTACTCTAAAAAGGAAGCTTTCTTCATATTCATCCCTTCCAATCTCTTTTTATTATATAATTTCCCTATTTTCTTTCCTTTTTCTTTTTTTTTTTTTTTTTTCAAAGACAGGGTTTTGCTCTGTCACCCAGGCTGGAGTGCAGTGGCACAATCACGGTTCACTGCAGCCTCAATCTCTTGGCTCAAGAGATCCTCTTGCCTAGGCCTCAAAAGTGCTAGGATTACAGGTGTGAGACACTGCGCCCAGCCCCATTTTCTTTTTTCTTTTTTTGACAGAGTCTTGCTCTGTCACCCAGGCTGGAGTGCAGTGGCGCAATCTTGGCTCACTGCAAGCTCTGCCTCTCGGGTTCATGCCATTCTCCTGCCTCAGCCTAATGAGTAGCTGGGACTACAGGCGCCCGCCACCATGCTGGCTAATTTTTTTTGTATTTTTAGTAGAGATGGGGTTTCACTGTGTTAGCCAGGATGGTTTCCATCTCCTGACCTCATGATCCGCCCGCCTCAGCCTCCCAAAGTGCTGGGATACAGGCGTGAGTCACCGTGCCCAGCCCCAGTCCCCATTTTCTATTAGGGTTTTTATCTTTTCCTTATTGATTTGTAGGCCGATATTCCCTAAATCATTAATTACATGGCAGATGCAAAGGCAGTAAGAATAAGAATATACTAAATCTATACTAATGGGCTTAAACATGGGTCTCTGCCAGTCACACATCTCACATAACAATGACGGTTTGCTACATTCAACACACTTCACATTATTTAAAGCAAACTGTTACTTTTTGTGTGTACACCATCACCTATAAACTGATAAACTCACCTTGCTTCTAATCAAGATGCTCACTTCACCAGACTCTATGATGTAAAAGCTATCAGCCTTTTCACCCTGAAAGAAAAAGGAGGTCAGGTCAGAGCCATACCTAGTATTGAAGGGGAATAAAGAAATAGTTTGCTTTTTCACTGCTTAAGCTCTGATTTGTATTTATTTTTTTAACTCTACAAATGAATCAATAGTAAACAAATTCAGAGTAGGCCGGGCACGGTGGCTCACACCTGTAATCCCAGCACTTTGGGAGGCTGAGGCAGGCAGATCACGAGGTCAGGAGATCGAGGCCATCCTGGCCAACATGGTGAAACTCGTCTCTACTAAAAATACAAAAATTAGCCAGACGTGGTGGCGCGTGCCTATAATCCCAGCTACTGGGGAGGCTGAGGCAAGAGAATCGCTTGACCCAGAGAGTCGGAGGTTGCAGTGAGCTGAGGTCGCGCAACTGTACTCCAGCCTGGCGACATAGCGAGACTCCACCTCAAAAAAACAAAAAACGAAACAAAACAAAAAACAAATTCAGAACAAAATGAAGAGGATTCTGATCATTGGGACATCAACCTAACTACAACTGACACATCTCCCACTTCTTAGCATGAACCACTCACATTTATCTCCATTAATGTGCCCAGGTTGCCAAGTGCATAAAGCATCACTGTTCTGATTGCTCATGTTGGTCTGCTATTGAAACCTATGACACGGACCAGCAGCCAAGGCTGCTGCAGACAATGTCAAGGTGATTCCTGGCCACACCTGAAGTATGGGGTCCAGGGATAATCTTGAACCATTAAATATAACTCTCAACAGGACAGCATGGATCTGGAAGGTTCTGTCTTGGTGAGAGAGGTACTTTGATGTTACCCTTATGAACCTTAGGCTTTTGCTTGTTTTATTTTGTATTTTTAATTATTTATTTTTCTGGAAACAGGGCCTTGCTCTGTTGCCCAGGTTGGAGTGCAGTAGTGTGATCATGGCTCACTGCAGCCTCAACCTCCCAGGCTCAAGTGATAGCCTGCCTCAGCCTCCCAAGTAGCTGAGACTACATGTGCACATCACCATGGTCAGCTAATTTTTGTATATTTTGCAGAGACAGAGTTTCGCCATATTGCCCAGGCTGATCTCAAACTCCTGGGCTCAACTGATCCACCCACCTCTGCCTCCCAAAGTGCTGGGATTACAGACATGAGCCTACTTGTTTTGATTTTAAACCACATGGTTGAACCAGTCATTTACTTAATTCAACAAGTAATTTATTTACCAAGTTATTTACTATGTGCAAGGCACTGTTTTAGGCATATGAAATATACCCAGCGGACAAAACGAATACCCCTTGGCCTTGTAGAACTTACAGTCTGACAGGGTAAACAAACTTTAAACAGTCAACATAATAAATCAGTAAATTATATTGTTCTGTTGCAAGGTGATAAGTGCTACACGAAAAGAGTAAAACAGGGAATGTGAGATCTGGAGTGCTGGGGAAGGAGTGGGTATCCTATACATGAGAGCTTTACTGAGGCTGGGTGTGGTGGTTCATTCCTGTAATCCCAGCACTTAGGGAGACCAAGGCTGGAGGATTGCTTGAGGCCGGGAGTTCAATACTAACCTGGACAATACAGTGAGACTCTGTCTCAACAAACAAAAAATTTAGAAAATTAGCTGGGCACAGTGACATATGCCTGCAGCCCCAGCTACTAGGGATGCTAAGGCGGGAGGATCACGTGAGCCCAGGAGGTGAAAACTGCAGTGAGCCATGATCCTGCCACTGCACTCCAGCCTGAGCAACAATGAGATCCTGCCTCTTAGGAAAAGGAAAAAAAAAAAAAGAGTTTGAGAAGGTGAGATTTGAGCAAAGACCGGGAGGACGTCTGAGTTAGGCATGCAGATATACGTGAAGCAGCTTTCAGGCACACTTCATTGAGTTTCTGACCCCTCACTATTAACTTCTGGAACAAATACCATCTACATCAGATAATGCAATATTACTCATGCACTCTCACTCTGTGTGGGTCTTATGTCTTCAGTGAGAATCTACTTCTGAGGCTTTCACAAACTTCAGGTCCTTTGACCATCACACAGAGCCCCACGTGGGCACCATACACAGCTAGGATGACGTTTCTGAGTCAATCTAATCCCAGGACATATCACTGCCCCATATGAGTAAATGCCACAGCTTTACAAAGGGGTGCCTGTGGGTTTCTGCCCTGCTATGTTGGGTAGGTATCCTATAACCAGCAGAGCCAAATAACCATGAAGTTCTAGCATTACACAAACAGCTGCATGATAGGAGCTGACAAAGGATGAAGAGCCATGAAAGAAACTTAGCAGGAGCCAGAAGCAGAGTCACAAAGAGGGAGAGGTTATTTTACCAAGAAGAGGGTGATGAAAAGGGAAGATCTGTGTGGTAGGAAAGATCTGCAAGTGATAGGTGGTGAAGGATAGTGCTTGAGCCCTTTTTGTTTAGATAGGTGTATAACATCCACCATTTAAAGTGCTCACATTTCAAGGCTATAGATTGATGACTTTTTACAAATGTATAAACCTGTATAACCACTTCCTAGATCAAAACAGAAAATATATCCATACTCCAAAAGGCTCCCTCTGGAGTTCAGTCAAAAATACCACATTCCCACCCATGAAGTAACTATATCTAATTTCTGTCCTTGTAGGTTTTGGCCATTCCTTAATATAAATGGAGACATACATTTTTTATCTGGCTTCTTTTAGTCCATATTGTCAGATCACACTTTGAAAGCCTCTGGCTATGCAAGAAATTAGGCTGGTAGCTAGAATAGAAACAAAGTGAGGGAAGGAATGTACGTGTGTTTTGAAGACAGCAAAGGCCAGGCACGGTGGCTCACACCTGTAATCCCAGCACCTTGGGAGGCTGAGGGGGGCGGATTGCTTCAGGCCAGGAGTTCGACACCAGCCTGGGCAACATGGTGAAACCCCGTCTCTACTAAATACAAAAAAGGCCAGGTGTGGTGGCTCACGCCTGTAATCCCAGCACTTTGGGAGGCTGAGGTGGGCAGACCACCTGAGGTCAGGAGTTTGGGACCAGCCTGACCAACATGGTGAAACCCCATCTCTACTAAAAGTACAAAAATTAGCCAGGCGTGGTGGCGTCATTGTTATCCTGTACACATACCCTAGTCTCTGCTGTCTTCATTTTTTTTCTTTTTTTTTTTTTGAGACAGTCTCACTGTGTCACCCAGGCTGGAGCACAGGGGCATGATCTCAGCTTACGGCAACCTCCACCTCCTGGGTTCAAGCAATTCTGTTGCCTTAGCCTCCTGAGTAGCTGGGATTACAGGTGCACACCACCATGCCTGGCTAATTTTTTGTATTTTAGGTAGAGATGGGGTTTCACCTCCATGTTGCCCAACCTGGTCTTGAACTCCTGAGCTCAGGCAGTCTACCTGCCTCGGCCTCCCAAAGTGCTAGGATTACAGGCATGAGCCACCGCGCCAGGTCTTTTTTTCTTTTAGACAGAGTCTCTTTTGCCCAGGCTGGAGTACAGTGGTGCAACCTCCACTTCCCAGGTTCAAGTGATTCTTGTGCCTCAGCCTCCCAAGTAGCTGGGATTACAGTTGTGCACCAGCACTCCTGGCTAATTTTTGTGTATGTATGTATGTATGTATGTATTTTATTTATTTTTGAGACACAGTTCCGTTCTTGTCGCCCAGGCTGGAGTGCAATGGCGTGATCTCGGCTCACCACAACCTCTGCCTCCCAGGGTTCAAGTGATTCTCCTGCCTCAGCCTCCTGAGTAGCTGGGATTAGCTGGTCTTGAACTCCCAACCTCAGGTGATATACCCGCCTCGGCCTCCCAAAGTGCTGGGATTACAGGCGTGAGCCACCATGCCCCGCCAAGTATCCTGCTTTTCAAGTTCACTACTAGGCTCTGTGTACCCATCTCACAGAAAGAACATTCCCTTCTATATTCAAGAGTAAAGAAGCCAGACTGTACTGCATTTTAGGTCTTTGTGAACATGTCATCAGATTTTTATGTCTCTTTTTCACAATAGATAATATAAGATCCACATTCCACGATAAGAATGACTGAAGCCCTAATTTTCAGGATATGGGAATCTTTTGGGTTTAATGCAATGGTACTTTAATAGTGAAAACATAAAACATGATTTTGTAAAATTAATGCCACCTTCTGTCTACATTATTCTGAGAATAAGCTAAATATTCTTTTTTTTTTTTTTTTTTTTTGAGACGGAGTCTCGCTCTGTCGCCCAGGCTGGAGTGCAGTGACTGGATCTCAGCTCACTGCAAGCTCCGCCTCCCAGGTTCACGTCATTCTCCTGCCTCAGCCTCCCGAGTAGCTGGGACTACAGGCGCCCGCCACCTCGCCCGGCTAGTTTTTTGTATTTTTTAGTACTGACGGGGTTTCACCATGTTAGCTAGGATGGTCTCGATTTCCTGACCTCGTGATCCGCCCGTCTCGGCCTCCCAAAGTGCTGGGATTACAGGCTTGAGCCACCGCGCCCGGCCATAAGCTAAATATTCTATCGATTATGAAAATTACTTGTGAAAATTATGCAAGTCATTAAAAAACAAAAATGTAGGCCAGGTGCTGTGGCTCACAACATCCCAGCACTTTGGGAGGCCAAGGCGGGCGGATCACCTGAGATCAGAAGTTTGAGACCAGCATGGCCAACAGGGCGAAACCCTGTTCTCTACTAAAAATAAAAAAATTAGCTGGGCATGGTGACGCATGCCTGTAGTTCCAGCTACTCAGGAGTCTGAGGCAGAAGAATCACTTGAACTGGGGAGGTGAAGGTTGCAGTCAACCGAGATTGTGCCATTGCACTCCAGCCTGGACAACAAGAGCGAAACTCCATCTCAAAAAACAAAACAAAACAAAACACAAAAATATAGTCAGGTGTGATGGCAGAAGCTTGTTCTCAGCTACTTGGGAGATGAGGTGGGAGGATCACTTGAGGCCAGGAGTTCAAGACCAGCATGGGCAACACAGAGAGAACCTGTCTACAACAAATTTAAAAATTAGCTGGGTGTAGGCCGGGCATGGTGGCTCACACCTGTAATCCCAGCACTTTGGGAGGCCGAGGTGGGTGGATCACCTGAGGTCGGGAGTTCGCAGACCAGCCTGACCACCATGGAGAAACCCTGTCTCTACTAAAAATAAAATAAAATAAAATAACGTAGTTGGGCGTGGTGGTGCATGCCTGTAATCCCAGCTACTTGGGAGGCTGAGGCAGGAGAATCTCTTGATCCTCCGCCAGCAGGCGGAGGTTGTGGTGAGCTGAGATAGTGGCATTGCACTCTGGCCTGGGCAACAAGAGCAAAACTCCCTCTCAAAAAAAAAAAAAAAAAAAAAGAATTAGCTGGGTGTGGTGGCACTACTTGGAAGGCTAAGGGAAGAGTATTGCTTGAGCCCAGAAGCTCAAGGCTGCCGTGAGCTACGATCGCACACTGTACTGAAGCCTGAAAGACAGAGCGAGACCTTGCTTCTAAAAGACAAAAACAAGGCCTGGCGCAATGGCTCACACCTGTAATCCCAGGACTTTGGGAGGCAAAGGTAGGAGGATCATGAGGTCAGGAGATCAAGACCATGCTGGCTAACACCGTGAAACCCCATCTCTACTAAAAATACAAAAAATTAGCCGGGCATGGTGGCAGGCGCCTGTAGTCCCAGATACTTGGGAGGCTGAGGTAGAAGAATGGTGTGAACCTGGGAAGCAGAGCTTGCAGTGAGCCGAAATCGTGCCACTGCACTCCAGCCTGGGTGACAGTGCAAGACTCTATCTCAAAAAAACAAAACAAAAACAATAAAAATAATTCAAAATGGATCACAGACCTAAGGTAAGAGCTAAAATTGTGAATGTCTAGAGCTGTACTGCTTAATACATTAGCCACTAGTCAAATGTGGCTCAGCACTTGAAATGTTGCTAGTATAAACTTAGATGTACTAAAGATGTAAAACATACATTTCGAAGACTTAGTATTAAAAATGTAAAATATCTCATTAATAAAGTTTTATATCACTTAGATGTAACAATATTTTAGATATACTGGTTAAATGAAATATATTAAAATTAAGTTCACTATTTCAAGTACCTATTGAAAGTTTTTATTTCTCCCATTTTTTTGAGACCAAGTCTTGCTCTGTCCTCCAGGCTAGAATGCAGTGGCATGACCTTGGCTCACTGCAACCTCTGCCTCCCAAGTTCAAACGATTCTCGTGCTTAGACCTCCCAAGCAGCTGGGATTACAGTTGTGCACCAGCAAACCTAGCTAATTTTTGTATTATTTTTTAGTAGAGACGAAGTTTCGTCATGTTGGCCAGGCTGGTCTCGAACTCCTGGCCTCAAGTTATCTGCCTCAAGCTATTCAGCCTCCCCAAGTGCTGGGATTACAGGCATGAGCCACCCTGCCTGACCAAAGATTTTAAAAATTACATATGTGGCTCACATGTTATTATTTTTTTTTGAGACGGAGTTTCGCTCTGTTGCCTAGGCTGGAGTGCAGTGGCCGGATCTCAGCTCACTGCAAGCTCCGCCTCCTGGGTTCACGCCATTCTCCTGCCTCAGCCTCCCGAGTAGCTGGGACTACAGGCGCCCGCCACCTCGCCTGGCTAGTTTTTTGTATTTTTTTTAGTAGAGACGGGGTTTCACCGTGTTAGCCAGGATGGTCTCGATCTCCTGACCTCGTGATCCACCCGTCTTGGCTTCCCAAAATGCTGGGATTACAGGCTTGAGCCACCGCGCCCGGCCGGCTCACATGTTATTTCTATTGAACAGTGCTGGTCTTGGAAGTAAACCTGGGAGAAAATATTATTGATTTTGCGAAGATTTCCTAAAATACAGCAGCAAAAGTACAAACTATAAAGAAGAAAAGATGATAAACTGGACTTGTCAAAATTAAAACTGTTTTCTCTTCAAAAGATACCATTAAGAAAATGAAGGCTAGGCATGGAGGGGCATACCTAAAATCCCAGCACTTGGGAGGCCAAGGTGGCCAGATGGCTTGAGCTCAGGAGTTCAAGACCAGGCTGGGCAATATAGCAAGACCCTGACTGTATTTTTTTTTTTTTTTGGAGACGGAGTCTCGCTCTGTCGCCCAGGCTGGAGTGCAGTGGCCGGATCTCAGCTCACTGCAAGCTCCGCCTCCTGGGTTTACGCCATTCTCCTGCCTCAGCCTCCCGAGTAGTTGGGACTACAGGTGCCCACCACTCCGCCCGGCTAGTTTTTTGTATTTTTTAGTAGAGACGGGGTTTCACTGTGTTAGCCAGGATGGTCTCGATCTTCTGACCTCGTGATCCACCCGTCTCGGCCTCCCAAAGTGCTGGGATTACAGGCTTGAGCCACCGCGCCCGGCCTGTATTTTTTTTTTTTAAAGGCTGTAAATACTATTTACTGTTGAGAATGCAGAGCAACTGAATTTTCATGCATGGCTGGTAGAAATACAAAAGAGTACAGCCATTTTAAGACAGTTTGGCTGTTTGTTATGAAGTTAACATATAATTTAGCAATTGCACTCTTAAGTATTTACTAAAGATGCCAGCCTGGGCCGGGCGCGGTGGCTCAAGCCTGTAATCCCAGCACTTTGGGAGGCCGAGACGGGCGGATCACGAGGTCAGGAGATCGAGACCACCCTGGCTAACACGGCGAAACCCCGTCTCTACTAAAAAATACAGAAAACTAGCCGGGCGAGGTGGCGGGCGCCTGTAGTCCCAGCTACTCGGGAGGCTGAGGCAGGAGAATGGCGTAAACCCGGGAGGCGGAGCTTGCAGTGAGCTGAGATCCAGCCACTGCACTCCAGCCTGGGCGACAGAGCGAAACTCCGTCTCAACAAAAAAAAAAAAAAAAAAAAAAAGATGCCAGCCTCGCCAACATGGAAATCCCATTTCTACTAAAAACAAAAGAAAACAAAAAAAATTAGCCAGGTATAGTGGCACATGCCTCTGGTCCCAGCTACTCAGGAGGCTGAGGCACAAGACTTGCTTGAACTCGGGAGGCAGAGGTTACAGTGAGCTGAGATCACGCCACTGCACTCCATCCTGGGTGACAGAGCGAGACTGTGTCTCAAAAAAAAAAAAAAGTATTTACTGAAGAGTAGTAAAAACATATGTCTGCATAAAGGATGGGCATGGTGGCTCACGCCTGTAATCCTAGCACTTTGGGAGGCTGAGCTGGGCGGATCATTTGAGGTCAGATATTCGAAACCAGCCTGGCAAACACGGTGAAACCCTGTCTCTACTAAAAATACAAAAATTAGCCAGGCATGGTGGCGTGAACCTTTAGTCCCAACTATTCAGCAGGCTGAGGCACGAGAATCGCTTGAACCTGGGAGGCAGAGGTTGCAGTGAGCTGAGATTATGTCACTGTACTCCAGCCTGGGTGACAGAGCAAGACTGTGTCTCATTAAAAAGAAAAAATAACGGGAGGCTGAGGCAGGAGAATTGCTTGAATGTGGGAGGTGGAGGTTATGGTGAGCTGAGATCGCGCCATTGCACTCCAGCCTGGGCAACAAGAGCAAAACTCCGTTTCAAAAAGAAAACAGAAAAATGAAAAAAAAAATTACATTTGTACAATGAAATATTATTCAGCAAAAGGAATGATCTACTGATACATACAACATGGATAAATCTCAAAAATATTATGCTAAGAGAAAGAAGCCAGATACAAAAACTATACATTGCATGATTTCATTTATATATATATATATATATATATATATTTTTTTTTTTTTTTTTTTTGAGACGGAGTCTTGCTCTGCCGCCCAGGCTGGAGTGCAGTGGCCGGCTCTCAGCTCACTGCAAGCTCCGCCTCCCGGGTTCACGCCATTCTCCTGTCTCAGCCTCCCGAGTAGCTGGGACTACAGGTGCCCGCCTCGTCGTCCGGCTAGTTTTTTGTATTTTTTAGTAGAGACGGGGTTTCACCGTATTAGCCAGGATAGTCTCGATCTCCTGACCTCATGATCCGCCCGTCTCGGCCTCCCAAAGTGCTGGGATTACAGGCTTGAGCCACCGCGCCCGGCCGATTTCATTTATATTAAATTGTAGAAAGGAATTTCTACAGTGATAGAAAACATCAATGGTTTCTAGGAATGTGAGTGTGGGGGAGGGTAGTGACTGCAAATGCAAATACAAACAAGGAACTGTATGGATGATGGAAATACCACACTGGGGATGGTTATAAAACTCTTCCAATTTGTGGCCGGGCGCGGTGGCTCAAGCCTGTAATCCCAGCACTTTGGGAGGCCGAGACGGGTGGATCACGAGATCAGGAGATCGAGACCATCCTGGTCTACACGGTGAAACCCCGTCTCTACTAAAAATACAAAAAACTAGCCGGGCGAGATGGCGGGCGCCTGTAGTCCCAGCTACTCGGGAGGCTGAGGCAGGAGAATGGCGTAAACCCGGGAGACGGAGCTTGCAGTGAGCCGAGATCACGCCACTGCACTCCAGCCTGGGCGACAGAGCGAGACTCCGTCTCAAAAAAAAAAAAAAAAAAAAAAAAAAAAAAAAAAAAAAACTCTTCCAATTTGTATACTTAAACTTAGTAATTTTATTGTATGTAAAACACACTGTAACAAAGCTGACCAAAACAAATGAAACAACATAAAATGTAGTTTCTGATTCAGCAGGTCTAGTGGGGGGCCCAAGAACTTGCATTCCTAACAATTCTAACATTCTCAGATGATGCTAATTGCTGCTGGTCCTGGGATCTCACTTTGAGAAGCCTTGGTCCAGTGAGATACATTGACAAAAGGGGCCTATAATAAGCCCCTTTTAGTATCATCTTAATTAATGTCCATTCTGTACCACTACCTGTCTACCTTGAAGATAGATAGTACTCTATCTCCAAGAGCACAGACAATCAAGAAAACACTATGACTTTTCACATCTCCTGACACACTTCGTGAAAACCCAGTATGAGACAGGCCTAGAACCTTCAGGATGAATTGGAGGTCCTTTGAATGTTACTTAAAGCACCTTAGATTCAGAAGCAAATGTGGCCAGTTAACATCTCCCATTTCAGAAACTCAGTCCTACATTCTTACCATACCATGATACATGCTCTGAAACACAGCTCACACCACTGGCCTTTGCTAATATTGTTTTTTTGCTCTGAAGGACCTTTCCCTGATTCCAAACATTGAAATTGCACTTGTCTTTTAAGCCCATCTCAAATGGCATTTCCTTGATGAAATTGTATGTATTACTTCCATTTCTATGTTCTCACTGTCATTCATACACTCCTTCATCATAGTGCTTATCTTATCTGGTCCTACCTATCTTAATAAATGTTTATAGAATATACCAATTTCTAATTAAAAGAATTATTAATAGTAAGGGCTCCTAGAAAACAAATACATTTAGAGATGTGACTCAGAGTAGACATCATATTTTTGTTAGTCCTTTATCTCTTCCAGGGGAGCTTTCTTTTCCCCTTTTATGGTAAGTCTGATTAGTCCTTGTTGTTCTAGTGGGGCCAACTCCACCCACAGGACCCACGCCTGACCAATCTGAGCCTTTCCTCCTCGTGGTCTCAGTACTGGGTTCAAGGATAAGCATATCACCCAACCTAGGCCAACCATGTATCTTCTCAGTGCTCTTGAGCCAGAACCATAGGCAGAGAAGCTGATACCTGGAAAAGTCCAATACTATTTATGTTTTATTAAAAATACAAACACAGTGGATAAAGAAAATTATTAGACAGTACTCATTACAATGATCTAGCCCACTGTTTAGTAATCCTTACTGTATCCCAAAATAACATGAGAAAAATGCACAAAGGAAATACCAGACATCTTACAAATTTGATTAATCACTGAAGACTGTGGGCTCTGATTTGTGTTAGATTAGCCAAAAGGATGCCTTTGTGTCAAATATAGAAAGTTAGAGGGCAGAACTCTTTAACCTTCCCCAGGTTCTAATACCAATGGATGAAACTTACTTAAGGTAAAAAAAAAAAATGACATCCAAAGAACAAACACTAGAAGCCAAGGAAAGGTTAGAGGAAGCAAGAGATCTGCATGTGTCAGTAAGATGGACATCAGTAAGCTTCAGGGGACTATATAATTGTCCTCTGAAGTGTGATCTATTACCTAGTAATAAGAGCTCCCAACAGTGGAAGAACATAGAAGTTTTTTTGTTTTTGTTTTTTTTAATTTGAAATGGAGTCTCGCTCCGTTGCCCAGGCTGGAGGCAGTGGCGCAATCTCGACTCCCTGCAACCTCCGCCTCCTGGGTTCAAGCAATTCTTCTCCCTCAGCCTCCCGAGTGGCTGGGATTACAGGCGTGGGCCACCATGCCCAGCTAATTTTTGTATTTTTAATAGAGATGGAGTTTCACCATGTTGGCCAGGCTGGTCTCGAACTCCTGGTCTCAAGTGATTCACCTGCCTCAGCCTCCCGAAGTGTTGGGATTACAGGTGTGAGCCACTATGTCTGGCAAGAAGTTTTTGAGATAAATGATGTACTAGTTATTCAGGGGTGACTTCCAGGAAAGGAGCTGTGTAAAGCCCTCACTCACCTGAGTGATTATGCGTTCTCCATCCTTATAGATCTTCTCTCCTATTACATCCACTATCTTCATTCGTTCTGACACCTGAAACAACAGACAAATTCACAAATAAAAGGAAAAGACCTTAATTGAAAGTCACAATAGCTATGCAACACAGAAATGGGATTAGAATAGTATGATTTGAAAACCTAACAACAGAATAGTTTCAAAAGCTTTTCCCGATCCCCATGAACAGATTCTCATTCAAGCCACTTTACCTCTAGTGATTTAAGGAGGGGCACAGACTCAATAAATGATTCAAACATCTTCCTCTTCTTTGCATTATTTTTCACTATGATTCTTCTAAAAGTCACCCGGTCCTACAAGAAAGAATATGAAAATTCTAATAAATGCCTATATACAGGAACATCTATGGTTTAATAAACTGGCCAAAGCAAATATTAGAGGAATATGTAAGTTACTGTGTTAATTAAGTGTTAATTGATACTTTAATCTTGACTCATCACTGGAAGAAAAGGACCTGTAGCCTGAGCCAGCCAGTTGCCCACATGCTGTTGTTTGCTATCTAACACTCAATAGGTGCCACCTATGGGTCATAAATAGAACACAAAACAGAAAACGCGTAAACATTTGTGAGCTCACTGTCACTGTTCAATGTCATAAAAGACACCTCTAGTGAGCTGAGATCATGTCACTGCATTTCAGTCTGGGTGACAGAGTGAGACCCTCATTTCAAAAAAAAAAGGCCGGGCGTGGTGGCTCAAGCCTGTAATCCCAGCACTTTGGGAGGCCGAGATGGGTGGATCATGAGGTTAGGAGATCGAGACCATCCTGGCTAACACGGTGAAACCCCGTCTCTACTAAAAAATACAAAAAACTAGCCAGGCGAGGTGGCGGGCGCCTGTAGTCCCAGCTACTCGGGAGGCTGAGGCAGGAGAATGGCGTAAACCTGGGAGGTGGAGCTTGCAGTGAGCTGAGATCCGGCCACTGCACTCCAGCCTGGGTGACAGAGCGAGACTCCGTCTCAAAAAAAAAAAAAGACATCTCACCAAAAGAGAGAATAGAACAATCATTTAATCCTTAGAATCCAGGATTTAAAAAAATTTTTAAAATCCAAAACAATTAGATTGTTCTTGTCCTAAAAAAGTTTATAATCTTAATGGGAAGACAATACAAAATATCAAAATATGAAGCTTGGCTGAATGCAATAGCTCACTGCCTGTACTCCTAGCATTTTGGGAGGCTAAGGTGGGCAAATCGCTTGAGCCCAGGAGTTCGAGACAAGCCAAGGCAACATGGTGAAACACCAGCTCTTCGAAAAAATACACGAAAAAAGTCAGCTGGGCATGGTGGCACATGTCTGTACTTGGGTGGTTGACGTGAAAGGCTCACCAGAGCCTGAGAGGTCAAAGCTACAGTGAGTTATGATTGTACCACTGTACTCCAGCCTGGGCAGCAGAGAGAGACTATGTCCCAAAAACAACAATATCAACAACAACAACAACAAAATACATGGGAATAAAAAGTCTACATTTCAAGAATGGGTGCAGTGGCTCACACCTGTAATCCCAGCATTCTGGGAGGCCATCAATGGATCACTTGAGCTCAGGAGGTCAAGACCAGGCTGGGCAACATGGTGAAACCCCATTTCTACAAAAAATACAAAAATTAGCTGGGCACGGTGGTGTGTGCCTGTAGTCCCAGCTAGTTGGGAGGCTGAGGCTGGAGAAACACTTGAGCCCAGGAGGCTAAGGTTGCGGTGAGCCGAGATTGCACCACTGCACTCCAGCCTGGGTGACATAAGTTGAAACCCTGTCACACACACACACACACACACACACACACACACACACACACACAAAACAGTCTATAGTTCAAGACAGGCATATGAGCATATGAAATGTGCTTGGTGAAACTACAGAAGACAAATGCTACATAAATTTCAAGGTAAGAAGGGGAGATCACGGTAGGCAGGAGTGAGTAAAGATTATTTTGTAGCAAAAATGTCTGGGACCTGAAAGAGAGGCAGGATTAAAGTTAATGAAGAGACATGGGAGGCACAGGAAAGATGGAAGGCAGGCAGATGAAAGATACCTTGACTCTAACAAGTCATGGATTCCTTTTGTTTTATATTTGAGATGGGGTCCCCCATTGTTGTCCAGGCTGACTTTGAACTCCTGAGCTCGAGTGATCTCCCTACCTCAGCCTCCCAAGTAGCTGGGAATACAGGTGCACAATACTGTGCCTGGCTTAGTAAGCAATGGATTCTGATTAGGAGACAGTTAACCAAAGCTAGGCACTTCTCAGATATTTGTACACATATGCAGGGAGATACACATGAGAATGTTAATTGCTTAGTCTTAGATTCCTAAATGGGCAAGCAGTTATTTGTATCTAAGTTAACTACCTTTCTTCTACCTCAGGCTGTCAGCAATAAATACACACACACACACACACACACACACACACATATATATATTTTTTTGCTATAAAGTATAATAATGGGCTGGGCACAGTGGCTCATGCCTGTAATCTCAGAACTTTGGGAGGCCAAAGTGGACGGATCGCTTGAGGTCAGGAGTTCAAGACCAGCCTGGCCAATATGGTGAAACCCCATGTCTACTAAAAATACAAAAATTAGCCAGGCGTGGTGATGGGCACCTATAATCCCAGCTACTTGGGACGCTAAGACAGGAGAATCATTTGAACCTGGGAGGCAGAGGCCGTAGTGAGCCAAGATCATGCCACTGCACTCCAGCCTGGGTAACAGAGCGAGACTCTGCCTGAAAAAAAAAAAAAACAAAACAATATTTTAGGCTGTGTGTGGTGGCTCATGCCTGTAATTCCTGCACTTTGGGAGGCCAAGGCAGGAGGATCGCTTGAGGCTAGGAATTCAAGACCAGCCTGGGCAACACAGGGAAACCTAGTTAAAACACAAAAACAGGCCAGGCGCGGTGGCTCAAGCCTGTAATCCCAGCACTTTGGGAGGCCGAGACGGGTGGATCACGAGGTCAGGAAATCGAGACCATCCTGGCTAACATGATGAAACCCCGTCTCTGCTTAAAATACGAAAAATTAGCTGGGCATGGCAGCAGACACCTGTAGTCCCAGCTACTAGGGAGGCTGAGGCAGAAGAATTGTTTGAACCTGAGAGGCGGAGCTTGTAGTGAGCCAAGATCACAGCACCGCACTCTAGCCTGGGAGACAGAGCGAGACTCGGACTAAAAAAACAAACAAAAAAACCCCCCACAAAAACAGAAAACCCCAATATTTTATTTATGTATTAAAAAAAAAAAAAAAACAGGCCGGGAACAGTGGCTCACGACTGTATTCCCAGCACTTTCGGAGGCTGAGGTGGCTGGATTGTTTGAGCCCAGAAGTTTGAGAACAGCCTGGGCAACATGGCGAAACCTGTCTGCACAAAAAATACAAAAATTAGCCAGGCATGGTGGCGTGCACTTGTGGTCCCAGTTACTGGGAGGCAGAGGTGGGAGGATCACTTGAGCCCTGGGAGTCGAAGTTGTAGTGAGGTGTGAGGGCACCACTGCACTCCAGCCTGACCAACAGAGTGAGACCGTCTCAAAAGATAGATAGATAGACACACACACACACACACACACACACACACACACATACATAGATAAAACAAAAGGCCTGGCGAAGTGGCTCACACCTATAATCCCAGCATTTTGGGAGGCCAAAGTGGGTGGAGCACTTGAGGTCAGGAGTTCGAGACCAGCCTGGCCAACATGGTGAAACCTCGTGTCTACTAAAAATACAAATATTAGCTGGGCATGGTGGTACACACCTATAGTCCCAGCTACGCGGGAGGCTGAGGCACGAGAATTACTTGAACCCTGGAGGCAGAGGATGCAGTGAGCCGAGATCACACCACTGTATTCCAGCCTGGGTGACAGAGACTCTGTCTCAAAATAAATAAATAAATAAATAAAAATTAAAAAACAAACACACAGAGGGCAGCAAAGTTAACTCCCAATATTTTATAAATCTACCTATATGTGTTACAAAGATTAGTATAACTGCAATAGCAAACAATATTTCGGCCAGGCACGGTGGCTCACGCCTGTAATCCCAGCACTTTGGGAGGCTGAGGTGGGTAGATCACTTGAAGTCAGGAGTTCGAAACCAGCCTGGCCAACACAGTGAATTCCCATCTCTACCAAAAATATAAAAAATTAGCCAGTATTGTTGGCACATGCCTATAATCCCAGCTATGCGGGAGGCTGAGGCAGGGGAATCGCTTGAACCCAGGAGGCGGAGGTTGCAGTGATTCGAGATCATGCCACTGTAGACTCCAGCCCGAGCGACAGAGCAAGAGTCCATCTCAAAAACAACAACAACAACAAATTTCTAACTAAAGAGAAAACAACAAAGATCTCTTAAAGTGACTTTTTTTTTTTTTTTTGAGATGGAGTTTCGTTCTTGTTGCCCAGGTTGGAGTGCAATGGTGCGATCTTGGCTCACCGCAACCTCTGCCTCCCAGGTTCAAGAGATTCTCCTGCCTCGGCCTCTGGAGTAGTTGGGATTACAGGCATCGCCACCATGCTCAGCTACTTTTGTATTTTTTAGTAGAGACAGGGTTTCTCCATGTTTGTCAGGCTGGTCTCGAACTCCCAACCTCAGGAGATCCACCAGCCTTGGCCTTCAAAGTGCTGGGATTACAGGCATGAGCCACTACACCTGGCAAGTGACTTTTTTTTGAGACAGAGTCTCACACTGTCACTCAGCAGGCTGGAGTGCAGTGGCATGATCACAGCTCACTGCAGCCTTGACCTCTTGGGCTCAGGTGATTCCTCCCACCTCAACGTCCCAAATAGCTGGGACTACAGGCATGTGCCGCCACATCAGCTAATTTCCTATTTTTCGTAGAGACAGGGTTTCACCATGTTGCCCACGCTGGTCTTAAATTCCTAGGCTCATGTGATTTGCCCACCGTGGCCTCCCAAATTACTGAGATTACAGGCACGAGTCACCACACTCAGCTGGTTCTAACCCTTTTTATGCATGCTTTAACACTTCCCAAAACTCTCTTTTCATATGGTGCAAATTTAGTTCCTACGGCTGTGGAGAATATTAAAAAAAAGCACCAGACAGCAACATAGCCTTTGAGAAGCATCCAATCGAGCACTGAAGAGGAAATTCCCACAGGCAGCAAGTGCTCAGAGGCAAGCAAACAGCCCTGAAGTTCAAAAGACAAAAGGAGTGCTACTCTCTCCAGTGACTGCAGGAATTTCCCAGGAAACCTTCTACTGACTTTCAATAAAGCAAGAGAAAGCAGAAGAGACTAAGTATAGGGGCCATGATGGCAGCTGCCCACTATAAAAGCAGGAATGTAGGATCCAACTTGGAAAACTCAGTGACGACACCAGATCCTCCCTACTTCCACCTCAGAAGGCATTTTCAAGGCCTTGTGAGGTCCAAGGAAGAAGGCTGAAGAGGACCTTCTGTGAGTTACTTTCCTAGAGGTGATATTGAAGCTTTGGAAAAGTCTGGGCTTGCAAAGCAAGTGAATGAACAGGAGAAAAGTAGAGTCCAAAAGGACATCTTGATAGGTCACTGACCTATCAAGAAAGCAAGGAGAGGAGGAATGACTGCCAAAGGCAAGGAAATAGAAAGAACAGGAGTCTTAGGAAAAGAAGTCTCAGGAAAAGAGGGGTGGTGAGTAGCACCATGGCCATAGGGAGCTTGTGCCATCATTCTGTGAACACCCACCTTGTAGCAGGCACTAAGGGAGTCGCTTCTCTTATGCCCATGTATTTAATCCTCATACCCCAAGTCACAATGCAGGTGGTTTTACAGCTCAATATACAGTTTTCAATTTTCACTGAAACTTTGTCTTAGAGATTATCCAAGAATGGGTTATTTGGCCGGGTGCTGTGGCTCTTGCCTGTAATCCCAGCACTTTGGGAGGCTGAGGTGGGCAGATCACCTGAGGTCAGGAGTTCGAGACCAGTCTGGCCAACAAGGTGAAACTCCATTTCTACTAAAAATACAAAATTTGGTTTTTGGCCCAGAGCAAGATGGCCGAATAGGAGCAGCTCCAGCCTCCAGCTCCCAGCGCGAGCGACACAGAGGACGGGTGATTTCTGTATTTTCAACTGGGGTGCCGGGTTCATCTCACTGGGGAGTGCCAGACAATCGGTGCTGGTCAGCTGGTGCAGCCCGACCATCAAGAGGTGAAGCAGGGTGAGCCATCGCCTCACCTGGGAAGCACAAGGGGGAAGAGAATCCCTTTTCCTAGCCAAGGGAAACTGAGACACACAACACCTGGAAAATTGGGTAACTCCCACCCTAATACTGTGCTTTACCAAGGGTCTTAGCAAACAGCACACCAGGAGATTATATCCCACACCTGGATGGGAGGGTCCCACGCCCACAGAGCCTCCCTCGTTGCTAGCACAGCAGTCTGAGATCTAACTACCAGGCAGCAGCGAGGCTGGGGGAGGGGCACTCACCATTGCTGAGGCTAAAGTAGGTAAACAAAGCCGCCAGGAAGCTTGAACTGGGTGGAGCCCACCACAGCTCAAGGGGGCCTGCCTGTCTCTATAGACTCCATCCCTGGGGACAGGGCATAGCTAAACAAAAAGCAGCAGAAACCTCGGCAGAGGTAAATGACCCTGTCTGACAGCTTTGAAGAGAGCAGTGGATCTCCCAGCACGGAGGTTGAGATGTGAGAACGGACAGTCTGCCTGCTCAAGTGGATCCCTGACCCCTGAGTAGCCTAACTGGGAGACATCCCCCACTAGGTACAGACCAACACCTCACACCTCACATGGCGGGGTACACCCCTGAGACGAAGCTTCCAGAGCAAGAATCAGACAGCAACACTCGCTGTTCAGCAATATTCTATCTTCTACAGCCTCCGCTGTTGATACCCAGGCAAACAGGGTCTGGAGTCGACCTCAAGCAATCTCCAACAGACCTACAGCTGAGGGTCCTAACTATTAGAAGGAAAACTAACAAACAGAAAGGACACCCACACCAAAACCCCATCAGTTCGTCACCATCATCAAAGACCAAAGGCAGATAAAACCACAAAGATGGGAAAAAAGCAGGGCAGAAAAGCTGGAAATTCAAAAAATCAGAGCGCATCTCCCCTTCCAAAGGAACGAAGCTCATTGCCAGCAACAGATCAAAGTTGGACGGAGAATGACTTTGACGAGTTGAGAGAAGAAGGCTTCAGTCGATCAAACTTCTCAGAGCTAAAGGAGGAACTGCATAACCAGCACAAAGAAACTAAAAATCTTGAAAAAAGAATGGAAGAATGGATAACTAGAATAATCAATGCAGAGAAGGCCATAAACGAACTGACAGAGATAAAAACCATGACATGAGAAATACGTGACAAATGCACAAGCTTCAGTAATCGACTCGATCAACTGGAAGAAAGAGTATCAATGATTGAAGATCAAATGAATGAAACGAAGTAAGAAGAGAAGTCTACAGAAAAAAGAGGAAAAAGAAATGAACAAAGCCTCCAAGAAATATGGGATTATGTGAAAAGACCAAATCTACGTCTGATTGGTATGCCTGAAAGTGAGGGGGAAAATGGAACCAAGTTGGAAAATACTCTTCAGGATATCATCCAGGAGAACTTCCCCAAACTAGTAAGGCAGGCCAACATTCAAATTCAGGAAATACAGAGAACGCCACAAAGATATTCCTCGAGAAGAGCAACTCCAAGGCACATAATTGTCAGATTCACCAAAGTTGAAATGAAGGAAAAAATGTTAAGGGCAGCCAGAGAGAAAGGTCGGGTTACCCACAAAGGGAAGCCCATCAGACTAACAGTAGATCTCTCGGCAGAAACTCTCCAAGCCAGAAGAGAGTGGGGGCCAATATTCAACATTCTTAAAGAATTTTCAACCCAGAATTTCATATCCAGCCAAACTAAGTTTCATAAGTGAAGGAGAAATAAAATCCTTTACAGACAAGCAAATGCTTAGAGATTTTGTCACCACTAGGCCTGCCCTACAAGAGACCCTGAAGGAAGCACTAAACATGGAAAGGAACAACCAGTACCAGCCATTGCAAAAACATGCCAAAATGTAAAGACCATCGATGCTAGGAAAAAACTGCATCAACTAACGAGCAAAATAACCGGCTAATATCACAATGACAGGATCAAGTTCACACATAACAATATTAACCTTAAATGTAAATGGACTAAATGGTCCAATTAAAAGACACAGACTGGCAAATTGGATAGTCAAGACCCATCAGTTTGCTGTATTCAGGAGACCCATCTCACGTGTAGAGACACACATAGGCTCAAAATAAAGGGATGGAGGAAGATCTACCAAGCAAATGGAGAACAAAAAAAAGCAGGGGTTGCAATACTAGTCTCTGATAAAACAGACTTTAAACCATCAAAGATCAAAAGAGACAAAGAAGGCCATTACATAATGGTAAAGGGATCAATTCAACAGGAAGAGCTAACTATCCTAAATATATACGCACCCAATACAGGAGCACCCAGATTCATAAAGCAAGTCCTTAGAGACTTACAAAGAGACTTAGACTCCCATACAATAATAATGGGAGACTTCAACACCCCACTGTCAACATTAGATAGATCAACGAGACAGAAAGTTAACAAGGATATCCAGGAATTGAACTCAACTCTGCACCAAGCGGACCTAATAGACATCTACAGAACTCTCCACCCCGAATCAACAGAATATACATTCTTCTCAGCACCACATCACACTTATTCCAAAATTGACCATACAGTTGGAAGTAAAGCACTCCTCAGCAAATGTAAAAGAACAGAAATTATAACAAACTGTCTCTCAGACCACAGTGCAATCAAACTAGAACTCAGGACTAAGAAACTCAATCAAAACCGCTCAACTACATGGAAATTGAACAACGTGCTCCTGAATGACTACTGGGTACATAACGAAATGAAGGCAGAAATAAAGATGTTCTTTGAAACCAATGAGAACAAAGATACAACATACCAGAATCTCTGGGACACATTTAAAGCAGTGTGTAGAGGGAAATTTATAACACTAAATGCCCACAAGAGAAAGCAGGAAAGATCTAAAATTGACACCCTAACATCACAATTAAAAGAACTAGAGAAGCAAGAGCAAACACATTCAAAAGCTAGCAGAAGGCAAGAAATAACTAAGAGCAGAGCAGAACTGAAGGAGATAGAGACACAAAAAACCCTCCAAAAAATCAATGAATCCAGGAGCTGTTTTTTTGAAAAGATCAACAAAATTGATAGACCACTAGCAAGACTAATAAAGAAGAAAAGAGAGAAGAATCAAATAGATGCAATAAAAAATGATAAAGGGGATATCATCACCAAACCCACAGGAATACAAACTACCATCAGAGAAAACTATAAACACCTCTACACAAATAAACTAGAAAACCTAAAAGAAATGGATAATTTCCTGGACACTTACACTCTCCCAAGACTAAACCAGGAAGAAGTTGAATCCCTGAATAGACCAATAGCAGGCTCTGAAATTGAGGCAATAATTAATAGCCTACCAACCAAAAAAAGTCCAAGACCAGACGGATTCACAGCCGAATTCTACCAGAGGTACAAGGAGGAGGAGTTGGTACCATTCCTTCTGAAACTATTCCAATCAATAGAAAAAGACGGAATCCTCCCTAACTCATTTTATGAGGCCAACATCATCCTGATACCAAAACCTGGCAGAGACACAACAAAAAAAGAGAATTTTAGACCAATATCCCTGATGAACATCAATGCAAAAATCCTCAATGAAATACTGGCAAACCGAATCCAGCAGCACATCAAAAAGGTTATCCACCATGATCAAGTGGGCTTCATCCCTGGGATGCAAGGCTGGTTCAACATACGCAAATCAATAAACGTAATCCAGCATATAAACAGAACCAAAGACAAAAACCACATGATTATCTCAATAGATGCAGAAAAGGCCTTTGACAAAATTCAACAGCCCTTCATGCTAAAAACTCTCATAAATTCAGTATTGATGGAACATATCTCAAAATAATAAGAGCTATTTATGACAAACCCACAGCCAATATCATACTGAATGGGCAAAAACTGGAGGCATTCCCTTTGAAAACTGGCACAAGACAGGGATGCCCTCTCTCACCACTCCTATTCAACACAGTGTTGGAAGTTCTGGCTAGGGCATTTAGGCAAGAGAAAGAAATAAAGGGTATTCAGTTAGGAAAAGAAGAAGTCAAATTGTCCCTGTTTGCAGATGACATGATTGTATATCTAGAAAACCCCACTGTCTCAGCCCCAAATCTCCTTAAGCTGATAAGCAACTTCAGCAAAGTATCAGGATACAAAATTAATGGGCAAAAATCACAGGCATTCTTATACACCAGTAACAGACAAACAGAGAGCCAAATCATGAATGAACTTCCATTCAAAATTGCTTCAAAGAGAATAAAATACCTAGGAATCCAACTTACAAGGGATGTAAAGGACCTATTCAAGGAGAACTACAAACCACTGCTCAGTGAAATAAAAGAGGACACAAACAAATGCAAGAACATACCATGCTCATGGATAGGAAGAATCAATATTGTGAAAATGGCCATACTGCCCAAGGTAATTTATATTATGCCATCCCCACCAAGCTACCAATGATTTTCTTCACAAAATTGGAAAAAACTGCTTTAAAGTTCATATGGAACCAAAAAAGAGCCCACATTGCCAAGACAATCCTAAGTCAAAAGAACAAAGCTAGAGGCATCACGCTACCTGACTTCAAACTATACTACAAGGCTACAGTAACCAAAACAGCATGGTACTGGTACCAAAACAGAGATATAGACCAATGGAACAGAACAGAGTCCTCAGAAATAATACCACACACCTACAGCCATCTGATCTTTGACAAACCTGACAAAAACAAGAAATGCGGAAAGGATTCCCTATTTAATAAATGGTGCTGGGAAAGCTGGTTAGCCATAAACAGAAAGCTGAAACTGGATCCTTTCCTTACTCCTTATACGAAAATTAATTCAGGATGGATTAGAGACTTAAATGTTAGACTTAATACCATAAAAACCCTAGAAGAAAACCTAGGTAATACCATTCAGGACATAGGCAGGGCAAGGACTTCATGTCTAAAACACCAAAAGCAACGGCAACAAAAGCCAAAATTGACAAATGGGATCTAATTAAACTAAAGAGCTTCTGCACAGCAAAAGAAACTACCATCAGAGTGAACAGGCAACCTACAGAATGGGAGAAAATTTTTGCAATCCACTCATCTGACAAAGGGCTAATATCCAAAACCTACAAAGAACTCAAACAAATCTACAAGAAAAAAACAAACAACTCCATCAAAAAGTGGGCAAAGGATATGAACAGACATTTCTCAAAAGAAGACATTCATACAGCCAACAGACACATGAAAAAATGCTCGTCATCACTGGCCATCAGAGAAACGCAAATCAAAACCACAATGAGATACCATCTCACACCAGTTAGAATGGCAATCATTAAAAAGTCAGGAAACAACAGGTGCTGGAGAGGATGTGGAGAAATAGGAACACTTTTACACTGTTGGTGGGATTGTAAACTAGTTCAACCATTGTGGAAAACATTATGGTGATTCCTCAAGGATCTAGAACTAGAAATACCATATGACCCAGCCATTGCATTACTGGATTATAAATCATGCTGCTATAAAGACACATGCACGTTTACTGCGGCACTATTCACAATAGCAAAGACTTGGAATCAACCCAAATGTCCATCAGTGACAGACTGGATTAAGAAAATGTGGCACATATACACCATGGAATACTATGCAGCCATAAAAAGATGAGTTCGTGTCCTTTGTAGGGACATGGGTGCAGCTGGAAACCATCATTCTCAGCAAACTTTCACAAGAACAGAAAACCAAACACCGCATGTTCTCACCAATACATGGGAATTGAACAACGAGATCACTTGGACAAAGTGCTGGGGTTAAAGGAGTGAGCGACCACGCCCGGCCAATCTTTCACATTTTTAAAGTTTTATTTTATATTCCAAGATATGGCCTATTTGGTTGAATAGGCTTGAAAAAAATGTTCATTCTGTTGTTGCTGTGTGCAGTGTTCTAGAAATTTCACATAGCTTTTGTTAATTAATGGTGTTAAGTTCTTCTATATCCTAGCTGACACCAGCTGATTTTCTGTTTGTTTGTTCTTTTTTTTTTCGTTTTGTTTTTGCTTTTGAGATGGAGTTTTGCTCTTGTTGAATGTACCTGTTGGCAGATCTGGATTTCAGGCTTTTCCAGCACCCCATCTGGGATATATGGGAACCCAGGAACTCACTGTCATGTCTCTCCTCAAGCCCCAATGTCCCTAGATAGTCTGCCTTCTTTCCACCTTTCAGGGTCTTCCTATGTTTGCTATATTGTGTCCAGAGTGGTGTGTGTGTGTGTTTTTAAGTGAGAACACTAGCATGGTATAGGGCTATTCCATCTTGGTCTGAACCAGTAGCTGGCACCAAGGCTTATTATTTTGTTTTATTTATTTATTTTTTTTTGAGATGGAGTCTCGCTCTGTGGCCCAGGCTGGAGTGCAGTGGCCGGATCTCAGCTCACTACAAGCTCCGCCTCCCACATTTAGGCCATTGTCCTGCCTCAGCCTCCCGAGTAGCTGGGACTACAGGCACCCGCCACCTCACCCGGCTAGTTTTTGTATTTTTTTAGTAGAGACGGGGTTTCACTGTGTTAGCCAGGATGGTCTCTATCTCCTGACCTCGTGATCTGCCTGTCTCGGCCTCCCAAAGTGCTGGGATTACAGGCTTGAGCCACCGCGCCCAGCCTTGTTTTATATTTTTTGAGATGGAGTCTTGCTCAGTCGCCCAGGCTACAGTGCAGTGGCGTGATCTTGGCTCACTGCAACCTCCGCCTCCTGGGACTACAGGCACCCATCACCATGACTGGCTAATTTTCATATTTTTAGTAGAGACAGGGTTTCACAATGTTGCTCAGGCTGGTCTCGAACTCCTGACCTCAAGTGATCTTCCCGCCTTGGCTTCCCCAAGTGCTGGGATTACAGGTGTGAGTCACCACGCCTGGCCTCCCATTATTTATTATTCCCCTATACAAATCTATTCTCAAGTTTTTCATTCATTGAGTCCCAAGTGCGTGACCTATCCTTCAGTCACGTAAGTCACTGTATCTCTTTCAGGAGTACTCTTAATTTAACATCAGGATGTCACAATACAGTGTTATTATTATTTTTTTTTGAGATGGAGTCTTGCTCTGTTGCCCAGGCTGGAGTGCAGCAGTGTGATCTCGGCTCACTGCAAGCTCTGCCTCCTGGGTTCATGCCATTCTCCTGACTCAGCCTCCCGACTAGCTGGGACTACAGGCACCTGCCACCACATCCAGCTAATTTTTTTGTATTTTTAGTAGAGATGGGGGTTTCACCATGTTAGCCAGGATTATCTCCTGACCTCATGATCTGCCTACCTCAGCCTCCCAAAGTGCTGGGATTACAGGCATGAGACACTGCCCAGGCCTAAAGTGCTCTTTCATGTCTTTAAAATGTGATTTCATTTGAGAAAAAAAGTTGATAATTTTATAATATCCATGTCTTTCAGATAATTGACTGTAAGATATAGTGTAAATCAACAGCCCGAGGACAGAGACACAGAAAGGGAATTAATACTGTGCCTTACAAGGGGAACAATTTCTCTCACTCACCAGTCCCCAGAGGGAGCCTTCTGAGGTAGCAACAATGGTAGCAGCTCTCGGGGTGTTGTACATCAGAGCTAGTTCTCCAAAACTGCCACGGTTGTCATATTGACCAACAGAGCGGGTTTGATTATCTTTTGTTACTAAAATGTCGTAAGTTCCCCTAGAAGAATGACAAAAAATAATTTCATTAGTTACTTCTGATAATAAATGCTAAGAACTGGCAGGTACATATAAAAGAAAATGTTGTTTTAAGATATTTCCAAAGGAACTTTGCTAGTATACAAAAAACAACATATTTTTGTATTTTGACTTTGTACTGTGTACTTTGCTAAACTCACTTATTAATTCTAGTAGCCTTTCTGTGGCATTCTTGGAATTTTCTTTTCTTTTTTTTTTTTTTTGAGATGGAGTCTCGCTCTGTCGCCCAGGCTGGAGTGCAGCAGAGGGATCTTGGCTCACTGCAAGCTCCAACTCCCGGGTTCACGCCATTCTCATTCTCCTGCCTCAGCCTCCCAAGTAGCTGGGACTACAGGCACCCGCCCCTACGCCTGGCTAATTTTTTTTGTATTTCTAGTAGAGACAGTGTTTCACCGTGTTAGCCAGGATGGTCTCGATCTCCTGACCTCGTGATCCATCTGCCTTGGCCTCCCAAAGTGCTGGGATTACAGGTGTGAGCCACTGCACCCGGCCGGAATTTTCTACATAGAGGATCATGTCACCTGAAACAAATACAATTTTAATACTTCCTTTCCAATCTATATGCCCCTTCCTTTTTTTTCCTCCCCATCTTTACTTAAAAAAAAAATTATATATATATATATACACACACACACTTTTTGAGACAGGTTGTTGCTCTGTTGCCCAGGCTGGAGTGCAGAGGGACAATCATGGCTCACTGCAGCCCCAAGCAATCCTCTCACCTCAGCCTCCTGAGTAGCTGTGACCACAGACGTGTGCCACCACACCTAATTTTTTTTATTTTTGTAGGGATGGGGTCTCACTATGTTGCCCAAGCTGGTCTGGAACTCCTGGGCTCAAGCAATCCTCCTGTCTCAGCCTCCCAAAGTACTGGGATTAAAGGTATGAACCACCATGCCCAGCCTAATCTTTTTTCTTTTAATAATATATAATATTTTACACAATTTATGGGGTACATGTGAGTGTTTTTTCCATGCATAGAATGGGTGATGATTAAGTCAGGGTAACTGGAGTATCTATCACCTTGGGATATATGTCATTTCTGTGTGTTGGTATCATTTCACGTCCTCTCTTCTATTAATAGTTACTTTGAAATATGCAAAATATTGTCACCCAAGTATAATCACCTTATCATGCTATAAAACATTAGAACTTGCCGGGTGCAATGGCTCACACCTGTAATCTCTGCACTTTAGGAAGCTAAACTGGGAGGGCTGCTTGAGCCCAAGAGTTTGAGACAATCCTGGGCAACGTATGGAGACTTGTCTCCACAAAAAGGAAAAAAAAAAAAAGACACATTAAAATGTATCTCTTCTATCTAACTGTGTGTTTGTACCCATTAGCCAACTTCTCTTCATCCACCCACCACCCTTCTCAGTTTCTGGTATATATCACTGTATTCTCTATATCTATGATATCAGTGTTCTTTAGCACTCTCATGTGAGCGAGAACATGTGGTATTTGTTTTCCTGTGCCTATCTTATTTAACTTAATATAGCAACCTCCATGTTGCTACAAATGACATGATTTCCTTCTTTTTTATGGTCAAATAGTATTTCATTGTGTATCTATGTCACATTTTTTCTTCCTTCCTTTTTTCCTTGCCTCCCTCCCTCCCTCTCTTCCTTTTCTTTGCCTTATTGCATTGACTATAACCTCCAATACAATATTAAGTGGAAATGGTGAAAGCAAACATCCTTGCCTTATTCTGAGTTGTAAGAAAAAAACAATTTTTCGGCCGGGCCTGGTGATTCGCGCCTGTAATCCCAGCACTTTGGGAGGCCGAGACGGGCAGATCACGAGGTCAGATCAAGACCATCCTGGCTAACATGGTGAAACCCCGTCTCTACTGAAAATACAAAAATTAGCCGGGTGTGGTGGCGGGTGCCTGTAGTTTCAGCTACTCGGGAGGCTGAGGCAGGAGAATGGCGTGAACCTGGGAGGCGGAGCTTGCAGTGAGCCAAGATCGCGCCACTGCACTCCAGCTTGGGCGACAGAGTGAGACTCTGTCTCAAAAAAAAAAAAAAAAGAAAAAAAAGTAAAACACAATTTTTCACCATTAAATACTATGTTAGCTGTAGGTTTTTAATAAATGCCTTTAGTCTAGTTAGGGGAAGTCATTTTTGTTGCTAGTTTACTGAGCATTTTCATCACAAAAAGATGTTGAGTTTTGTCAAATGTTTTGCTGTAGATACTGAAATGAGTGCATGGGTTTTCTTTCACAGTCTCTTGAAAATCAGGATACAACTGATTAAAATAAAGAAAGCAGGCCGGGCGCGGTGGCTCAAGCCTGTAATCCCAGCACTTTGGGAGGCCGAGACAGGTGGATCACGAGGTCAGGAGATCGAGACCATCCTGGCTAACACGGTGAAACCCGGTCTCTACTAAAAAATACAAAAAACTAGCCGGGCGACGTGGCGGGCGCCTGTAGTCCCAGCTACTCCGGAGGCTGAGACAGGAGAATGGCGTGAACCTGGGAGGCGGAGCTTGCGGTGAGCTGAGATCCGGCCACTGCACTCCAGCCTGGGTGACAGCGAGACTCCGTCTCAAAAAAAAAAAAAAAAATTAGCCAGGCGTCATGGTGCATACCTGTAATCCCAGCTACCTGGGAGGCTGACGTAGGAAAATCACTTGAACCCAGGAGGCGGAGGTTGCAGTGAGCCGAGATTGCGTCATTGCACTCCAGCCTGGGCGACAGAGAGAGGCTCTGCCTCAAAAAAAAAACACCAACGATACAATTATTTATCTATTGATTGGCAATAATTGCTAAAAAAACAAAAAATTCAGAACTGACAAGCATTTGCAGAAATAGGCACTTTCAACATACCACTGAGGGAAACATAAACTTTTCAGTTTCTGCAAGACAATTAGAACATATAGCAAACGCCTTAAAAAGACCCTTTGATACAGCAATTCCATTTCTAGTCATTCCAAAAGAGATAATCAAAAATACTGCAAAAGGTTTAATTGCAGGGATTTCACCAGGTAATAATTATAATAGTGAAAACTATAAGTAATTTCATCTGCTAATAATAGGAGATGGGTCAAATACATGTTTCTATCTATATCACGGAGTCATTAAAAATAATGACAGAGGCCGGGTGTGGTGGCTCATGCCTGTATATAAAATAATAATGACAGAGTATGGCTGGGCACAGTGGCTCACCTGTAGTCCCAGCACCTTGGGAGGCTGAGGCAGACACATCACCTGAGGTCAGGAGTTCGAGACCAGCCTGGCCAACATGGTAAAACTTCGTCTCTACTAAAAATACAAAAATTAGCTGGGCATGGTGGCATGTGCCTGTAATCCCAGCTACTCAGGAGGCTGAGGTAGGAGAATCACTTGAACCTGGAAGGCAGAGGTTATAGTGAGCCGAGATCACACCATTGCATTCCAGCCTGGGCGGCAGAGTGAGACTCTATCTCAAAATAGTAATAATAGTAACAGAATAATACTATAATCCCTGACATGCTTAAAACAGATTTAAAAAAATTAAATCACACAACAATGTATGATTTAATATTAAAAAAAAAGTATGTAAAGATAACTCCATTACTCAACTCCATTTTTGATGTTTGATTGTTGACAGCTTTCAAACCCTTCCTCTTCTGCCCCATATCTGGGCAAGCTGATAAGAAAGCCTGGGTGCTCCCTCCTTTGGTGCTGATGGGGAGTTCAATCAACACAAATGCCAGCCCCTGTGTAAGAGTACCCTCACCTAAGCCCACCTTCTAACCACCATAAATCCCAAGACAGTCACCTCGCCTGCTATCTAAAGTCATTTTTGGATCCGTCTGGGAGCCTGCCCTGCTCTAAAATGGCTCAACATGTGAGTAATAAACCTTTTCATACCCTTTTAGTGTATCATCAGTCTTGACATCGTCACCAAATTTTGGGTAAGGTATCTGATCTCAACAGTAAAGCATGGAAAAAATAATGGACTCATATACTGGTAATCAGATTATGCCTAAATTAATTTCTATCCAGTTTGTATTTTATTTATTTACTTTTTTCTTTTTGAGTCAGAGTCTTGCCCTGATGCCCAGGCTGGAGTGCAGTGGTGCAATCTCAGCTCACTACAAGCTCCGCCTCCCGGGTTCACGCCATTCTACTGCCTCAGCCTCCCAAGTAGCTGGGATTACAAGCACCTGCCACCACGCCCAGCTAATTTTTTGCATTTTTAGTAGAGATGGGGTTTCACCGTGTTAGCCAGGATGGTTTCAATCTCCTGATCTTGTAATCCACCCGCCTCGGACTTCCGAAGTGCTGGGATTACAAGTGTGAGCCACCGCACCTGGCCTATTTTTATTTTTTTATATTCTAAATTTCCTACAAAGAACTTCCATCTGTCTGATAAAATCACTAAATATCATGTATTAAAAGAAAAGCAGAGAATGTGCCACCAACCCTGCTTTCAGGGGAGCTTACCACTCAGTAGGGAAGCTGACCTGTCCTAGGCCTTTATAGACAAGGCAAAATAAGGTTATAAATAGGAAACATGGAATTCAGTGTTTTTAGTGTCTCCTCCAGACACTAGCATTTAACTTTGGGAGTGACACGAACTCATTTCAGGCAGCAGCACTGCAGAGAGCCTCTCTTGACCTTTCCCATTCAGGTCCTCCTCTAAATAATGGGGCATATGTTTTTATCATTGTTGTTACCACCACATTATGTAATAATTATCTACTGAAAGGTCTGTCTCTCCAACTTGACCATGAAATTTTTGAGGCCAGGAACTGTACCTTTTCACTTGAACGATAGTCTTTCTTTTTTGTTTCGTAGAGACAGGGGTCTCACTATGTTGCCCAGGTTAGTCTCGGACTCCTGGTCTCAAGTAATCCATATCGGCCTCCAAAAGTGCTAGGATTACAGGTGTGAGCCACTGTGCTCAGCCCTTTCCTATTTGTTCATCACCACATTCTTTTTTCTTTTCTTTTTATTCTGAGACAGGGTCTCATTTTGTCCCCCAGGCTAGAGTGCAGTGTTATGATCACTGCCCACTGGAGACTCAACCTCTTGGGATCAAGTGATCCTCCCACCTCAGCCTTCCAATTAGCTGCGGACTACAGGCATGCACCACCATGCCTGGATAATTTCTTAAAAAATGTTTTTTTGTGCGGTTTTGTTTTGTTTTTTTTTTGAGAGAGTCCCGCTCTATCACCCAGCCTGGAGTACAGTGGCATGATCTCCACTCACTGCAACCTCTGCCTCCTGGGTTCAAGTTATTCTCCTGCCTCAGCCTCCCGAGTAGCTGGGACTACAGGTGCATGTCACCATGCTCAGCTAATTTTTTTATTTTTAGTAGAGATGGGGTTTCACCATGTCAGCCAGGATATTCTCCACATCTGGACCTTGTGATCTGCCCACCTCAGCCTCCCAAAGTGCTCGGATTACAGGCGTCCGGCCCGCATTTTTTTTTTTTTTTGAGATGGACTTTCACTATTGTTGCCCAGGCTGGAATGCAATGGCATGATCTCTGCTCACTGCAACCTCTGTCTCCCAGGTTGAAGCAATTCTCCTGCCTCAACCTCCCAAGTAGCTGGGATTACAGGTGCCCGCCACCACATCCAGCTAATTTTTTATATTTTTAGTAGAGACGAGGTTTCGCCACATTGGCCAAGCTGGTCTCAAACTCCTGACCTCAAGTGCTCTGCCCACCTGGGCCTTCTAAAGTGCTGGAATTACAGGCGTGAGCCACCGTGCCCAGCCTAAAAAAATGTTTTGTAGAGATGTTTTACTATCTTGCTCAGGCAATCCTGGGCTCAGGCAATCCTCCCACCTTGGCCTCCCAAAGTGCTGGGACTGCAGGTGTGAATCACTGTGCCAGGCCCTTATTCACCACTTTCACTGTACAAAGAATAATCCCTTTTGTTTACACATGAAATAAATCATTCCCTCTGTACAAAGGCATTTCAGTCTTTAAGTTGTGGACATGTACAAGTGGATGCTTATTTCCCAGACCATAAGTGCCCAAAGGGACCTCTGTCTTGGTGGTGGAGGACATGGCAAGGCAAAGGGGAAAGGTGGCTGCTTGAGGTGGTAATATAATTTTATTATATTATAGACCTGGCATGGGGTGGCTCACACCTGTAATCCCAGCACTTTGGCAGGCTGAGGTGGGTGGATCTCTTGAGGTCAGGAGTTCAAGACCAGCCTGGCCAACCCCATCTCTACTAAGTAAATATAAAAATTAGCTGGGAGTGCAATGGCACAATCTCAGCTCAATGCAACCTCTGCCTTGTGGGTTCAAGTGGGTGGCAGGTGCCTATAATCCCAGCTACTCAGGAGGCTATGGCAGGAGAATCATTTGAACCCGGGAGGTGGAGGTTGTAGTTAGCCAGGACTGCACCACTACACTCCAGCCTGGGCAACAGAGCAAGACTCTATCTCAAAATAAATAAATAAATAAAATAAAATAAATACAGTTTTATATTATATTTATAATTTTATTTTAAAACTATTTTGGGCTGGGTGCGGTGGCTCATGCCCGTAATCTCAGCACTTTGGGAGGCTGAGGTGGGCGGATCATGAGGTCAGGAGATCAAGATCATCGTGGCCAACATGGTGAAACCCTGTCTCTACTAAAAATACAAAAATTAGCTGGGCGTGGTGGCGCACACCTGTAGTACCAGCTACTCAGGATGCTGAGGCAGAAGAATCACTTGAGCCTGGGAGGCGGGGGTTGCAGTCAGCCGAGACCGTGCAACTGCACTCCAGCCTTGCGACAGAGTGAGACTCCGTCCCCCTAAAAAACAAAACAAAACAAAAAAACCTATTCTGTCATTACTTGTAGAATTTCTGTGTAAGAAGTATTAGTACAAACGATGAAGACAAAAGTCTTTTCTCTGAGAAGATACTATTTATGTCATCTTTACTCTAAATCAGCATTTAAAGAAAACATTTCCTTTAAGTGTAATAATTTGTCACAGGTAGCAAGAACCCAAAGGTTACTCAAGGAGGGACAGCATTTTCTGTTCAAGAATCTAAATAAGAAAAGGCTCAAGAAGAAAGGCAACCAATGAATCTAGCACAGCTATTTGATGGAGATTAAAAAATTTTTAAAAATGAGGAGAATTAGAAAAATTTGAATAAGGTGCATATATTATATGTAGTATTGTATAAATGTTAATTTGTGTTTTTTTATAATTGTTCTGTACTAAAGTAAGAGAACATCCTTTTTAGGAAATGCACACTGAGGTATTCAGAGATAAAGGGGCATTATATCTGCAATTTACTCTCCAACAACTTTTTTTTTGGTGGTGGTGGGGACGAAGTCTCACTCTGTCACCCAGGCTGGAGTGCAATGGCACAATCTCAGCTCAATGCAACCTCTGCCTTGTGGGTTCAAGTGATTCTCCTGTCTCAGCCTCCCAAGTAGCTGGGACTACAGGCGTGCTAATTTTTTTATTGTTGTTGTTGTTTTGTATTTTTAGTAGAGCTGGGGTTTCACCATGTTGGCCAGGCTGGTTTCAAACTCCTGACCTCACGTGATCCGCCCACCTCAGCCTCCCAAAATGCTGGGATTACAGGTGTGAGCCACCACACCCTTCCTTGTCAACAATTTAATGAAGCAAAGGGAGAACACTAACCTGGGGAACCTGTATTTATAATTTTTTTTTCTTTTTTTTTTGAGACCGAGTCTCACTCTCACCCAGGCTGGAGTGCAGTGGCACTATCTCGGCTCACTGTAACCTCCACCTACCAAGTTCAAGCGATTCTCCTGCCTAAGCCTCCCAAGTAGCTGTGATTACAGGCACACACCACCATGTCCAACTAATTTTTGTTTTTGTTTTTGAGACAAAGTCTCACACTGTTGCCCAGGCTGGTGTGCAGTGGGGCGATCTCAGCTTGCTGCAGCCTCTGCCTCCCGGGTTCACATGATTCTCCTGCCTCAGCTTCCCGAGTAGCTGGGACTACAGGCATGCGCCACCATGCCCAGCTAATTTTTGTATTTTTAGTAGAGACGGGGTTTCACTATGTTGGTCAGGCTGGTCTTGAACTCCTGACCTCGTGATCCACCCGCCTCAGCCTCCCAAAGTGCTGGGATTACAGGCATGAGCCACTGTGCCTCACCAATTTTTGTACTTTTTTTTTTAGTAGAGATGGACTTTCACCACATTGGCCAGGCTGGTCTCGAACTCCAGACCTCAAGTGATCCACCTGCCTTGGCCTCTCAAAGTGCTGGGATTACAGGCATGAGTCACCGCACCAGGCCTGTGACACATTTTTTGTACTACTTGTTTAACTTTTCTGTAACTCTGAAATTACTTCGAGATAAAAAAATTATTTTTGTTTCCTTTTTATTATCTAGCTCCAAAAACCATTTTATTTTTAAATTAATGGAAGATATCAGGTGAAGCAATATCTTATTGATGTTAAACTCTAATGAGAGTGTTTCTTTCAGGACTAAGGAGATCAGGACACCCACCTCACTGCCACCAGCCAAAGAGGATACTAAGCTCAAGAGGTTAGGACACAGTAGGGTGAGCAGGCCAAGCCCAAATATTTCATTTTTTCCTAATACTTAGATCTGAGCCAGAGGGGTTAAGGTCAGGGCAGCATATTCATGAGTAAAATCAGGCTCGAATATGAAGACTCAAACAACTATAGCACCATGGCTAATTCTTCAGGGAATCAATTCACTTGACACTGGCAAATAACATGTTTATAAAGCACACCCTGCACTCCTTAACTAACTGTAAAGAAGACTTTCTTTTTTCTTTTTTTTTTTTTTTGAGACGGAGTCTTGCTCTGTTGCCCAGGCTGGAGTGCAGTGGTGGGGTCTCAGCTCACTGCAACAACCTTCGCCTCCTGGGTTCAAGCGATTCTCCGCCTCAGCCTCCCAAGCAGCTGGGATTACAGGCATGCACTGCCACATCCGGCTAATTTTTGTATTTTTAGTAGATACAGGGTTTCACCATATTGGCCAGGCTGGTCTCGAACCCCTCACCTCAAGTAATCCACTGGCCTTGGCCTCCCAAAGTGCTGGGATTACAGGCGTGAGCCACCGCACCTGGCCTAAAGACTTTCTACTCTAGATGATTGCTCTTCAAATATGAGTTGTGCTGAGGACTCAGGACAGCACTGGTAGAGAGGGACAAGCTGTGGACTCTCACAAGGCTTTGGGAAGCTTTTTCACTTGGCCCTAAGCCTCTCTGGGCTGAATACAGAATAGGATAAAGCATCTGCACTGATTCATGAATCCGATTAAGTGTGGCCACACAATTTCAAAGCTCCATCTCCTACCGTTCTATGACATAAAAGTTGTCTCCATCATCTCCTTGGTCAATGACATGCTCATCAGCTTTGACTATCCTTTCAAACATGGCATCAAGAACTTGAGAAAGCTGTTCCTGCAGGGTATGCACAAGAAGGAAAAATAGCCTTACATATGCTGCAAAAAAGCAGTGACCATAATTATCTCAATTTGTGACTATATAACAGAAGTCCCCACATTCAAACAGAAACCTAAAGGTTGTCTGAAACAAATGCTTTCCTGGGACCATTCAGCTTTGCACCTCCATGTACCTCAGCAGACAGCAAATTGGCAAGTCTTCTGAGGCAGTATTGTTTTGAAAAAGCTTCCCACAATTTACGCAAAAATATTATCTAAATCATGGTCAATGTTCTCCCAGCCACACCCACATGACTATCACCTGCCTGATGGCTCCACTATGTCACGTGTAAAGCCATATGCTGCCACCTTCCTACAGATGTTGACCTTAACAGGATCATCAGATCTAAAGGACTGCTGTGGCTTAGAGGTTATCTTTTGGAACAGCACAACTGCTTCTGACTAGCAAAACACGTCACTTAACCTCACTGAGCTTCAGTATCTTTTTTTTTTCTTTTTTTCTGGAAACAGAGTCTCACTCTGTTGCCCAGGCTGGAGTTCAGTGGTGTGATCTCAGCTCACCGCAACCTCTATCTCCTGAGTTCAAGCAATTCTCCTGCCTCAGCTGCCTGAGTAGCTGGGACTACAGGCCTGTACCATCACGCCTGGCTAATTTTTATATTTTTAGTAGAGATGGGGTTTTGCCACGTTGGCCAGGCAGGTCTCGAACTCCTCACCTCATGTGATCTGCTCACCTTGGCTTCCCAAAGTGCTAGAATTACAGGCGTGAGTCACCACGCCCAGTGAACTTCAGTTTCTTCATATGTAAAAAGGGTATAACAAAGATTCCAGGTCATCAATTTTTATGACCAAAGGAGAAAAACCTAGGAAAGTATTTACGAAACAACAGATAATAAATGAGATCTATTATAAGACAGCTAATATTGCTTCATTTGCATACAGCACATACAATTACTTACTACTATTACCTGCCATAACCAGACATCAACTATGTCAATAAGTATAATGAAAAGAAAATAATACTATTAAATTCTATGAAACAATGGTCTCAGTCTGGGGCCAGCATCCCTGTCAGACAGGGAGATCAGTGATTATTAGGGAGTCACTAAAGAATACCAGGTTCAATTAAAAAAAGAGACTTTCTCTTTGGAGGAATGTAGACTGAAGACCTGGAAAAAGAATAATTTTATGACTGCATAATTCCATGTGAGTTTATGTTCTATCAGAGTGACTGTACTACTATGATAATTGAGTATCACCAAAAAGTGTATTTAGTTCCATGTGTGTTGAATACTGTATAAGCTGACAAATACTAAAAAGGATGGCTTGCAATTGACGTGTTACCCACATTCACTGGAATGTGAGCCCAGAGTTGCCAGAAATCTCCTATTTAAATACTGGCAATAAATTTAAATTTACATGTACAATACAGAACAAACACAGACATCTGTACCTAGCCTGTGGATTGCCTGCTGGAAGCCTCTTGTTCTGTGTCACTTTTCTTCTTCTAGTCTGGACTCTTCAAACACATGTGTTATGAGATATAGAATAAAAGGGGTGGAAGGGGAGCATTTCTAGGTTAGAGGAGACTAAAATAACAACATGACAACCAAATGAAACACAGTAAGTCCTCACTTAAAGTGGTAGATAGGTTCTTGAAAACTGTGACTATAAGCAAAACAATGTATAGAAGGTCCTCAAATAACACCGTTATAACACTGATGAGGGGAAAAAAAGGTTCCAGTATAGGTTGTTTTGCTTAAAGTTACAGTTTCCAAGACTACCAACAATGTTGAAGTACTTACTGCACGTGATTCAGAGATGGTCATCTATGAACCAGGAGGTGGGTTACTAGTCAGACACCAAATCTGCTGGCACCTTGAGCTTGGATTTCCCAGACTCCAGAACTGTGAGAAATTTCCACTGTTTATAAATTACCCAGGTTATGGTATTTTGTTATAGCAGCTCAAATGTACTAGGACACCCATCAGGAGATAGCCCTTGTTCTTTATTTCTACCACCAAGAGAGGGAGGACAGGCCCAGGTCACAGATCCTATGCTAGGCCCTGCAGAAACACACCATTCTCAAGAAGCACTTATCACACACTGTGGTAAGCCAGCGAGTTAACTATTATCAATGAAGGGAACTACATACCAGCATCTTCAGAAAAATCAATCTCTTTGTAGGATAAATTCAGACCTCCAAACTAAACCAGGGTCATGCAAATCTGAGCATTTCCTTGCAACATGACAAAATTGCATGCTCTTCAAATTATCAGTTTTGTCTTGGAGAAAGTGCCAAAGCAGCTCAGAAAAATACAACAGTCCTCCCCTTAACCATGGGGAAGATGTTCCAAGGGGTATGTGGATGTCTGAAACCACAGATAGTGTTGAACCCCACTGCTGTCAATTGGAAAACATTTCTGTTCGTATCTGCCACCCACAAATGTAATGCCTTTTCCATCTTAACCAAATACTTAACACGCACTGTGGCTGTAACTTGTGCAGTTTGAGGTGCGACAGCAAAACTAGCAGAAATTTCTTTTTCCTTCTTCACAGTTTCACAGATAGAAGATTCATTCTTATTTTATATATATATATATATTTTTTTTTTGAGATGGAGTCTTGCTCCATCACCCAGACTGGAGTGCAATGGTGTGATCTCAGCTCACCGCAACCTCCGTCTCCTGGATTCAAGCAGTTCTCCTGCCTCAGCCTCCTGAGTAGCTGGGATTACAGGTGCACACTACCACACCTGGCTAATTTTTGTATTTTTAGTAGAGACGGAATTTCACTATGTTGGCCAGGCTGGTCAACCCACCTCAGCCTCCCAGAGTACTAGGATTACAGGCATGAGCCACCGCACTCAGCCAGAAGATTCATTCTTACCATAGATCTTTGCAATCTCGATATACAATTTCTTTCTCCCTCCCTCCCCCCCCCTTCCTATCTTCCTTCCTTCCTTTTCTTTCTTTCTCTCTTCCTTTCTCTCTCTCCCTCTCTCTATCTCACCCTCTCTTTTCTTTCCTCTCTCTTTCTTCCTTTCTTTCCTTAAATTTCTCTCATCTTTTCACTTAAAGGAAGCATTTTATGGCTTCTTTTTGGCATATCCGAATTGCCAGCATTGCTTCTCTTGTGCTTTGGGGCCATTATTAAGTAAAATAAGGGTTACGTGAATATGAGTACTGCTAGATGGTGACTAAGTGACTAATGGGCAGGTGGCATATATGGCATGAATACACTGGGATAAAGTGATGATTTGTGTTCTGGGTGGCAGCAGAGCAGGACAGCATGAGATTCATCACACTACTCGGAACGGCATGCCTTTTAAAACTTAGGAATTATTTCTGGAATTCTCCATTTAGTATTTTTGGGCTGTTGTTGACTATGGGTAACTGAAACCCTGGAAAGCAAAAACCAAGCATAAGGGGGACTACTGCACTAAAAGGCATCTGAAAGATTATGTCTGGGTTAAAGTGGTCAATACAATGAAAACATTTGTATGTAAGATGAATCTAAGGTTTATGCTTAATACGGCTGTGGCTAGGATGCTAAAAATTAAAGTTTAAGTGACAAATAGGAGCAAAGCTAAAAGATCATTATAATAAAAATACTTTAGAAATCAGTGTTACCTGATCGAGATTTTTGAAAAGGAGAATATCTTTGCAAGCTTCCTGAAGTCTGCATCTCTGTTCATCAGTTTTAGGGTGAATCACCTGCCAATCCAAATAAAACCATGGAAATTGTTTTATTCCATTTTAAAATAACCACTTAAAGACTGGTATATTTCTTTCTCCAAAAAGTGGGAAAAATAAAAAGCATGGTTTCTGTAATTTTAATTTTACATAAATACCAAGCTGCATGCTGAAGGTGGAGGGGCAATGCAATATACAGGTGAAAAGCACCAGCCCTGGAGCCACCTGCTGACTACGTGGCTGGCAGCAAGTCAGCTGTCCCCTGGGAGCCTCAGGATCTTCATCCATAAAGCAGAGGGTTATAAATTTTTTCATTAAACAAATATTGAGCATCTACTCAAAAAAAAAAAAAAAAGTACATCATTTAATCTGACCAGAAATAATAGATGTTAAAAGTGTTGGCTAGACAAGGTGGCTCATGCCTGTAATCCTAACATTTTGGGAGGCCGAGGCAGGTGGATCACGATGTCAGGCGATCCAGACCATCCTGGCCAACATAGTGAAACTCCATCTCTACTAAAAATAGAAAAAATAGCTGGGCATGGTGGCGCATGCCTGTAATCCCAGCTACTCGGGAGGCTGAGGTAGGAGAATCGCTTGAACCGGGGAGTCGGAGGAGGTTGCAATGAGCCAAGATCGCACCACTGCACTCCAGCCTGGTGACAGAGCAAGATTCCGTCTCAAAAAAAAAAAAAAAAAAAAAAAAAGGCTGGGCATGGTGGCTCGCTCCTGTAATCCCAGGTAATCCCAGCACTTTGGGAGGCCGAGGCGGGCAGATCACGAGGTCAGGAGTTCGAAACCAGCCTGACCAACATGGAGAAACTTATCTCTACTAAAAATACAAAATTAGCCAGGCGTGGTGGCGCATGCCTGTAATTCCAGCTACCTGGGAGACTGAGGCAGGAGAATCGCTTGAACCCAGGAGGCGGAGGTTGCAGTGAGCCAAGATCACACCATTGTACTCCAGCCTGGGCAACAAGAGCAAAACTGTCTCAAAAAAAAAAAAAAAAAGGGTTACATTAGAAAAAACTGTTTTAGTCATCAATAATTTTACAATAGCTAGAACAAAAAATTTAATCTACAGGATTTTTACATTCACAAAAATGGTAGCATTTATTATAATACTTCAGAAATCTTTCATAAGTTGCTCATTTTAAGGGTAACTTGATTTAAGGTAACATAATAGATCACTAAAGCTTTTTTTTTTTGGAGACAGAGTCTCGCTCTGTCGCCCAGGTTGGAGTGCAGTGGCGTCATTTTGGGTCACTACAACCTCTACCTCCCAGGTTCAAGTTATTCTCCTGCCTCAGCCTCCTGAGTAGCTGGGATTACAGGTGGGCACCACCACGCCTAGCTAATTTTTGTATTTTTAAGTAGAGATGGGGTTTCACCATATTGGTCAGGCTGGTCTCGAACTCCTGACCTTGTGATCCACCTGCCTCAGCCTCCCAAAGTGCTGGGATTACAGGCACGAGCCACCGTGCCTGGCCTACTAAAGGTTTTTATAACAGCAATCTTTTTTTTTTTGAGATGGAGTCTCATTCTGTCACCCAGGCTGGAGTGCAGTGGCGTGATCTCAGATCACCACAATCTCAGCCTCCCGAGTTCAAGCAATTCTCCTGCCTCAGCCTCCCGAGTAGCTGGGATTACAGGCACCCACCACCACACCCAACTAATTTTTGTATTTTAGTAGAGATGAAGTTTCACCAGGTTGGCCAGGATGGTCTCGAACTCCTGACAGGTGATCCACCCGCCTTGGCCTCCCAAAGTGCTGGAATTACAGGCCTGAGTTACCACACCCAGTCTATAATATCAATCTTTTAAAAATTATAGTTCTGGCCGGGCGCGGTGGCTCAAGCCTGTAATCCCAGCACTTTGAGAGGCCAAGACGGGTGGATCACGAGGTCAGGAGATCGAGACCATCCTGGTCTACATGGTGAAACCCCGTCTCTACTAAAAAATACAAAAAAGCTAGCCGGGCGAGATGGCGGGCGCCTGTAGTCCCAGCTACTCGGGAGGCTGAGGCAGGAGAATGGCGTAAACCCGGGAGGCGGAGCTTGCAGTGAGCCGAGATCGCACCACTGCACTCCAGCCTGGGCGACAGAGCTAGACTCCGTCTCAAAAAAAAAAAAAAAAAAATTATAGTTCATACATGCTCTCATAAAAGTAATTTATGTCGGGAGACTGAGACAGGAGAATCACTTGAACCCAGGAGGTGAAGGCTGCAACGAGCCGAATTCGCGTCACTGCACTCCAACCCAGGTGATAGTGCGAGACTCCGTCTCAAAAAAACAAAAACCAAAAACAAACAAACAAAAAATAATTTACCTCAATTGTACAGAAGTTTAAAAAGCTATTTTTTTTTTTAAAGCACCCAAAAATCAAACATGGTTTTGCCACAACCACTATTAACATCTAGGGTATATCCTTCCAGATAGAATTTTCTATACATACATATATACAAATATATATATTTCAAATTTTTAAATTGACAAAATCTCTATAAATATATATATTTCAAATTTTTTAATTTACAAAATGCTCTATAAAATGTACCTCACACAAACATACATCCCATGCCATTACATACAGTCCTGTACCATCACTTTCAATGGCTACAGATTCTCTCCACTTGAATGTACCATAATTTAGCCCCTGATAATCCCATATTTTGGGTCATTTACGTTGTTTCCATTTTTCATTGTTATAACACTATGATAAACTCCATTTGTACATCCTCAGGAAGGATCCAACTTTCATTAGGGATGAATTCTCCTTTAGGTAAATGCTAAATCAATTGGCCTGGCTCTAAGTATTTAAGGCTTGTTGTTAATTTTTTTTGTTTTTAAATGAGATAAGGTCTAACTACATTGCCCAGGCTAGTCTCAAACTCCTGAGATTCAAGTGATCTTCCCACCTCAACCTCCCAAAGCACTGGGATTACAGGTGTGAGCCACCATGCCCAGTAGTTGTTTTTTTTTTTTCTTTTCAGCCTCGACCTCCTAGACTCAAGCAGCAATCCTCCTGCCTCAGGCTCCTAAGTAGCTGTGAATACAGGCACATGCCACCAAACCAGCTAATTTTTTTTTTTTCCCCACAGATGGGGTCTTGCTATATTGTGCAGGCTGGTCTTGAACTCCCGGCCTCAAGCAATTCTCCTGCCTCAGCCTCTCAAAGTGTTTGCATTATAGGTGTGAGCCACCATGCACAGCCTATTTAAGGCTTCTGACAGCTACAGCTAGGCACTTCTCACCATACCCTCAACCAGTGCAGCTTTCAATTTGTTAGACTGAAAATGTCACTTCATTGATATTTTAATTTGTATTTAATTATTAGTATGATGAGTTTTTGGTATGTAGAGAAGGGGAGTTAATTAGAAATACAATTCTACCTAACATCTTTGCTTTGGGTCTTACCCTTGGATCTGTATCTTCCTCTTCCTCATCAGGGTTGTAGGTCTCAGCACAGACTGAAATTGGAGAGAAAAAAACAAAGAATGAATTTAACAGACGTGTGGCTTTAGGAAAAATAGGAAGTAAACTCAATTATCTTTTATTCACTGTTTTCTTTCTTTTCTTTGGAGACAGAGTTTTGCTCTTGTTGCCCAGGCTGGAATACAGTGGCACAATCTCGGCTCTCTGCAATCTCCATCTCCAAGGTTCAAGTGATTCTCTCGCCTCAGCTTGCCAGGTAGCTGGGATTACAGGCGCTGCACCACCATGCCCAGTTAATTTTGTATTTTCAGTAGGGATGGAGTTTCACCATGTTGGTCAGGCTGCTCTCGAACTCCTGACATCAGGTGATCCACCTGATGTATAATATAAATGCTCACGCTTGTAATCTCAGCATTACAAGGCGTGGAGGCTGTAATGCTGGGAGGCTGAGGCGGACGGATCACGAGGTCAAGAGATCGAGACTATCCTAGCCAACATGGTGAAACCCCATCTCTACTAAAAATACAAAAATAAGCTGGGCATGGTGGCGTGTGCCTGTAGTCCCAGCTACTCGGGAGGCTGAGGTAGGAGAAGCGCTTAAACTTGGGAGACAGAGGTTGCAGTGAGCCGAGATCATGCCACTGCACTCCAGCCTGGTTGACAGAATGAGACTCTATCTCGAAAAAAATAAAAAGAGAGTAAGTTGTGTGAGACATAAAGGGAAAAAAAGCAAGGTGAAGAAGAGTATATATGGCATACTATCTCTTGCAGAAGAAAGAGAGCTAAGAGAAAGGAGAGAAAGAGATGAGAAAGGAGAGCTAAGAATGGAGGGAAAATAAATATACTTTTACCAGTTAATTTTTCCAAAAGGAAGCAATTTGGGAAGAATAAACCGGAAAGTAATGAAATTATTGTCCTAGTATATAGATAGAAACAGGAAAGAAGGGATAGGGAAAGAAATGAAATTTCTCTGAGGAAACTTTTGTTTGTTTTTGAGATGGAGTCTTGCTCTGTCAACTAGGCTGGAGTACAGTGATGTGATCTGCGCTCACTGCAAGCTCTGCCTCCCAGGTTCACGCCATTCTCCTGCCTCAGCCTCCCAAGTAGCTAGGACGACAGGCGCTTGCCACCACACCTAGCTAATTTTTTGTATTTTTAGTAGAGAAGGGGTTTCACCGTGTTAGCCTAGATGATCTCAATCTCCTAACCTCAACTGCCCCCCTCGGCCTCCCAAAGTGCTGATATTACAGGCGTGAGGCACCGCGACTGGCCTGAGGAAACATTTTTATACAAAAAGTTTTGACATTTAAGCCATGTTAATGTTTCACATATTTTAAAAATTAAATAGATAACAAGGACCCTAAAACTAAGTACAAAGAAAAAAAACCTACCCATGTATCAGGGTGATAACATAATTAGAGAAGAATCAGATTCTAAGTAGCTTCTGAACATAGTACTCTGACCATCCACCCTCAGTGGGATATACTGCATTCCAACAAAAAACAACTGTTGGTGGTGATGGTATAGCAATTCCAAAACTCTTCTTGAGAGAGTCTCGCTCTTCCACCCAGGCTGGAGTACAGTGGCACAATCTTGGCCCACTGCAATCTCCACCTCCCTGTTTCGAGTGATTCTCCTGCCTTAGCCTCCTTAGTAGCTAGGTCTAGAGGCACGTGCCACCACACCCAGCTAATTTTTGTAGTTTTAGTAGAGATGGGGTTTCACCATGTTGGCCAGGATCTCAATCTCTTGACCTTGTGATCTGCCTACCTTGGCCTCCCAAAGTGCTGGGATTACAGGTGTGAGCCACCACGCCCAGCCTATAATTCCAAAACTCTTCTGTGTGTATTACTGTAGTAAGTAAATAAACAAACACACAGAACACAGATATTTCTTACTGGTGAGAAGGGGGATACAAATGTGGACTGGAGGAAGAATTAGAAATGGAGATATCAATACAAAGCATTATTTTAAAATCTCACCCCTATGTGTTATTTGCAAAGAGACAATAAATTATCTACTGAATAAAGAGTTTTGTACTTACTAACAAAACTGTTGTTACCAAGAATGAACTAGTTGTGATTACTGATGTTTCTCAGAATGCAGCAAACCTACTCCCTCTACACAATACAGGCCATTACAGCTGGGAAAAGTTTTCTTCTAATAAATCATCAGTGATCTGTAACAGCTGTGTGCTGTGTGACTAGAGGTAATTTATTGCCTATCTCCACCCTTCTTCTGCATAATGGCAAGAACAGCAGTGACTTCTCTCTGAAGACTGTCATAAGGATTCAAGTAGACAGGTGTCAGGCATGGTAAGGAGGCAACTTGAACTATTACCACTATTATCTTGGTTCCATTTGTTCTGGGTTTCTGGAGAATTATTATGTTGGTTCTGTTCTCTATTTCAGCTCCTTTAACAACTGTCCTTTCTTCCAGGCTAACCTCCATCACATATTTCTACCCTTACAACGTTGTTCTTTTTGCTTTCTCTATGGTTTCCCCCCGACCCCTCCCAAGACAGAGCTTTATACTGTCATCCAGGCTGTAGCGCAGTGGTGTGATCTTGGCTCACTGCAACCTCCACCGCCCAGGTTCAAGCGATTCTCCTGCTTCAGCCTCCCAGGTAGCTGGGATTACAAGTGCTAATTTTTGTATTTTTAGTAGAGACTTTTTTTTTTTCCATGTTGGCCAGGCTGGTCTCGAACTCGTGACCTCAAGTGATCTGCCCATCTCGGCCTCCCAAAATGTTGAGATTACAGGTATGAGCCACCACGCCAGGCCAACTCTTTTTATGTACTTAATTCTTGCTCACTGTTTTTAGTTTCCTTATAATCTTATACCCATTTTCTGTTTCATCTCAGCCAATTTTATCCTTGGCTTTTTGCTCAGAATTTATAAGTGCAATGATTTCTTGTACTTTACTGAGCATTTTGTAGTGGACCTTTCTAGTCTTCACTCCTCTTATATCCTTAACCAGCTGAGTTCACTCATAGGCCCTGTATTGTTTATTAGGATTTATTTATCATCTGTTAAGAGGCAACAAACAGTTCTTGACCCTACTGTCAATCTGTGTGATGGCTAAAAGGCTCCATGTATCTACAACTATGGGACAGGCTGATAAATACCACTCCCAATTATTTATTTATATTTATTATTATTATTACTGAGACAGAGTCTCACTGTCTTGCCTAGGCTGTAGTGCAGTTGACATGATCTCAGCTCACTGCAAACTCTGCCTCCCAGGTTCAAGTGATTCTTCTGCCTCAACCTCCCGAGTAACTGGGGCTACAGGTGCACGCCACCACACCCAGCTAATTTTTATATTTTTCGTAGAGATGGGGTCTCACCATGTTGGCCAGGCTAGTCTTGAACTCCTGACCTCAAGTGATCCACCACACCCAGCCCCACTCCCAGTTATTTCCCAGTTTCTTAGAGACACTCACTGCAGTCCTGGTCTAGCTACACCCCAACTTCCTTTTCCTCACCGATTCTCTAAACCAATGAAAGATCTGAGAAATGGGCCGCGCGCAGTGGCTCAAGCCTGTAATCCCAGCACTTTGGGAGGCCGAGATGGGCGGATCACGAGGTCAGGAGATCGAGACCATCCTGGCTAACCCAGTGAAATCCCGTCTCTACTAAAAACTACAAAAAACTAGCCGGGCGAGGTGGAGGCGCCTGTAGTCCCAGCTACCCGGGAGGCTGAGGCAGGAGAATGGCATAAACCCGGAAGGCGGAGCTTGCAGTGAGCTGAGATCCGGCCACAGCACTCCAGCCTGGGCGACAGAGCGAGACTCCGTCTCAAAAAAAAAAAAAAAAAAAAAAGATCTGAGAAATCACAGCTTCCATTGTGTCCTATACCCAGGACTCTCCCATCCCTGTCTTAGCAGATAATACTCGAATTGTGTGGCCCATGCCACATGTGCAGTAATGCCATCATATACCAAGTGCCCAACAGGGACCTTGTATCCTAAAACAAATAAGAGAAAAATTGGGGTGGATACAGTAAGAAAAGATATATCACTCTAGTCCCTGAAATAGCATTAGGCGATGCTCTGCAGAGGGCTGCCCAGTTTCTGGCTAGTGTGGGCCTTGGTTTACTGAGCCAGGAAAGTAACAGTGGGATATAGGTAATGACTCACTACCTTTCTCCAAGCATTTTTGTTTCCAGATGAGGCCAGGGTGCATTATCTCAGTTCTTCCCGAAGGATTAAGACAGACACCTATCTTAGTTCCTAGACATTTCTTTTTTATATTCTTTTTCATTTTCTTTTTTTGAGACACAGTTTTGCTCTTGTTGCCCAGTCTGGAGTGCAATGGCATGATCTCGGCTCACTGCAACCTCCTCCTCCCAGGTTCAAGCAGTTCTGCCTCAGCCTCAGCCTCCCGAGTAGCTGGGATTACAGGCACCCGCCACCGTGCCCAGCTAATTTTTGTATTTTTAGTAGAGATGGAGTTTCACCATATTGGCCAGGCTGGTCTCGAACTCCTGACTTCAGGTGATCCACCGGCCTCAGTCTCCCAAAGTGCTGGGATTACAGGTGTGAGCCACCATGCCCAGCCTCCTAGATATTTCTGTTGTCACTTTTTGCATCATCATGAGTATTCTGGTAGGAAACTGGGGAAACTGCATCAAGGGCATCTAACCAGACACTGTGTCAAACTTCAAGTTTCTTGGTTCTCTGTGCTCTTGATTAATGCCATTATCAGACTAGTTTTCTAAACTAGAAATTTGGAATTCATCAGACTTTCTTCTTTCACCTCTTGTCCAATGAATACATCAAATTCTGCTTCAGAAATATTCTCGTATTTGACCTTATTTAATTCAGTGTATTCCAATTGCTACTCCTTGGTCTAAGAGTTCAAAACCACTACTTAGAATAATACATAAAAAAAAAACTTCATTTCAGGAAATAAATGGGTACATGGGTACTATACTAACTTTCTCTACTTTTGTGCATGAAATCTTCCTTTTTTAAATTAATTAATTATTATTATTATTTTTTGAGACAGAGTCTCATACTTTGTCACCCATGCTGGTGTGCAGTGGCACAATCTCGGCTCACTGCAACCTCAGCCTCCTGGATTCAGGTGATTCTCGTGCCTCAGCCTCCTGAGTAGCTGGAATTACAGGGGCACACCACCACGCACAGCTAATTTTTGCATTTTTAGTAGAGATGGGGTTTCATCATGTTGGCCAGGCTGGTCTCAGACTCCTGGCCTCAAGTGATCCGCCCACCTCGGCCTCCCAAAGTGCTGGAATTACAGGCCTGAGCCACTGCGCCCAGCCCTTTTGTGTATGAAATCTTTCATACACATATTTCATTGAAAAGTTGAAAAAAATAAGTTTTCAGTGATGAGACTGGTAGAATTTCGCTGATAATGACACAGTCTTGGGCTACTTCTAGGCCTGCTTTTCCTCCAATTTTGGAAGAAAGTACTTTGGCAACTTAGCTCATTTTAATATTTTTAGGCATTTATATAACTGAGGCAGCAAATGTTAATTACAGTCTTCACATCTTCAGATGCAACACTATTATTTAAACAAAACCAGTTTCCATTAAAATTGTTAATATGTTTCTATTTGTGGAAAAACATTATGCTTCAATTTTTCAAACCTGGTTTTAAATTTTCTTGCCTTTCCTATTGTTTATTTATTTATTACGGTAAGAACACTTAACATGAGAGCTACCCTGGTAACAAGTTTTTAAGTTCACAACAGTAGAACTTCCAGATAGTTGAGTACATGAAGGTTCCTGGAGGGTGGCGCACCCAGGAAGTGCATGGAAACTCCATGCACTTCCCAAATGCCTCCCAAAGTGCTGGGATTACAGGCATGAGCCACAGCACCTGGCCTGAATTTGACTATTTAATTTAACTTATTTTGTAAAGACAAGGTCCCATTACGTTGCCCAAACTGGTCTCAAACTCCTGGCCTCAAGCAATTTTCCTGCCTCAGCCTTCCAAAGTGTTGGGATTACAGGTATGAGCCACTGCACCTGGCCTGAGTCTATTTTAGATACCACGATACCACATATAAGTAGAATAATGCAGTATTTGTCCTTCTATACCTGGCTTATTTCACTTAGCATAATGTCCTTTTTTCCCTTTTTTTGAGATGTAGTCTCACTCTGTCGCCCAGGCTGGAGTGCAGTGGTGCAGTGGTACAATCTTGGATCTTGGCTCACTGCAACCTCCACATCCTGGGTTCAAGCAATTCTCCTGTCTCAGCCTCCCGAGTAGCTAGGATTACAGGTGCACACCACCATGCCTGGCTAATTTTTGTATTTTCAGTAGAGACGGGCTTTTACCATATTGGCCAGGTTGGTCTCAAACTCCTGACCTTAGGTGATCCATCCACCTCGGTCTCCCAAAATGCTTGGATTACAGGCGTGAGCCCTCACATCCAGGCTCCCTTTTCTTTTGAACCCTGGACTTACCTCCCTTTGCCCTCCTCCTCTGTTCCCCTCAATCTCTTTACTTCTTCTTGATCCTGGTCCTAAATTACTTCCCTTATTTTCTATGAAAAAAATCCATTTTACAGTACCTACGTGATTGTTGCTGCCCCAAGGGTTCTGCACATCTGGCTGCTTGCCTCAGTACACAAGTTATCTGGAGAAGGTCCAGAATCTGTATGATCCCCTACACAACCTCAAACATTATATCGTGTGTCATGAAATACTCAAGACCTACAGGAAATGATTATTAAAATAGCAACACAGGCCAGGCGTGGTGGCTCACGCCTGTAATCCCAGCACTTTGGGAGGCCGAGATGGGCAGATCACGAGGTCAGGAGATTGAGACCATCCTGGCTAACATGGTGAAACCCCGTCTCTACTAAAAAATACAAAAAAAAAAAACAACTAGTCGGGCGAGGTGGCGGGCGCCTGTAGTCCCAGCCACTCGGGAGGCTGAGGCAGGAGAATGGTGTGAACCCGGGAGGCGGAGCTTGCAGTGAGCTGAGATCCGACCACTGCACTCCAGCCTGGGCGACAGAGCGAGACTCCGTCTCAAAAAAAAAAAAAAAATAGCAACACAGTGGCCAGGTATGGTGGCTCACACCTGTAATCCCAATACTTCGGGAGGCCTGGGTGGCAGGATGACTTACAAGGACATCAGTCCTATTAGATTAGGGTACCCTATGACCTCGTTTCACCTTCATTACCTCTTTAAAGGCCCTATCTCAAAAATATAATCACATCGGGGTTAGGACTTCAATATATGAATTTGGGGAAAACCAATTAGTCCACAACACTAGATTTCTAAATTATTTTAAGCGATACATAGTAATTTCAGCTGCAGGTAGCTATAGATGGAAAAAATACTGCATACTATGAAAGAATATAATGACAAAAATCAGTATTTTAGTATATATAGTAAGCACATAAGCCTTAAAAGGGCAGGGGTGTCTGCAGAAGAGCACCTGCAGTGCAGAAATGGGTGACTGACATGGCACCAGTTTCTCAGTGGATGGTTCTGTTGCCTGTCACAGTCATCACTAGAGTCAAAATATTCGTTCCTAAATGTGGCAAGATGCCAGTACACACATTTCTGATTAATGTGCCTTGACGTTTCAATAGGTATTTAATAAATAAAAGTTGGCCTTTTTTTGACAAAGGAGGTTTTTTTTGTTTTTTGTTTTTTGTGATGGAGTCTCACTCTGTTGCCCAGGCTGGAGTGCAATGGCACGGTCTTGGCTCACTGCAACCTCCACCTCCCAGGTTCAAGCAATTCTCCTGCCTCAGCCTCCCGAGTAGCTGGGATTACAGGCACATGCCACCGCACTCAGTGAATTTTTGTATTTTTAGTAGAGACAGAGTTTCACTATGTTGGTGAGACTGGTCTTGAACTCCTGACCTTGTGATCTGTCCGCCTCGGCCTCCCAAAGTGCTGGGATTCAGGTGTGAGCCACAACATCGGCCAACAAAGGAGGTTTTTTAATTATATAAAATCATACTAACATTTCCAACTCAAAGACAGTTAATAATAATTTGGGAGGGCTGGGCATGGTAGCTCACATCTGTAATCCCATCACTTTGGGAGGCCGAGGCGGGCAGATGACAAGGTCAGGAGTTGAAGACCAGCCTGGCCAATATGGTGAAACCCCGTCTCTACTAGAAATACAAAAATTAGCTCAGCGTGGTGGCGCATGCCTGTAGCCCCAGCTACTAGAGAGGCTGAGGCAGGAAAATCGCTTGAACCCAGGAGGTGGAGGTTGCAGTGAGCCGAGATCGTGCCACTGACTCCAGTCTGGGTGACAGAGCGAGACTCCATCTCAAAAAAAAAAAAAAAACAAAAAAATTTAAAAATATATATATATATATATACACACACACATACTAATTTGGGACTACATAAGAAAGCCACATTTAAGGAATCCATGCTCTCTCTTCATTTACTCTACCACTTGATGTAGAGGGACTGTTTTGCTAGAATATAGAACTTGGAAGGCACAGCTTTTCTTTTTGTTGGTGGGGGCAGACAGTCTCACTCTGTCATCCAGAATGGAGTGCAGTGGTGCAATCTTCGCTCACTGCAAACTGCCTCCTAGGTTCAAGTGATTCTCGTGTCTTAGCCTCCCAAGTAGCTGGGATTACAGGCGTGGGCCACTACACTGGCTGAGTTTTTGTATTTTTACTATTTTTTGAGACGGAGTCTCGCTCTTGTTGCCTAAGCTGGAGTGCAATGGCGGGATTTTGGCTCACTGCAACCTATGCCTCCCAGGTTCAAGTGATTCTCCTGCCTTAGCCTCCCAAGTAGCTGGGATTACAGGTGCCTGCCACCATATCCAGCTATTTTTTGTATTTTTAGTCGAGACGAAGCTTCACCATGCTGGCCAGGCTGGTCTTGAACTCCTGACCTCAGGTGATCCGCACACCTCAGCCTCCCAAAGTGCTGGGATTACAGGTGTGAGCCACCACACCTGGCCAAATTTTTGTATTTTTAGTAGAGATGGGGTTTCACAATGTTGGCCAGGCTGATCTCGAACTCCCTACCTCAGGTGAGCAGCCCCCCTCAGCCTCCCAAAGTGCTGGGATTACAGGCATGAGCTACCGTGCCCAGCTATGTTATGTTTTATGTTATGTTATGTTATGTTATGTTATGTTATGTTATATTCAGGCTGAGTCTTGCTCTATAGCGCTGGCTGGAGTGCAGTGGTGCGTTCTCAGCTCACTGACACCTCTGACTCCTGGGTTCAAGCAATTCTCCTGCCTCAGCCACGTCCAGCTAATTTTTGTATTTTTTTGTTTGTCTGAGATGGAGTTTCACGCTTGTTGCCCAGGCTGGAGTGCAATGGCACAATCTCGGCTCACTGTAACCTCCGTCTCCAGAGTTCAAGTGATTCTCCTGCCTCAGCCTCACAAGAAGCTGGGATACAGGCATGTGCCATCATGCCCAGCTAACTTTGTGTGTGTCTTTATTTATTTATTTATTTATTTAATTTTTTTGAGACAGTTTCACTCTTGTTGCCCAGGCTGGAGTGCAATGGTACGATCTCGGTTCACTGCAACCTCCGCCTCCTGGGTTGAAGCAATTCTCCTGCCTCAGCCTCCTGAGTAGCTGGGATTACAGGCGCCTGCCACCACGCCCGTCTAATTTTTGTATTTTTAGTAGAGATGGGGTTTCACCATGTTGGCCAGGTTAGTTTCAAACTCCTGACCTCAGGTGATCCACCCACCCTGGCCTCCCAAAGTGCTGGGATTATAGACATGAGTCACCACACCTGGCCTAATTTTGTATTTTTAGTAGAGATGGGGTTTCACCATGCTGGTCAGGTTGGTCTCGAACTCCTGACCTCAGGTGATCCACTCGCCTTGGCCTCCCAAAGTGGTGGGATTACAGGCCACCTCGCCTGGCCTGAAAAGGGTGTCCTTTAAATGAAGGTCTGAAGAATGTGAGTGAGCAAACAAGAAAGATAATTTTGGTGAGATACAGAAGCAAGAGTCTGATTAGATTCTTACCACTGAGTTTAAAAGGAAAAAAAAAAGTCTGATTAGAATAGGCTTAAGAGGCCAGGTGTTCAAGGCCAGCCTCGCCAACATGGTAAAACCTTGTCTCCACTAAAAACACAAAAATTAGCCAGGCATGGTGGCACACGCCTGTAATCCCAGCTACTCAGAGGCTGAGGTACAGGAATCGTTTGTACCTGGGAGGTGGAGGTAGCAGTGAGCCGAGATCACATCACTGCACTCCCGCCTGGGTGACATAGCCAGACTCTATCTCAGAATAGAAGTAAAGCAACTAGAAACAGCAAATACAAACAGCTCCTTCAAGCAGTTTTGCTTTAAAGGTATGGAGAGAAAAAGGTTGGAGAGAAAACAACAGTCAAAAAAAGTTTATTTTTTAAGAAATAGAGTCAATGATATGTCTTTGCTGAAAGAATAACTGAGTTAAAAGATAAAAGATTATGCAGGAGAGGAGCTAACAGCTAAAAGGATGAAGGGATGGGATCTAGCACAGGTGGATACTGTAAACTCATAGGCAAGTGAGGAATAGATAGTGATGGGATTCTGGAAATTCTCTTGTTTTCCTACTTCTTTGGTTAAACAGGGAACAAGATCATCTGCTAAGGATGAGGAAGGAGGTATAGGAGGTTTTGAGAAGGGGAAGGTATGAAAGACTTATCTAGGAGAACAGAAGTGAACAAAGCATGGAGCATGTGGCTCACACCTGTAATCCCGACACTGGGAGGCCAAGAGAGGAGGATAGTTTGAAACCAGGAGTTTGAGACCAGCCTGGGCAACAAAGGGAGACCTTATCTCTACAAAAAATAAATTAGCTGGGCATGGTGGTGCACACTTGTTGTCCCAGCTACTCAGGAGGCTGAGGCAGGAGGATCCCCTAAACCCACGATTTCAAGGCTGCAGTAAGCTATGATTGTACCAATGCACTCTAGCCCAGCCTGGGCAACAGAAGGAGACCCTGTCTCTCAAATTAATTAATTAATGAGACAGAGTCTTGCTCTTGTCACCCAGGCTGGAGTGCAATGGCGCAATCTCAGCTCACTGCAACCTCCGCTTCCCAGGTTCAAGCAATTCTCCTGCCTCAGCCTCCTGAATAGCTGGGATTATAGTCATCCACCACCATTCCCAGCTAATTTTTAGTATTTTTAGTAAAGACAGAGTTTCACCATCTCGGCCAGGATGCTCTCGAACTCCTGGCCTCAGGTGATTCACCCGCCTCGGCCTCCCAAAGTGCTTGGGATTATAGGTATGAACCACCGTGCCTGGCCTAATATTTATTTTAAAAGGCTGGGCGCAGTGGCTCATGCTGGGAGGCCGAGGCAGGCAGATTACCTGAGGCCAGGAGTTCAAGACCCGCCTGGCCAATATGGTGAAACCTCGTTTCTACTAAAATACAAAAATGAGGCTAAAGCATGAGAATCATTTGAACTCAAGAGGTGGAGGTTGAAGCGAGCCAAGATTGTGCCACTGCACTCTAGCCTGGGCGACAAGGCAAGACTCTGTCTCAAAAAAATTTATTAAAAAAAAACCACGGGAACATAGCATGATTGCTGGTATCAAGAGCCTACTAGAAGTTAATAATCATGAACTGAAAGTAAGATCAGTCAATAAGGCTATCTATTTTCCTCCAACCAGGTTCAGCTATTATTGGTACAGGCACAAAATGGAGAACTGAACTTAACCAAAGTCAGCTTAGCAAAGCAAATAAAAAGGGAAAAGTAAGGCTAGGTATGGTGGCTCACACCTGTAAAACCAGCACACCGGAAGGCCAGGCTAAGCGGATTGCTTGAGCTCAGGAATTCAAGACCAACCTACGCAACATGGCGAAACCCTGTCTCTACTAAAAATACAAAAATTAGCCAGGCATAGTAGCGTGCACCTGTGGTCCCAGCTACTCAGGAGGCTGAGGCAGGAGGATCACTGGAGCCTGGGAAGTTGAGGCTGCAATGAGCCGTGATCATGCCACTGCACTCTAGCATGGGTACAGAGTGAGATCCTGTTTCAAAATAAACAAACAAACAAATAAATAAATAATAAAAACTTAAACAAAGGGAAAAGCAAATTGAGGGTATGTGCCAGGGAATGATTATAATCACTGACTCAGGAATTTAAGGTTAGTAAGGAAGAAGTGAGGAATAGTAAAAAGACTGCAGAATCAAGTCATCCAGGTTTGAGTAGGACAGCAAAGGAGCTGAGAAGACAGCAGGCAGTGGTTGCAGAATGGGACCACTCACTGAAATGATAAAGAGTTGCAATGCTTGTCATAGCAGAGTATGACCATTGGGAGTGAGTGGCTGAAGTAGGGTGGACAACTGGAAGACAAGATTCTTGGAGGAGAGGAGGTCAAAGAATGGAAGGCCAGACATTGGAAGAATCATCTATATGTGGAAATAAGAAGGAACAACCTGGGGATTGTTAGATGACTAAAACAAGGAGGAGCAGTGGCTGGTAAAATATAATAACGTTAAGTTTTATTTTAATTTTTTTTTTAGATAGAATTTCACTCTGTCACCCAGGCTGGAGTATAGTGGAACGATCACAGCTCACTACAGCATTGACCTTCCAGGCTCAAGCAATCTTCTTAACTCAGCCTCCTGAATAGCTAGGACTACATGTGTGCACCATCATGCCCAGCTAATTTTTTTCAATTTTTTGAGAGATGGGGTCTTACTGTGTTGCCCCGGCTGGTCTCAAACTTCTAGGCTCAAGCAATCCTCACACCTCAGCCTCCCAAAGTGCTGGGATTACAGATGTGAGCCACCATGGCCAGCCATAATGCGAAGTTTTAAACTGAAGGTTTCAGGGAGAAGGGAGAGAGAATGGTCTGGAAGCAGCCAGGAGAAACAATAGACATTCACCCATTTCCCGTCAGTGTTACAAGCAAGGTAGAAGAGGAAAGAGCCATTGTTTGAGAAGCCTACAGGGCAAGCCAAGCTTCAGCTACAGCTGGAAAGTGAAAGCTGCACTGAGAGAACAGGGTGAGAATTTGGGGGATTTAGCTGAAGACTAACCAAGAGTTCCAGAGGGTAAAAGAAAGAATCCTTAGAGATAGCAAGGGTAAGTACTTAGGATCCATGCTACTTATGGGCATATGCTCACCTGAACTACTGCAAGTTACTTAATCTCTACTTGTTTCCAGTTTCCTCGTCTGTAAATTGGGGATAATCATGGTATGGACCTCACTGAAAGTGTTATTTTGAAGATTATATTCAACAATACAAGACAGGCATTTAGAAAGTCCTTAAAACTGCACCTAGTACATAGTCTGCACTTAAAAAATGTAACGTATTATTAGAGGATACTTTACGTATGATTACAGGATACTTTCCTGTATCATCCTACTGAATTATTTGAAAAATCTTTTATTTTCATTTAACATTTCAATCTTAAATCCTCAGATTAAGAAATCTGAGGAGGAGGGATAATACCATGTACTTGTCTGTGTCTTCCGCAAGGTTCAAGATTTGAACAATACTGGCAGAGGGCCAAGCAGCAATTCACGAACTAACACCAACTGTGACCTAGGGAGGAGGTATCACTATACTCTCCATCTCCCAGACCTATCCTACAGACGTCAAGGGATTTAACTAATCTTTCAGATGAAAAAAAGGTGCAGGACAGAGATGAACAAAAATGGAAGATAATAGTTTACGGGTATCAAACTAACCTTAATACCTACTCTCAGGATATTGATTCTCTGACCATAACATATTCTTCAACCTCCTTTCAACAGATTTTTGTGTAGAATGACAACAAAAGCTTTCTGAAAACATAAATGAGCCGATTTTCTCAAAGACAAAGATTAAGGGATAGAAAAGCAATTCCTAGCACTATAATAGGTCAGATGACAATTTCAAATCAAGAAACCTTCCTAAAACAAGGAAATATGAAAGAACAATGTGATACATACCACTTGCCTAGCAGTTTTGAAACACATTAACATTCCACTGTACTACCAAATAAATTCCACATTTATTAAAAAGTCAAACACTTTAAGAAAAACTTTCATAAAATATATTTACCAGTTTTATGAAAAAAAGGGGAGCCTTCTCAGGAACAATCTTTTTAAAAAAAAAAAAAAAAGATGTGCATATGCAATAAATATTTACTGAGTGCCTATGTGTCCAGCAGTGTTTGAGGTAACAGTCATATATTAACATCTCTAACTCAATTTAAAAAATAGCATAACCACCTAAGGAAATTTTGCATTAAAAATTTCAAAAGGTCAAAAACCTGGAAAGTTTACCCAAACTTATTTTTAAACCAATATGGACTATATCAGAAAAAAGGGCAAAATATTACCAACCTAGTACCACATAAGAAAATACAAACAGATTTCCCATATTTGGAAAGCGTTCTTTTTTTTTTTGAGATGGAGTCTCGCTCTGTTGCCCAGGCTGGAGTGCAGTGGCACGATCCTGGCTCACTGAAACCTCCGCCTCCTGGGTTCAAGTGATTCTCCTGCCTCAGCCTCCCAAGTAGCTGGGACTACAGGGGCGCACTACTGCACCTGGCTAATTCTTTTGTATTTTTAGTAGACACAGGTTTCACCATGTTAGCCAGACTAGTCTCGAGCTCCTGACCTCGTGATCCGCCCGCCAAGACCCCCCAAAGTGCTGGAATAACAGGTGTGAGCCACTGCGCCTGGCCAGCATTCATTTTTTTTAACAACCAAAAGAAATGCCATATAAAATGATATGAAGTACTATTTTACATCTAAATTCCATGTTATTAAGATATTGGTGGAAAAGAGGCATGTACAGAGTGCCTTTCTCCCAGCAGCCTATCTGTGAACTGTCTCTAGAAAATAAGGAGAAAAAGCCAAGGCAATGCTCAGTCTCTGACCAGAGAACGCCACTTCCAGTACCCAAACTGAGGAAATAATTCAAGTGGCTCAAAAAGGTATATGTAAGAGTTAATGGCGGCATAAGCCAGAATACCAGAAACAGGAATATGAAAAATCATTTTCTGAAGCTGTAATTATAAACATGAAAAAATAGTAATGACATAAATGCAAACAAACTGCATCAATTATAGCAATATAAAATATGTACATACATACTCAGAACTTAAAAACAGAATAAAGAAACTATAGGTAATTTTACTTTTAGATAATATTCTGTGATGGGAGCTTATCTTTTTATTCAACATATCTGTTTTTTCAATATATTCCTATCTTAAAACAGCATTTTAGTAGTATGTTATGAAATAGAACACATACCTGATACTCGTCTATTAAATCTGCTAGGAATTGGAACTGCAAAATAAAGAAGCAACATTTAGTCATTATTATGTCACCAGGCCCCATCTTTATCCTCCCTTTTTGCAAGTCTTTTACAATAGACCTAAGTCCCTCAAAACCAAGCAGTGGGCGATTTCATAGTCTTCCAAACTCAATCACAAATAGTTGTTCAATGTGATCATGTTAAGACAATATAAGAAATACAACATTTCTTTGAAAACAAACTCTTTATACCTTCAATATACTCAATCTGGCAATTTTATTTCTGCTCACATCTACATTCCATCTAATTTGTATCACTCCACTAGAATAAGAAGTCTACCAAATTTATTGATAATGTTATGATATAAAATAGTGAAATTTTCTTTTTTTTTTGAGATGGAGTCTCACTCTGTCACCTGGGCTGGAGTGCGGTGGCAAAATCTTGGCTCATTGCAAGCTCCGCCTCCAAGATTCATGCCATTCTATGGCCTCAGCCTCCCGCATAGCTGGGACTACAGGTGCCCGCCACCAGGCCCAGCTATTATTTTTGTACTTTTTTAATAGAGATGGGGTTTCACTGTGTTAGCCAGGATGGTCTCCATCTCCTGACCTCGTGATCCACCCATCTCGGCCTCCCAAAGTGCTGGGATTACAGGCGTGAGCCATTGCACCCAGCCCGAAATTTTCTTCTTTAATATCCTTTAGGTCGAGTGAGATGGTTCACACCTGTCATCCCAGCGCTTTGGGAGCCCAAGGTAAGCAGATCACTTAAGGTCAGGAGTTCAAGATCAGCCTGGCCAACATGGTGAAAACCCATCTCTATTAAAAATACAAGAAAACCCAGCCAGGCATGGTGGCATATGCCTGCAATCCCAGCTACTCAGAAGGCTGAGGTATGAGAATCACTTGAACCCAGGAGGTAGAGATTGCAGTGAGCTGAGATCCTGCCACCGCACTCTAGCCTTGGTGACGGAGGGAGACTCTGTCTCAATTAAAAAAAAAAAAGGCCGGGCGCGGTGGCTCAAGCCTGTAATCCCAGCACTTTGGGAGGCCGAGACAGGCAGATCACGAGGTCAGGAGATCGAGACTATCCTGGCTAACATGGTGAAACCCCGTCTCTACTAAAAAATACAAAAAACTAGCCGGGCGAGGTGGTGGGCGCCTGTAGTCCCAGCTACTCGGGAGGCTGAGGCAGGAGAATGGCGTAAACTCGGGAGGCAGAGCTTGCAATGAGCTGAGATCCAGCCACTGCACTCCAGTCCGGGCGACAGAGCAAGACTCCGTCTCAAAAAAAAAAAAAAAAAAAAAAAAGTAATAAATAAATAAAACAAGTAATAAAGTTCTTTAAAGATAATCCTCAGACCTGCTAGATAATAGCATTTATACTGCATTTTAAAATAACTTAGGCCAGGCGTGGTGGCTCATGTCTGTAATTCCAATACTTTGGGAGGCCAAGGCAGGTGGAACACCCAAGGTCAGGAGTTCAAGACTAGCCTGGCCAACATGGTGAAACCCAGTCTCTACTAAAAATACAAAAATTAGCCGGTGTGATGGTGTATGCCTGTAATCCCAGCTACTTGGGAGGCTGAGTCAGGAGAACAGCTTGAACCCAGGTGACGAAGGTTGCAGTGAGCCAAGATTGCGCCACTGCACTCCAACCTGGGTGACAGAATGAGACTCCATCTAAAAAAAAATAAAAAATAAAAATAAACATAGGCCAGGCGCAGTGGTTCACGCCTGTAATCCCAGCACTTTGGGAGGCCGAGGCAGACAGATCACGAGGTCAGGAAATCGAGACCATTCTGGCTAACATGGTGAAACCTCATCTCTACTAAAAATACAAAAAATTAGATGGGCGTAGTGGCGGGTGCCTGTAGTCCAGCTACTCAGGAGGCTGAGGCAGAATGGCGTGAACCCAGGAGGCGGAGACTGCAGTGACCCAAGATCGTATCACTGTATTCCAGCCTGGGCGACAGAGCAAGATTCTATCTCAAAATAAAATAAAGTAAAATAAAATAAAATAAAATAAAAATATAATAACTTAGAGTATTACACTAAAATTAAAAGTAAATTAAGTTATACTTCCCCCTGCCAATATGGGTGAGTTTTCACCTGCCCATGGACAGTACATTAATCAGGAAAATGTACCACATGTCTTTATGTCAAAAAAAAACCCAAAAACTTTTTTTTTGACTTTTCACTTATCATTTTATTTCTGTTACCTAAATTCTCACTAGTAAACCATATTATCTGCATAAGGTTTTTTCCTAACCTTCAAAGCTTAATCTGATTATTTTTATTTATTTATTTATTTTTTTGAGACAGAATCTCACTGTGTCGCCCAGGCTGAGGTGCAGTGGCACAATCTTGGCTCACTGCAACCTCCATCTCCAGGTTCAAGCAATTCTCCTGTTTCAGCCTCCTGAGTAGCTGGGATTACAGGCGCCCACAACCATGCCTGGCTAATTTTAGTATTTTTAGTAAAGATGGGGTTTCTCTATTTTGGCCAGGCTGGTCTTGAACTCCTGACCTCAAGTGACCCACCCGCTGCAGACTCCCAAAGTGCTGGGATCATGGGCATGAGCCATCACATCCGGCCAAGATTATTTTTATTTTTTAAAAAACACGTTAAGACTTCCTGCCCTTTAAGAAAGAGAAATATGAGTATTAGGTAAAAACAAACTGAAGATGGCTCAGGGAGACAAATAAAATTAATGTAAGGCCTCTGTAACAAAAATAGTCCCAGGAAGGAGGCAAATGCTCATTTATCATATGACTAGAATTATTTAAAACCAGTAGCCAATAATTTCCTTTGATCATTTGAAACACATGTGCC